>NC_138966.1:30277500-30902500 GCF_055761805.1 Camellia sinensis | reverse complement strand
CACTAATTGTTCTGGGGTTGTGTCGATAGACAGCTTGGCCTTATCCGTTGCTAATAGGACATCTTGCCAGTGCACGTGCGAAGCCATAAGCGACCCGCAGATAGATATATCATCTTGGATCTTCTTCAGCACAGCTTCCTCTTCTACCTTCTTGTCTTTCTATTTTTCAGTTTTCTTATCCTTTTCGGATGCTTCAGGTTAGTCCAGGTGTGGGGGCTTGAAATGCCGCCCACTTCTAGTCATATGATCCACCACCTCAGAGTATCAAGTGTCGTCTGGCAAGTCTTGACCCCAATCCTCATCAGTGTAGGCAGGATGTAGATCATCATCTTCCCACCATATTCCTCCAGCAACCTACAGGCAATTGTCCGGTTCCGTCCTAATTACTCCCACGTCAACATCATAATCATTCCCCATAAGGCCTTGGGCTTTTCCAGCCTTCTGATCATTCTCATCCCTTTCTTGTTCAAACCGCTTCAGTGCGGCTTCTTGCCCTGTATGAACAGTACAAACAATGCTTAATTCCTGATCCACTTGTTTCAGACCGGCATTTTCCGGCAGCTTACTCTTTCTATTGGCTATTCCATCCTTTGCAGCGATTCCCACTTCCTGCTTTTCTAGCTTTGGGTCAAGTTTCTCATCTATATCAGGTTCATCATTAAGCCACCCCGAATTGTCTGTCGACCCGTTTAGATCGAACCAATTAATCTGTACATTCTACGGATCTTGTTCATCGTAGAGTTGTAGATTGTCTAAGTCTTCTTCCAACTCTGCTAGATCATCCAGACCTTGGCTCGAGCCATCCTCCCAGACTACACTGACCTCCATTCCTGTTGGCAACTCTACATCTGGTCTGGCTTGATTGGTTGGCACAATGTAGTAGCACCGGTTGTATTCCACCTTAGATAAGTCCACGGAGCCCTCAGGCATTGAACTGACATTCCCATGATCCTTCAAGGCTAACCTGCCTTCATCTACCATCGTCACCACCACGGGTTCGGGTTAGAATGTGGACACATTCATCACACACAAATCTATGTTTTCTGGGATGAACAACGCCGGCTTAGGTAGATAGGAAGGGGTGCTATATATAGTGGGGTCGTAAGGGACGACCAGTGTGTGTATAAGGTTCACATGCTGGGATGGAGGGACCTGGTTATGTGGTGAGAGGGGATTTATAGTGACGTTAGGCTTTTGAGGGGGCACTATCACCTTATTGTCGATGAGATATTGAATCTCATGATGTAATCTGAAGCATAGATCAGTGTCGTGACCGTGCTGTTGGTGAAAAATGCAGTATTTGGCTGGGTTGTGTTTCGGGAAAAGAGAATCAGGTAGGAGGCAAGGCTTTAGTAGCTTAAGGTGCCCCTTTTTTATCAGGACCCCTAAGGCTTTGGATAACGGCATATATAGTGGGGTGAAGACCCTTTGGCCTCAGGGTTGGTGGCTCAAGGTTTGTGAGGTTGTATTGGATGCACCGGTAAAGGGGTTGGCAGTTTTAGGTGTGGTGGTGACCATACCCACATCGGAAGGCCTTGCAGCTGCACTACCACTCGTAGTCGCATTAGAATTGCGTATGAAAGGCCTCTTGGGCTGCTCTTTCTCGTCATTTATCAAACCCAGTCTCATTGCATCCTCAATGTGAACTCCTATCTCATGGAGATCAGCGAATATGAATAAGGGCAAGCCAATCATTTTCTATAGTTATTTCCCCTGCAGGTTCCGAACTATCATTCTAATTTGATCCATTTCAGATGGCCAGGTCGTCATCATTGATGCCTTTTCCCTCTACCTTATTATGAGATTCGAGAAGCCCTCCTTCGGTTCCTGACGAGTTACTTCAAGATCACGAGTTGTGACCTCGATTTGGGTATTGTAGGAGTATTGCGCTACAAAGACCTCGACCATCTCATCCCAACACCATTTCACAGAGTCTTCCAGCTTAGCATACCAAATGGCCGCTATACCCGACAGGGTCCGGCCAAAGAGTGCGGCCTTCTGAAGTCTGGATAGGCCTATAGGCCGTAATATATCTAAGAAGAGCCACAAGTGGACCATAGGATCCCTTGAACCATCAAACCGGTCTATATGCGGCATCGTGAATCTGTCTAGCAAGGTCACTGCTGCATTAGCATAGCCATCCTCTATCTTTGGGATTTTATTTATACCTTACGCTTGCTTGAAGAGCTTTCCTAGCTTGTTGACTTTCAGAGTAGTAGGGTCGACCTCAAACTCAAAGGGGGCCTCTGCTTAGTATACTGGTGCTTTGGAGGTCTGGGGTGAAATTTGATCCACTGGGATGCTCACATTTTCATGAACATTAGCTGTGGGAGTAGTAGCTCCAGGTATTGGAAGGTTTGCAAGAGGTGGAAGGGATACAGATGTCGCTTCCTGTTGCGGCTGTTGTTGCTGCAGCCTAGCGATTAACTCAACCTGCTGGACTTTAATTTTCATTTGGTGGGCAGCAACTAGCTGCATTGCCTCAATAGTTTGCTGGAGTTGTCGAAACGTATCTTTCATATTGGCTGGAGGACTTTGAACTACCGGAACTGGCGAGTACTCTCTGTCTGGAGTGGAAGTAGATGATTGGGCCTGACTGGGCACATGCAAGGCAAACAGTGACTACTGAATTGGCAAATTCTGCCGAATCCTCCCCCGTCTAGTAACCGGCAGGAGTGAAACAAACACTAGCTGTCCTCTAACTAGATCCCCAGATCTACAAATCCTTCTAACTCGGGTCCAGAGTGCTTAGGGGGTAACAAAATCATCTGAATTGATGGTGAAAGACTACCTTGCAAAAAGAAAATAAAGCAAAAAGAAACAAAAATAAAAAACCGCACAGCACCTCGACTCAGACACAAACAATATGCAGTCGCAATCATAAGCTGAAGAACTGTACTCAACACAGATTTCTGCTTCAAAACTAATAACCAGACTTGCAATTGATACATACATTCCTGCAGAGTTTCACTCTAAAAGCACATATCAAGCAAATGAGAGCCAAAACACCCCTATGGTGGGGAGGGTTACCTTGTCCTAATTTCGTCAGGAGCTCAGGATTCACTATGCAAACAAGCGGTTTCAAACAATTCTTGCATTCGAGTGAGCAACCTGTTCTAGTTTGGAACAGTCTCTATGGCTTTCGATATGCAACTAGGTTGACTGGTCAAAAAGGGTACCTCAGCAAGACCATCTAATATACCTCTCACACATAACACCGAGAAGTGAAATGAGGATCAAACGGTACAGCAGTAGTCCAGATCCAAGGGTTGTGTTCCCATCGTGGCAGAGCCCACAACCAGTCAGCCTTTCGGCAAGCTTTTCTAAGCGAGCCTCCGGCAAACGATTCAGCAATAACAGATGGAAAACACTGTGACTTTGGCGCGCCAATGCAAATGTAAATGCAAAGAAACACATAAGTGTAGATAAAACAGCATATCATGAGTTCGAGTCACGTTCTCTAAATCCCCAGCAGAGTCGCCAGAAACAGTGGACTCGCCTTTTTCTGTGGCCCACCTTTTGGAAAGGGTTTGAAAAGAAGGCCTCACAGTTCGGACTCCCGTGGTTCTGAATCTGGTCTCACGAAGTGCAATGTGAAACCGATAATCCCTAAAGAGTCCAAATTTGGCAAACCTTTTTGGAAAATCAATTTTAAATCAAATAATGCCAAAATTGGACTACTTTGCCAGATAGAGAGTCGCCACCTAAATATTTTGTTTTTGGGGAAATTTAGGAAACCCTGACTCATGCCAAAGGCCACGTGTCTGTCATCACCAAAGTTGCCTCGGCATAGGAACTTGGGTACGAGGGGGGAAGGTCTTGAAATGAGCACCCCCGCTCGCCCGATCATAGATTGGCCTCTACTAATCATGATATGATTTTTATAAACATTATGTGCTCTTATTCTGATTCTTAACCTAGCTTTACTATGTGATGCGCACAATCAAGTATAGACTAGTCTACTCAAATTGAAACAATTCAACTCATGTTTGTTTACGAAAATGGTTTGAATTTGCCACCTCAAGTGGGCTTGAAAGACGTGGACTTGCCACCGAACATAATGGGCTTAAAACATGATTTGCCATAACAAAGTGGGCTTGAAATGCGCATTTGTTGAATCGTTCCAATTCAAATAACAAGTCTTCATCCACGGGCATTCATGTAGTTTAGCAAGTAAGCACATAGCCTTATGGCAAGCATGCTAATCATGGCAATATGGAAATCACACTCATGCAAGAATGTTAAAGCATAAAACTTACAGAGTACTCCAAGCCAAAACAAAAACTATTTAGAGAGATGCATAATCCTAACTATACAAGATGCCTAATGCAACACATGCAATAATACAATTAATAGGCTCGGCTACTAATATGGCATATGAATGAATTTGAACAACATGTGATTTAAACACGTATTCAAAGAATTATTGAAATTGCAATGCAGTTTGAATGATGCGTTGAGCCTCGGTGCATACAAGACAAGATGAATGTATGCAAGCATGCAATATGCTAATTGAAATATGTCCCTAATCTAACCATTAAAAGCAATTAAATAAAAGGGAGAAAGACATGGGGTTCAAAGACATATATACACTTACGCACACTTATTACAACATTATGCCCTCACGAATGAGGGTCCGAATGAATAAGAGCTAACCAACTAGCTACGCTAATTAAGCAAACTAATTGTTACAAACCGAAACTAATTAACTACTTCTAGCTAATTAATTATTACAAACCAAAACAAATAACTAGTTAAACTAACTAATTATTTACAACATTTAATTAGCTACACCTAATTAATTACAGCACATATTTGATCTATTGCTAATTAAACTAATTAGCTAATCCTGGGAAGGGAGGGGGGCCCATGCATACTCGGTCCTTTACCCGAAAAGTCACTATCTTGCTACTGCAAGCCTTTGTTGCACAGAAGCACTTACACTATCCTTTTCTCCAGATCAAATCTGTTCTGTCTCAGGAGCATTGTAACGACCCCAAAATCCGTATCCGAAATTACTTTTAAGTCCTTGTGGGTTAATGCATTTTAATTTAATGGAATCTGTTCAAATTGAGGAATTATCTGTTGAGTCACGGCTTTAAAATTGAAATTATCGGCCTTTACGGGTTCAGAAATTAAAATTGAGTATTTGGATATGTTAATGGGAATTTTTAGAGTTGATTGGAAAAATTAATTAGAAATTTAATTCGTTTGATTCGTTAATGCATGTTTGGGTGGTTAACTTTGTACTGCAAATTGAAGGCCTTCGAGGATTCAGAAACCGGAACAGAGGACATATTTATGATCAGCATAATCTTTAGAGTCATCTGAGAAATTTAATTGAAATTTCATTTTGCGCGATTCGTAAGGGCGTGTTTGGCCCTCCTTATTGTGAAAAGCTTAAGTGTGTGGTATATACATATATGGATAGGCCATGTGAGTTGGGAGTTTATCATTTTAAAGTCAAACAGAATATCTAAGAGAGAGAGAACTGTGAAAGAGAGATAGAGAGGGAAAGAGGATCATCCATGGAAGCTTGGAAAATTGAAGAGATTAAAGGGAAAAACAAGGATTTAAGTTAAGGTATGTGGCTTCAACTATTATCTTTGTAAATAATGCATCTACTACATGAAATCAAGGATGGACTTGGAAAATTAATATGTAAATGAACAAGTGTGTTGGGTTATGAATGAAATGAGTTAAACTCAAGGAATTGAACCTTGATTTCCTTAAATTTGCTTGAATTGGGTTCAATCTTCAGAATGATTCATGGAATACCAAGTTTTGGTGTGAAGATCAACCATATGTAAGATGTATTTGTATGATTTTGGGGTATATATTATAGAAGTTTGATTATATAGAAGATGAGACTTGAATTTCTATTTTTGAGGCAAGGATTGATTTGTTTAAAATGGAATTACACTTGATTGATGTTAGTTTATCATGTTATGAGATAATTTTACATGTTTTTGAGTGATTTATGTTAAGAACCAAGCTTAAAAATGGAAAAACCAAGTGTTGGAGCAAAAAGAGCCATTTTCGGACTGCAAACTACCCAGAGCCGCACGTGCGGCTCTGTTTCCCGCATGTGCGAGAGACAGCTCTGTTCAGCCAACTTTGAATAAGCATATCTTTTGCCTCTGGACTCCATTTTGAGTGATTCTTGGTCCTAAAATCAAACCCCGAAAGTCTAGTTTCCAATGGTGGTGGTCTCACTCCCAAATTCTAAATACATAAATAGTTATGCCCAGATTAGAGACGACTGTTCACTTTCTGTCAACCAGTTTTGTACAATTTCTTCACCTAAACCATTTCCCATCGATTCCTCCTGTTTTCTGAGGCATAGATTATAACTTATTAAGGAATAATGAGCTTGGTACCACCATGGCTAATTGATTGAATGATCAAAGTGAATAGGTAAAGAATCGAATATAATCTCATATTATGTGTTGTGCATTGTGCTTGTAGGTCGAGACGAGGACATCGTCCCATTACTACCCGGAGCCGATCACTATGAGTAATAGTAGTGTAACAATATGTCTCACTTACTTCCTGTGATTATGATTTATGTATTGTCATTTGTGAATGGCCTATTCTATTAATATTGTGCTTTGCTTAAATTAATGGATATGATTGAATAATGGCATTAGTATGGACCTAAAGTCGTCTTGTCCCTATTAATAGAAGTGGGGCTGAGGCCATTATGATGTGAACTATTTTGTCCCTATTAATGCAGTGATACATTTGCCTTCTGTTAATAGTTATCATTAATGTTCTGTTATCCACAAGACAACTATGTCAACTTGTAATAAACCAAGGGAAAATCTTTGTGCACTATCGAGTAATAGTACTGTAGTAGTACGTTTTGCTTACTGTTAATAGTTAATACTGACGTTCTGTTATCTGCAAGTTAACTATCTGAATTCATAATGAACAAATGGAACATATGTGTATTATGGAACAATGATATCCTTATGTATCTGGAATCATTCTGTTTTGCTAATAATGGGCCCGAGGCCAATCTATTGATATATGGGCCTGAGGCCGCTTTGCATAATATGTTGGGCTTAAGGCCGTTCTAAATTATCTGTGGGCTTAAAGCCAATCTATATTATATCGGGGCTTACAACTGATCTGTGTTATATCTGGGCTTAAAGCCAATCTATATTATATCTGGGCTTACAGCCGTTCTGTATTATCTGTGGGCTTATAGCCGATTTGTATTATATCTGGGCTTACAGCCGTTCTGTATTATCTGTGGGCTTATAGCCGATCTGTATTATATCTGGGCTTACAGCCATTCTGTCTTATATCTGGGCTTACAGTCGTTCTGTATTATATATGGGCTTACAGCCGTCCTGTATCACATTTGGGCTTATAGCCACTCTGTATTATATGTGGGTCTAAGGCCGTTTTAAAATATAATTATGAATAAGATCTGTGTATGGTTTGATATGCATGTTTACATTCTTTAAGCCTATACCCGTTTAACTCATCTCCTTACATTACTATTATTCACTGAGCCCTGCTCACTCCGTTTTTATGTATATTTATTTAAATGAGCCAGCGGAGATTGACACTAGAATTGTATTGAGGTCTACCTGTTTGCCAAGCTGCCAGGGGTACGCCTCCGTGTTGTGGCCTTAATTTGTGTGGGAGTCATATAAATTATTAAGTCTTGTGTAAGTGTGTGTGAGATCTATATAAAGTCTGTGATTGTATGTGTAACTCTGGGAATGTATTTAAATGCTTGAATCTAATTTAACAATCATGTATGCGCAAGCTCAATGAATGTTGTCTTTTATTGATATTGCTTCCGCTTAAGGCCCCGTATGTGTTTAAATATTATAATTTAATTCTATTTGAGGCCTATGTACGGACCAATCATGAACCAAACTTTTAGGGGCGGGTTTGGGTCGTGACAAGCATTCTGCTAAATTTCATCGGTGGCCGGCAGGGGGCCGGTCGGCCACTGCTAATGGTCGGTCGGTCAACAAAAGTGGCCGGTCGGCCACTGATGGTGGTCGGTCAGCCACCACTAGTTTGGAATTCCCTACTGCAACAGAGAGAACAATGGAGCAAAACAGTGTACTTTTGCAAGCTTGTTTGTACTGTTTACACCCCTTATCATCAAACAAGCTCAAATGAGTGGCTCTCAAACCATCAACCAAGCAATTTCCATGAATGATGGTCAAAGAACCAAGTTTGTACAATTTTAATTAATGCACAAATAAGACCAAAATGACCACCACGCTATCATGCATGATCAAGGGCAATGGTGGCCAAGGAAAGTGGCTCATTTCATCGCTTTTGAGTATGAAATCTCCTATTTTCCTTAGTGTTTGAATTAACGTCCGATTCGAACACATACAATGCGACACAAAAGATGCTTGTCTTGTTTCTTTTACTTGTTTATTTTGTTTACTCATTTTACATTACCGATTCATTCTTTAATCGATTAAGTCCAAAAGTGACTGTCCTCTAATGGAAAGATGGCTCAAACCACAAGTTACTTTGTGCATGAAAGAGGCATTACACTGTTGGTAATGAACCCCTTAAGGGATTAACCAATTAGGTGTAGCACCTTCATTTCACACTTAGGCAAACAAGCGGTTTTAAACCACTTTCAAAGCAAACAAAAGAGTGAAGAATGGAGGCAGGTTGTAGAGATTAAAGTGATGAAATGAAGTGCAAAACAACACTAAAACATGCTTTCAATTCAACACAATGGTGATTAAAGCCATAAAACACCAAGCTAGTGAAGGAATTTACACTACAACTATACAATACAAAGCTCAAATGACCCAGAAAGCCAGAAATAGAGCTGAAACAGGTCAAAATAGAGGCAAAAACATGCTGGCCTCAATCTAAGTTAGGCTAGAAAAACATGCTAACACATAAAGCTAACTAGGCACGCAAATAAGACACCAGAAGGGGACGCTAACCCCTCCAATTTTGGACTTCAAAAGTTGATTTTTACCACTAAAAGACTTCTGAGATTTAGTGGTTAAAAGGCTCAAAATAGTTGATTTGAAAGTGATGAACAGTACCAGAAAGAGCTTAACAAGCTAAGGAGCAAAAAGGGTGGACAACCCCCTAACTCAAAAGGGCTCAAACCACCACTTTTAGGTCACCAAAACAGAACTTTTTACATGTCAAAACCAGCTCCAAAAATAATTAAAAAGGATGACAAAACAAGTATACAAAGCAAGCTCAAATAGGGTAAGTTCTATACCTTTGAAGCAAAGCACAAAATAGGTGCAAATTTGAGCTAAAACCACCTTCTAGAGCTCAAAGGAGGCTCCAAGTAATCTCAGCCCAAAGGTAAGAGTTTTTGAATGTGGATTGGTATGCAAAAGCTAAGAGAAACTACGCAAAGGTGTACAAAATATCAAGAGAGAGACAATTCTAGAGTGAGAGATATTTTTGGTCTAAATCTTTTAACCCTCAAAAATGGGGGAGGACACTCCCCAGATATAGAAAAATAACTCCGGAGCTTGTGAACCTCTCACCATGCACGTGTATGAAAATGCAGCTCAGTGAGCAATAGCTAGCACAGTTGTCAACAAATATCTGGAAAAAGAGACCAATGGCCGTCGGCCACCGCTGGTAGCTGACAAGAACAAGCCCTGGCCGACAGCCTAGGGGGCTGGCCGACAGGTCACCCACTCTCCCAGACTAGAGGCAACAAGCTCTTGGTCCAAAAACATGCACAAAATAGATAAGGTTTCAAGGCTCAAAGTCGAGGCGTTCTGCCGAGGACGTCGAGCACTCAAAACGAACACAAACAAGGACAATCATCGAGTGCACAAACAATGACGTCCACGTCTTGAGGACGGTAAAAAATGGGATGTCTACACTGTGCAAACAAAGGCTTTCGAGAGCAAAACAGAGGTCTTTTCGGGTGGTATCCGGGCATGTGCATCTTCCATTTCCTGAGGCGGAGTAATGGAAGTGTAGTTATAACCTTTAATTGGTTTGTTTGCTTACGTTTGTGTTGTAAATTAATTAGTTAGCTTACTAGTTAATTCATTCAAGTGTTGTAATAAGTAGTTAATTAGTTTAGCTTTTTGTTTCATTTGATTTGTAATAATTAGCTTAGCCCTAATTAGTTTCTAGTTAGTTAGCTTTTATTCATTCAGACTCTCCTTCGTGAGAGCAAAATATAATAATGTGTATGTCTTCCAACCCTACGTCTTTTTCCCTTTTATTTACTCGCTTTTGACGGTTAGATTACAGAGCATGTTTCAATTAGCATACTTTATGCTTGCATCCATTCATTTTTATTGCATGCACCGAGGCTCAGCGCATCATTCAAACTGCATTGTCGTTTCAATACTTCTTTGAATACGTGTTTAACCGCATGTTATCAAATTGAATCATGTGCCATATTAGTAGCCGAGCCTATTAAATGCATTCATCGCATGTGTTGCATTAGACATTTGGCATAGTTAGGATCATGCATATTTTTTCTAACACATTTTCTTAGCTTGGAGTACTAGGTTAGTTTTTTTCTGCTTTAGCATATTTGCATGAGTGTGAAGGATTTCCATGTCTAGCATGCTTACAATGAGGCTAAATGCTTACTTGATGAATTGCATGAATGCCTGTGGATGAAGGCTTGTTGTTTGAATTGGAACGATTCAACGAATGCGTGTTTTTAAGCCCACTTTGTTGAGTGAGAAATAAGTTCTAAGCCCACTATGTTTGGTGGCAAATTCGCAAACTTTAAGCCCACTATGTTTGGTGGCAAATTCACAAACTTTAAGCCCACTTGAGGTGGCAAATCCAAACCCTTTTTGCAACACAAACATGAAATTAAATTGTTCCAATTTGAGCAAACTAGTCTATACTTGCTTGTGCACATCACATAGTAAAACTAGTTTAAATAACCAGAATAAGAACACGTGATGTTTATAAAAACTCATATCATGATTAGTAAAGGCCGATCTTTGATCGGGCAAGTGGGGTGCTCAATTCATGACCTTCCCCCATCTCGTACCTAAGTTCCCGAGCCGAGGCAACCTTGGTGATGACGGACACATGGCCTTTGGCAAGAGTCATGGGTTTCCTAAACCAAAATAAAATATTTAGGTGGCAACTCTATATCTAGCAAAGTAGTCCAATTTTGGTGTTTTTCATTCTAAAATCGATTTTTCAAAAGATTTTCTGGATTTAGACTCTAGACTCTTTGGTTTTATCAATTTCACATTACACTTATGAGATTAGATTTAGAACCGCGGGAGTCTTAACTATAGGGCTTTCTTTCAAACCTTCCGAAAGGGGGCATGAAAAAGCCGAGCTACAGTTTCTAGTAACTCCACTGGGGATTTAGAGAACTTGACTCGAACTCATGGTATGTTATTTTATCTACACTTATGTGTTTCTTTGCATTTGCGTTTGTATCGGTGCGCCTAAGTCATAGTGTTTGCCATCTGCTATTCCTAAACGATTTGTTAGAGGCTTGCTTCGAAAAGTTTGCCAAAAGGCTGACCAGTTACGAGCTCTGCTACGATGGGAACACAACCCTTGGATATGGACTGCCACTGTACTATTTGATCCTCCTTTCACTTCTCGCTGTTAGGTGTGAGAGGTATATTAGGTAGTCTTTCTGAGGTACCCTTTTTGACCAATTGGCCTAGTTGCATATCGAAAGCCGTAGAGACTGTTCCAAACTAAGACATGTTGCTTACCCGAATTTAGGATTTTATGAAACCACTTTGCTTGAGTAGTGAAACCCTAGCTCCTGACAAAATTCGGACAGGGCAACCCTACCCCATCATAGGGGTGTTTTGGTTCTCACTTAACTGATATGTGCTTTTAGAGTGAAACTCTATAGGAATGTATGTATCAGTCGCAAGTTCAAGCATCAATTTTTGGGGGCAGAAATCGGTGTTGAGTACAGATCTATAACTTTTGTTTGTAACTGTGTGTTGTGCATCTGCGCTGAGGTGCTGTGCAGTTTTTGATTTTCTCTCTTTTGCTTTATTCTTTTCGCAAGGTAGTTTTTCATAATTGTTTTAGACGATTTTGTTACCCCCAAGCACTCTGGACTTGTGTAAGGAAACTTTACAGATCCGGGGATCTTGTTAGGGGACAACTAGTGTTTGCTTCACTCCCATCAGTTACCAGACGGAGGAGGGTTAGGCATAATTCACCAGTCCAGCAGTCACCTTTTACTTCATCTGTGCCCAGCCAGGATCAATCTTCTACTTCCACTCTAGTGGGAGAGTATTTGCCAGATCTGATGGTTTAACATCCCTCGGTTAGCATGGAAGACATGTTTCGTCATTTTCAGCAGACCATAGAAACCATGCAGCTAGATGCTGTCCACCAAGCTGAGGTTACAGCCCGCTAAGAGGAAGTGATAAATAGGCTCCAGCAACAGCAACTGCCGCAAGCAGTGGCTTTTGCTTCCCATGCACCTCTAGCGGGTATTCTAGCACCCAGAGTCACTGTCAATTTCCAAGAGAATCTGGGCATTCTGGTAGATCCGATCCCACCTCAGACCTCCAAGGCACCAGTGTACCAAATGAAGGTGTCATTCGAATTCGAGATCGACCCCATTTCATTGAAGGTCAACAAGCTAGAAAAGCTCTTTAAGTGGGCACAAGGCGTGAAGTTTATCCCTGACATCGAGGATGGGTACACAGACTCTGTAGTGACTCTACCAGATAGTTTCAAGATGCCATAGATAGACCGGTTCGATGGCTCCAAGGACCCCATGGTCCATCTGCAGTTATTCCCAGATCGAGGTCACAACCCATGATCTCGAAGCGACTCATCAGGAGCCAAATGAGGGCTTCTCGGACTTTGTCACCCAATAGAGGGCTAAGGCCTCAATGATGACTATCAGGCTGTCTGAAAAGAACCAAATCAGAATGGTGGTCCGTAACTTGCAAGGGAGATTATTATAGAAGATGATAGTCTTGCCTTTGTTTACATTCGCTAAGCTCCACGAGATAGGGGTTCAAAATGAGGATGCGATGAAATAGGGGCTGATAGCCGATGAGAAGGAATAGCCCAAGAGGCCCTTTATACGCAATTCCAACGCAACCACGAGTAATAGCACCTCTGCACGACCTTCAGATGTGAGTATGGTCACCACCACACCCAAAACTGCCAACTCTTTCGCCAACACATCCAACACAAATCCACAAACCTCAACTAGCCAGGCCCAATCACAAAGGGTCTTTACCCTGCTCTATATGCCTTTGTCCAAAGCACTAGGGGTCCTGATCAAAAAGGGGCATCTTAAGCCACTGGAACCTCGCCCTCTACTCGATCATCTCCCTCTGAAACACAATCGGGCCAAATACTGTGCTTTTCACCGGTAGCACGGTCATGACACTGATCAATGTTATAGGTTGCGTCATGAGATTCAAGATCTCATCGGCAATAAGGTGATAGCACCTCCCTAAAAACCCAATGTCACTACAAATCCACTCCCACCACATAATCAAGTCCCTCCACCTCGACATATAAACCTCATCCACACACTAGCCGTTCCTTATGACCCTAGTATATATATATCATCCCTTCCCACCTACCTAAACCAGCGTTGTTCATCCCTGAGAGCACAGACTTGTGCATGATGATCACGTCTACACTCCAACCTAAATCGGGATGGTGACAATGGTAGATGAAGGGAGGTTGGACTTGGTGAAAAATGCCAGTTCGTTGCCCGAGGGCTCTGAGGACTTATCTGAAGAGGTGTACAACCCATACTGCTATATTGTGCTAATCAATCAAGCTAAACCGGAAGTACTTTTACCAGCTGGGATGGAGGTCAGTGTAGTTTGAGAGGATCGCCCAAGTCAGGGATTAGATGATCTGGCCGACCTAGAGGAGGATATAGACAATTTGTAGTTCTTTGATGAGCAAGATCAACGAGATGTGCATATTGACTGGTTTGATCTGAACGGGTTGACAGACAATTCAAGGTCGCTAAGTGATAAACTCGATAGAGATGGGGGAATTGAATTGAAGTTGGAAGAACAAAAAATAGGAATCGCTGCAATGGCCAGAATGGTCGATGGGAAGGGTAAACTACCGAAAAACACCGGTGTAGAACAATTGACTCAGGAATTGGGCATTGTTAGTGTTGTACATATAGAGCAAGAAGCCGCCTTGAAGCTTTTCGAGCAAGAAATGGATGAAAATGACCGGAAAGCTGGAAAAGCCCAATACCCTGCGGGGGAGATTTGTGATGAGAAGATAATTCGAACGGAGCTAGACAAATGTTTGTCGGCTGCCGAAGGAATCTGGTGGGATAACGACGACCTACACCTAGCTTATACCGATGAGGATCAGGGTGAAGACCTTCCGGACAACACTTGGTATGTGGAAGAGGTGAACCACATGACTAGAAGTGGGTGGTACTTCAAGCCCCCACATCTGGACCAACCTGAAGCATCCGGAAAGGACAAAGAGGTTAAGAAGTAAAGGGAAAAATAGTTGGAAGAAAAAGTAATGCTGAAACAGTTGAAGAAGATTCAGGTCGACATATCTATTTGGGGTCTACTTATGGCTTCATGAGTGCACAGACAGGCTGTACTGTCAGCTATGGATAAGGCTATGCTGTCCATCGACACTAACTTGGAACAACTGGTGGCATTAGTCTTTCCAGGAGGTGTTGTGCCAACTCTAACCTTCTCGGACAAGGAACTGCCACCGAAAGGCTCTGCACACAATAAGCCTCTATATATATCAGTGGAGTGCCGAGAAAAATGGGTGCCAGTGGTATTGGTTGATACTGGGTCAACAATCAACGTCTGCCCATCTCGTATGGCTTATGTTATTGGCCTGAAACCAGCGGATTTCATGCCTACAACACAAGCGATCTGGGCGTATGACAATACCAGCAGAGAGGTAATGGGTACAGTACAGATCAGAGGTCAAGTGGGTCCAGCTCAACAGGATATTAAGTTCCATGTCCTGGATGTTCCGGCCACTTTCAACTTACTACATGGGTGACCCTAGCTCCACCATGTAAAAGCTGTCTCTTCCACTCTTCACCAAATGATGAAGTACCCCCATGGGAAGAGGATGGCCATAGTCTTCGGGAATTCATCTATTCATCCTCCGCCAGAGGTCACTACACTAGTGCTAGAGATCGTGCACGGAGAAGAGGATGTTTTTCTTTCGGGGTTTACCTTAGCTGAGGCCCGGGTAGTGCAGAATATCTTGGTGTAGACACCCCGTTTTTGCTCGTCCTCAAGACTTGGACATCGTCGTTTGAACACTCGATGATCATCCATGTTCGTGTTCGTTTTGAGTTCCCGAAGGTTTCGACTGCACGCCTTGCCTTAGGATCTCTCAACTTGTCTGTTTTGTGCTTGGTTGGGGACAAAGGACTTGTGTTTTGCTTCTGAGGGAAGAGGGTGGCTTGTTGGCCATCCCTACAACCCATCGACCAAAAGTGGTGGCCAATCGGCACTTTTTTTGGTCGATCGGCACTTTGTTTGGTCAATCGGCCATATTTTTGAGCCGAGACCATTCCATCTGCTTTTTGTAGATATTTTCTGCCAGCTGTGACAGCTGGTGGACACAATTCTCATCCTCCATACACGTGTATGGGGGGATTGCTTTCAAGACTCAAGCTTGTTGAACAAGCTTGAGAATTGAAATTCTATAAGAAGGGAGCCTCCCCTCCCTTTCCAGAGGTTCTGAAAAAGTGGATATACAAGTTCTATATCTATCTCTCTCTATATTTTACCTCTCTCTCTCGTTTTGCTCATGTTTGTGCCCAAAAGTGTAGATTCTTCACACTATTGCACACAAACACCTAGTAGGACACCATCCTTGGGTTGCTGAGGTCCTTAGGAGTTGGTTTCAGAGTTCTTGGAGTGGTTTAAGCTCAGAAAAGGTGCTGGAGTTTTGTTTTTGAAGGTGTTTTTCATGGGTGAGTAAACTACCTTTTAATCCCCTATTTTGGCTTAAGCTTTTAGACCTACTTGCATATTGTTTTAAGCTTAACTCTTAACTACAAAAAGTTCTGATTTTTCATGCTTGTGATGATTGTTTAAGGTCACTTTTGAGTTGGGGGTAGTCTACCCCCTCTTAGGCCTTGTTTTGCCTTGTTTTGTGCCTTTCTTTTTGAGCTTTGGAACCATCTTTTTTGGTCTTCTCACCACTAAAATCTAGAGGATTTTCAGTGGTGGAGAAGTGGTTTTGGAGTCTTGAATAGGAGAGGGACACCCCCTCTCCTTGTGTCTCATTTGCTAGTATAAATGGCTCATATTGGTAGCATGTTTGCTTAGCATGTTTTGGCCCCATTTCAGCAAGTATTTGGTGTTATTTTGCCATGCTATACCTCTGTTTTAAGTTGGTTTGATAGCATCTTCCATGCACCATACACTTGTCTTACAATCCTCTTATTTGCCTTAACATGCATCATGCATTTAGACTATCATTCTTGCATGTTTTGGCTCAACTCAATGAAACTTTTAGCCTTGTTCTACCATGCTTAAGCTCTAATTTGTGTTTTCTTGGTCATGCATGCATTGTTTTGTATAGCCTTGGTTCAATCTAGCTTGTTGGCTTTGAGTGTCTAGGTCATTAGCATGCATTGCTTAAACTATTCCTATGATTTGGCATCATTTCATATGAGATCTCAGTCCATGTAGTGTGGTCATGCATTCACATTTGTCACCTTTTCCATGCTTAGAAGGTTTGGTGTTTTATGCCTTAAGAGTGCATCATTGTGTATGCCACCATGATTAGGCATTTGGGATGCCATCTAAGTGGGCTTTTGGGCTTATTTTGACATACCATAACTCTGATTTTTATTGGTTAAGTCATGCCATGTTTGGTTGTAATAGGTGTAGTGTAATACCCCTTGTTATCCTTCCATGCCTCATGCCTTTTGGACCCTCGTTCTAGCTTGTGTGGGCTATGTTCAAGCTTGTTTTTGGCCTTATCTTGACCTACCCTGGGACTGTTTTGATTGCCGTCGGCCCTTTGGGGATTGCTTTGTATAGCGTTGGTTTAAGTCCTTTGGCTAGTTTCGAGTTTTGAGCTCTCTTGCATGCTACACTTGCATTGCTTGGTTAATTTGGCGTCATTCCTGACATCATTTCAGAGCTTATGGTGCTATCACATATCTCTGCTTGTCACTCTTTAAGTGTGCTTAAGAGTTGCATCTTTATGCCTTAATCTTTGAACCAATTGGCATGCATGCTTGTCTTGCCTTTTCATGCTTTTCATACTATCATTTCAGCACTCTGGCCACTGATTTTGGGCATGACTGAGGTCTGTCCATCTTTAGTTTAAGTCCATTTACCATGTTGTTCAAAGTTGCTACTTTACATCATGCTTGCATGCTTGAGTTGTATAACATTTGCATGCTTGTCCATCTTTGCATACCATGAATGTTTGTATGTTTAGGTTGCATTTTGCATGCTTGATAGTTTGCATTTGGTCACATGCTTGTTGATGTGTGCAATTCGGCCTCTTTGGCCATCATGCATCGAAATACGTGATTGATGGCTCGAGAGTCAAACACTACACTCCTTTGAGTTCCAAACACAATAAGGGGTGTAGTTGTACAACATTACCTTGCAAATGCATTGCCATGCCCTTGTTTGTCCTCTGCTGTAGCAAAAGGAGCAGATTGCTGGAAGAGATGGTCGATCGACTATCTGCAGTGCCGATCAGCTAACCATTCTTGGCCGATAGCATCATATTTGGTTGATGACCTATATTTCTTGGCCGATGGCCATACCATTTGGCCGATGACCTCTCAGCATGTCCATGAGGTGGTTCAGAAGCATCACAGAGATTTTCACAGTTTTAAGAGGTGAAAAAACAGTGCAAACAGAGGCAACATAAGACATGGCAATGGATTTCCGAGCGAAGCCGACCGAGCATGCATTTGTCCCTCTTCTCGAGGCCGCTTTAACTGTTTTGTAAATTTATTAATTTGCTTAATTAGTTATGAGTTTTGTAATAATTAATTAGCTTGTTAGTTAGTTAATTAGTTGGTCTGTATTATTTATTCGGACCCTTCGTCGAGAGGGCCAACTTTTGTAATAAGTGTGCGTGAGTGTGGTGCATGTCTTCTAACCCCACGTCTTTCTCCCATTTACTTAACTGCTTATGATGGTTAGTTCTAGGTCATGTTTTGATTAGCATACTTGTGATAGCATGTTTGCATTCATTCATCTGTATTGCATGCACAGGGCTCGGCGTATCATACTAACCGCATTGCATTTCAATACCAATTTGAATACATGATTATCAAGTTGCATCTCATATGCCATCTTAGAATAGCAAAGCCTATTTCTAGTTGCATTTTGCATGCGTTGCATTAGCCATCTTAACATGAACTAGGATCATGCATTGATTACTAACTAGCTATTGTTTTGGCTCGGAGTATTAGGTAAGCTTTTATGCTTTAGCATTTTGCATGAGTGTGAGTGACTGCCACGATAGCATGCTTGCCATGTGGCTAACTGCTTAAGTGTTATAACTGCCTGAATGGCTGTGGGTGAAGGTTGGATTGCTTGAATTGGAACAATTCATTGAAATGCAAGATTTTAAGCCCATTTGAGGTGGCAAAATCATGTTTTCTAAGCCCACTTGAGGGTGGCAAATCCACGTCTTAGCCTACTTGCGAGTAGCACCTTCAAACCATTTTCAAACAAACAAACATGAGATGTTTTGTTCCAACTTAGGTGGTCTAGTCTATACTTGTGTGTTGTGCGCATCACATAGTAATTCTAGGCTAATAACCGGAATAAGAACACATGTGTTTTCAAAAATAAAAAATCATGTTAGTAAAGGCTGATCTTTGATCGGGCGACTGGGGGTGCTCATTGCATGACCTTCCCCTCTCGTACCTAAGTTCCTGAGCTGAGGCAACTTTGGTGATGATGGACACGTGGCCTTAGGCACGAGTCAGGGTTTCCTAAATTCTCCCAAAATAAAATATTTAGGTGGCGACTCTGTATCTGGCAAAGTAGTCCATGTTTGGCATTTCTTTAAAAATTAGTTTTCCAAAACGATTTGGCGGATTTGGACTCTTTGGTGATTTATCGGTTTTGCATTGCACTTTCGAGACTAGATTCAGAACTGTAACATTAAGTCCGAACTGTAGTAAGCCTAATGAACAAAACGGATTTCGCACCATTTCGCACGCAGAGCCCGGGACGTTCTGGTACGTCTACAGTTTCAGGCAACTCTGCTGGGGATTTAGAGAACTTTACTCGAAATCTTGACATCTTGTTTTGATTACACTTATGTGCTGCTTTGCATTGCATTTGCATTGGTGAGCCTAGGACACCGTGTTTTCTGTATACTATTCCTGAACGGTTTGTCGAAGGCTTGCTTTGAGAAACGTGCCATAAGGTTGACCGATTGGGGGGTCTGCCACGACGGGAACACAAACCTCAGTTTTTACCAAGGCACCCTTTTGACCATTCTACCTAGTGCATATCGGAAACTGTAGAGACTATTTCAAGCTAGGACAGGTTGCTTACCCCGATTATAGGTTGTTTGGAACCGCTGCATACGTAGTGAAACCCTAGCTCCTGAAAATAGGACAGGGAAACCCTACCCCTCCATAGGGGTGCTTTGGCGCTCTCTTTCTTGTTATGTGCTTTTAACTTGGCCTCTACAAGAATGCACGTATCAGTTTGCAAGTCTGGGTATCAGGCCTGCGGGCATCAGTATTTTGAGAATCAGTTTTACCTGTGGGTATCAGATTCAGATTTGGGGCAGTGATTCGGGAACAGTGATCAGTGGTTAAGAACAGTTCTTTCAGCTTGTGTTTGCCAACCGTGTGTTGTCTTTATTTAAGCTGTTATGCTTTCTGTTTTTCTATTCATTGTTTCCTTATTATGCTTTATTTATCTTTTTGCAAGGTAGTTTAGCACCATTGCATCCGACCATGCAGATATCCCCCGAGCACTCTGGGTTAGTGGTCGTAGACTTAATCGATCCAGGGATCTGATAGACAGACAAGAAGTGTTCCTTTCTTTACCCCCGGTTACCAGACGGAGGTCAAAAAGGCGCAGTGGATCGGTACAACGGTCGTCAGATCAGTTGTCTGCCCCACCAGTGAACAGTCAGGCTGAGGTCTCAGTTTCTATTGCAAGGACAGATATACTGGTTGTTCAGATAGACCAACACCCTATGGCAGGAATGGAAGAGATGATGCGCTAGCTCCAGGAGAGTATGAAAACCATGCAGCAGGATGCTACCCGTCAAGCGAAATTTACCGCATGCCAAGCCGAGGTTATAGCACAACAGGCAGAGTTGATTGCTAGACTGCAGTAACAACAACCACCACACCAAGCCGGAGCATCCGCTTCACACCAGGTTCCTCCCCCACCAAGAGTTCCCACACTTGGGGAGACCGCACACGTCTAAGATGATACAGATGTTCCAACAGGGCTGGCTCCACCCCCAATCCTACCCCAGCTATCCAAAGCACCTACCAACCTACCGGATTCTTCCTTTGAGTTCGAGGTGGACCCCACAGCGTTAAAAGTGAGCAAGCTTGAAAAGTTGTTCAAGAAGTCTCAAGGAGTGAAGTCCATTCCAGATATTGAGCATGGGTATACCGACTCGGCCGTGACTCTGCCAGACCGGTTTAAAATGCTGCACATAGACCGTTTCAACGGGTCTGGAGATCCTATGGTGCATTTGCGACTGTTCTCGGACATACTAAGGCCAACGGGCCTCTCTAGATTACAGAAGCTTTCTCTGTTTGGCCGGACCCTATCGGGTGTAGCGGCCATTTGGTATGCAAAACTGGAGGACTCTGTTAAGAGGAACTGTGAGGAGATGGCCGAGGCCTTCATAGCTCAATACTCCTATAATACACGGATCGAGGTCATAACTCGTGATCTTGAGACAACTAGGCAAGAGCCGAAGGAGAGCTTCTCCGATTTTGTCACCCGGTGGAGGGCCAAGGCCTCGATGATGACCATCAGGCCTGTTGACAAAGATCAGATTCAGATGGTTGTGCGTAACCTCCAGCCCAAGCTCATGCAGAAGAAGATCATTCTCCCCATCCCCACCTTTACAGATCTACATGAGATAGGGGTGTAGGTTGAGGACGCTATGAAACAGGGCCTTATTGATCATGAGAGAGAGCAGCCCAAGAGGGCATTCAACCACAGTACGAATGCAAGCACAAGTAGTGCTGTAGTTGCCAGATCTTCAGATGTGCGAATGGTTACCACCACCACCCCAAGAACCCTTGCAGCTACCCCATTCACCGGTGCGTCCGGAAGTAGCCCGCAAACAACCAGGAACCCACCCTGAGGCCAGAGAGTCTTTACCCCGCTATGCATGTCTTTGTCCAAGGCTTTGGGGGTTTTGATCAGGAAAGGGCACTTCAAGCGCTTAGAGCCGTGGCCATTGCCAGAAAAACTTCCCCCCTCCCATTACTTGGCGAAGTACTGCGCGTTTCACCAACAGCATGGTCATGACACCAACTACTGCTTTAGATTGTGTCACGAGATTTAGGACCTCGTTGACAACAGGGTGATCGTGCCTCCGGAGAAACCGAATGTCACAACCAACCCTCTCCCACCACATAACCAAGCTCCACCTTCCAAACGCATCAATCTAATCCAAACTGGGGTTGTGTCATACGACCCTAGCATATATATCACCCTTTCTCGCCTACCCAAGCCAGAGGTGTTCATTCCTGAAAGCACTGACTTGTGCATGTTGGACATCTTCCAAACCCAACCTAAAACGGTGGTGGTGGTTATCGAAGATAGAATTGGGTCGATTATGGGAACAAATGGGAATGATCAGTCAGAGCCTGAGGGGTCTACGAGCTTCATGTACAACCCGAGCGGTTGCGTTACATCAGTAGGCCAGGCTAGGCTGAGAGTGGAATTCCCAGTGGGGGCAAAGATTTGTGTAGTACGGGAGGATGGACCTAATCAGGGGCTAGATGACCTAGCGGATCTGGAAGAGGACATTGCTAACCTTCAATTTTTCAACGAACAAGATCCGGGAGACGTGACAGTCAACTAGTTTGATTTAGATGTTCATTCGGTTGTGTATTATTTATTCAGACCCTTCGAGGAGGGCAATGTTGTAATAAGTGTGCGTGCGTGTGATGTATGTCTTCTAACCCCACGTCTTTCTCCCTTTTATTTATCAGCTTATGATGGTTAGTTTTAGGGCACGTTTCAATTAGCATCCTTATGCTCGTATGTTTGCATCCATTCGTCTGTCTCGCATGCACCGGGCTCGGCACATCATACTAACTACATTATATTTCAATTCCAAGTTGAATACGTGTATTAGCTGTTGCATTTCATATGCCATTTTAAAATAGTCGAGCCTATCTTAGTTACATTTTTGCATGTGTTGCATTAGGCGTTTTTAGCATAGTTAGGATTCAAACATGTTTTCTAATTAGTTTCTTTCTTTGACTTGGAGTACTCGGTAAGTGTTTATGCTTTAGCATCCTTGCATGTGTGTGAGTGACTGCCATGATAGCATGCTTACCATGAGGCTATGTGCTTATATGATATAATTGCATGAATGCCTGTGGGTGAAGGTTGGGTTGCTTGAGTTAAAATAATTCGTCAAAACCCGTGTTTTAGCCTACTTGCGAGTAGCAAACTTCAATCTATTTTCAAAACAATTGGATATGTGATGCTTTGTTCCAGCTTAGGCAATCCAGTCTACACTTGTATGCTGTGCGCATCACACAGTAATTCTAGGCTAATAACCGGAATAAAGGCACATAATGTTTTCAAAACTCGATATCATGGTTAGTAGAGGCCGATTTTTGATCGGGCGAGCGGGGGTGCTCACGAAGTGACCTTCCCCAATCGTACCCAAGTTCCTGATCCGAGGCAACTTTGGTGATGACGGACACGTGGCCTTAGGCACGAGTCAGGATTTCCTAAATTCCCTCAAAATAAAATATTTAGGTGGCGACTCTGTATCTGGCAAAGCAGTCTATGTTTGGCACTTCTTTCTAAAAATCAGTTTTTCAAAATGATTTGTCGGATTTGGACTCTTTTGGTGATTTATCGGTCTTGCATTGCACTTTGCGAGATTAGATTTAGAACCGTGACATCGAGTCCGAACTGTAGTAAGCCCAATGAACAAAACGGGATTCCCTCCCGGGACGTTCCGGGACCTCTATAGGGACAAGCCAATCAAACATAGATAGGATAATTGAGTAGAATAGATACACCAATCAAACGTAGACGGGATAAGTGAGTTGATAAATGATTAGGACCGAACTTCAAGATGAAGTTGCCTATGTATCCCAAAGATAGGAATCATGCCTTACGTAGTTCTAGGCTATGGTTCACTTGGGTATTAACACTTTTCTTTTGTGTTCTAACTTTTACCAAAGCCAACCTTCTGGGTTTTTGAGCTTGCGAGCTTTCTTCATTTTTTTTTTCATTTTCCTTTATTTTTCATTTTCCATTTTTTTATCTTATGCTCTAAATTTTTCCTGGGTCGTCTTTTTGGGTTTTCAACCTAACGAGCCTCTCAAGGATAATATTTCTTCAACTTATCCATATTGATTGGTTGTGAGAACTCCAAATGATCCAAATATATGAAAATGACTACTCCCTCTGACCAGATTGATTTGATGATGTGGGGACCCGTCCAATTGGGTTTGAACTTGCCCATAGGGTCGTGGATAAGAGCTCGATTGTCCTTCAGCACTAAGTCTCCCTCCTTCAAATTCCTAGATCTGACATTTTTGTTGAATGCCCTGTCAATCCTACATTGATACCCATGAACATAGTATAACACCTTCAATCTTCGCCCATCAAACAACATTAGCTCGTCAAATTGGTTCTGTTGCCAATCAGCTTCTATTAGTTGACATTCGGCCATAATCCTCAACGAAGGTACTTTTATCTCAATCAGCAAAACAACCTCCATTCCATATACTAAAGAGTAAGGGGTTGCCCCTGTGGATGTTCAGATTGATGTCTTGTATCCCCAAAGTGCAAAAGGCAATTTATCTGGCCAATCTTTGTAAGTTTCCATTGTCTTATGTCACCGTCTTATGTAGAATGGTCATGATGTTCTTATTTGTAGCTTTAAAGGCTCCATTTGTTTGTGGCATGTATGTTGATGACTTGTGAAAAGCCACATTGTATTTCTCAAGTAGCACCACCACTTCTCTTCTAAAGTGTGGGCCATTGTCTGAGATTACTTCATTTGGCACCCTATATTTGCAGATGATGTTATTCCTGATGAATTTGGCCACGTGTAATACTTTTAACACTAAAAATGACTGTGCTTCAACCCATTTGGTAAAATAATCAATAGCACCCAAGATAAACTAATGCCTATTTGAACCCTTTGGTGTGACTGCCTCGATGACATCTACGCCCCAGATTGAGAAAAGCCAAGGCGAAGCCATGTTGTAGAGTTTTGATGGCGGTATATTCATACAATTGGCGTGGATTTGACATTTGTGGCATCTCCCAAGAAAGTTGATACAATCTCCTTCCATGGTTAACCAATAGTATCCCTGTCTAAGGATCTTTTTGGCCAACATTATACCATTCATATGGGCTTCACACTCTTCTCCATGGATGTCTTCCATGATACGTTTTGCCTCTTCTTTCTCTACACGTAGCTTGTGCATTCCCAGGTGTCCCCTCCTATATAGCTTATCTTCACAAATGATGAATTGAGCAACCAGACTCTATATTTCGCTTTTGTCCTTGGCATTTGCCCCTTGTGAGTATGTATTGCTTTCTAGAAAGTTCCAAATATCAAAGCACAGGGGTTTTCATCTTGAACCTCTTTTGTTGCATCCACCATTTCATATGCGGGCATATATCTTTGTTCTCTCAGAATTGGGCGCATCTTAACCATGACTGGTATATCTATCAAGGAGACCATGGCTGCCAATGCATCAGCAAACTAGTTGTTCTCTCTCACCAGGTGTGTAAATGTCAGTCTTTCAAACCTCGAGATTAACATGTCCAAGGTCTGATGACAGACTTTCATTTTCTCCTCTTTAACCCTCCAATCTTGTCACGCCCCAAAATTTGGACAATTAAATATTAAATTAGAATTAAATCCTAATCAATATTCCATCATCCAAATCATAAGGATGAAACAAAATCTAAACGTTCTCGTCTCCATAAGGTTTAAGTAAATTTGCATGCTCAAAAGATTACAAGGGATAAAAAAAAAAAAAAAAAAAAAAACCATCCACAATAATTTCATAACTATCCAATACCTCCAATATTAAAGTAACAATAAATAGTCAAAACAACTTAAATAATGTAAAGTTACAAACCATGCCAAATTATCAAAATACTAAGATCATAAAAAAATAATAAATACATAAACTAATATCAACCCTAAGCTCAAGATAACAAAAGAAGTCCAAACAACATGTCCAACAACTATAGTTATTTCTCGTCACCACCATAGTCCCAACTAATCCTACAAAGGAAGCTCAGTTGCGCTCAAACATAATGCACCCGAGATGCCAAGACACAAAGCGGGTCAGTATACAAGTAAACTAGTATGAATACAAGATTTGACACTCACGTGTCCACCAAACACAAACAAAAGTTTATTTAATTTTTGTTACAGGACAAGACAATTAGTTCCACCCACACCAAGACAAAGGGGTAGTTTCATGAGATACAGTGGCATTTAGTTTCTTACCCGTACACAACTAAATATAAATTGAGTACAAAATAAACTAAATAAACATAAAAATTATGGTGGGTTAGCCCTGCATAAAAAGTTAGTAAGACTCACCATTCTGAAAAAAAAAAAGTTAGTATAATTTAATCATAAGTAAATTGCTGGAGAAGTATAAAAACGTACTGTTTCATGCTTAAATCATTCAAATTGACCACAACTTAAAGAACAAAAGTTGTACAGAATCAAATTTCCTAAAAGGTAATAACACGAATTTAGTAGAAACTAAACAGGTTGAGAGAAAAACTTAATAGAAGAACCTAAACGAAATTCGATTGAAAAATATAAAACTGAAAACATAAAGAAACTGCCCTGATGATTTTTTTTCGAAAAAGTTCAAAATATGAAAAGTGCTTAGAATAATGTTTTACTTCAGTTTACGTGAAATCAATAAAAATGAGCTCACTTTGAGGGTTAAAACAATATCTAAAATCTACATTGCTAAAACGAATAAAAACTATTGTAACCAAGATCATCCGATTACAAGTTCTAATTGATCTTTTTAGTACAAAGTTAAAATACAAAAGTTGTCTAGAATTACATAAACATGCCTCTGCCCAAGTTTCATACTTCATCAAGGTCGTTTACTATTTTTCAAGATGTACAAATCAAAGTAATTCAAACTATACCAATAAGTTCATATTTGATTCTTTGTACCTTAACTCCACCACTTGGGCCCTTTACTTCCGGCCTATACATATATCCTATGTGCCTCTCGTATACCTAACGCCGCTTCGAAGTCAAACTTGCACGGGATATCATCCCGAGTTTGACTCACACTCCCTGGATGGTTAGCATATACGTACGCGCGTAAATCAAAACACTCATCTACTCCTGAGAACGAGGCAACATTATATATATACACAATCTCTCATCTACTTATGAGAACAAACATAACAATGCCAAGCCTAAGACATTCAAATAAATATGATAATCCTAACCAACAATCCATGGAGTGATGGTGGAGTGTAAGGAATTTATCTATGGGTTCCTAGTTTATTTTAATTTCATATATCTATGCATGTGATTACATCTATAAAATAAATACATATAAAAACCCTAAACTTTGCATACACAACTAATCAAAATAAATAAATCAACCCATCATCTTCATGTAAATACAATATCAAACCAACATCAAATAAATAAATAAATAAAAACAACGAAGTAAACATAAATCAAGGGAAGTGGGTTTTGCACTCACAATTATTTTTGAAGAACAAAGAAGTACTTGAAGAATTTATGAAGCCACCAACACAAAACCCTAACCCTTTCTTTCTCTCATTTCCTCTCTCTCCCCGCTGTCTCTCTTTTATTTTCTTTTTCTTTTCTCTCCGCGACTGCTTATCTCTCTCTCTCTCTCTCTCTCTCTCTCTCTCTCTCTCGGCTGCTGCTTTGAAAATTCTCCACACCTTTATCATTATAACAATCTAAGTTTAATATATAATAACCTAATAACATTATAATTTATTTTATAATATAAATACAACATATATAAATATAAATATCCTATATAAGATCAATATATATATATAACATCCTTATATATATAATATAAATATATATAAATATTCAAATTAATTATATATAATAAATAACACATTAAATTAATTAAATGCCACATTAAATTCTCATGTAGCCACGCAATTAATAAAGTCCAAAAATTAAATAAGGTAATAATAACAATAATAAATAACAACTTAAGAAAATTAGGGTCGCTACAAGTCTTCATTGGCTTGAGAGACAACCAAGTTTGAATCCCCAATCACATCTAACATTATTACCCTTAGTTCTAGGGCTGCTTCTTGTTCGGCAATGCACTCCTCATACTCTGCTTGGTTGTTGGATACCCTTCGAAAGCTGAAGGGATGCAGGATGGCACTATGAGCAATACGCCTATCCCATAGCCATATTGATTGGATGCTCCACCAAAGCACAACTTCCAAGTGTTTTATTCTTCTTCAATCGGATGATCAACCAAAAATTTTGCTATAGCACTTCCTTCAATAGATTTTCTAGTGACATACTTGTGGTCAAATTCAGAAAGCAAAAGCAACCAACGAGCTAGCCTACCAATAAGCACTAATTTCTTAAAGAGATATTTGATGGGGTCTAATCTTGAAACCAAAATTTCCAAGTGAGCTAATGATGTAGGCCGAAGGGTACCACATTGAGGCTGCTTAATTACATTTATAGTCTTTGAGTTTGGTTTATTTGGTGGAGACGATGTGTTTTGTGCACTGGTACAGATTTGGCGGGCAACACGTAAATTCAAGCAAAAAGTGACACAAAAGCAGATTCTCTGTGCGAGTAATGAAAATTCCTGGCCTGCCGCCTCACCTCACGTGAGGCCAGGCTCCACCGCACGTGGGGCCCACCACCGCTCAAGCGAAAAGTAGGGACACTCGAGTGGCCCACCTAGGGTTACGTGTGCGAAAATTTGATGGGTTGTTTCAACGTGATAGTTTTCTTGATCAATGCTTTGAACTTACAATTGGGAAGTATTATTTAGTTCAAACTATAACATAATTGATATTCAAATTGAAATCTTATTTATGTAACTAGTGGTGAATTCATTATCCAAGGTTTTTTCCAAAATCAGTAACTTTATCTTTACTTATAATTGTTAATTTATTTTGTATAATTTAATTATCATTAGGTTATGAACAACCATCTCTTTCATCAAAATTAATTTAGGAATTTAACACCTAAATTAGTTTAATTTACTGTTTGTCCCTATGGATTGAGACCTGGACTTATAATTATTCTAAGGAATTTGGTACAATTTATTATTTTTTTTGGTGTGAAAATAACCCATCAAATTTTGACTTTTGGCGAGATTAATTAAATTAAAGTTATATTCTTATTTTAATTTTTAGTTTAGGATTTTATGCTTTCATGTTGCTAAGTGTGTAAAGTTTTTGCAAGTGGAGCTATCACCAAAGTGTTAACGGAGCGCAACCGAGCTTTAAAAACAAACCGCAACACTAAAGTGTGTAAAAAAAGTAAAAAAAAAAAAACAAACAAACAAATACTCGCAAGCAAAGCACCAAAGTGCTAAACATAAAGAGCTCAAGTGGAGATTGGAGACAACGATTTACACGTCAAGCAGCCGCAGGATGAGTAAAGCATTTTCGTTAAATCGTTGTGAGTATTTTCCCCTTTGGTATTTTGCTTCCATAACTTAGTGCACAAGAGTCGGAACTTAGTGTGTTTGTGTGAGTGGTGTATGCACTGGTGCCATTCTTGTCACCCTGAATTGTGAAATTTACACCTTGAACTAGAAAGGACTCTTAGGAACCTTAGAGCCTCTTCCCCGTGTTTCTAGACTTGAATATCCATATCCATACTTCGAACCATTAGAGATGGTGAACCCAAAAGTCCCAAATGGGCCCAGCCGGACCCTTAAGGATTACTTCACATCCACTGCATATACATTACCATCATGCACTTAGTTATCCGACACCACCATTGCTTATTATGAGATTAAGTCTAGCATTATCCAAATGCTCCCATCATTCCATGGACTAGCTCATAATAACCCTTACAAACTTCTGCATGAATTTCAGGAAATTTGCTCCATAGTGAGGATCCAAAATTCCACCAATGACGATTTAATGTTGCAACTATTCCCATTTTTACTGAAGGATGAAGCCAAACATTGGTTGAACTCTTACCTGCTAATTCTGTCACAACATGGGACCAATTATAATAGAAGTTTTTGAAGAAGTACTTTCCCATTGGTAAGACCAACCAACCCAGGCGAGCCATCACCAGTTTTGCTCAAATTGATGGCGAGCAATTTCATGAAACATGGGAAAGGCTTTGTGACCTTCTCCAACAATGCCTCCACCACCAAGTGCCTGATTGGCAACTTGTTCAGACCTTTTACTATGGCTTAACTGAGCATCACCGCCGAATGGTGGATTCTTCTTTTGGTAGGATATTCATGTCGAAAAATGACGCCGAGGCATGGTAATTATTTGAGAACCTAAGTAATAATTCCCTTCGCCATGCCTTCGCAGTCCGGCAAGTTCGGTAACCTGTAGTTGGAGCCTCGAAAAGAGGGGGCATTTATGAGGTAGGGCCAAACCTAGAGTTAGCCTAACAAGTATAGGCATTGTCCCACAAAATTGACCAATTATTAGCTTCGGGACATGCCCCTTCACAGCAAGTTCAGCCTCAATTTCATGAGACATGTGCCATCTGTGCGAGTCCTACTTATGACTTGAGTGAGTGCCCTTCGGCATCACCATTTCCGAAATTTGTCCAAGAGCATATAAATGCAGCTTAAGGATTCTCCAAACCGGGTAACGACCCATAGTCCAACACATATAACCAGGGATGGAGAAATCACCCTAATTTTTCATGGAGACCTCCTTCACAAGGCACTTCTTACAACCCTCCACCACCAAGGTAGAATTTTAATAATTTTGCCAACCAATCTTCCTACCGACCAACACAACCTTACTAGTAACCACAACCCCCGCTTATTCCTCAAGGCAACTCGGCCTTTGAGGCTCAAGTGTTGGAGGTTATCTCAAAACTTAAGGGGCTAGCACTAGTAGTTGACTCCTATACTCACTCCATTGCCAAGCTAGAGGCCCAATTAGGTCAATTGGCTAATAACATGAATAGAAGAGAGGAGGAAAAATTACTGAGTCAGACTGTGGCTAACCCTAAGGGTCAATATGGGTAGAGGGGTTGAGTGGGAATGGAAAGCACCATAAACAGGTGCAAGTGGTGATTACTTTGAGGAGTGGAAGGGAGTTAGAGCCTCGGCTAGTTGCGTCTAATGCAACTAAGGCTAAGAAGGGTGACCTCGGTGGTAAACCAAACGAGAGCAAGGGTGAGGGAGAAACACATAAGGGAGATGACTTAGTCCCTAGTACTTCACATGAGTCTAAGGCACCCTTTCCCTAATGCCTTGATACACTGTCCCCTTTAATAAGAAGGTGACATCCATGGAAGCAATGATGGAGGTTTTTAAACAAGTTAAAATCAACCTCCCCCTGTTGGAGGCGATTGAGCAAGTACCCTCCTCTGCCAAATTTTTGAAGGACCTTTGTCTGAAAAAGTGTAAATCTAGGACACACGTGTCCCAAAAGGTCATACCCACGGAGCAAGTAAGCTCCATCTTATTGAGTGACACACCCCCTAAGCTTAAAGACTCGGGTGCCCCAACCATTGCATGCATTATAGGGGACCATTTCATTGATGGGGCCTTGTTAGATTTAGGGGCTAGTGTTAATTTATTGTCGTACTCTGTGTATGAGGAATTCGAGCTTGGCGAGTTGAAGCCCACTACTGTCACCCTCCAGTTAGGTGACTGGTCCCTCAAAGTGCCACATGGCCTTATTGAGGATGTCCTAGTAAAGGTCGATAGGTTTTATTTTCCTGTTGATTTTTTTATTTAAGATATGGAGTTGGTAGCCAGCTCTAGGAAACAAATCTTGATGATCTTAGGCCAACCTTTCCTGGCTATGGCTAATTCATGTATTAATTGTCATATCGGGGTTATGGATGTTTCATTTAGGAATATACAAGTGAAACTCAGTGTTTTCCAGGCATCCCAACAACCCCATGAAAGAGAGGAGTGTTTATTTGTGGATGCTGTGGGCAAAATAGTAGAGGAGGTTTTACCCTCCATTCTTGTAGAGGACCCTTTAGAGGTTTTTTTTAGCTCATTTTGGGTTTGGGGATTTTGATATTGATAGGTCAATTGAGGAAGTGAATGCTTTACTTGATTCTTCTCCTACACCAGATTTTCCTCCATGGAAAGCCTAGTTTTAGTCCCTTCCTCCTCTGTCCAGAGAGCACACCATACCATCCTTAGTCACACCATCTACACTAGAGTTGAAGCCACTCCTGACCACACTCAAGTATGCCTTTTTAGGGCCTCAGGATACTTTACCAGTCATCATTGCATCTAACTTAACCGCAGAGCAGGAGAGTCAATTAATGAGTGTTCTCATGGCACATTGGAGTGCTATAAGTTGGTTGGTGACCGATTTGAGAGGGATAGATCCCTCCATGTGCATGCATGATATACACTTAGAGAAGGACACCGCACTTTCTCGTGAAATGTAATGGAGGCTTAATCCTAACATGAAGGAGGTAGTAAAAAAAGAGATGTTGAAGTTGTTGGATGCGGGTATTATATACCCCATCTCAAATAGCAAGTGGGTGAGCCCCATACAAGTGGTGCCCAAGAAATCAAGCATCACTGTTGTTCAGAATAAGCAAGGAGAGTTAGTCCCCACACGAACCACCATCGGGTGACAAGTGTGCATTGATTATCGTAGGCTCAATTCCATGACTAGAAAGGATCACTTTCCTATACCTTTTATTGATCAGATCCTAGAGCGGTTAGTAGGGTAGAGCTACTATTATTTCCTTGATGGCTATTCTGGTTACAATCAAGTTCCTGTGTATCCTGATGACTAGGAAAAGACCACCTTCACATGTCCTTTTGGCACTTTTGCCTATCACCGAATGCCCTTTGGGTTTTGCAATGCAGTAACGACCTTTCGACAGTAGATGATGGCTATCTTCTCTGGCATGGTGGAGAAATTCTTAGAGGTTTTCATGGATGACTTCTCCGTGTTTAGGCCGTCTTTTAAGAAATGTCTCCAAAACTTAACTAAAGTCCTTGATCTTTGGTTTGCCCCCACCTACTTCCATGTGCCAAGGGCTATTATTCATAGGGCATGCAGGTTTTTACCGTCGATTTATCAAAGATTTTTGTAAGATCACACACCCCTTGTGCACTCTATTGGCCAAGGATGCCCCGTTTGTCTTTGACAAAGCATGTTTGGTGGCATTCGAAACACTCCGAGCTGCACTTTCTACTGCCCCATCATGCAATCTCTTGAGTGGTCCCTTCCTTTTGACATTATGTGTTATGTATCTGATTATTCCCTTGGCGCTGTCTTGGGCCAAAAGGTGAATAAAGTGCCCCATGTAATATACTATGCTAGTCGTACTCTTTCTGATGCTCAATTAAACTACGCTACCACTGAGAAAGAGTTACTAGCTGTAGTCTTTGCACTTGATAAGTTCCAGTCCTACCTCCTAGGAACTAAAGTCATTGTGTTCATTAACCACGCCGCTTTATGGTGCTTATTGTCCAAACAAGAGACCAAACCTAGGTTGCTTAGGTGGATTCTACTCCTTTAGGAGTTTGACCTAGAAATTTGGAACAAGAAGGGATCCGAGAATGTCATTGTGGATCATCAATCCTGAATCCTTATTGAGCACACGAGTGATCCCTTAGCCTTGCATGAATTTTTTTCGGACGAGCAACCTTTTGCGGTGTCACAAGTGATCCTCTCATGGTTTGCTCACATAATGAATTACTTGGCGGTTGGGCAAATTCCTAAAACTTGGTCTAAGCAAGACAAAGATTGATTTTTCTCACAAGTCAAGCACTATTTTTGGGAAGGCCTAGAATTGTTCAAGTATTGTCTAGATCAAGTGATTCGGCGTTGTGTACCTGAGATTGAAACTCGTAGCATTCTCACCTTTTGTCACTCTCATGCATGTGGCGGCCATTTCAGTGGGCAAAAAACAACTGCCAAGGTTTTACAATGTAGGTTCTACTGGCCCTCTATCTTTAAAAATGCCCATAACTTCTATAGAGCTTGTTTGCATTGTTAACAAATATGCTCTATGTCACGATGAGATATGATGCTAATGACCCTTATTTTGATTGTTGAGATTTTTTATGTTTGGGGCATCGACTTCATGGGTCCCTTTCCACCATCTTTTGGATTTGAATACATTTTGGTGGCTGTGGACTATGTCTCTAAGTGGGTTGGGGTAGTGGCCACCAGAGCGGATGAACACAAAGTTGTGGTTAAATTCCTCCACGAAACCATTTTCTATCATTTTGGGTTCCCACGTGCCATAATTAGTGACGGTAGCAAACATCTTTGCAACCAATTCTTTGAGGCATTGGTGCGCAAATACATGATCACTCACAAAATTGGCACTCCTTATCACCCCTAGACTAGTGGTCAAGTATAGGTTTCTAATAGGAAAGTCAAGCATATCTCCGAGAAAACTGTGAAGCCCGATAGGAAATATTGGTCCACTAGGTTCATTGATGCACTTTGGGCCTATCGTACTACATGTAAGACACCCATCAGGATGTCTCTATATAATATTATGTTCGGGAAAGTGTTTCATCTCCCTGTTGAGTTAGAACACGGGGCTTTGTGGCCATTAAGAAATTCAATTTTGAGATGGCCAAAGCTGGTGACCATTGAAAACTCCAACTTAATGAGTTAGAGGAGCTCCGTAATGATGCATATGAGAGCTCCAAAATTTATAAGGCTAGGACTAATGCATTTTATGATAAACACATTTCTCATAAGTCTTTCGAGCCTCACCAAAAAGTGTGGCTGTTCAATGCCAAATTACAGTTATTTCCGGGTGAACTCCAGTCTCGGTTGGATGGCCTATATGAGGTTATCGAAGTATTTTCGCATGGGGCAGTTAAGATTACAAATCCACATGATGGTACAACCTTCAAGGTAAATGGCCAAAGATTGAAACATTATGTGGTATTGAGAGAGGGGAGATGACTGAGGTTGTCCACTTGACGAACCCAATGTATCTTCCTTCATAATTGTTTTGTGTCTAGGAGACTTTAAATACACTAAAGGTGTAATTCCTTTGGTGTTAGCCATGCCCGAATGGCATCTGACGGTCTGGTATAGCCACTTAACTGTGTTTGTTGTGAGTTCCTAGGAGACCAACCGAGATGCTGGAAACTAGAGTTCGAATGGCAAAGCCTAGAATGCAAAGGTTAGGAATTTCAAAGACTAAAGTCTGGTTTAAATACCCAGGGGTGTGGAGATTGTTTCAACACCAGCTCAGCTTGAACTCTGTATGACAGCCCCAGAGATCGAGTTAGCTTTATGTCCCTCCATTCTAGATAGCGAATCAACCTAGTCTGTCACCCTATTGGAGAATATGGAAAGTTACAAACAATGTTAGGGAGAAAAGTAGTACCCGTGATTTTCGATTGAAGATTACACCTTTATTAAGATTTTAAATGTTTTCAAAGTGTTATTCTTATTTTGAATGTGAAATAAAGGTACAAGTGGGGCTAGGGGGATTGAATGGTTGTAGCTGTGCTAAAAAAAATAAAAATAAATATAAACTAAGCAGACCGCACGAGTTATGACCCGAACCCTCCCCCATGGGTTAAGGACATAACTGGCCAGTAATCACGAGATTACCTACAGCCTTAAACCAAATCAAATATATTTTAACAGAGTTAAGGGGGCCAAACAGAAGCAATTTCAAACTTTTGTCCATAGAGCTGTGCCTACATGGCACGTTATAACATTTCACAAATATACATTAATAACTCGCATCAATGAAAGTCAACATATAAGCTTTACACAACAGGATCATTCAAGTAATGGTCAGCCAATCAAAACTATATACAACCGTGATCCAAAGTTCTCGCCAACATGACAAAATATAACAAAATAGCAAAAGGGCGAAAACAAGTATCGTGCGTGAGACGTATAGGCTGACTTTTCAAAACCATGACTGTTTCACACAAACTTCACTGAGGCTGGGTTTGGACCTCCCACGGTTGACCTACAGACACATGAATGAACGTGAGCGAAAGCCCATTGAATAATATCAAATAAAGAAGATACACGAACGGTATTTAGAACAACATACATCAGACGGCCTTGGGCCAAATTCATATTTCTATCTAGTACATATATATATAGGTCAAGTGACTACGGTTCCAAACACATCAAACGGCCTTTGGCCCATTCATTTATGTCAAACGGCCTTCGGCCCATTCATTCATGTCAAACGACCATCGGCCCAATCATTCGTGTTAAACGGCCTTTGGCCCATTTATTCATTCACGTCAAACGGCCTTCAGCCCAATCCTTCATATCAAACAGCCTTCGGTCCAATCATTCATGTCAAATGGCCTTTGCCCAATCATTTGTGTTAAACGGCCTTCGACCCATTTATTCATTCACGTCAAACGGCCTTCGGCCCAATCATTCGTGTTAAACAGCCTTTGGCCCAGCATTCATGCATGTCAAACGGCCTTCGGCCCAATCAATTGTACCCAATGGCCTTTGGCCCAACCATATGGCATAACAAACATTTGTCCACAATTCAAATTAATAACTTATAAGACTTATACGGGAATAAGCAATTGGACAAATAACATACTTTAAAATATCTTTACTAAGATATTACTCACAGTGTTCTGCCGGCGGATTTGCCCTGGAGCTCGACCCTACACATTTCATGAACACAATGGGTCACAAACAATTCAATCCGTTCTTAATTTATACATCCCTCTTAGGCTTCTTTCTTATCATTTTAACGCATTCATGATGCTCAATGCATGCCTAAGAGTGTTTAGAAATGAAAGAGAACAGAAAATGAAACACATAACACCTTTACAAATTTTCTGAAACAGGGGTCCCCGCTCGAGTGTGGGTACCGCCGCTCGAGCGGACCCTCATGGTCTGCAAAAGTACTGGTTGCCTCATTTTTACGCTTGAGCGTGAATTTAGACGCTCGAGCTGAAGGTCACACCGCATGGCTCCCCGCTCGAGCATGAATATCCCCGCTCGAGCGAACATCAATGTCTGCAAAAAGTTCTGGGAGCTCGCATTTCATGCTCGAGCGGCGCTTGCCCCGCTCGAGCGAACATGCCAAATTCTAGGTTTTCAGGAACTGTTCTTGAAGTTCAATTTTGATGTTCAAAGGTTCCAAATTCACGATTTTGGTTCAAAAGCATGTAAACACATTATATTACATGAGAATATAAGAGTATGGCACTAAATTGTTCAAAATCATCATCTAATTCTCAAATAACCCTCATTTCTTTTGTATGATCAAAACCCATGCATTCAAACTTCATATAAGCTCTATATCTCCAATAATCAAACATGCATGTCAATTTTTGACTTCAATTCCATTTCAAATAGCACTAATGATGCTCATAACCATGAAACTCAACAAAACCATGCGTGTGTGTATGCTTCAATGCTCAATCTATCATAATTCACATATTACATGCTAGATTATGTAATTTCATAGAGATTCTCTTCATGCATGAACACATGGACTTCAATCTCAACTTAATCAATTCAATTCATGACCTAACTTACCATTTAATCTTCAATTCACAAAATCACAACTCAAACTCATGAATTAAGGGTTGATTACTCACCTAGGAGCTTCGAACACCCAAGTTCTTTGAGTTCAACTTCCAATTCTTAAGCCTTGAGCCAAAATTGCATAATTCTCCCTTTTTCTCTCTCTAGAGCCGACCCTCTCCCTCTGTAGAGTGTAAAATCTGATTTTGAGCTCAAAACTAAAGGGATGTGGGTGTATAACGGCCTTTTTATACCCTTTCTTAATCAAATTCCATTAACACTAATTAATTGAGCACTATTTCATCAATTTAATCTATTTAATTTGATCCGAATCAATTTTCAATTAAATTTCACCGTAGGCTCTAAAAATTACGCTAATCACAATGGCGCAATCAATTTTGATTTCTATGGCCGATAAGGCCTTCAATTTAAATTCTAAAGCAGATAATCAAACAGACTTTCCTACGATGAACAGATAGAAATTCAAAACCACATACATTTATATAAATGGCACTCAAAATCATATCAAACACATAATCACATTCGTAATTAAGATTAATTAGCATAATACGGAGTAGGGTTATCACAATCTTCCCCCCTTTAGGAAGTTTGGTCCTCCAAACTTATTTTACCTTCGTTGGAAAACAAATGTGGATAGCATAATCACATTTCATCCTCTTTTCCCATGTGGCATCCGTCCCATAGTGTTTTTTCCATTCCACTTTCACCATTGGGATGGACTCGCTTCTCAATTGTTTCACTTGCCGGTCAATGATTCGTTCCGGCCATTCGGCGTACTCCATATTTTCATCAAGAGCTACCCAATGATAATCAATCACATGAAACGGATCTCGAAGATAACTCCTCAACATTGATACATGAAACACATTATGGATTTGTTCAAATCCCGGTGGCAAAGCGACTTGATAAGCAACTGGACCATGCCTTTCCAGAATTTGAAATGGTCGAATGTAACGGGACGACAACTTACCCTTCTTTCCAAACCTGACTTGGCCTTTCATCGGAGTCACACAGATAAATACATGGGTCACCAATCTCATACTCGAGAGGTCTTCTTCGAACATCAGCATAATTCTTTTGTCGGTCCTGAGCTGTTTTGAGCCTTTGTGAATGGTTTTGATCTTCTCAGAAGTGTCTTGCACAATTTCAGGCCCAAGAAGAGCTCTATTCCCGACTTCTGTCCAACAAATTGGTGATCTACACCTTTTACCATATAAAGCCTCGTATGGTGCCATACCGATGCTGGAGTGGAAGCAGTTATTGTATGCAAACTCTGCGAGTGGCAAATAATCTTCCCAACTCCCTTGAAAATCTAAAGCACACATTCTGAGCATGTCTTCTAAGGTCAGTATAGTCCGTTCTGATTGCCCATCTGTCTGTGGATGGAATGCAGTACTAAACCTCAGTTTTGTCCCTATAGCTTTCTGCAAACTCTTCCACAATCTAGATACAAATTTCGGATCTCTATCCGACACAATAGACATTGGAACTCCGTGTAAACGGACAATCTCATCAACATATATTGTAGCCAATATATACGAATCAAATGTAGTTCTAACGGGCAGAAAATGCACAGATTTAGTCAGTCTATCAACTACAATGCAAATAGAATCCATACCTCGAGGTGTTCGAGGTAGACCAACAACAAAATCCATAGTCACATGCTCCCACTTCCATTTAGGAATAGGGAGAGGTTGAAGTGGACCACTCGGTTTTTAATGTTTAGCTTTTACTTGCTGACATTGAAGACATTTGGACACATACTCTGCAATTTCTTTCTTCATTTTAGGCCACCAATAGCTTTGTTTGAAATCCCGATACATTTTGTTATTGCCTGGATGCATAGCAAATACTGACTTGTGAGCTTCATCCAAAACTCTTTTCTTTAGTTCCAGAATATCTTGGATACACATTCGGTTTCGAAACCTCAACACATCGCTTTCAATGCTGAATTCTGCTTTCAGACTTATCTCAAATTCATCCTCTTTTTGTTTCTGTTTAATCTCATCAATGATTGTCGGTTCGATTGAAATGGCGGCTATCAGTCTGCCCTGTTCACACAATACCACTTCAATCTCAGACTTCTCAAAATCATGCAAGATTTTCTTCTGTTCAGTAAGCAAACAAGCCAAATTCCCCATTGATTTTCTGCTCAAGGCATCAGCAGCTATATTGGCTTTCCCAGGGTGATAGTGAATCTCGAGGTCATAGTCCTTTATCAATTCAAGCCATCTTCTCTGTCGCATATTCAGCTCCTTCTGTGTAAAGAAGTATTTCAGGCTCTTGTGATCTGTGTAGACTTCACATTTTGCCCCCATACAAATAGTGCCGCCAGATTTTCAAAGCAAAAACAACTGTGGCCAATTCTAAATCATGTGTTGGGTAGTTCTTCTCATATGGCCTTAACTGCTGAGAGGCGTAGGCAATTACCCTTCCATTCTACATTAGTACACAACCAAAACCTTTATAAGATGCATCACTGAAAATTACAAAGTTGTTCGTACCTGTGGGCAATGTCAATACTAGTGTAGTGGTCAGTCTTATTTTTAGTTCATGAAAGACAGATTCTCTTTCGTCATTCTATTCAAACGGTTTCCCTTTTCGTGTTAGTTAGGTAAGAGGTGCAACTATCCGTGAAAAGTCTTTCACAAACATCCTGTAATACCCGGCTAAGCCCATGAAACTGCAGACCTCCATTACATTTGTCGGTGTAGGCCAATTCACAATTGCCTCTATTTTCTGTGGGTCCACTGAAATTCCCTCCTTGTTGATCACATGCCCTAAAAAGATTACTTCATCCAACCAAAATTCGCATTTCTTTAGTTTAGCAAATAACTTTTTTTCTCTAAGTATCTATAACACAGTCCTCAGATGTTGTTCATGTTCAAGTCTATTCTTGGAGTATATCAAAATGTCATCAATAAAAACCACAACAAATTCATCAAGGTAGGTTCTAAAAATTCGATTCATTAAGTCCATAAACGCTGCCAGAGCATTAGTTACCCCAAATGGTATAACAAGAAATTCATAATAGCCATACCTTGTTCGAAACGCGGTTTTCTCAACATCTTCTACTTTCACTTTCAACTGATGATACCCAGATCTCAAATCAATTTTGGAGAACACTTGTGATCCTTGTAGCTGGTCAAACAGGTCATCAATACGGGGTAAGGGATATTTATTCTTTATTGTTACCTTGTTCAGTTCTCGGTAGTCAATACACAAGCGTAAAGTTTCATCTTTCTTTTTCACAAATAACACCGGTGTACCCCATGGTGAAGTACTAGGTCGGATGAATCCTTTATCAAGTAGGTCCTGTAACTGTTCTTTCAATTCTTTCATTTCAGCAGTAGCCATTTTGGAGGGAGTTTTAGAAATAGGCTGAGTGCCTGGCACAATTTCAATGGTAAACTCTATCTCTCTGTCCACCAATTCCCCCGGTAATTCATTTGGAAACACATCTGGAAATTCTCTAACAATAGTGATACTGTTCAATTTAACATTCATAGATTGTTCAGATAGCACACAACACAAATAACCCTGGCACCCTTTCCTGATTAATTCACGTGCTTTCATTGCAGATATCAAATAAGGTGGAGGCTCTACCCCGTTACCCACAAACACAATTTCTTCCTGTTCCGGTGGTTTAAACACAACCCGTTTTGTTACACAATCAATGGTGGCACAATATTTAGTTAACCAATCCATGCCCAGAATTATATCAAACTGCCTAAAGTTCAAGGGCAACAAATTCACATACATAATAGCATTCCCAATTCGCATGTCACAAAAACAATATATAGATTCACACAATACAGATTTCCCGGATAGAGCAGATACACATAGCAGGTATGGCAATAATTCTAGCGATCTACTCAGTCTAGATGCAAATGCACATGTTACGAAAGAGTGTGTTGATCCGGAGTCAATTAACGCAAAAGCATCTTGATTATATATTGAAATAGTACCTAAGACAACTATGTTAGCATTCCGTGTATCGCCCGGAACAAGCGCGAAAACTCTCCCTTGCCTCACGGTATCTCCGGTGGCAGTAGATCTCATAGTGTTTCTCAGTTTTGGGATGGATACTGTTGAGCTAACAGCTAATTTTCCACTGTTCTGGTTACAATCTCTAGCCATGTGCCCTTATTTACCACATTTAAAACAGGCTCCCGACACACGGTAATAAACCCCACGATGCCTTTTACTACAAATATTGCACATAAGAGATGTATCTCAGGAAGAATTAGAAGTACTAAAGGAGCCTATGTTTTGCTTCTTTGAAAATTTCTTCTTCGAAAAGAAGCTCTGTCTTTTGTCACCCTTCCAGTCAGTCATTGATCTAGTATGTCTAGCTATGTGAGCTTATGATATTATGGCCCAGTCTAGCACCCCAATATAGGTTTCCAGCTTCAGGACATTTACCATTTCTAAAATATCACTTCGAAGCCCACATACAAAATGTCTCGCATTCTTGTAGTCGGTATCGATCACATGTGGTGCAAACCTAGCCAACTCAGTGAATTTGGCCTAATACTCAGCTACTGTCATGTTGTCTTGTTTAAGTTCCATGAACTCCGATACTTTCCTGTCTCAGACACATTGAGGGTAGTACTTATCATAGAAAACTTCCAGGAATTTCGCCCAGCCAATGTCTTTATGATTTTCATGCATTAACATTCATCATCTTCTTGCTTCGTCTTCTAGCATAAAAGTGGCCAGAAGTACTTTCTGTGTCTCTAAACAAGGAAACACCTCAAACAACTTTTCAATGCCGAGAACCCATGCCTCGGCCTTTAACGGATCTAATCCCCCATGGAACTGTGGTGGTTTCATTTTCTTAAACTCTTTGGTGAGAGCTATTATTCGGTCATCATTTTGAAAGTCTGGCACGGGTGGTGCCGGAGGTAGAGGTTGTGGTTGCTGCCACTGTTGTTGCCACTGTTGTTGTTGCCTCATGTTTCTTCCATTTCCTGAATCAATCTTTCCATCCTATCCATTCTGGCAATAGAGGACTCCTCTATTTCATCACCTCTTGTTCTCACAATCTGATGAGGCTTGCATTATTCTCTATACAAAAGTTTCACAAGTATGCATATACTAAAGAGCATACATATTCACATAATTCGCAATGCAAGTAAATCACAAACATATAGCACATAATCATTTATTTCAGAGCATTTAAACATAGTCTCAATGCTTACAAATTCCTACTTATCACAAGAATGCATCCTAGATCTTTTTTAGATGCTTATTGCTCTTTTGGACAAGTGTGTGAGTTATTAACTCGTGCTCTGATACCACTCTGTCATGACCCGAACCCTCCCACATGGGTTAAGGACATAACTGGCTAGTAATCACGAGATTACCTATGGCCTTAAACCAAATCAAATATATTTTAACAGAGTTAAGGGGGCAAAACAGAAGCAATTTCAAACTTTTGTCCATAGAGCTGTGCCTACATGGCACATTATAACATTTCACAAACATACATTAATAACTCACATCAAGGAAAGTTAACATATAAGCTTTACACAACAGGATCATTCAAGTCATGGTCAGCCAATCAAAACTATATACGACCGTGATCCAAAGTTCTCGCCAACATGACAAAATATAACAAAATAGCAAAAGGGCGAAAACAAGTATCGTGCGTGAGACGTATAGGCTGACTTTTCAAAACCTTGACTGTTTCACACAAACTTCACTGAGGCTGGGTTTGGACCTCCCATGGCTAACCTACAGACACATGAATGAGCGTGAGCGAAAGCCCAGTGAATAATATCAAATAAAGAAGATACACGAACGGTATTTACAACAACATACATCAGACGGCCTTGGGCCAAATTCATATTTCTATCTAGTATATATATATATAGGTCAAGTGACTGCGGTTCCAAACACATCAAACGGCCTCAGGCCCAATTGATTCATATCCGACGGCCTTTGGCCCAATCATTCGTGTCAAATGGCCTTTGGCCCATTCATTCGTGTCAAATGACCTTTGGCCCATTCATTCGTGTCAAACCGCCTTTGGCCCATTCATTCGTGTCAAACGGCCTTCGGCCCAATCATTCGTGTTAAACGGCCTTCGACCCATTTATTCATTCACGTCAAATGGCCTTCGGCCCAATCTTTCATATCAAATGGCCTTCGGCCCAATCATTCATGTAAAACTACCTTCGGCCCAATCATTCGTGTTAAACGGCCTTCGACCCATTTATTCATTCACGTCAAACGGCCTTCGACCCAATCATTCATGTTAAACGACCTTTGGCCCAACATTCATGCATGTCAAACGGCCTTCGGCCCAATAAATTGTACCTAATGGCCTTTGGCCCAACCATATGGCATAACAAACATTTGTCCACAATTCAAATTAACAACTTATAAGACTTATATGGGAATAAGCAATTGGACAAATAACATACTTCAAAATATCTTTACTAAGATATTACTCACAGTGTTCTGCCAGCGGATTTTCCTTGGAGCTCGACCCTACACATTTCATGAACACAATGGGTCACAAACAATTCAATCAGTTTTTAATTCATACATCCCTCCTAGGCTTCTTTCTTATCATTTTAACGCATTCATGATGCTCAATGCATGCCTAAGAGTGCTTAGAAATGAAAGAGAACAGAAAATGAAACACATAACACCTTTACAAAATTTCTGAAACAGGGGTCCCCGCTCGAGCGTGGGTTCCGCCGCTCGGGCGGACCCTCATGGTCTACAAAAGTACTGGTTGCCTCATTTTTACGCTCGAGCGTGAATTCGGACGCTCGAGCTGAAGGTCACACCACATGGCTCCCCGCTCAAGCATGAATATCTTCGCCTGAGCGGACATCAATATCTGCAAAAAGTTCTGGGAGCTTGCATTTCACGCTCGAGCAACGCTTTCCCTGCTCGAGCTGACATGCCAAATTCTGGGTTTTCCATAACTGTTCTTGAAGTTCAATTTTCATGTTCAAAGGTTCAAAACTCATGATTTTGGTTCAAAAACATGTAAACACATTATATTACATGAGAATATAAGAGTATGGCACCAAATTGTTCAAAATCATCATCTAATTCTCAAATAACCCTCATTTCTTTTGTATGATCAAAACCCATGCATTCAGACTTCATATAAGCTCCATATCTCCAATAATCAAACATGCATGTCAATTTTTGACTTCAATTCCATTTCAAATAGCACCAATGATGCTCATAACCATGAAACTCAACAAAACCAAGCTTGCATGTATGCTTCAATGCTCAATCTCTCATAATTCACATATTACATGCTAGATTATGTAATTTCATAGCAATTCTCTTCATGCAGGAACACATGGACTTCAATCTCAACTTAATCAATTCAATTCATGACCTAACTTACCATTTAATCTTCAATTCACAAAATCACAACTCAAACTCATACTCATGAATTAAGGGTTGATTACTCACATAGGAGCTTCAAACACCCAAGTTCTTTGAGTTTAACTTCCAATTCTTAAGCCTTGAGCCAAAATTGCATAATTCTCCCTTTTTCTCTCTCTAGAGCCAACCCTCTCCCTCTCAAGAGTTTTAAAATCTGATTTTGAGCTCAAAACTAAAGGGATGCGGGTGTATAATGGCCCTTTTATAGCCTTTCTTAATCAAATTCCATTAACACTAATTAATTGAGCACTATTTCATCAATTTAATTTATTTAATTTGATCTGAATCAATTTTTGAATTAAATTTCACCGTAGGCTCTAAAAATTACGCTAATCACAATGGCGCAAGCAATTTCGGTTTCTGTGGCCGAAAAGGCCTTCAATTTAAATTCTAAAGCAGATAACCAAACATGTTTTCCTACGGTGAACAGATAGAAATTCAAAACCACATATATTCATATAAATGGCACTCAAAATCCTATCAAACACATAATCACATTCGTAATTAAGATTAATTAGCATAATACGGAGTGGGGTTATCACAGCACGTGCTGCCCGAATGGGTGCACGAGTGGAAAGTCCAAAAATTTGGTGCCCGAGCGGAGGGCCCAAGTGCACAAGCGGCCCAACTCGAAACCATTCTACTTGACCACTGCTGGGGCAGACCAATATTCACCATTCATGCAGCCTACATTGGTGCACAAGTGGTCCATCCAAAAAAAATATATGTAAAAAAATTACTGGGGTGGACGAGCTGAGGCCCAAACAGCACGAGCGGCCCAGGGCCCAAACCATTCTGCTTCACAGCTGCTAGAGTGGCCTAAATTCACTGCTGGTACGGCTCATAATTCACCAAATGTGCGGCCCACATGGGAGCATGAGTGGTCCGTTAAAAAAAATATTTGTGCAGATTTATTTATTTATGTATTTTTATTTACTTATTTTATTTCTCTTTTTTCAAAAAAAATTTTAAAAAAAATTTGTGCAGATTTTATTTATTTATTTTATTTCTCTTAACTCCACCGGGGTTGTTAACAACACCACTGGTTGCAAGCCCGGGTAAAGGAAAAGGGGTTGTGTGTTAGGTGGCAGACAACCAACGTGTAAAAAAGCCACTCGGATCCCTTATAATAATGAATCCTAATTTGAATCAATTAAATGCTAAGTCGTTCCCCTCAAGTGACCCGTTGCGCCTGCCTCCGGGTGTTTTGAAAAGTGAGCAAAGTGCACCGCATCGATGCCTGGGTGTAGTGAAAAATGGGCAAAGGTTCTCGCGTTTTCCTGGACGAGCACGGGTAAAGAAGCTGGTCCGATACTATAAGTTTAGGGTAGCCACTTGAAATATAAGAACTTTAACTGGTAAGATGATGGAATTGGTAAATGTTATGATTATGAGGAGAGTTAGTATAACATGCGTTCAAAAACTAAGTGAACGGGTGAGAAAGCTAGGGACATTGAGGATACCAATTTTAAACTATATTACAGTGGTAAGGATAGACGCAAATGAGGTAGGAATCATAGTTGCCTAAGGTTTTACGTAAAATGTAGTGGCGATCATAAGGAAAGGGGATAGGATTATGTTAGTTAAACTAGTTATTGGAGGGAATATAGTGAACGTTATTAGTGCATACAACCCTCAAGTAGGATTAGATGATTAGACTAAGAGGGATTTTTGGGAGTGAATGGATGATATCTTACAAGAGATACATGTAGGCGAGAACCTAGTTATAGGTGGAGATTTCAATGGCCATGTAGGCATAGATAAACAAGGCTATGAAATGGTGCATGGTGGATACGGTTTTGGTGATAAAAATGAGGCTGGAGAGAATATCTTAGATTTTGCGTTGGCTTCTGATTTGGTGGTGGCCAATACTATGTATAAGAAGAGGGGAGAGCATTTGATAGCTTTTAAGAGAGGGTCAGTTAAGAGCCAAATAGATTACTTTTAGTAAGAATAGTAGACCGCCTAAAATGCAGTGACTGTAAGGCGATTCCTAGAGAGAGTCTAGCCTCTCAACATAGGATTTTGGTACTAGATTTATGTTTTAAAGGGAAATACTAAGCTAGGAAGGATGGTGGGCGTCGTAGGATGAGATGGTGGGACCTTGAAGGGGATAAACTAGAAATATTTAAAAATTGAATGGATAAGGAAGGTACTTGGGACTTGGAAGATGATGCTAACACTATGTGGAACTCGATGGCCAATTGTATGAGGAGAATCTCAAGGGAAGTGGTTGGAGAATCGAAGGAACGGGACCCAGCTCTGGGGAAACTTGGTGGTGGAGGGAAGAGGTTCAAACGGTAGTTAAGGAAAAAAAAAGTGTTTTAAAAAATGGCAGAAGGATAAAACAAAGGAAAACCTTAAGAGCTATAGATCTGATAATAAGGAGGTCAAGAAAGTAGTAAGAAGGGCCAAGTTGAAAGTTTATGATGACCCATATACTGGACTACATAGTAAAGAGGGAGAGAAGAGGGTATACAAACTTGCTAAGATACGAGAGAGGAAAACAAGATATTATAATCAAGTTAAGTGCATCAAGAGTGAGGATTCTAAGGTATTGGAGAAGGATAAAGAGATTAAGGAGAGATGGAAGAACTATTTTGAGAAAATATTAAATGAGGAACATAGAGGTACGTCAATAGGGGAAGAAATAGCCAGTAATATGATAAACCAAGACTATAGGTTTTATCGCATGATCAGGAACTTTGAAGTGGAGATTGCACTTAAGAAGATGAAATCAAATAACACTTTAGGACCTGATGATATCCCTATCGAAGCTTGGACGTGTTTAGGTAAAAAAGGGGTTGCTTGGTTGACTAGGTCGTTTAGCAAAATTTTGTTGACTAGGAACATGCCAGATGAGTGGATGAAGAGTATTTTAGTGTCAATCTATAAGAATAAAGGAGATGCCCAGAATTACAACATTTATAGAAGAATCAAGCTAGTGTGTCATATAATGAAAGTGTGGGAGAAAGTGATGGACCACTGACTGTGAGATATAATAATGGTGTCAGATAATCCATTTGGGTTTATGCCTCACAAGTCAACAATGGAAGCGATCTATCTTTTGAGGAAAGTAATATAAAAGTATAGAGAAAAGAAAAGAGACATTCATATGGTGTTTATCAACCTTGAGAAAGCATATGATAGAGTGCCCCGATATAATATGGTGGGTGTTAGAGAAGAAAGGGGTGACAAAAGGCTACATTGATATGAGGGACATGTATGAAGGGGTGGTTACCACTATTAGATCGCCTGCTAGAGAGACAAATGAATTTCCTATCACTATAGGGTTACACCAAGAATCTACCTTAAGTTCTTATCTTTTTGCTTTAGTTATGGATAAGTTGACGAGAAATATTTAGGATGACTTTCCATGGTGTATAATGTAGATGATATCGTGTTAGTGGATGAGACTAGAGAACAAGTTAACACAAAGTTGGAGATTTGGAGAAAATCACTTGAATCTAAAGTATTCCAGATAAGCAAAATTAAGACAGAGTACATGGAGTGTAAATTTAGTAACAGCAACAATGAAAGCATAGGACAAGTAAATATTGAAAACCAAGAGCTACCTAAAAGTGAACATTTTCATTATTTAGGGTCTATTATTACAACGGCAGGGAAGATTGATGCAAATGTGGCTCATTGGATTAAGGTAGGATGGCTTAAGTGGAGAAGTGCGTCTGGGGTACTGTGCAATAAACAAATACCCACTATACTATAGGGTAAGTTCTATAGAATGACTATTAGACCAGCAATGTTGTATGGGGCGGAGTGTTGGGCAACTAAGAAACAACATGTAGATAAGATGAGTGTTGCTGAGATGAGGATACTATTGTGGATGTGTGGCAAGACTAGACAAGATAGAATTAGGTATGAGTGTATTCGGGAAGGGTAGGAGTAGCACCGATAGAAGATAAGTTGAGAGAGAATCGATTAAGATGGTTTGGTCATATTCAACGGAGACCAACAAAGGCAGTAGTGAAGAGATGCGATGCAGTGACAGTAGATGGAAGTGTTAGGAGACCAGGTAGGCCTAGATTAACGTTGACGAGCATTGTAAATAAAGATATGGATCTACTTAATTTAACTAAAGAAATGGCCTTTGATAGAGCTGCATGGAGAAGAAGGATTCATGTAGCCGACCCCATTTGATGGGACTTAAGGCTTGGTTTGGTTTACTTATTTTATTTCTCTTCCAAAAAATATATATATATATATATTGATTTCTTTAAGCCAAACCCTAGCCCTCTTTGCCTATTTTTTTCTCAGCACACTCTCTCTACCTCTCATATCTTCTTTGTGCTCTCTCTCTGTCTCTCTCTGTCTCTCTCTCTAAACTCCACAAACTCACACACCCATCAAACCCACCATCACCAATCCTTCTTCTTTCAACCATCACCCATCCTTTTATCACCACCACCTTCCCACCAGAGCATCACCATCTTCTCCGACCGGCGACCTTCCGGCGGCAATTTTTTCCGGCGGATCTTAAATATTCTCTTCTTTACCCTTTTTCTTCATACTTTTTGAAGGTAACCACCCTCTTTTTGTTTAGATTTCATAGTTTTAAATTGTAATATTAGTATGTTAGTAGTTTAATGGTGGTTTTTGAGCATTGTTCATCATCATCATCCTCACATGTTAAAAAAAAAAAAAGTTTTGCTGGAACCCAGCAACTGACCACCACACATGCGGCCAACACTAATTTTTTTTTAAAAAAAAACAAAAGGTGTTTTAGGGAATCAAAGTAACCGACCACTGCACGTGCCGCCATCTCCAGCGCATGTGCGACCCCAAAATAATAATAATAATAATAATAATAATAATAATAATAATAATAATAATAATAATATAGCTTGTGGTTGCCTATTTTAGTTTAGTTGTTTAGTTAGTGGTTCTTATTTCTTTAACTTTAATTTAATTGTTAGTTTAATTGATTTGTGGTTTAACTTTTATTTCTATTTTTGTTTTTATTTTCTATATTTTATTTTATTTTCTTCTCTTTTCCTCTACTAACTTATCTATTTATTCCTTGTATTTCATATTTTTGTTTGTCAATTTTTCATGCTAACTTAGTCTAAGTTAATTTAGGGTAGCATATATAAAAAAAATATTTCGGTGGTGTTGGTTGTATTATTTTGTGCAGGTATGGCTTCATCATCCCGCCGTGCACCCAAACGGCCTCACAATGCCAACATAGCAGCTAGGGATCTGCCAATCGCCATCTGGGCCGACAAAGAAATTGCCTCTGACACACCTTTTGACGTGGCTTTCTTCTGGTGCCACCAATCCACTATGTAGAGTGTGCAACAACTTGAAGACCGGGGTTTGCTAGGCATCTGCAACGTCACTAAACCAGCATATCCTCGCATTGTGTGAGTATTTTATCAGAACATGTATATTAGTGACGAGGCCCTAGGAGCCCTTCTTTCCGTTGTTGATGGGGTGGAGTTAGCGGTCACACCAGTTACCATTGCTGAGGTTCTAAACTGCTCCATGGAAACTATCAATGCAAAGTAGTTCTCGGTGTTCACTCCGGAGCTCACAGTCCCAACACTAGTGACCGAATTCTATGAGGGGTGGCAGGATGATGACTACGACACCAGCATCCATCGGGCTTACTTACCACGCCGCCTCCTCTTCCTTGATATGGTTCTCAAAAAGAATGTCACACCTCTAGGCCACAAGGAAGAGTAGCTAGGGGACTTCCTCCGCACCTTGCATTGATTTGAGTTCGGGTTTTGGGTCGACATCCTTTTATTGATCTTCAACCAAATGGCTTGTATACTGAACAAAGTCAAATTGCGTAACACCCGAGGTGGTTCTACATGGGCCCTTCCCTTCGCCAACCTCATTACAACACTCATCAAAGGCCAAAGGACTTACCCACTCAACTTGAATGAGGTTCAGTGTAACGTCCTAGATTTTTACTACACGAATCCATTACCATAACTTTTTAATTAAGTCCATTTCAAGATAGCAAGCGAGATTAAAATAAATTAAATCAATTGAGGTTCTCTCTTGTATCAATACACAATGATGACGTGACCAACACAAATAATTTCAAGTGCCCTTGGGCTTACATTGAGAAAAGAAAACTAAGAAGATGAGATGAGAGGGATTAACCCTCTTACAACTAAATGGCATTCCGCCTTCAGGAAACAGGCCCTTTGGCCACATTTAATGGGACGTCTTAGTCTTGAAACAAGCTCAAATTTTCTACTTAAAAAAAAATGATTAACAATATGGGATTAACAATATGGGATGAACAATAATGTCCAGTAGAAATCCCAATGATCCTAAATAATAGCAGTGCATAGATATGTATGATCATGAATGCTACAAGTCATGATTATATACATATAATATGACTTTTTATATCCAAAATATATATGCATAGGTGTAGACACCTCATTTTTTACGGCCCTTTAAGACTTGGATGTTCTTGTAGGTACATCCAATGGCGAGTCTGATTGCTCGCCGAGCGCTCGAAGTCCGTGGCAGAACGCCATAGGTTTGAGTTTCCAAAACCCTGTATCCATTTTGTCTCATCTCTAGACCACGCCTAGGTCTTTTCAGCATGAAGTTTTATATAGCCTGCCAGCCATCCTTGGAGGCTGCCGGCCACCATTTCTCCTTTGCCGGCCATTGATGTGCCCTGCTGACCATTAATGAAGCCTTGCCAGCCATCATTGATGGCCGACCAACCATCAGTGTTTACTGCAGATATTTTGTGATATTTTGTGCCAGCTGTTTGCACAGATTCATGCATCTTCCAACACGTGTATGGCTAGATGTTTGTGAGGGGATTTTGTGTTTTCTATATATAGGACCCCTCTCACTTATGTGTGGGGGTTAGAAAATTTTGAAGACAAAAAAATTCTCTCTCTCTCTCTCTCTCTCTCTCTCTCTCTCTCTCTCTTACAATTTTATGCTAAGTGCTTGTTTTCTCTACACTTTTACATACACTACCTTAACCAAAGTTGCTAGTCTTTGAGCTGAGGTAACTTAGGACCTTCTTTGAGCTCTAGAAGGTGGTTTTGGCTTCGATTGTTGGCCAATTTGTGCTTTGCTTCAAAGGTATAACACTTGCCTTGTTTATACTTATTTTGTATACTTGTTTTGCCATCCTTTTCAACTGTTTTGGGGCTGGTTTTGAATTGTAAAAAGCTCTGTTTTGGTAGCTTGAAAATGGTGGTTTGAACCCCTTTTTAGTTAGGGGGTGGTTCACCCTTCTTGTTTCCATGTGTGTAATGCTTTTGTGCCTTTATTCATCACTTTAAAATGAACTTTTTTGGGCCTTTTAACCACTGAATTTCAGAGGTTTTTCAATGGCTTAAAACTCATTTTGAAGTCCAAAATTAGAGGGGTTAGCCTCCCTTCCTTGTGTCTTGTTTGCATGCCTAGTTAGCTCCATGTACTAGCTTATTGTTTTAACTTTTTGTGGCTTAAGTCCAGCATGTTTTAGATTATATTTAAGGCTGTTTTGCCTTTGTTTTTGGTTATTTGTTTCATTTGTGTCTTGCATGGCATGGTTGTAGTGTTAATTCCTTTACTAGCTTAATGTTTTAAGGCTTTAACAATCATTGGTCTGAGTTGGTTGCATGTTTTAGTGCTTTTGGTACTCATTTTCAACACTTATAATCTCTAAATCTCCCTTATTTCTTCACTTTTTCGTTTTGCTTTGAAAGTGGTTTCAAATCACTTGTTTGCCTAAGTGTGAAATGGAGGTGCTACACCTAATGGTTTTATCCCTTAGGGGGTTCATTACCAATAGTGTAACGCCTCTTTCATGCCCAAAGTAACTTGTGGTTTGAACCCTCCTTCTGTTAGAGGACACTCACCAATGGACAATTGATTAATGAATGATTTGGTGATTAAAATGAGTAAACAAAATTGACAAGTAAAAGAGACAAGATAAGCATTCTTTGTGTTACATTGCATGTATTCAAATCGGACGTTAATTTGAACAAAAGGCAAATGGGACATTTCATACTCAATAGTGATGAAATGTGCCATTTTCCTAGGTGTGCATTGCCCTTGATCATGCATGATAGGGTGATGGACATTTTGAGTCTTGTTTTTGCATTTATTGAACTTGTACAATTGGTTTCACGAGCCATCATGCAATTGCTTGATTGGTGGTTTTGTGAACCCAATCTTGTCCCTCATTTGATTTTCCTATGAAAATAAGAGACAAGGATGTAGACAATCCTTGGAAAAACCCCTTTTTTGCTGTGTTTGTGCTCTGTTGTAGCATAGCGATTCAATGTATCTATGGCTGGCAGTGCCTCATCCATGGCCAACAGTGCCTCATTTTTGGCAGGCAGTACACCTTTTTGGCCGGCAGATGGCTGGCAGCAACCATCCATGGCCGGCATGCCACTAATGCTAGCCTCAGAGAATATTTGGTAAGGTGGAGTAGAAAGGTTCTGGAAATGTTCAACCCTGCAAACGGAGACTTTCAAGAGCAAAATGGTGGTCTTCCCGAGCGAGAACTGAGCATGTGCATTTTCCACTTCCCGAGGCGGAGTAGTGGCATCATAGTTTAATATCTTAAATGCTTAGTTCGTGTAAATTTGTGTTGTAAATTAATTAATTTGTTTATTAGTTAGTTAAAGTGTTGTAATAATTAGTAATTACCTTAGCTACTTATTCATTTGGTTTGTAATATTTAGTCTAATTAGCTTAATTAAATTAGCTTTAGCTTTGCTCAGATTAGCTTAGCTCTTATTCATTCAGACCCTCCTTCGCGAGGGCATAATGTTGTAATAAGTATGCGTGCATATGTGTATGTTTTCCAACCCCACGTCTTTCTCCCTTTTATTTAATCGCTTTTGATGGTTAGATTAGGGACATGTTTTAATTAGCATATCGCATGCTTGCATCCATTCATTTGTATTGCATACACCAAGGCTCAGCGCATCATTCATACTGCATTGCAATTTCAATATCTTATATGAATACGTGTTTAATCGTATGTTGTTCAAATCAATTTGTATGCCATATTAGAAGCTGAGCCTATTAATTGCATATTACATGTGTTGCATTAGGCATATTGTATAGTTAGGATCATGTATCTTTCTAACTAGTTTTGGTTTTGGCTTCGAGTACTCGGTAAGTTTTTATGCTTTAGCATATTTGCATAAGTGTGAATGTTGCCATGATTAGCATGCTTGCCATGAGGCTAAGTGCTTAAATGCTGAATTGCATTAGTGCCTGTGGATGAAGGCTCGTTGTTTGAATTGGAATGATTCAACAAATGTGCATTTTAAGCCCACTTTGTTGAGTGGCAAATCATGTTTTAAGCCCACTATGTTTGGTGGCAAATTCGCATCTTTAAGCCCACTTGAGGTGGCAAATTCAAACCACTTTCTCAAACAAACATGAATTGAATTGTTCCAAATTGAGCAAACTAGTCTATACTTGATTGTGTGCATCACATAGTGAAACTAGTTTAATAACCGGAATAAGGACACATAATGTTCATAAAACATCGTATCATGATTAATAGAGGCTGATCTTCGATCGGGCGAGCGGGGGGGCTCAATTCATGACCTTCCCTCTTCGTACCCAAGTTCCCAAGCCGAGGCAACTTTGGTGATGACAGACACGTGGCCTTCGGCACGAGTCAGGGTTTCCTAAATTTTCCCAAAATAAAATATTCAGGTGGCGACTCTGTATCTGGAAAAACAGTCTATTTTTGGTATTATTTGATTTAAAATCGATTTTCCAAAAAGATTTGTCGGATTTGGACTCTTTGGTATTTATTAGTTTCATATTGCACTTGTGAGACTAGATTCAGAACCGCGGGAGTTTGAACTTTGAGGCCTTCTTTTCAAACCTTTCCGAAAGGTAAGGTTCGGAAAAAGGCGTGCCACAATAGGTATATCTTTTCTTAAAGGAATCCTTCTTTTATCATTTCACAAAAATTCTTTTCTCCATCCTTGTAGTCATTAATTTTCATTTGGAAAGATTTAAAAAATAAAAAATAAAATAACAAGAAGATCTATATCTCGAACATCATGCACGTTAATTATTTCTTCATTTCTATAATTCATCTTCTATAATTCAAATATTTCTAACCCGTTGTTTATTTTCAAAATCAATTCATCTTCCTGCTTTACCAGTTGCTAGCTGGAAGAGACACATTACCTCTATTTAGCATAGCCTGCTTTACCAGGTGCTAACTGAAAGGAACGCATTACCTCTATATAGCACATCCGCTCGCTTTACTGGGTGCTAACCGGAAGGAACACATTACCTCTATATTGCACTTTCATCATTTCATCACATGACACATTATTCAAAGTTGCACCTTTAAACATTAGACAAAACATGTGTATTCCATCCAATACAAGCAACACCATCCTCCACCGATGGCCAAGAACAAAACCTCTAAACAATAAAGACATCCATAGATAACACAAATATGATTAGCAATCCATTTCCATATTTCATCTTTAGCAAGGTTTGTTTAGAGCTAACTCAACTATCACGTTATCTCAAAAATCTTATTTAGGACAATAAAATTCTCATGACAATTTTCACTTTGGACTCCACTATTACCAATCATCAATAGTTTCGACATAAGGCAAATTTCAAAACCATTACATATTTCTTTTCCTCTCCCGATCTTACATTCCTAGCTCACAACAAATTCATTAAACAATCCTTAATCTTTCATTGCCTCTTTATATTCCACAATTTCAATAATTCAATTTCATTAACGCAATATCCCAACAAATTTTATATAGTTATATTTCATGGCAATCCATTTATTTTTTCTCTTTAATCAATGAGGTTCAAATATTATAATCTCACCAATTCACCTCATTCTCAAGATTCTTAAACAAACAAATAATTAAAATTAGGGCTTTTCATCACAAACCTCATGAATATATTTAATTAGCTCAAAACTCACAAAATTAATCAACAAAACAAGTAATCAAACACAATGAACTTGAAACCCTAACTCACCTCAACATGATTTTCAAAACTCTCAACAAAATCATATTTTTATGCAATAGAAAAAAAAATACCACATAGCTACCTATAGCAAAGTATTATAAATAATCAAGGAAATCCCTATCTTTAGAAGAGAAGAGGATAAAAGCCCTAAAAAATCAATCTTGCCAAAATTCAATCTCCACTAGTCAAAACGATGTCCTCAACACGCTCATCATTTTGGCCTAAAAGACTAAAGTGAGATTCTAACTCTAAATGTGGTGGATCAAGAGTTTTGTGTCTTAAAAGTAAAAAATATTGAAAGAGACTGAGAGAGAGAAAGCAGCTGAGAGAGAGACAGAGAGTGTCTCTACCAAAACAACCAAAACAAAATAAAGAATAACAAATAAAGAAAATAGAGTAAGGGAAGAGGGATGGGGTAACCCACTTGGGTTGCCTCCTTTATTGTTTCAATTATTATATATATATATATTTATATATATCTTCTTATTCATCTCTATTCAATTAAACTCTAGTCTCCTTATTCTTGCTAAACTTATCTTTTGTCTTCTACTTTGCCAGTAGCCACCCACTTTTCATCCTAATCCAGTATAAGTCCTTAGGTTTAGGCAGTCGACGGATATAGGGGTTCCTAGAAAGGGTATGAACGAACACATAGTACGTGAAAACATGATAAGTTATAATTGAATTTTGGAAAATTGGATTTAATTTTATAGAATTAAAATAAGTCAATTATTCAAAAGTAACTCTTCAGTTAGCTTTAGGTCTACAACTCTAGCTTTTATTCCTAGTACGGATATACTAATTAATGAAGAAGAGCATGAATATGAAGATATTAAAATTGATTCAAGTTGGATATTCCTAATGTCAAAACTAAAGAAATTTACAAAACTAGTTTTTTACAATCCGCCTTTAATATTGATTTACAAGTCAAAACTGTTGAACAAGTTTATACTTTAACAAAAATTAGGGAAACCTGTCAATTATTATCTAAAGAGTCAATCAGAAAACAACTCAAAGTTGGTCGTAATTTTATCCATTTAGGATTAATCCAAGTAGGAATCAACCCATTAACCCAACAAGGTACAAATACTTTTGTCCTTTTATGTTTACAAGATGCTCGTTTTATTAATTACCATACTAGTGTTATGGGAATGATGGAATCTGGCCTGCATAAAGGTCTAGTACATTTTAATTGTTTTCCAGATTTTACTTTAAGTTTACGTGATCCTCTTATATTAAAAGTTTTAACACTAAATATTTAATTATCTAGTGAATATACTAATATGTTAGAAAGTACTTATAACATTGCTTTAATCTACCGAATTTATTACAAGTGTATTAAAACCAATTTGAATGTTCAAGATTTAACTAAAAGCCTCAGAGATAAAACCCTATTAATCCAAGGTAGCACTACTAAAACTAATATTTATGTTCCAAAAATGATTTGCTGGAAAGATATTAATCTTCCTGATGATTGGGTTACAGTAAATGAAAATTACTTCCAAAATCATCAATCTTCTACCAGTCATGATATTCAAAATATTCAACAATTTAATGATGGTTCTATTCATATCAGATTTAATAGGCCTTATAGTCAATCCTCTCGTCATAGTACCTCTAGTTTACCTATTGAAATTGATGAAGATGAAATCTTCAGCACCCCTTTGTTTACTAGAACAGATCGGAAACTACACCTTTGTGAGCCTTCTTCACAAACCCAGCATACACATAGTAAATTAAAAGGAATTGATAATTTCTCTACTTCTCAAATTAGTACACCGGTTTATTCTACTGACATACATCTTCAAGAAGAAGATACTATATCTCAAGATTTACCTACTCAAACTAATTTTGAAGTTGTTCCTCCTGTCAACCCATAATTATTAACTTTAAGTAAACCTTTTACTCTAGACTTTAATAAACTTCATGCGGAATTCAAATCTACCACAAAATAAGTTAAAAAGACATACATATAGGAATACTTATGATATAAAACAACAATTTAAAATTACCAAGAAATGATATAAATTTATGACATAAATCAATACTAAAATTAATTTATTTTATTATTTAGAAAATTATTATCAAAAAGTAAATGTTATTACAAAAACTAAATGGAAAACTTCCCCTACTACTTCTGTTTCATCTAGTAATCCTCCTTTAGAAACCATTCTGATTGAACATAACTGTACCATTGTTCATGCTTCTCCTTTCAAACTCCCTGGTGAAGAATCTAAAATTAAAAAAGTCATTGAACAAAATAATTATACCAATCAATGTTTAACAACTATTGGTAAACAACTAGATAAACTCGAAACTACTTTTGAGGATTACTCCACTAGTCATACTTATACAAGTAAACCTTTAGATAAACCTCTTATTAATCTTCCTAGTACTAGAAAATGATTAAGCTTAGCTACTCAAGATAATACTATAGTCGAAGCCATTGAAAAATTATTTAATAAAATGTCTACATCTACTACAAGCAAAGGAATTACTGTCCTAACACAACAACCTCCACTAGAATTTCCTAGTCATTCTGATACATCCACCGATAATCAAATCACTCAGTTAGCCCAGCAATTTCAACATTCTCATCTCAATAGAATCACACACCTAAAAGCTACTTCTACCACTCTTACCAAAAATTGGTACACTAAACCTACACCTCCCGATCTCCAATTTGAAGAAACCAATATTAGCAATCAATTTTCCATTTTTGCTAAAAAATTATATGAATGAAATATAGATGGTCTTAGTGAACATTAGATTCTCCAAAAACTCAATCATTTATCCATGGTTGCAATAAGTTATCTTACTAATTATCTTGACTATACTCAACTTGAAATTGTTATTTTAATTACTACTAGATTTACTGGTATGCTCAAATCTTGGAGGGATAAATATCTCACTTCTGATCAACGTGAATCTATTCAACATGTTGTTCAAATGGATAATAATGGTTTTCCTATCTGTGACGAAGAAATAGGTTTTAGCATACCTGATGGTATTAATACTTTAATAAATACCATAGTCAAACATTTTATAGGCACACCAACTAATATTCATTCTCGTATCCATGATCAACTCAGTAACTTAACCTGCTCTACTCTAAGTGATTTTAGATGGTATAAAGATGTTTTTACCTCTAGAGTAATGCTTCAAGATGATTGTACTAAGTAATGCTTCAAGATGATTGCCCATAAAATTCGCGATGTTCTTAGTCAACCCATTCGTATTATAGAATATGATAACTTAACCTACGGTGCTATAATTAGCACAATTTAGAAGGAAGGACTCAAAATGTGCATCGATCTAAAACTTAGTAAAAAAGCTGCTAAAGACAAACATAAAGCTAAATATGGATTAGGTAACTTCTGCGAACAATATGACTTACCTCCCGTGGCACCTTCTCGAAATAAAAATAATAAAAAGAAATATTTCTATAAATACTCCAGTAAATATAAAAAGAAATATTACCCTTCTAAATCAACTGATAAATATTATATTAAACCCAAAAAGAAAAATTATCATAAGAAATCTAATCAATCTCAAAAGTCAAAATCTAAACAGGATGTTACTAGTTATAATTGTGGGGAAAAGGGTCATTATTCCAATAAATGCAAAGTAAAAGACTGTAACGCCCTCAAAATTAACCCATTATATATCATTGACATGCATTATTTAAAGAAGACAATTTATTAATTCATTCATCAGAGTATTACTAAATAAAGCATTACATGTAACATCGAATAAAATGCCCTACAGGCTTACATCTTTCCAAGCCAACACTTGGATACAAAAATATGAGTTCTAACTCAATACAAGAAGAGCCCTAGGCTTGAATGTTTACATGTACTAATAAATAAAGACAATTAACTAAAGGTAGTCTTCCTCAATCTAGAAGCCAAACCCTCCCAAGCTAAGTCTTTGGAGGTAGTTTATCACCTGAACCTGAAAATGATGTTTCCATAAAGGGTGAGCCACAGCCCAGTAGAAATATACTAAACCACATATAAGCAATGAATAAAGCAATAGCATTCAATAGATGGTTAACCAAGATAATCAATTACTTCATTTACAGTCTCATGACACTATTGCCTAAGATACGTTTTACTTTCCAATTTTATCAACATGGCTCAGAACCTGGCCAAACTTACAACAGTGAATTACATATACCATATTCACATCCTTCCAATATCAACAAACAAATGAGTCTCAAGCTCAAATCAAAACACTTCATACTTCTAGATTGATACACATTTTAGTGCTGTATCAATAAAACACTTCTATATAAATAAGCACACATAAAAGTGATGCTAATGGAGTCCATCCCCTATCTCCTCCCAAACAAAATCCGGTTTAGAGGTCCATCCCCTATCTTCCCCTAAACCGTGGAGTACATCCCCTATCTCCTCCCACACACAAAGCAATGTATGCAAATGCAATGCTCAATCAATACACATATTTTCTGTATCAATGCAATAGTCAAAATTAATGACTTAACCAATGTGATTAGTTTCAGTTATTCCTAATCCACATGCAATGTCTACAACAATCACGACTATCCTCCACCGATAGCCCAAAACAGTTATTTCTAAACTGAAAATAACTATGTCAACAATTCAATAGACAAATGATTCAAATTATCCAATTACGCCATTTAATCAATGAATTCCCCAATTCCATGAATTTAACCATCTTTTCCCAATTCCATGAATTTAACCATCTTTTCCCAAATTTTACCAAAGTATCCCCAACATATCAAAATACCAAAACTTAGAACAAAACCTATAAAATGGAGTAGGAAATCCCTACCTCGAAGAAAACAACACAAATGGTGAAGACAAAGATGAGTGCCCAAATACCAAAGTGCTCCAAATCGCCAAATGTTCAGATTAAATGAAAGCCCTCGACTCCCTCTATCTTTTTAATGAAGGATCTAGGGTAGAAACACACCCTAAGTGGATCAAATCTAAGAAAGAAGGTGAGTAGGGAGAGAGAGAAGTCGGACCTAGGGTTTGGAACCAAAAGAAGATGAAAAAGACTGATCAAAACCCGCTGCTGTGTATATAAACTGGACAGGCTCGCTCGAGCGAAGACATGGTCGCTCGAGCGACCAGACACAGAAAAGCAACGCTCGAGCCAAGGAAGCCTTGCTCGAGCCAACAACCCAAAAGCTCGCTCGAGCGAAAGAAAACTCGATCGAGCGAAGAATTCAAACCCTCAGGTCTGTAACCAGACTCACGCTCGAGCGAAGGAACTATCGCTCGAGCGAAGAACGAACTAACTCGCTCGAGCGATGAAAAGCTCGATCGAGCGAAGAATGCAAAGCTACAGGTCCATACTGGACACCACCTCTCGCTCGAGCGACCAACTCCTCGCTCGAGCGAAGAACCAAAAACCTGGACAGCAACATCTGGTTTCTAAACCCAACCAACCTGAAACAAACCTGCCCAACACATCCTATAATTCCAAATGAGAAAATAAGGGACAACAACAACAATTATACAATGACAGAATCTACGGAACCTAAGTCCGGATACAATAATCAAAATGGAAAAAGACCGGGGTCGCTATAAACAAAAACTTAAAGTTAAACTAAACCAATTACAGATTATTGAAGACAATTAACAACAAATACTTGACATATTTAAATTAACCACTACTCCCAATCAATCTCCTGTTCAATCTAGTCATTCATCTAGCGATGATATTCCCTCCAATGATATTTCTTCCTATTATCATCCTACTGATAGTACTGACAATGAAATTGAATTAGGATGTAATGATACTTGTTGTAAAATAGTCAATGTTCTTAGTAACTCTCAACAAGAAGAAATTGCTCTCATTGCATTAATTAGTAAATTAGAAAATCCTGAATTAAAGAAACAATATACTAATAAGTTTAAATCCTTATTCATCAATAAAGATAAGAAACCTAAACATGATAAACCAATAATTAGTTTAACTAAAACTTTAGACCGATTTAAGAAAGAAAAACCTAAAGAAGTCACCTTACAAGATTTACAAAATGAAATTCATCATATTAAACTAATTATTCAAGAAGTAAAAGCTAAAGACAAGACCTTTGAAGAAGACATTGCTTTATTAAAAAACAACAAAAGTCTTAATGATTTCCAACAATCCAATAAATCATCCTCTGAATCAGAATCTGAATCTAGTTTTGAACTCGATCCAAACAAAGTCATCTTTGATAATAGAGCTGCTCCACACAATAGTAATCACGATAGTAACCACCTTAATCTAATTCATTGAATTAATATTCAAAAATGGCATTCGAAAGTCAAATTAGTTATTAATGATTTTGAAATTGAAGTCGTCGCATTAATTGATACTGGTGCTGATTTGAATCATATTCAAGAAAGATTAATTCCTACCAAATATTATCATAAATCTTCTGAACAATTAAGTTCTGCCAATGGAAGTCAAATGCATATCGAATACAAATTACCAAAGGTACATATTTGTCAAAATAATGTTTGTTTCAAAACATCTTTTGTTATAGTTCGAAACTTAACTGATAAAGTCATTTTAGGTACACAATTTATCTTTTTATTATATCTTTTCTTTACTACTCCTAAAGGAATAACTACACAAGCTTTTGGTCACACTGTTACTTTTAAATTTCTATCTCCAGCTGACATCAAAGAATTAAATCAATTAAAAGAATGTTCAATTTCTCAATCTATTAATCGATTAACCAAACAACTCAAATTTCTCAAAGAAGAAGTAAATTACAAACGAATTGAATCCCAATTAACTAATCCCATTCTTATATCTAAAATTGATGGATTTAAAAACCAATTAGCAAATGCCGTTTGTTCTACTTTACCTAGTGCTTTTTGGCATAGGAAAAAACATGTAGTAACACTCTTACATTAAAAATTTTAATGAAAAACAAATTCCTACCAAGTCTCGACCTATCCAAATGAACCTTGAATTAATGGAAATGTGCAAAAACGAGATTAACGAATTATTAGAAAATGATATTATTAGTCAAAGTAAGTCGCCTTGGTCTTGCCCTGCTTTTTATGTTAATAAAAATGTTGAACTTGAACGAGGTGTTCTCCGATTAGTCATTAATTATAAACCATTAAACAAAGTGTTAGAATGGATCAGATATCCAATCCCTAATAAAAAAATTTAATTAAAAAACTTAGTCAAGCTGTCATTTTTAGTAAATTCGATCTAAAAAGTGGATTTTGGCAGACAGAGATTCATCATGATGATCGTTATAAAACTGCCTTTACTACCCCCTTTGGTCATTACGAATGGAATGTCATGCCTTTTTGATTAAAAAATGCTCCTAGTGAATTTCAAAATATTGTGAATGAAATTTTTAATCCCTTTAGTCATTTTTCCATTGTCTACATACATGATATCCTCATTTTCTCTAATTCAATTGATGAACATTGGAAACATCTTAATTCTTTCCTCCATATTATTAAATATATTGGTCTAGTCATTTCTGCTCCTAAGATTAAGCTTTTTCCAAACTAAAGTCCAATTCTTAGGATATGATATCCACCATAGTACTATTCTTCCTATTAGCCGGTCCATTGAATTTGCTTCTAAGTTTCCTAATGAAATCCTCGACAAAAACCAGTTACAACGATTTTTAGGTTCTTTAAATTACATTGCGGAATTTTATGAAGACCTTCGAAAAACTTGTCAACCCCTTTTTGATCGGTTGAAAGATAATCCTCCTCCTTGGTCTTCTACTCATACTGCTATTGTTCACCAAGTCAAAAAATATGTCAAGACTTTGCCTTGTCTTGGCATTCCTACTGAAAATTCTTTCAAAATTATTCAAACTGATGCCTCTAATGTTCGTTATGGTAGTATCCTCCTTCAGAAAATCACTCCTCATTCATTTGAACAAATTGTTCGTTTTCACTCTGGTGTTTAGAACAAAGACCAAAAGAATTATAGTACTATTAAAAAAGAAATTTTATCTGTTGTTTTGTACATTAGTAAATTTTAAGATGGCATTTTAAATCAAAATTTTTTAATACATGTTGATTGTAAAAGTACTAAATACGTTTTAGAAAAAAAATGTTCAAAATATTGCTAGTAAACATATTTTTGCCCGATGGCAATCTATTTTAAGCATTTTTTATTTTGATATTGCCTATATACTTGGTAGTCACAATTCTATTCTTGATTTCCTCACCCAGGAATTTTTACAAGGGGGATAGGGATGGCCACTCCTTTTTTTTCCTACCATAAATTAAAAGTCACCTATTATAGAGAACTTGTTTACCAAACTACTTACTGTATTGCTTGCCTTAAGATAGCTCACAAAACTACTCACCGTGCACAATTCATACAATTTCATCAAATTACCAGTCGTCGCAATTTACTTGCTCATTATACTAATTGCCTTCATTACCATTTGAACAAATTAGATATCCTCAGTGGATGCTAAATTTTGTTCATTCTCTTACAGATGTCTAGTCAAAAATCCCAGAAACCTCCCAACAAGGCCATTGTTCCAACCAATCACCCTGTTGCTCTTCCTCCTGTTGATTTAGTCAATCGTTACCAAGGCCTTGGTAATATTCCTAAACCTAGTTATACTTCTGCACTTGCTACAGACCCATTTGCTTTCTCTTCCCAGTCACTTACTCCTTATCCACCTAATCTAATGAGAACATCCAGAACTGATTATGTTAAAACCCAATCTATTAATTTATTCTTTAAGGAACCTATTTACAAGAATATTCATAATGTTCTTGACCTAGTTAAATCATATTTCCCTCCTGGATGGCATTTTGTTCCTCTCCATCCAGAGAAGTCAATTACTTTTTACAAAGACATTCTTTTTCATCATCAATCAATCGTTATTAAACCTATTTATGATCAAACCTATTCCAGTAAAATCATTTACCATTCATTGTATATTCATAATATTGTTTCTCTTGATGAGTGAGGTCTCTCTTTTCAACTTTGTGATTTACCTGGTCATACCATCCAATATAGTTATTATGATTATATGGATGCTTCGTTCAAAATCCTCTTACATCAAAATGAGTCATATACTCACTCTTGGTTTCTCCAATTTGATCATAAATTCAAGTCAACAATTCCCACATGGTTCCTTAGATAGTGGTCTGAACATGGTGCCATATATGAGATTATTCCGTCTGTGTTAATGGAACAAATTCACTATTTCTCTTCTATCTATAAACTTAGTCAACATCAAAGTCAATTCGTTTTATTACTTATTTTAATGTCCAAATACAAAGTCCCTTGGATTTTCAAATGGCAATATGCTATCTCTGAAAATATAGTCACCAGACTTCATTTTGTCAAATGGTGTGATACATTTAAATCTCATTGAATTATTGAACAAGTCCAAGAAGAATTTCCAGTCAAATCCCATGCTCCAACTCCAGCCATGGTCAAAGCTTAGCAGAACCCAACTGCTTCAATCACACAAGGCAGCCCAATTCCACTAGTCAGACTTGGAAGCCCAATAACCAGCTCTTCCAAGCCCAAGCCATCCAAATCCAAGTCAGCTTAGTCAAAGCCCAAAGCTAAGCCCAAGTCATCCAATGATGAATTGATCCAGATGGCCAAGCTATTGATGGCCCAAGCCAAGTCACAGATTGAAGATGAAACCTCTGAAGAATCTAGCTGCTCTGAGGCTTCAACTAATAATGATCCTTATAGGCCCCAATTTCAAGATGCTCAGGATCCATATGCTTAAACAGTCAGCCATGGGATTCTATATATATGCAGAACAGCTTCACTCACTACTCTGTTTTGAGAAAAGCTATTGTTTTGTATCTATATCGATTTCCCATCAGTCACAGGCCTCAACCGAAAGCAATGAATAGTGAAAAAAGTCAAATTTACTGTTCACTCTTCATCAATCAGACAAATTTAATATAGTCAAAAGTAGCAATTCACCGAAAGCAGCAGACAGCTCCCATGTGCTTCTTTCAAGACAGATTCCTATACAAGGATCACAGTTACCTCTTATGCTTATAAAAGAGCCTTTTCAGTCATTTGAAAGGGCAGAGTTAAAATTGAGAGTTCCAGTACCTTAAACAAATAGTTATCTCTGTAATGTACTATTCAGCAAATCTATTTTCAAGTTATGTATTTTGAAGAACTATTTTCCAGATTCCAGTAAGGATTTTAGTAAACAATTGTAAGTCCAATTGGTAGTTCTTATTTATGTTGTTTTATAATTCTGTTTATTTGCTTCAGCCTCTTTATATATATATATATATATATATATATATATATCAATTAAATTTTTATTTTAACATCGTCTTAATATTTTATAATATAAAATGATATAATTTTTCTCATCACAAATATGCATTTCCTTTGGTGGTACACACCATAAATATTTGCAATAGTCTCATAATAACAATAACAAGTAATTACAAATGGAACATAATTTAATCAATTGGATCAAAAATGAATGAAGTTTACTAATCTAAAATAAATTTTTGTTTGAGACTAGACTACAAAATATTTTAGATGGACTCAAGATGGTCCCCACCATTTATATAATTAAGAAGGACCAAACAGTTAAAGAAGACTTACATACATAAATCCAAATTATAATGTCATAGGTCTTAAAAACCAACATTTCAACATCAAAATTCTGCTATAAACTAAAATGAAAGATGTTCCATCCATCAATTTTGGAAAATAAATACCCATCATTTAAATTTTAAATTTTAGTTTTTTTGGTCTTTACATTCAGCTTCAGCCGCCAACGCTCTATGCTAAAACCCAATGGTGCCAAACCACCGCTCGCATGTTGCCTCCACTAGTCATCTCTGATGCACTGGCCAATCCCATGATGTTTCGACAGAGCTTGCCATCGTACCAGAGCCACCACCATTCAACATGAAGCGCGCACAATATCAAACTATTTTGGATAAACAAGCCACCATTCAGAAATATGTGGTTGATCTCTAGACGGACTATCATGCATATCGGGATTACTCGCAAATGACATTCGGCGAAGTTAATGCCCGTCAGCTCGAGTATCAGCAGTCAGTTGCATATATGCAAACTAACTTCTACGCATATCGAGAGTCGAGCCGGTAGCATTTTGATCAGCTTGACGCTAGGGTTCATGATGAGGCATTCGAGACTCAGATGCTGATGCATGCCTTATTTGAGCAGTACTTCCCACCACCGCCGGATCCAAATTAGTGATATACTATTTATTTTCTTTGTTTTATTTCTTTATTTATTTTTGTTTTGTTTTATTTTATTTTTCTTTCCCTTTTATATTGTACAGTCAAAAATAAAAAATAAAAAACAAAAACAAAAAATGAAAAACAAAAAACAAATATATATATATATATATTGTGTGTGTGTGTTCAGTTCGTCCCGGCCTCGCTAGATATGTGCCTATGCCTTATGGTAATATCCTTTCTCTCTCTCATTTTACCATCTTCTTTACAGTTGCTTACATTGAGGACAATGTTGTATTCCAGTGGGAGGTGAGGGTATCTATACTTATAATTCATGTTTGTATTTTCTGCACTTGATTGCACCACGTCACTTGATGTTAGCTTTTTGCCAGTATGGTGGCAATATAAGCATATGTTAATTAGGGAACATAGTGGACCTGTATGAAAGTGGTTTATTGGGTAAATATTCACATGTGATGTTTGCAGTAGGAAAGTTGTTTGTATTTGTGGTGTTAGTACACTTGTCATGAGTATGCCTTGATTCACGTGAACACACTATCATAGCGGTGACCTTTCTATTCTAATCTTTGGTGTACATCATTGATAATTATTAGTGTTGTAGAAAAGAATAAATGAGTAGCCTTGATTCACATACATACAAAAAAAAAAAGAAAAAAAAAAGAAAAAAGAACTTGACTTGTTTGGGTTCGTAGCCTCTTTAACTCGAGTTATTCAGCCCGTGGGGTTGTCTCTATACCTAGTGCTCTAAAACCGTCTGGTTTAGGAGTCATTAGCCCAATACTTGCTACATGGGTTAATTAGAAAACTTAAGGGACCTAGACATTGCACAGTAAAGGAAAAATAATGACTTGTTCGGATCCGTACCCTTTTCAGCTCTAGTTATTAAGCCCGTAGGGATGTCTTCACACCTAGTGCCCTAAAACTGTTTGGTTTGGGAGTCATTGGCCCAATGCTTGCTACATAGGTTGATTAGAAAGCTTAACAGATTAGGACATTGTACAGTCTTAAAAAAATAATACAAAAAACAAAAAACAAAAAAGAAAAAAAGAAAAAAAGAGAAAAATTTGAGAATCCTGGTTGCAAAAGTTTAGTTTTTCTGTATATGTTGGGTGTTATTATGAGTTAAACTGGGCTATTATAGTGGAAAGTTTAACTAGTTATAAGGACTGCACTTTACACCAAGGGCACTGATGATGTGTTTACTAGCATTTGCAAGTAGAGGGGACTTAACTTTTGTAATATTGAATTGTGGTTCTTGCTCAATAGATTCCTTCATGCTTGTCCACTGTGCCTTCAATGACTCATCATGTCTTAATATCACACTGTAGTTGGCACATAAGTTAATTGATAGTTGACGTAGTGTAATTACTTATTCTTAAGTAAATGTGAATATGTATATGTTTTCGGGTATAATTTCTGGAAACCCTCATGAGACTATACTCATCCACTTGGGGTAACCTTGTGATTTAAAGGCTTGTTGCATATGCTAAATGCAATTGTGATCCCTACGAAAGTGGCTTAGAGTATTTTATTTTTCTTATTCCTACTGTTTCGCTTGAGGGCTAGCAAAATGTAAGTTGGGGGATGTGATGTAGGGCGAAAGGTAACACATTGGGACCGCTTAAGTTGCATTTATAGTCTTTAAATTTTGTTTATTTGGTGTAGATTATGTGTTTTGTGCACTTGAATAGATTTCGCAGGCAACACGCAAATTCAAACAAAAAGTGGTGCAAAACCAGATTCTCCATGAGAGTAGTGAAAATTCTTGGCTTGCCACCTCACCGCACATGCGACCAGGCTCCACTGCACGTGCGGCGCACCATCGCTTAAGCGGAAAGTAAGGGCGTTTGAGCGGCCCACCTAGGGTTGCGTGCACAAAAATTCAAGTTTGTTTTGCTGGGAATACAAAGAAAAAAATAGATTGCTTTTAGGGTTTGAAAATATTTCAAAGAAAATGAGGGGCTAGGGTTTGGAAAGAGGATTCTCAAGCTTCAAGGGAAATTTTGATAGCGGCTTCTTCTTCTACTACTTGTTCCCACGCCTCCATCAGTGGCTAGGCTTCTATTTCTAGGGTTTTGATGAAACCCTGGCCAAGTAAATAGAGTTTTCTTTTATGTAATGGTTTGAACAGTTGTATGGTTCTCAAGAAGTTTTCAAATATAATTTTTCGTTATTTCTTCAAGTATTCTTCTTTCTATGATTGTTGAATGCTTCCCATGTAATGGTTTTCTGTGCTTGTATATTCAAGATATGAGACGAGTCATACTACGAGGGATGAGTCATTTTGCTACTGTAGTTTAAAGCGAACAACTCGTACTGCTTGAGATAGTTCGTTCCCATACATTGAACGTGATAATTTTCTTGATCAATGCTTTGAACTTATAGTTGCAAAGTATTATTTAGTTCGAACCGTAACATAATTATTTTTCAAATTGAAACCTTATTTATGTAACTAGTGGTGAATTCATTACCCTAGGTTTTGTCCAAAATTAGTAACTTCATCTTTACTTATAATTGCTAATTCATTCGCTTTGTTTAATTTAATTATCATTAGGTTATGAACAACCATTTCTTTCATCAAAATTAATTTAGGAATTTAACAATTAAATTAGTTTGATTCTCCATTTGTCCTTGTGGATCAATACCTGGACTTACCATTATTCTAAGAAATTTGGTACAAGTAATGTCTCAATTTCCTGGTAGCCTAAACCAAAGCTAAGCAAGCCTTTTCCAAAGGAGTATAGTGGGTCTCATATTCAAGCATCTTTTTACTTAAATAGCAGATGGCCTTCTCCACTTTCTCATCTTACTCTTGCACAAGCATACATCCCATGTTTGATTCAGTCACTAATAAATACAGAATCGACGATTTTCCTACACAGGCGGATTTTACAAATATTGCTTAATTTGCTCAAAGGAGAACTACCATCGATCATCCCATTGGAACTTCTTAAAAGACCAAATAGTGGTTCACAGGTCAAGGTTAATTTGGAAATAAACCTCCTTATGAATTGCACTTTTCCAAGAAAGCCCCGTACCTCCTTTTCAGTCATTAGTGGTGGCATTTCTAAGATGGCCTTAATTTTAGATGGATCAACTTCGATTCCCCGCCGTGTGATCAAAAATCTTAACATCTTGCCAGCAGTTACCCTAAAGGTGCATTCTTGTAGATTCAACCTCAGCCTTCATTCCCTAATTCTCTCAGAGAATTTCTTTGGTGCGGTATAATGGCCTTCATGATCTCTAGACTTGACAATCATGTCGTCTACATACACCTCAACTTCTTTGTGGATCATGTCATGCAAAAATGTGGTAGCGACTTTCTGATAAGTGGCCCTGATATTTTTGAAACCGAATGGCATGACCCTGCAACAATATATCCCCCATGGTGTAGTAAATGCTGTCTTTTCTCTGTCCTATGGAGCCATGAGGATTTGGTTATACCCCAAAAAACCATCCATGAATGACAGTAAGGCATGCTCTGTAGTGAAGTCTATCAATTCATCGATATGTGGCAATGGAAAGTCATCCTTCGAACTAGCCTTGTTCAAATCTTGAAAGTCAGCGCAAACCCGGATTCTGCCATCATTCTTTAGGACAAGCACAATGTTAACTAACCAAGTCGAATACTCTGATACAAGGAAGAACCCGGCATTGATTTGTTTAGTAAACTCTTCTTTGATTTTCAATGCCCCAATCTAGATAAACTCTGCGAAGCTTCTATTTGATAGGTCGGGCCTCAGGTTTAAGAGGGATCCTATGTTGTACAATCTCGAGATCAATTCCGGGCATGTCTTTGTAGGACCATGCAAAAACATCTTTGAATTTCTTTAATAAAGTAACTAATTGCTCACGTTCTTCCAAAGATAAAGAGGAACCAATCTGGACTAACTGAGGATCTTGCTTAGTACCCACATTTATGGAAACAATTTTGTCAATTAATGGCTTAGCACACCTATCTTCCTCCTAGTTGATTAAATTTTTCAAAGCCTGAGGAATGTCTTCCTCTTCGTTTTCATCAAAATTCTGAAAATTCTGGTAAAGGCTATAAACTGTAGGCATAGAGAAATAAGCATAAATCACAACATCTTTATTCAGAACCTCGAGCTCAATAGTTGCAACGGACTCAAAAGAAAAAGAAAAAGCAAAAGAAGACTCTGACATCTCAGACAATCTTGAATCTGACTCCAACCCCACAAGTCCATCAGACTCAGACTCAGTAACCAATTAAGAACTCTCAATAAAACCTTTTCAACATGCCAATTTGCTTGCGAGCCATTCACTACATCCACGATGAAGCTTGAGTAATCAACAGGTGGTCCTTCCTCGATCACAGAAATAGTCATATCCTCCAAGTTCATTGGTTCAGCACTAGTATCAGACTTTTTCAACAAATCTGCCAGTGTTAGACCCAGAACGTCCTTTGTACTGCCTTCGGAATTGACATCACTATCTTAACCGATGTCGATGCTAGGATCTGCCCGTTTCTCATCACTATTAAAGAGCTGATGATCGAAGAAGATTTCAAACTCGGGATTTCTCTTTTTTTCTTCTTGGTCAATCCATGGCTAAGGAAACTCACAGAAAGGGAAATCCTCTCATTCCCGGACAAAACGCCCATTCAAAGTTCCACGAATTGCCTTATGGACCAATTCTTACTATCGTCTGGCTCTCTTTGCCTTGATCTCTACACTCTTCCTTTTCTAATCAACTTTTGGAGGTGCATACCACAGTCCAAATGCATGCGGGTTGTAAGGTACTTCACAGGCTATAGCGATACCTTTCCTACCACTTTGTACTAATCCCATCCCAGGAATGTGACCCAATTTACTCATGAAGTAGATGGATAAGACACTAACATATACATCTTTGTTTTGTACCATGATAGTTTGAACTAGTTGGGCATCTGCCAATGTAAAGCCTGAGAGGAACACATCCTCCTCTTCATGTTATATTTCTAGCAACGGCGTTGTGACTTTTGGGGAATGATGAATTGATGAATTTTCGAAGACTGGCAATTCCTCCGTCATATGGGTATTTTAGCAATTGATGCATTGTAGATGACACAACTTTCATCTAATAGAGCTAAGGCCCTTCCAATAGTGATTTAAATGTTACAGGGACATCCATGACATGAAATTCAACTTCATGCTCAGATAGACCCACTGTTATTTGCACTTTAACTGTCCCCATAACCTCCTGACAAGTACTATCATAAGCCTGGATCAACTGAGTAGTGGGTGTGAAATCTATCTGCTTTAGCCCTATCGCAAAGCAGCGCGTGAAAGACAAACATTGATAGTCTATCTCATATCAATCAAAACAACTAGGACCCATTTCTTTTGACATTCCGGTGACACATATAAAGGTTTGTTATGTTCTGATCCCTCTGGTGGTAATTCTTTGTCTGCAGAGGTTATTGTAGGTATTGTCTCTTTTGGGGTGATTAGTGACACCAATTGTTCCGGAGTTGTGTCAATTGATAGCTTAGCCTTGCATAAGGTTGACAGCATTGCTTGTCGGTGCTCTCGGGAAGCCATAAGAAGCCCCTAGATGGAGATGTTTGTCAGGATTTTTTTCAGCTATTTTAGAACCAGGTCTTTTTCCACTTCTTTCTATTTCTTTTTCTATTTCTTAGCTTCTTTGTCTTTGCCTAAAGACTCTCCCTGGTCTAGGTATGGAGGATTGAAGTAGCGCCCACTCCTAGTACCAAGTCTCATCAGGCACATTGCTTATCTATTAATTGTCAGTGTGGGCGAGCTGCAGGTCATTATCATTCCATCATTTACTTTAATTGACCAAAAGGCAATTATCAGCCCCACATTATACTCTGGTTAATTTTTTGGTTCTTTTTCTATCTCTCTAGAATCCTTTCCTTTACTATTGTCTTCAGATTTTCCAGTGTTAATTTTTGGTTCATTCTATTTTCTCTTGGTTTCACCATCAGAAACTTCGCCACTACTTGACCAAGCATGATTGGCATTGGAATTTCTCAGATCCCACCATCCTATCTACACATTCCCAAGGTCTAATTCTCCAAAGAGCTAGAAATTGGCCAAGTCCTCCTCTAGGTCAGTTAATTCATCCAACCCCTCTTCAGGTACATCCTCTTTGACAACATTGATAGAACATGAGTTAGGCAAACAACCTTAGGCTTCAGTTGACCAATACGTACAATATACTTGCTAGGATCATATCCTTCCTCTTGTAGCTTCCCAGCCTCAATCATAAGCACTTTGGTTGTTTCCTTTAACATTACCACCACAACGCTTTTCGGTTTTGGCTAGGTTAGAGATATATCCATCATGCACAAATCAGTGCTCTTTCGAATGTGTACCTCAGGTTTAGGTAGATGAGAGGGTGTGATATAGAGGCTGGGGTTAAAAATGGGCGATAGTGTATAGATAAAGTTAAGACGATGAGGGGGTGGGATTTTTTCATGGAGTGGCAATGGTTTGGTAGTGACATTGGGTTTTGGTGGCTATGGGGGAGCTATGATTTTATTGTTAATGAGATCTTGAATATCGTGACGGAGATGGAAACAACAATCGATATCATGTCCAAGCTGTTGGTGAAAGGCACACTATTTGGCAGGGTCATGTCTGGTTGGGGAAGGATTTGGTAGAGGTTGTGGGTCAAAAGGTTTGAGATTCTATCTTTCTATCGAGATCTTCATGGCTTTGGTACGGAACATGTAACGCCCCAAATTTTGGGAACATCAAAGTAATATAATACGACATTACACCAGGGTTTAATTAGCAGTTACACAACATTATACAAGGAATTAAGCACAAAATATAAGTAATTACACCAAAAGGAAATATTAATAATAGTTACAGATAAAATTCTTCAAGTCATTAAATACAGATCAGTTCCTTGATACAAAAAGATTAACCAAAATGCTGGAAATATAAAATCTACTCTCTAAGGCAGCCATGGTTCCTCAAAGCTTTTAGGGATTCTGTTCTTGGTGTAAAACTCGCCTCGACCTGGCATAAAACGCGTGAGCTTGGAATGGCCAGTAAACACATACACCATAACCTTTTTCCCATTCCAAATACACAAGTAACATAGCAGCACGATCATAACATATAGCAAAAGCAATAATTAAGAAGAGCTTATAATTAAATTTCAGTTCTCAAGAATAATAGTCAATTAAGTTAGTTCTAGGAAACTCCCCATGGGATGTCGTTCCTATCCAACCACTAACAATGGCCACAGGCAATTCTGACTCCCTCCTTGGTTAATACAATACCAATGCGTCGCTTATCGCATAACCACCAGTGCGTCGCTTACCGTACAATTACCAATGATGCCCATGCACCTAGGTTACATATCCCAAGTGGTGACATCATGGTCTATTCCAAGGAAATAGGCTTCCAATGATACTCTCTATGGTCTGGCCCATGGTATGCCTCACTGTAGACGTCCCCCGAACGCCCCGGGAGGGTTAGTCCCGTTCTGTTCATTTGGGGTTACTACAGCTCGGACTCGACTTGTGTCACGGTTCTTAATCTGAACCAAAGAGTCCAAACTTGGCAAATCGTTTTGAGAAACAGTTTTTTGAAAAGTAGTGCCAAACATGGACTGCTTTTCCAGATACAGAGTCGCCACCTAAATATTTTTTATGGGAGAATTTAGGAAACCCTGACTCGGTGCCGAAGGCCACATGTCCGTCATCACCGTAGTTGTCTCGGCTCGGGAGCTTGGGTACGATCGGGGAAGGTCAGCTATGAGCACTTTCGCCCGGTCCGAAGACCGGCCTCTACTAGCCGTGATACGCATTTTTGAAAACTTTATATGTTCTTAAACCGATTGTTAGCCTAGAATTACTATGTTATGCGCGCAGCAAACAAGTATAGACCAAATCGCCCAAATTGGAACAAAACATTTCATGTTTATTTTGAAAATGGTTTGCTACTCGCAAGTAGGCTAAAATACAGATTTTGCCACCCTCAAGTGGGTTTTTGGAAAAGATGGTTTTGCCACTATCTAGTGGGCTTAAAAAATCGCAGTTTTAACGCATTATCCCAATTTAAGCAATTTGACCTCCACCCACAGGCATTCAAGCAATTTATCTCATGTAAACACTTAGCCGCATGGCAAGCATACTATTATGGCAACATTCACACGCATGCTGGATGCTAAAGCATAACTACCTACATTGTACCCCGTGCCAAAACAATAAACTAGTTAGCGAATATGCATGTCCTAGTTCATGTTATTTTGCCTAATGCAACACATACAAGATGCAATTTCAGTTAGGCTCGGTTATCCTAAAAATGGCATACGATATGCAACCAACTGATTCATGTATTCAATTTTGGAATTTGAAAATACGAATGCGGTTAGTATGATGTACCGAGCCTGGTGCATGTCAACAAATGCATGAATGCACACATGCATATCATAAGGTATGCTAATTTCAAAAATGCCCTAATCTACCATCATAAGCAGATAAATAAAAGGGAAGAAAGAAATGGGGTTGGAAGACATACACACACTCACCCACACTTATTACATGTTTACCCTCACTCAGAGGGTCCGAATGAATATTACAGTCCCAAATAATAAACAAATAAAATTATTACAAAAATTTCTAATTTAATTTAAAAGAAAAGGTGGCAAAGGAAAGAAGAGGGTAGCCGCAGCCTCTGCCTCGGGATGCGCGAATGATGCATGCTCGAATCCGTCTCACCCGGAAAACCCGTATTGTACTCCTGCCGCCTCTGTTTGTACTGCCTTGTCTTTCTGAAAATTTCCAAAGTCCTAGAGTGGGTCCCTTACACACTGCAGAGCACCACCGGCCAGGCAGAATTCTTACCGGCACTCCAGAATTTTCATCGGCATTTTATTGGATTCATCGGCACTCCATAGATTGCCGGTCGGCACCAAATTCTGCCGATCGGCAGAAACTTCCTGCAGAAGACAATTCGACAGCAAACAGAGAACAGGCAGTGCATGACATGGAGTTTTCAGGTACATGTGGGCATGGTTGTGCTTCTTATCATGTTTTGAACTCAAAGAAGCATGACCTTCGATCTTTGAGCCATCAATGGTGCATGATGACTCAAGGGATCAAATTTGCCACTTAATGTAAGGATGTATGCAACAAACACAATGAACTCCGAAACCTTATCATGGCGAAGTCAAAGGCCTCAGGGACCGAAAGTTAAGACGCGTTACATCACTTGTGGTATGAACGCCCCTCAACTCTCACACTTGGTTTGACACCCCAAACCAAGTAATGCAATGCATGTTATGCAAAACATGGCTCAAAATGCAACATGATATCAATGTGCAAGGTATGCCAAGAATCATGCAACTAGTATGGCAAGCATGCAATATTTGATATACAAGACACAAATGTGATGTAAACATGGACGCTTTGAGCAATAGAATCATCATGCTACAACAACATGTGAAGCAACCATGCATCAATCATGAAGCAATCATACAAAGATGGCTTAAAATGGCAAAGGGGCAGACCTTCACCCTCCTCAAAACAGTGGCCAAAAGTGTCCGATAGATGGACCAATGTTCATGCCAACATGCAAGTCAAAAGTCCTATGGTTAAGGCACAAAAGGGAAACATTTCACTCTCATCAACATGACCACTCATGGCATGATTAAAACAAGTAAAAACAGAATTTTTACATGCAAAATGGGACCCCAAAACCTCATAATATGACAGCTAAAGTACCTCCCATGAAACAAATGCACTAAGGCTCACTCTTAGGCATAAGAGGACACACCCTCAAGGCATGAAAGAGGTCATGCATGCACACATACAAACATGAGTCTTGCGCTAAAATGTGGTCCTTGGTAATGTTAAAATCATGAGGGTAATCACAAACATGCATGCTAGAAGTCAACATGCTCAAAGCTTTCAAGCCAAAATACAAAGCAACCCTAACAAACATGTCAAGCATGATCAAATGGATAACCAACAAACTTTAAGTATGGAAAAATAATACTAAAGCTTCATGGAACTAAGCCAACATACACAAGAATCATGGCCTAATCATGAGATGTACTTCTAAGCAAAATGGAGCAATACAAAGCAAGTATTACAAGCATACAAGAAGGCACAAATCTGACCAAAAACAGAGGTTACATATGACCTAAAATACCTAAAAAAATTCTGAAATGAGGCCAAGGATCATCAAGCACACATGCTACCCTTTTGGGCCCAAAAAGCATGGAAACAAACCATGAAGGGAGAGGGGTGTCCCTCCCCTATGCAAGACTTCAAACCATCTCTTTTTGACACTAAAATACACTGATTTTCAGTGGTCAAAGGACCAAAACACTGAAGTGGACAAAACCTTATGAAAGAGGCACCAAAATGGATCAAACAAGGCTTAGAAGGGGGAGTTTGCACTCAAACCACAAAATGACCTTAATGAAAGTGCTACAGCAGGAAAATACAAGCCCTTTTTATGTTATACACAAGAGCTAAAACAGCAAGCTAGATAGGTAAAAAACTATTGCAAGTTTGGGGAATATAAATCAAGATGCTCACCCTTGAAGAACCTTTGAAGAACAAATGGTCTAGCCTCCTTCTTTGGATCAAAACCAGTCCAAAAAATCAAGAAACAACCCCCCAAGTCCCTTAATCTCGGAGTAAGGTGTAATGGTGTGTGTAATGGTGCAAAAGTAAGGTAAAAACCACCTTTTGAGCTAAGAAACACACACAAAGGAGGAGAGAGGGGGAGGTATAGAGATAATATGTATCTATATCTCAAAGGTCTGGTTTTTGGTTCCAAGAAGCTAACCTAGATCAAAGAGGAAGACCCTCCTCTTATAAGTTTCCCTCTTGCAAAGCTTATTCAACAAGCTTGCTTAGAGGGAGATCCCTCCATACACGTGTATGGAGGGGGGAAGAGTTGGTGCCAGCTATCACAGCTGGCACAAAATATCTCCATAAAGTGGATGAACAGTGGTCGGCTGCCCAAAAATGCCATTTCGGCAAAAAACAGTGCCGACCGGCAACAACCTATGCCGACCGGCAATAAAGTGTGCCGACCGGCAAACAAAAGTGCCGATAGCAGCAAAAGGCCAGCCGGTGGCCTCTAGCCACTGCCGGTGGGGTGTGGGGATGTCTCACAAGGCATTCCCTGCCTCACAAAGGCAAGATGCAAGTGTTTGGTGCAAAACCAGACACTAAACGGTTGAGTTCGGAGATCCTGAGGCAGGGCACGCGAGCCGAGACCCCCGGGAACTCTAAACGAACACATACATAGATGATCACCGAGTGTTCAAACGGTGACGTCCAAGTCTTGAGGACGGTCAAAAATGGGGTGTCTACAGTTGCCCCTCTTTGACAGAACTCGAAAGTCATAACAATGACGGGAGTGAGTGTCAAAGCCCAGAGACGACCCATTTTTGACAAGGCCGAAGACTCAGACAAACATGCGAGACAATCAAGATACGCGCCCGACGGCAGGGGCAAAATGCAAGACAATGCAGAGCCGAGCATAGCTCATGATCACGTAAAGAAAGCTGTAACGAAGCATACATGCGACAGTTTTAAGCTAGTATACACCAAACTACACTACAATGCAGAAAGGATGTAAGAGAATTATGCAATTCTCAATACGTCTCACTCGGGAGATACAATACCTGTGCGGTTCGTCCGGTTACACCAGCCTTAAGTGAACCGTACATACAATATCGTGCCTGAAAAGAAAACAAACTTAACAGGTACAATATTGTTAGCAACGTGCATGACAATGCAAGAATAGTGGTGTACTCGAAATGCGTGACAGCGCAAAGCAAGTGGAGAGCATAACAATGCTGTGAAGATACAAATAGGTACATGGAGCAAGCGGTCTACGCAGGCGACGAAATTGATCATAAGCACGCGGTCTACGCAGGTAACGAAACTAACAAACGGTCTACGCAATTAAAACATGCGGTCTACACAGGTGATGAAACTAAACATGTGGTCCACGCAATCAAAACATGCGGTCTACGCAGATATTGAAATTAAACATGCGGTCTACGCAAGTAATGAAATTAAACATGCGGTCTACGCAATCAAAACATGCGGTCTACGCAGGTATTGAAATTAAACATGCGGTTTACGTAGGTATTGAAATTAAACATGCGGTCTACGCAATCAAAAACATGCGGTCTACGCAGGTATTGAAATTAAACATGCGGTTTACGCAGGTATTGAAATTAAACATGCGGTCTACGCAATCAAAAACATGCGGTCTACGCAGGTATTGAAATTAAACATGCGGTCTACGCAATCAAAAACATGCGGTCTACGCAGGTATTGAAATTAAACATGCGGTCTACGCAAGCTAAACATGCGGTCTACGCAGGTATTGAAATCAAACATGCGGTCTACGCAATCAAAGCATGCGGTCTACGCAGGTATTGAAATTAAACATGCGGTCTACGCAAGCAAAACATGCGGTCTACGCAGGTATTGAAATTAAGCATGCGGTCTACGCAAGTAAAGAAAGGATGTACCATTACATAGCATAATTGAAACAATTTGCGGAGTTCACAAAGCATGAAAAGGATACGGGGCAGGACATTCTTCGCACGCATCGAGCATTGCTCGTAGAAGTTGTGGCCTGAGGTCAACTCAAAGGTTCACGTTTCAAATGTGTGATTTCCCGTATTGTGAGGGCGTCCAACGACGCGGCTGACCCGAACAAAGATGCGGAAGGTGCGTTAACCGCAAGGGGAGTTTCACCGGTACCAATTCTGATAGTTGGCTACTCTGCCATTCTACGCTTTATTTTCCTTTTTACTAGTAGCTTAAGCACAATGCACTGCCTTAGGCAGGCTTTATTCTTTTCAAAAGTTGCACATTTTGCAAAACACGTGATGGGAATGAAATAATCCATTTTGTTCAAAAGATGTTGCATTTGTGGATTTTCTGTGCATCGCATCGCAGGGTATCACACCACAAATGTGAACGAAATTGAACTCATTTTGGAAATTTGCCATCATAATAATCAGGTAGTGAACTGACTTACAACTCGATAAGCAAAACAAAGACACGATGCAACCAAACAAGTGTGAATACAACTCGATAAACAAATCAAGAGCTCGAAGAGAGCGAAATACAACTCAATAAGCAAATGTTCACAAACTCTACGAGCAGGCAAGCGTGGCTCTGCAAGGATCGACCGCCGAGGAGGGGTTGGAGGTGGTGAAGTTCCCCAATTCTTAGCATAAACAGCTCAGGAAACCAGAAGGAAGTCCACCGGCATGGTGTAGGGACCACCGGCTGCAAGGAATGGCTACCGGCCATATGTCTGTTTTGTCGGCAAACTAAAATGGCCGGTCGGCAGATTTTTTTGGCCGGCCTGCACTAAACGAGGGGGACCACCAGAATGTTGACACCTGTCCCCCACTCAACCTTATCTCCTACAAAAGATCCCAGCTTCGTAGTTTTTCTCATTTTCACACTGATTTGCTCCAATGGAAGAGTTTCTTGATCAAAATCTCACAGCTTGGATTGCTAGCTTGGATGGCTCGGAAAAAGTGAATTTCCGGGGTTTTGGCATAAATGCACTATTCACTTTGGGTCGTACCCCCTTGCACTTCCCGTTTCTTCATGCCGCGGCAAGGTTTTGGAATCCGGTGACACATGTCTTTAGCTTCGCCGGGCAAGAGATGTGTCCTACCTTCGAAGATTTCCGAGCTTTAATAGAGTCCGAGCGCGACGAGGAGCTCCTGCCCCAACTTAATTTTGGTCATGCCCAATCCTTAGGGCGCATGTGCGGACACAGCATGCGCGATGCTCGGTCTCTGATGGGTGACGGGATGTTAGACATTCCGAGTTTGGCCAATCGATTTTTTGATGCTAGTGATCGCAACAACCATCGCTGGCAAGGCTTCCGACGGCACGCCCTCTGTTTATGCATGCTATCCCATTTTCTATTTGTCTCGGGCTCTGGAGGGGCTAGTGTCCGGCTGATTGAGGTTGCCCAAGGCTTGAGAGAGGGCAAGAGCAGTATTGCCATGGCTCTGGCCGAGACGTTAATGGGTTTAGACACCTTTTATCGCCATGAGACGACTAGGTTGGCGGGGAGTCCATTACTGCTACAGGTAATATTTCCCATCCAATCTCGCATTTATGTATCGCTCTCATCACTCGGCCCTCAAGCTCAGTCTTTTCTCACAAAACCCCATTCTCACTCTTCTCTCCTCATGCATCTCTCTATTCTTTTAATCTCTCATTTTTCAATCCCTCCCCAGGTGTGGCTGATGGATAAACTGCAGGTTGTGGACTCCTGCCCCGCATATTCAGCTCGCGGCTACTTCTTCCGGCGTTGTCTAGTCAATGCCTTGGATGAGGAATGGTGGTTCGCTTGGATGTGCCACTTGTCCGCAGACCGTATTGCTTGGCGGTGCCCTTGGTTGAACCTTCCGGCAAGGAGTTACAATATGCCTCGGCAGACTGGGATTCAACTGGTTGGTCTCACTCATTGTGTATTCTATTTCCCATTTCGGATTCGACGCCAATTTGGCCATGATCAGACTTGCCCCTCAGAGGGGATAGAGTATCCTGCTGCATTTCCAGCCCGAGGCGCACAGCTTGCTTGGCAGGCCACCGCGTGGAGGATGAGAGAACTCCTGGCCCCCGCTCTTACTTTCAGTTGCACTTTGTCTGACGAGTGCATAGATTGGCTTAATGAAGAAGCACAGATCGGGCCCAGCTTGGCATCAGAGGCTTCGACCAGCTCTGGGAGGGGGTGCAGGAACACCTGACTTGACCATGCCCTAGATTTATTGCTTTATTAGTACTTTCAAGTTTTCTTTCATGAATGTAATAAAAAGCAACCTCAATTGTATGTAAGAGCAGGAGAACTCTGTTTTGAAATTAAAGAAATTGAAAGTTGTGGCACTGAAAATTTCCCAACTTGGTCCAAAAATGGTCAAAATTGTAAAAAGATTATTTGAACAGAGTCGGCTTTTATTAAAACTTTTCAAAGATATTTTTGATGCGGATCAGAACTGGACACGTCTGAGATCTGTCACTCGAGATGCACAACCCCAGATTCCTGCAACTGGAAAGTTGCCCCTAGTCTGAAGAGCGCCGCAGCACTGCATAGCAACGGAAAGTTGCCCCTAGTCTGAGTGGCACCGCAACGGAGATTCCGACGGACGCTGATGGACAAAGATGACTGAGATGATCAAATGGACAAAGTTGATCGAGGAAGTGTTATGGCTGAACTTCAGGATGAAGCTGCCTACGTATCCCAAACATGGGAATCAAGCCTCACGTAGTTCCGGCTTGGGTTCGCTCGAGTATTTTCACTCTCCTTTTGCGCTCTAACTTTTGCCAAGGCCGCCCTTTGTGGGTTTTCAGCCTTGCGAGCTCAGTTTTTATTTTTTCTAATTTTTTGTGCTCTAACTTTTGCCTAGGTCGCCCTTTCGGGTTTTCGGCCTAGCGAGCCTCTCAAGGATAGTATTTCTTCAACTTGTCCATGTTGATCGGTTGAGAGAATTCTAAGCCATCTAAATCCATCAGAACCACAGCTCCGCCTGACCAGATAGCTTTGATGATGTAGGGACCAGTCCAATTGGGTCTGAACTTGCCCCTCGGGTCGTGGATGGGAGCTCGGTTGTCTTTGAGTACCAAATCCCCTTCCTTTAGATTTCTGGACTTAACCCTCTTGTTAAAAGCCCGAGCAATCCTGCGCTGATAACTTTGAACGTGATACAGTGCTTTCAGCCTTCTTTCGTCAAAAAGCATAAGTTCCTCGAACCTGCTCTGCTACCAATCTGCCTCAGCTATCTGACACTCGGCCAATACCCGTAAAGACGGAACTTCAATCTCAATAGGTAGAACAGCCTCCATTCCATAAACTAACGAATACGGAGTTGCTCCGGTAGAAGTTCTAATTGAAGTCCTGTAGCCCCACAGAGCAAACGGCAACTTATCTGGCCAATCTCGATAGGTCTCCACCATTTTCCGCAGTATATGGTTGATGTTCTTGTTGGCGGCCTCGACTGCTCCGTTGGTTTGCGGCCGGTACGTAGATGACTTATGAAAAGCCACGTTATACTTTTCCAACAAGTCGACCACTTCTTTCTTAAAGGGGGATCCATTATCCGAGATGATCTCATTTGGCACCTCGTAGCGACAAATGATGTTGTTTCTGATGAACTTTGCGACGTGCGACGCTTTCAACACCGCGTATGATTGGGCCTCGTCCCACTTTGTGAAATAAACTATCGCTACGAGGATATACTCATGTCCGTTCGACCCCTTCGGGGTAACAGCTCCGATCACATCGATCCCCCACACGGAAAACAGCCACGGGGAAGTCATGTTGTACAACTTGGATGGTGGGATATTCATACGGTTTGCATGGATCTGGCATTTGTGGCATCGCCGAACAAAGCCGATACAATCCTCCTCCATGGTCGACCAGTAGTAACCCTGCCTGAGGATCTTTCTGGCCAACATTACTCCATTCATGTGCGCGCCGCACTCCCCTCCGTGGATGGCCTCCATTAGGCGCTTCGACTCTTCAGCTTCTACACAGAGCTTATGCATTCCCAGATGACCTCTTTTGTACAGCTTACCTCCGCAGATGATGAACTGAATAGCCATTCTTCTAATGGCCCTCTTATCCTTGGCACTTGCCCCTAGGGGATACGTCTCCTTTTCCAAGAAGTTCCAAATATCGTAATACCAGGGGTTGTCGTCTTGGGCCTCATCTATGGCGAAAATTGACTCGTATGCTGGCGCAAACTTTTGATCAATGATGACTGGACGCATCTGGACTCCCGACGGGATGTCTATCATGGAAGATAGAGTTGCTAGTGAATCTGCAAACCTGTTGTTCTCTCTTACGAGGTGGGTGAAATTTAGTTTCTCGAACCGAGGAATTAACAAATCCAAGGTTTGGTGGTAAATTATCATCCTTCCCTCCTTGACCTTCCAGTCTCCTTTTGCTTGAGACACAACAAGATTCGAGTCCCCAATGACGTCTAACCGTCTTACCCCTAGTTCTAGGGCTGCTTCCAGACCAGCAATACATGCCTCATACTCTGCCTCATTGTTCGAGACTCTGAACTGGAGTTTGAATGCTAAAGGGATACGGGAATCGTCAGGCGCTATCAGCAACACTCCTATCCCATACCCATACTGGTTTGACGCTCCGTCAAAGTACATCGTCCAAGTTTCATCTTCGATGTGCAGAATGGCTTCATCTGGGAATAGGTATTCAACCGCTTCATCCCCCTCAACCGGGTGGTCGGCAAGGAACTCCGCTACCGCTCTCCCTTTCACCGACTTGCGTGTTACATACTTCAAGTCAAATTCGGAAAGCAATAGCAACCAACGAGCTAGCCTACCCGTAAGTGCTGGTTTCTCGAAAAGATATTTGATGGGATCCAAACGTGAAACCAACGTTACAGAGTGAGCTAACAGGTAGTGCCGCAGCTTCCTGGTAGCCCATACCAAGGCCAAACAAGCCTTCTCCAGTGGTGTGTAGCGGGTCTCGTAATCCAGCATCTTTTTGCTCAGATAGTAGATGGCCCTTTCCACTTTGTCTTCTAACTCCTGTGCGAGCATGCAGCCCATGGTGGTCTCAGTTACCGAAAGATACAATATCAACGGTCTCCCCGGTTCTGGCGGTGACAACACGGGTGGGTTCTGTAGATACTCTTTGATCTGTTCAAAAGCTGCTTGACATCGGCCGTCCCATTGGAATTTCTTTCCTTTCTTCAGGAGACCAAAAAGTGGTTCACAAGTCGAGGTTAATTTAGAGATAAACCGTCTTATGAATTGCACTTTACCTAGAAAGCCTCGCACCTCCTTTTCAGTCCTCGATGGTGGCATTTCTAAGATGGCCTTGATTTTGGAAGGGTCGACCTCGATGCCCCTTTGCGTTATCAGAAACCCTAGCATCTTCCCTGCTGTAACACCAAAAGTACACTTCTGGGGATTCAGCCGCAGCCGAAATTCTCTGATCCTTTGAAAGAATTTTTGTAAGGCGGTGTAGTGGCCCTCTCTTTCTTTGGACTTGACAATCATGTCGTCCACATACACCTCGACCTCTTTATGGATCATATCATGCAATATTGTGGTTGCTGCTCGTTGATAGGTAGCTCCAGCGTTTTTCAGCCCAAATGGCATCACTCGATAACAATATGTACCCCACGGGGTAGTGAATGCAGTCTTCTCCTTGTCTTCGGGCGCCATTACTATCTTATTATAGCCTGAGAAGCCATCCATAAACGAAAGCAAGGCATGTCCTGCCGTGAAATCTACCAGTTCATCAATGTGCGGCAAGGGGAAGTCGTCCTTCGGACTGGCCCTGTTCAAATCTCTAAAGTCTACACAAACCCGAATTCTGCCGTCTTTCTTCAGCACCGGAACAATGTTGGCCAGCCAAGTCGGGTACTCAGACACCAACAGGAAGCCTGCATCAATCTGCTTGGTGACCTCTTCCTTGATCTTAATGGCCCAATCAGGGCGGATCCTTCTGAGCTTCTGTTTGACAGGTCGGGCCTCGGGATCAAGAGGGATCCGGTGCTGTACAATCTCAGGATCGATTCCAGGCATGTCTTCGTAGGACCACGCGAAAACATCTTTAAAATCTTTTAACAAAGCGACTAAGCGCTGGCGTTCCTCAGAAGACAACGTGGACCCGATCTGGACCAGCCGCGGGTCCTTCTCAGTACCAACATTCACAGTAGTGATTTCATCCATTAAAGGTTTAACAAATCTTTCCTGCTCTTGATCAATTAACCATTGCAAAACCGGAGGAATTTCTTCCTCGTCGTTTTCATCAAAATTTTGAAAATCCTGATTTAAGCAATAAATCAAAGGCACAGAAAAATACTCTGAAACCACATCCACGTCGTTCTCATTAAATACTTCCGAGCCGTCAGATTCCTCTGTTACAACAGACTCAAAAGAAAATGAAAAAGATGACCTAGACAGGACGGTGGCATCCGGGTTATCACCCCCAGGAATACCGGACTCAGACTCAGTTGAGCTGGAATCTGATTCCGACGTACAAGATTCGGTAGAATCAGATTCCGCCTCACTACCTGACCCGGTGCTGCTTGATAAAAAGCCTTCTTCATATTGCCAGATGAGAGAAGGTGCGATGGATACATCCAAAATAGCTGATGGTAGGCCCGCAGCCGCTTCATTCCCAATCACACATACCGAGGAGCTATCCCCCAAGCACCTCTGTTCGATCGGAGGATCTGAAAGCAGACACACCAGCGCTGCCCCCATTTCATTTTCAGCGTCCTCAAACTGTACTTCCTTACTTTGCTCAGCCTCAGCCGATAGATCTACCTGTCCTTCGGCGATGTCATCCTCAGGTAACTGTAAATCAAAGAAAATCTCAAATCCGGGTACGCGCTTCTTCTCCGCGTTGAGCCACGGCTCTGGGAAGCCACAGAACGGAAAGTCCTCCCCCTCCCGGACGAAACGTCCATTTAGGGTCCCCCGAATGGGCTGGTGCATTAAGTCAAAGGGCTTCCCCGTCTGTTTCGCCCTGGCCCTTCCGGCCATTTCCTTTCCTTTCCTTATCCAATCCTCTTTGGTGGGTAGGTAGCCCAAACCAAAGGTATGGGGGTTATGTGGCACTTCGGCCGATGCTGCGGCATCTTTCCTGCCGCTCTTGCCTAATCCCATCCCGGGGATGTGCTGGAGTTTGTTCATGAGATAGACTGCTTGGGCACTGACATACACCCCTTCATTAACTGCCATGATGTTCTGTACAATCCGAGCCTCGGCCAAGGTAAAACCTGATATGAACACATCTTCTATACCGTGCTCAATTTCTAGAACAGGCGTAGATACCTCTGGTGGTGGATGAATTGATGAGTTTCCAAAAACAATGGCTACTCCCTTCCCATAGGGGTATTTCACCACTTGATGTAGGGTAAAGGAGACCGCCTTTACCTGATGCAGCCACGGCCGCCCCAAAAGCAAGTTGAACGTCGCAGGAACCTCCAAGATATGGAAATCTATCTCGTGCTGTCCTGGCCCAACCTTTGTTTGAATCTTGACTGTCCCCATCACTTCCCGGTTTGTGTTGTCATACGCCCGAATCACCTGGGCCGTCGGCACAAAATCCGCGACTTTCAAACCAATCGCATAAGCTGTCCTTGCCGGGCAGACGTTGATGGCGGACCCCGTGTCGACAAGTACCATAGGTATCCATTTATCTCTGCACTCGACAGAGATGTAGAGCGGCTTGTTATGGTTCGCACCCTCGGGTGGCAACTCTTTGTCAGAAAAACTCAATGCTGGGGAACTTCCTCCCGAAAAGACTAAGCCCACCAGCTATTCGGGCGTGGTATCTATGGAAAGTTTGGCCTTATCCATGGCTGAAAGGACGGCCTGCCTATGTACTCGAGAAGCCATAAGCAGTCCCCAGATGGAGATGTCTGCTTGTATCTTTTTCAATTGTCTCAATACGGCCTCGTCTTCGAGTTGCTTCTCCTTTTGTTTCTCTGCTTCATTATCTTTCCCAGACGCCTCTGGTTGATCTAGGTGTGGAGGCTTGAAATACCGTCCACTCCTAGTCATGTGATCGACTTCGCTGATATACCAGGTACCATCTGGTTGGTCACCTTCCCAATCCTCGTCCGTGTGGGCAAGACATAGATCGTCGTCTTCCCACCACATACCATCTGCGGCCGACAAGCATCTGTCTGGTTCTGGCACAACTGTCCCGATACTCGCAGTACCTTTTATCCCTATGCTCGCAGCATTCTCCATTTCCGAACTTGTGGCGGTTTCGACCCCTACGTGGCCTTTTGCTTTCCTGATCCTCTCGGAATCCTCAAATCTCCCTTGTTCTGACTGTGTCAATGCAGTAGATTGCTCACTGATCCCTGTACTTAAAATGCTCCATTCCCGAGCGAAACTTTCGACACCGGCGCTCTCCGGCGATGTATTCTGTTCTTCGATACTCCCGGCCGTTGTGGACATTCCCGCCCCTGCCGAGCCTTGTTCTGACTGGAACTCCCCTATTACATCTGGCTGATCGTCTAACCATCCCGTGGCCTCTGTTGATTCTTCATTATCGTACCAGTTGGTGGCTGAATATTCTAAATCTTGGTTATCGCAAAATTGGAACTTGGCGAAATCCTCTTCCATGGCTGCCAAATCATCCGTTTCCTGTCTTGGACTATTCCCTCGGATTACACACAGCTCTCCCCCGACCGGAAATTCGTCATTTGGTCTATTCTGGCCTACTGGTGAAATGTAGTCACTCGGACTGTAAGTGTTCCCAACATCACTCCCGGATTCTGCAGACTCTGGTTTGACAACCTCTTTCCTGTTCTCGGTGGTCACCACCACTGGTTTGGGCTGGGTTATAGAGACATCCATCATGCACAAATTGGTGCAATCAGGGAGGAAAACTTTCGGCTTAGGCAGGTAGGAGGGTGTGATATAGATACTAGGATCGTAGGATGCGACCCCAGTGTGGATGAAATTGATTCTTTTGGGTGGTGGAACTTGGTTATGTGTGGGGAGAGGATTTGTAGTAACATTGGGTTTCTCAGGGGGTAAAATCAAACCATTATCAATGAGATCTTGAATCTCATGACGTAAACGAAAGCATAGGTCGGTGTCATGACCGTGCTGCTGGTGGAACGCACAATACTTGGCTGGATTGTGGGTGGCGGGTAGTCTTTCAGGCAAGGGCCGCGGCTCTAGGGGCTTCAGATGCCCTTTTCTGATCAAAACCCCCAAAGCTTTGGACAGGGGCATATAAAGTGGAGCGAAGGTTCTGGTGTTTCTGGGAGGGTATTTGGCTGTTTGTGAGTTGCTTCCGGACGCACCGGAGAATGGTGTGGCTGCCGTATTTCTTGGGGAAGGGTTAGTGGTGACCATACTCACTTCGGAGGTCCTGGCAGTCGTAGCGCCGCTCGGGCCTGCATTAGTATTACGATTGAAAGTTCTGCGGGGTTGCTCCCGGTCATTATCAATCCACCCTTGTCTCAAGGCGTCCTCGATCTGCACCCCCATTTCATGCAGATCAGCAAAGGTGGGAAAGGGGACTACAATCATCTTTTGCATTAGCTTCGGCTGGAGATTGCGCACAATCATCCGAATCTGGTCTTTGTCTGTGGGTCTTAAGGTCATCATCGAAGCCTTAGCCCGCCATCTGGTTACAAATTCTGAAAAGCTTTCCTTGGGTTCTTGCCTTGTTGTCTCGAGATCGCGGGTCGTGATCTCGATTTGCGTATTGTATGAGTACTGTAGGATGAAGGCCTCAGCCATCTCGTCCCAATTTCTTTTGACGTCATCCTCTAACTTGGCATACCATGCGGCCGCCACACCTGACAGGGTTCGACCAAACAAAGACAGCTTTTGTAATCTGGTGAGGCCCATTGGCCGTAAGACGTCTGAAAATAGTCGCAGGTGTACCATGGGATCCTCAGATCCGTCAAAACGATCAATTTGTGGCATCTTAAACCGATCCGGCAGCGTCACGGCCGTGTCGATGTATCCGTCTCCAATGTCCGGAATGGACTTCGCACCTTGAGATTTGTTGAACAGCTTTTCAAGCTTGTGCATTTTCAATGTCACAGGGTCCACCTCGGACTCAAAGGGAGAATCCGACAGATTGATGGGGGTGGGTGCCTTGGATTGTTGAGGTGGAATCGGGAGGGGAGCTGGCCCTGTTGGGATGTCTGTATCCTCTTGGGTGTTCCGGGCGATTGGTGTCTCCTCGGGTATTGGAACCCTTAATGGAGGAGGGATTTGCTGTGAAGGTGATGCCCCAGTTTGCTGTTGCAATCTCCCAATTAAATCTGCTTGCTCACTCATGACTGTAGCTTGTTGTCTGGCGAATTCTGCCTGTCGGACAGCATCCTGCTGCATCATCTTCATGCTTTCTTGAAGTTGGCGCACCATCTCCTCTAAGCTAGCCATACTATTCTGCTCTAGTTGAGTTACTGGTATGCGTTCCCTCTCTGTGGGTGAAACAGGATCCTGATCCCTACTGTACACAGGTGGGGTAGATGAAGCCCTCTGTACTGACTGTTGGAACAATGTCCTCTGCCTAGTTGCCTTCCGTTTAGTAACCAGGGGTAGAGAATGGTACACTGGTTGTCCTTCTATCAGATCCTCAGATCGATGGAGCCGGCGACCTCTAATCCAGAGTGCTTGGGGAATGTCTACTGGGTTAGACGCAATGATGCTAAACTACCTAGCAAAAAGATAAATAAAGCAATAAATAAACCAACAACAGGACAGCACAACGGCATAAAATAAACAAATAATATACAGTTGGATATTCAAAACACATAGTCGATAAGCCGAACACACTGTTCCTCGATACTGATCACTGTTCTCAAAATCTCTGTTCCCAACACTGAACCCTGATACCCGCAGATAACTGATTCTCTTAAAACTGATACTGATGCCCTCAGGCCTGATGCCCAGATTTGCAAACTGGTGTGTTTCATTTCCCTGCAGAAATACATTCTAAAAGCACATAGCAAGTAAAGAGAGCCAAAACACCCCTACACTGGGGTAGGGTTTCCCTGTCCTATTTTGTCAGGAGCTAGGGTTTCACTACGCACACAGCGGTTCTCAAACAACCTAATATCGGGTAAGCAGCCTGTCCTAATTTGGAATGGTCACTATGGATCCGAATATGAACTAGGTTGAATGGTCAAAAAGGGTGCCCCGGTAAACCGGGGTTTATGTTCCCATGCTGTCAGAGCCCATAGCCGGTCAGCCTTATGGACATGCCTTGACAAGACAAGCCTCCGGCAAACCGTTCAGGAATGGCAAATGGCAAACACTGTGTTCCTAGGCGCACCAATGCACATGCAATGCAAAGAAACATATAAGCGAAATCAAAACAGGATATCATGAGTTCGAGTCAAGCTCTCTAAATTTCCCCAGCAGAGTCGCCAGAAACTGTAGACGTCCCCCGAACGCCCCGAGAGGGTTAGTCCCGTTCTGTTCATTTGGGGTTACTACAGCTCGGACTCGACTTGTGTCACGGTTCTTAATCTGAACCAAAGAGTCCAAACCTGGCAAATCATTTTGAGAAACAGTTTTTTGAAAAGTAGTGCCAAACATGGACTGCTTTGCCAGATACAGAGTCGCCACCTAAATATTTTTTATGGGAGAATTTAGGAAACCCTGACTCGGTGCCGAAAGCCACATGTCCGTCATCACCGGAGTTGTCTCGGCTCGGGAGCTTGGGTACGATCGGGGAAGGTCAGCTATGAGCACCCCCTTTCGCCCGGTCCGAAGACCGGCCTCTACTAGCCGTGATACGCATTTTTGAAAACTTTATATGTTCTTAAACCGATTGTTAGCCTAGAATTACTATGTTATGCGCGCAGCAAACAAGTATAGACCAAATCGCCCAAATTGGAACAAAACATTTCATGTTTATTTTGAAAATGGTTTGCTACTCGCAAGTAGGCTAAAATACAGATTTTGCCACCCTCAAGTGGGTTTTTGGAAAAGATGGTTTTGCCACTATCTAGTGGGCTTAAAAAATCGCAGTTTTAACGCATTATCCCAATTTAAGCAATTTGACCTCCACCCACAGGCATTCAAGCAATTTATCTCATGCAAACACTTAGCCGCATGGCAAGCATACTATTATGGCAACATCCACACGCATGCTGGATGCTAAAGCATAACTACTTACATTGTACTCCGTGCCAAAACAATAAACTAGTTAGCGAATATGCATGTCCTAGTTCATGTTATTTTGCCTAATGCAACACATACAAGATGCAATTTTAGTTAGGCTCGGTTATCCTAAAAATGGCATACGATATGCAACCAACTGATTCATGTATTCAATTTGGGAATTTGAAAATACGAATGCGGTTAGTATGATGTACCGAGCCTGGTGCATGTCAACAAATGTATGAATGCACGCATGCATATCATAAGGTATGCAAATTTCAAAAATGCCCTAATCTACCATCATAAGCAGATAAATAAAAGGGAAGAAAGAAATGGGGATTGGAAGACATACACACACTCACCCACACTTATTACATGTTTACCCTCACTCAGAGGGTCCGAATGAATATTACAGTCCCAAATAATAAACAAATAAAATTATTACAAAAATTTCTAATTTAATTTAAAAGAAAAGGTGGCAAAGGAAAGAAGAGGGTAGCCGCAGCCTCTGCCTCGGGATGCGCGAATGATGCATGCTCGAATCCGTCTCGCTCGGAAAACCCGTATTGTACTCCTGCCGCCTCTGTTTGTACTGCCTTGTCTTTCTGAAAATTTCCAAAGTCCTGGAGTGGGTCCCTTACACACTGCAGAGCACCACCGGCCAGACAGAATTCTTACCGGCACTCCAGAATTTTCATCGGCATTTTATTGGATTCATCGGCACTCCATAGATTGCCGGTCGGCACCAAATTCTGCCGGTCGGCAGAAACTTCCTGCAGAAGACAATTCGACAGCAAACAGAGAACAGGCAGTGCATGACATGGAGTTTTCAGGTACATGTGGGCATGGTTGTGCTTCTTATCATGTTTTGAACTCAAAGAAGCATGACCTTCGATCTTTGAGCCATCAATGGTGCATGATGACTCAAGGGATCAAATTTGCCACTTAATGTAAGGATGTATGCAACAAACACAATGAACTCCGAAACCTTATCATGGCGAAGTCAAAGGCCTCGGGGACCGAAAGTTAAGACGCGTTACATCACTTGTGGTATGAACGCCCCTCAACTCTCACACTTGGTTTGACACCCCAAACCAAGTAATGCAATGCATGTTATGCAAAACATGGCTCAAAATGCAACATGATATCAATGTGCAAGGTATGCCAAGAATCATGCAACTAGTATGGCAAGCATGCAATATTTGATATACAAGACACAAATGTGATGTAAACATGGACGCTTTGAGCAATAGAATCATCATGCTACAACAACATGTGAAGCAACCATGCATCAATCATGAAGCAATCATACAAAGATGGCTTAAAATGGCAAAGGGGTAGACCTTCACCCTCCTCAAAACAGTGGCCAAAAGTGTCCGATAGATGGACCAATGTTCATGCCAACATGCAAGTCAAAAGTCCTATGGTTAAGGCACAAAAGGGAAACATTTCACTCTCATCAACATGACCACTCATGGCATGATTAAAACAAGTAAAAACAGAATTTTTACATGCAAAATGGGACCCCAAAACCTCCTAATATGACAGCTAAAGTACCTCCCATGAAACAAATGCACTAAGGCTCACTCTTAGGCATAAGAGGACACACCCTCAAGGCATGAAAGAGGTCATGCATGCACACATACAAACATGAGTCTTGGGCTAAAATGTGGTCCTTGGTAATGTTAAAATCATGAGGGTAATCACAAACATGCATGCTAGAAGTCAACATGCTCAAAGCTTTCAAGCCAAAATACAAAGCAACCCTAACAAACATGTCAAGCATGATCAAATGGATAACCAACAAACTTTAAGCATGGAAAAACAATACTAAAAGCTTCATGGAACTAAGCCAACATACACAAGAATCATGGCCTAATCATGAGATGTACTTCTAAGCAAAATGGAGCAATACAAAGCAAGTATTACAAGCATACAAGGAGGCACAAATCTGACCAAAAACAGAGGTTACATATGACCTAAAATACCTAAAAAAATTCTGAAATGAGGCCAAGGATCATCAAGCACACATGCTACCCTTTTGGGCCCAAAAAGCATGGAAACAAACCATGAAGGGAGAGGGGTGTCCCTCCCCTATGCAAGACTTCAAACCATCTCTTTTTTACACTAAAATACACTGATTTTAAGTGGTCAAAGGACCAAAACACTGAAATGGACAAAACCTTATGAAAGAGGCACCAAAATGGATCAAACAAGGCTTAGAAGGGGGAGTTTGCACTCAAACCACAAAATGACCTTAATGAAAGTGCTAGAGCAGGAAAATACAAGCCCTTTTTATGTTATACACAAGAGCTAAAACAGCAAGCTAGATAGGTAAAAAACTATTGCAAGTTTGGGGAATATAAATCAAGATGCTCACCCTTGAAGAACCTTTGAAGAACAAATGGTCTAGCCTCCTTCTTTGGATCAAAACCAGTCCAAAAACTCAAGAAACAACCCCCCAAGTCCCTCAATCTCGGAGTAAGGTGTAATGGTGTGTGTAATGGTGCAAAAGTAAGGTAAAAACCACCTTTTGAGCTAAGAAACACACACAAAGGAGGAGAGAGGGGGAGGTATAGAGATAATATGTATCTATATCTCAAAGGTCTGGTTTTTGGTTCCAAGAAGCTAACCTAGATCAAAGAGGAAGACCCTCCTCTTATAAGTCTCCCTCTTGCAAAGCTTATTCAACAAGCTTGCTTAGAGGGAGATCCCTCCATACACGTGTATGGAGGGGGGAAGAGTTGGTGCCAGCTATCACAGCTGGCACAAAATATCTCCATAAAGTGGATGAACAGTGGTCGGCTGCCCAAAAATGCCATTTCGGCAAAAAACAGTGCCGACCGGCAACAACCTATGCCGACCGGCAATAAAGTGTGCCGACCGGCAAACAAAAGTGCCGATAGCAGCAAAAGGCCAGCCGGTGGCCTCTAGCCACTGCCGGTGGGGTGTGGGGATGTCTCACAAGGCATTCCCTGCCTCTCAAAGGCAAGATGCAAGTGTTTGGTGCAAAACCAGACACTAAACGGTTGAGTTCGGAGATCCTGAGGCAGGGCACGCGAGCCGAGACCCCCGGGAACTCTAAACGAACACATACATGGATGATCACCGAGTGTTCAAACGGTGACGTCCAAGTCTTGAGGATGGTGAAAAATGGGATGTCTACACTCACATTTCCGTTAAGTAGCCAGAATACCTTCCATGCCATGTTAAGGTTCAAAAACACACTTGCGTAAGACTTCAAAAAAATGGAACACATTCCACTATATCATACTCTTGAATCCATCGTTCATTATCTCATAAAATTTATTACAATGATCGCGACCAATTACCATCCCATTTGATTTCCCCTTTATTAAGTGCATTATGTTCTCAGTTATAGCAAAGCATGGTCAATATAATTACGAATCCAAACTAAACAACAAGTAATTTATTCATGGTAAATCAAATTCACAATTTATTATAGATTACATATCAAGACTAAAACATTCAAGAAACATAGAATATAAGAGTTGCAAACCAAATAAGTGCATATTAACACAAATTTCCAAAACTTCAAATTTGAACCAGTTTGAAAATAATTATGGAAAAAATAATTTTGCTGGCCCCAAGTACCTGGCTTCATGTGAGTTTGTAGGTAAATAAGTCTAGTTTTAAACTTAATTTGCGAAAGTAGGATAGGTATTTTAGATTTTAAGATTATTCAGAATAACCAAGATCTATCCAGATTCATTGACCATTACGCAAATCGGTTTTTCTCTCAAACCCCTCACTCTCTTGAGTTCAAAAAAAAATTAGTTCAAATATAACACCAAGATTAAGATTTTTACATAAAAGTGGACTCAAGATTATTTTTCTGGAGTTTTCTAAAAATAGGGAAAATTGACTGTTTTTCTGGTTCTGTGAGTAATAAACTTGGAAAAATTGTCTAGATTATAACAATACATCCTTAGGTCCTACCAAAATTATCACATACTCTAGACATACCAAATATTACCTCATAAAAATAGATTTTGAGTTTATGGAGTTTTCATAGGAAAATAAATTCTAGAGAGGGAAAATATTTGCTGTTGAAAATTTAAGAAAGAAAGAGAAGCACACCATTTCTTGATTAATACACATTTATACAAGAGTGTTGGCCTAGACTACAACATATATATACAAATAGCATGTATTAGAAGGTGAAAAAAAATTGGTAAAGGAACTTGAGAGAAGAGGTGATGTAGGTTTACCTTTGTTGTACAAGACTCAACACAATTTTTCCTCTTCTTCTTCTTCTTCTTCTTCTTCTTCTTCTTCTTCTTCTTCTTCTTTTCTCTCTCTCTCTCTCTCTCTCTCTCTCTCTCTCTCTCTCTCTTTCTCTCTCCTCTAGTGCATGGCTGAAAATTGTGTAAAATGAGGGGGAGAAGTGCACATATAGATAGAGAAAGGATTGGGAGGTTTCTTAGGAACTAAGTTCTCTAAGTGCAAATTTGTCAAAGTGCCATCAAGTCCCTTTCATCCATCACATATATATAAGATACTTGGGCTCCAAGAAATATATATATATATATATATATAAGATATTTGTATCTATATACATAAAATAATAGGCACAAGTACATTAATTAATAAAATATTACAATTAAGGTTTGAGATGAAATAAAATAGAAGTATATAGGGACCAAGTATACATTTATGAACTCTTGATATTTATTATTAATATATTGATATTAGAAAATAATTAAAATAATAAATTCGGGTCCCGTTAAATTAAAGTGCAAAGAAAGGTAGCAAAAACGGCGTTACCGAGAATTATGATTTTAAAGTGATTAATCTACAATTATAGGGTCTAATAATTAATAATAGGGTTTTAAAGGTGATTATTAATCTACCGAGATCAATTAGGGTTTACTCGAATAAATCAGCGATGCTTCCCGATTCTAGGGTTTAAAATGCAATTAAGCAAAAATTCAAGGGCTTTATTGAAATAAACTCAAGGTTAGGTATTTAAAGTTAATTATAAAAATTAGGGTCTCTACAGGACATATGGAGAGGGTTGAAGGTTCTGGTTGAGATTTAGGATGAGTTTGTTGTTTGTGGACGGCATTGGCAAATGAGTCGGCTATTTTGGTGGTAGTGGTAGCGACTGAGTTAACCTCAGAAAGCTTCTGAGCCATGCTACTACTGGTGGCAGTGATTGGATTGCAACCACAGGTCTTCCGTACTGGTTCTTTGTCATCCACTATAGTTCCTTGCTTGATGGTGTCCTCTATCTGAACTCCCATTTCATGCAACTCTTTGAAAGTGAAAAATGGAAGAACTATAATTTTCTACAACATTTTTTCATGTAGATTTCTTACTACCATGTGGATTTGATCTTTCTCCAGTAGTCTGTTAGTCATCATCTCCACCTTGGCCCTCTATTTGGTAAAACCTTCGTTTGGTTCTTGTCGGGTTGTTTCTAACTCCCGGGTGGTCTCTTCAATCTGAGTATTGTATGCATATTGGTTAATGAAAGCCTCAGCCAATTCTTCCAAACTCTATTCCACCGAATCTTCGAGCTTGGCATACTAGATGACAGCCACTCCTGACAGAGTTCATCCGAATGAAGATAGCTTTTGCAGACGAGTCAAACCCATATGCTTTAGAACATTAGAAAATAAGCGGATAGGCACCATAAAGTCACTAGATCCAACAAATCTATCAATCTGTGGCATCTTAAATCGTTCAGGCAACTTGATAGCTATTTCTGTATGCCCATCTTCTATGTCTGGGATAGCGTTGATTATCTCCGACATTTTAAATAGCAACTTGCCTAGTTTTAGCATAGTCGGATCAAACTCATTTGTTTCTAGGGAAAAGAGCCCTCTCATTGGTTGTGGAAGGGAAAAAGGTCCTCCCAATGATTGCGTAGGAACCCTCAGGTCTTTCGGTCAGTTGGGTTCACAAAATTCCTCAGCTGGTGGATGTGGGATTAGATGAATCACTGGAGGTGGTTGAGTAGTAGATGCCCCAGACAGGCATCACAATTCAACGAAAGCATCACCATAGGGGGCCGCTGTATTGAAAATAGCATCCATACTTCGTTGAAGGCCAATAACATGTCCACTATATTTTCTAAAACTTGAGCCATCACTGATTTCGATAAATTGAGCATGGATGATCTAGCTAGTGAAAAAGTGGTACTCTGGACAGTTGATGAGGCTTTCACCCTTCTTCTTCATGTAGCTAGTGGTAAAGAAACTGGCATTGTTTGTCTATTAACCAAATCTGCAGTATTATAGAGTCTACCAACGCGAGTCCAGAAAACTTGAGGGATATCAAACCATTATGAAGTTATGGTGCCACATTACCTTGCTAAAATAAAATAGAACCCCCAATCAAAATTTCAGCAGCATGCCGACTCAACTAATTACTACTAAATCATGTTGAAAATTTGAACTCAACCCCACAAATTGAAATGCATATACCATTCATCTCAATTTGAGAATCCCTATATTGATCCCATACATTGCAGATAGCATATAGTAAGAAAGAGAACAAACACCCCTATGGGGGATAGGGTTACCCTATGCTAGTTTTGAAATGTTCTAGGGTTTCACTATTCAAACATGGAGGATCATACATCCTAGAAATGGGAGAGCATCATGTCCTAATTTTGGAAGGTACTATGGCTCACTATACGTACAAGGTTAGCTCTACTCTAGGGGTTGAAGTCAAGGTGACATTACAAAAGAGTCATTTGGGTAATAACCAGTGAAGATCCCAGGAAGTCGAAAGAGTCAATATAGTTTCTCCTCAAAGTCTGAGAACCTTAGATAGTAGAGCAACCTTTTTGACAGATCTTGCACTACTACAAAAATGCTTCAAGATCACACGTCAAGAAATTAAAACATGACACTTTTAATGAAAGTGTGATTAAAAAAATCAAATTGATATTTTAATCACACCTAATTTAATTGAGTGTGATAGTATTTATTTTTTATCACACCTTTCAATTAAATGTGATTACATCGTTTTTATTTTTTTATTTTAATTTTTTTTACCACACCTTCTAGCTAATGTGTCATTATATATATAAATATATATATTTTAAATTTGTTAAACAAATGAAATTAAATATATATATATATATATATTGAACTGTTGCTCACCCCTACATTAAACAAATCATTTTCATCTTTTGGAATTGGGGATTTTATTGATAAATCCTATTTAGGAGTGTTCTAGCCCAAGAAGTCCATGAAGGAAATTTATAACACACTTAGTCCCATGTATTTATACCTTTATTCCATAATATCCTTTTTCTTGGTTTACACTATTTTCTTAGACTCTTATACCCTTATATTTAATGTTGATATGCATTAACTACACACCACTATTTAATGTTGATATACATTACACAAAAAAAATTAAACATGGTTCTTTATTGATTGTCATTATGTTTTGGTAATTCTCATGCATCCAAATGTTGATTGTAGGTGATGACGTGAATGTGAATATTCACATCAGATGATGTGAATGTTCACACTAAAACATATGAATGTGAATACAAATGTTAATGTTCATAATATTAATATCTATATTCCAGAATTCATGTAGTGTGAACATTCGAGTCATGTTTACATTCAAATGAAACTTGAGGCTTGTGGTTGTGTAATTTGACGAAATGTTGATGTAAACTTTAACATCACCTTTATCACAATGTCATATGATGTGAACATTCACATTCACATTCACATCATCTAATGTGAATATTCATGTCATCTGATGTGAACATTCGCATTCATGTCATCTAATGTGAACATTTACGTTATCACGTACAGCCAACATTTGGTTACATGGGAACTACCAGAACATAATGACAATCAATGATGCATGGGAACTACCAAAACATAATGGAAATCAATAAAGAACCATGTTTAATTTTTGTGTGTAATATATATCAACATTAAATAGTGGTGTGCAGTTAATGCATTTTTTGGAGTGAAGATATAATGACAATTAATATTAAATATCAACATTAATGGCGGCAAGAGAGATTTAGGGTGTTTTGGTCTTCTTACCTCAAATAGGACAAAATGGAATAGTCAAAAGGAATATGGATTGGACGGAATAAAACTCTTAGAAAAGGGATTTATCAAATAAGCTCCCTTTGGAATTCCAAACCAAATAACCTCTCTCTTTTTAGGTGAATACCAAACCTATCTCTCACTCCTGTCTCTCGCACTCTCCAAACCTAACCCTAGTCTTCTGTATATTCTTGGATCGGCCGGCACTGTCTCCATTCTTCGACCGGCGGGGAGTGACAAGCGGCGACAGTGGTGGCGATTGGCTAGTGGCGGTAGTGGCAACGATCAGCGAGTGGTGGCGACAATTGAGGTATATTTTTCTCTTCTCTTTTCTTCTCCTCTTCTTATTCTTCATAGAAACACTGCTGTGCTTTTGATTATTGGACTGAGTTGCTAATGGTCATTGAGAATAAATAATCATACTTTATGATGTAAAGTTTCCTGAAAATTGGTCAAAAGCATCACACTTAATTAGCCAATTCGACAAGGGAATTTGGCCACCTTGACTGACATACAATTCATCGCCATAGAAATTAAGAGATTGACACTTTGTAGTAGAAATGCTCACAGTAGTAAGGACCCAAAACTAGTTCACACCCACTAACTCATGGTTCATGAGTCTGCTGTAATCAAAATTTGTGTCATTTGCATTTTACCTAGAAATGGTGGTCTAAAACAGGAATTAGTGTGTTTAAATTAATTACATACATAATAGTAGACAATCCCCATTTCTAGTAGAGGCATCATTGGCAACAAATATAGAATGGTAGGTACTAGAGGCGTGGAACAGAACAATCTAATAGAGTTGGTGTTAATCATGGGGTGAGGTAGTGGTATTGCTTTGAAACTTGAGTTTATTAACCTCACTAGTTCATAATTAAAGGGAAATTTTGACATTGAAAATTTATAATCACAAAGGACTCTTAAACCTAGTAATTGTAAATAAAGATATTATGTAGAGGAAGGGAATCACTGGAAAATAATAATGGTTGAGCTGACTAAACACAATGCTTCCTGGGAGCGATCACTGCAAATCTGAATCATTTACATCGAATGGGAAATGTTAAAAATTTAATAAAGGTTGATCTGACCACAGTCTCTGCTTCCAGTGATTGTAATTTCATTAAATTTATTACTACAAATTTTAAACAAGTTTTAATAAGTGGAATTGTTGGCATTACTAGAATCAACTTCTGTTGTCAAAATCAAAGGGAATGCCACGCATGTAGAAATGAGTCAAAGTTGCCACAAGATGAAGGTAAGAAGATTTCCTCATTTTATATTGACAGTTATTTCTGTTTGGGTGCCAAGAAAATGCAGGAAAAATCAATCAAACTATAGAAATTTTGAGTATTGGAGTTTCATTATTTGGGTTCAGTTAAAATGAGCCTATTTTTATATTCTTGTGTCTGATTTTTTTGAATCGGTTGATTTTTGTGATTACTGGTTGTTTGGTTGCTGTGAAATTATCAGTGTTTCTCTACGTTTTGCCTTTGCTCTACTGTACACGCGTTGCCATGAAATTATCATTTGGATTTTTTTTGTATTTGTTTAGATCACTGGTTGTTTGGTTACTACGATATTATCATGTTTTTCCTTTGCTTCTAATGTGCACTCATTTTTTTTTTAATTTTTATTTTAAAACAATCACTAGTTGTTTGGTTGCTATGAAATTGGAGGGAAAAAAATGTTTATAGCCTTGTGACTGTTGTGAAAAAAGGAATAACATGTTGCTCAAAATTTATACTTGCACATATTTCTACATTCATATTTTTTAATACAAAGTGTAGTGTAGATGTTAACCAACAAAAATTGCTATTAGTTTGTCAGAAAAACATTCTAAAAGCATAGCTCAAGCTCACTGAATGCTTTTAGTGTCTCTGAGAAGTGTACATGCAAAGTTGGTATATTGGTTATTAGTTTGTACAAGTCAATAGGAAAAAGTAACAAAAAGAAAGCTCATGGTAATATGATTACCATAAACAAAAAATTTAGGGAGAGGGGAAAACCTAAACCGACTTGGGATTCGGTAGGGATTCGGTAGTAAAAAAAAAAAAAGGAATTTATTTAATTTAGCTAAAAGTATAGACTTGACAAAGCAGAATGGCAAAAAGAATTCATGTAGCTGACCGCATCTGATTGGGACACAAGGCTTAGTTTGGTATGCAAGCTGCAACTTCATCCTTAAGTGAAAAGCCTTTTAGTATCATATATTTTCTTACATTTGTTAACTAGTTATGTTTTACTTGCTATCTTAGGTATCTAACATGTTCCAAATCTTATCCAATTTTTCAAAAACAAAAATAAATAAATAAATAAAGAAACAAATTTTTTTTTTTTCAAACTTAGCCTTTCATCTACATATTTTGATAGGTAAATTTTTTAATACGAAAGTATTTTTTATTCTGCATACCTCTCTTTACAAGTATTTTAGAATATTTAGTTTTGTGCCAACATCTTGACTCCATGCAGATGAGTGAATTGTGTAAACTTATTCTGGAGATGAGGACAGTTTTTTATGGCGATGGTCAATCAGAGCCGGTAACTGAAACTTGTGCACAATTGACAAAGGAGTTCTTTAAAGGCGATACGTTGCGCCTTTTAATTATTTGTCTTCCTAAACTAGATTTTGGGGTAAGGCTGTGGAGAACTATTTTCTTGAAATTCATATATTCCTTGTTTCAGGTTGTTACTGTTAGTTGCCTTATGGTTTTGGAGCTAAAATGTTCTTTGTACATTATATATTTTCTCCATGTTGCAAATCATGATAAAATGCATAATCCGCAAGCCCGTCAAAATGCCACCCTTGTGGTTGCAAATTTACAAAGACAACGGGTTAATTCATGGTTCATTGCATCTGAATAGATGGAGCAGAATGTAGACCTTGTGGATATTTTGGTACCAGTGTAAGATCTAGGTTTTACAGGTTCAAAAATATTGGGGCTAATTAAATTGTGAATATTATGATGCATGTAGAGTTGATACTAATGCTCTTGATGGCAACTGTTCTTTTTGTTTAAGAGTTATGGATTGAGATTTCTTCACTTATTCATCTCTTCTTGATGGTGTAGACGTCCCCGAACATCCCGAAAAAATCCCGTTTTGTTCATTGGGCTCACTACAGTTCGGACTCGATGTCACGGTTCTGAATCTAATCTTGCAAAGTGCAATGCAAGATCGATAAATCACCAAAGAGTCCAAATCCGACAAATCGTTTTGAAAAACTGATTTTTAGAAAGAAGTGCCAAACATAGACTGCTTTGCCAGATACAAAGTCGCCACCTAAATATTTTATTTCGGGGAAATTTAGGAAACCCTGACTCGCGCCTAAGGCCACGTGTCTATCATCACCAAAGTTGCCTCGGCTAGGAAACTTGGGTACAATTGGGGAAGGTCATTTCATGAGCACCTCCACTCGCCCGATCAAAGATCGGCCACTACTAAGCATGATATCTAGTTTTTGAAAACACATGTGCTCTTATTTTGGTTATTAACCTAGAATTACTATGTGATGCGCACAACATACAAGTATAGACTAGATTTCCTAAGTTGGAACAAAGCATCGTATATCCGTTTGTTTTGAAAATGGATTGAAGTTTGCTACTCGCAAGTAGGCTAAAACACGGGTTTCGACGAATTATTCCAATTCAAGCAACCCAACCTTCACCCACAGGCATTCAGGCAGGTATATCAGATAAGCAGTTAGCCTCATGGTAAGCATCCTATCATGGTAGTCACTCACACACTTGCAAGGATGCTAAAGCATAAACAGTTACCGAGTACTCCGAGCCAAAGAAAGAAGCTAATTAGAAATCATGCATGAATCCTAACTATGCTAAGAATGCCTAATGCAACACATGCAAAAATGCAACTACAATAGGCTCGGCTATTGTAAGATGGCATATGAGATGCAACAATCGATACATGTATTCAACTTGGAATTGAAATACAATGCAGTTAGCATGATGCGCCGAGCTCGGTGCATGCAATACAGATGAATGAATGCAAACATGCGAACATATAGATGCTAATTGAAACGTGTCCTAAAACTAACCATCATAAGCTAGTAAATAAAAGGGAGAAAGACGTGGGGTTGGAACACGCACACTTATTACAACATTGCCCTCCCTCGGAGGGTTCGAATGAATAGTACAGAATAAACTAGCTAATCTAAGCTAATTAAACTAATTATTACACAACATTAATCGATTAATGAACTAACTAGGTAAGTAAGGAAACTAGCATGCAAATTTAAACAAAATGGACTGCCTCAGCTCTGCTCCGAATGATAGGGATGCATGCATGCTTAAGTCACCTTGTCAGGAAATCCATCACGATGCCCCGATTTGCCTCTGTTTGCAACTGGTCCCAGAACATTGTACAAAGCTCCAGAAGGTTGCTGACTAGTTTTTGCTGCTGGTTTCCGCTTTGCTGCAACAGAGAGCGAGAAAGGAGCATGGCAAAGTATTTTCAACATATGTGTGCATGACCACTCTCCCCATCATTGCACAAGCTCTAAGGAATGTAGTCCTCGATCCTCGTGCCACCAATCACGTATCTCGATGCATGATGGCCGAGGAGTCGGATTGCACGACTCGATATAACATGAATGCACATATAAACACAACAAAGCCTAAACTCCATCATCGGTAGTCCAGAGTGTCGGCGATCGAGAATCGAGGCACGTTTCGTCACTTGGAGTACGAAACATCCCTCGTTTCCCGTGTTTGGACTAAACCCTATTCCAAACACAATGCAATATACATGGCATACACAATACGACTAGCATGCAACCCTCAACGCAATGCAACCTAATCATGCTAGCATGCGAGGGATGATATGCAAACATGCAACTAGCATACACAATGCTATGAACTAAGAATGGCATACTCAATGCACATGAGCTATATGGCATACGCAATGCACATACGAAGATGGACATGCACGAAGACATGAACAAGGCATACACAGTGCGACGATCAAGCATGCGACAACATGGATATGGTATACATAATACAAGATGGACTTAAACTAAAATGAATGGGCCTCAGCCACACTCAAATCAATGGCCATACATGATGAAATTAGGCAACAAAAACACATGCGAACATGCACAAATGCAAGGGACCAAACCTAAGGCACAAAGTGCAACTCCACCAAAGAATGGTAAGCATGAAATATGGCATACAATCACATATTTTCCAGCTCTGAAATGACATGGAAGATGGTCCCGAATCTTGCAAACACCTCACACAATGCATGCTAGATGGCCCAAATACCGAAACTAGTGAAGTGGATTACACTATAGGCATGCAAAGCAATACTCAAATGGCCAAACCAGCCCCAAAAAGTCCCTATGTAGGCCAAAACAGTTGCAAATATGGACTAAAATGATGGCTCGCAAAGCATGGAAATGAAGCTCATGCAATGGTCCAAAAATGAGATATTCATGCATAACTCTCAAACACATTTAAAGAGTGGAAAACATGGGAATATGGCATACATATAAGCTCTGAAATATGATACACAATGACCCCAAAACATGCAAACACCTCAATATAAGCATGCAATAGGCTTCAAAACTCAAAGCTAGGCAAGGGTATTGCACTACAACCACGCATAGCAAACATCATTCGATCATGAGGCCTAAAAATAGAGCTAAGGCAATCCAAAACATGCCCAAAATTAGTTTAAGGCATGGCCAAAAAGTGCTAGAATCAAAGGCCAAAATAGCATGCAATGTAAGCTAGTAAAGAGGATTTGCACTACAAGCATGTGAGGCAATCAAGAGACCACTCAACCAGCAAAAGTCAAAGGTATGACATGCCAAATAAAGCCCAAAAACCCACTGAAACATGGTTAATTCATGCAAGAATGAGATGCTCCTTTGATATGCTATGAAGAGGGTTATTCTACACATGCAAGATGGACATCCAATATGGAAAAACAAGCACTGGACAGAGCATATGTAGGTCCTAAGACTCATTGAAAATAGCCTGAAACATGGCTTGCAAGCATGCAAATAAGGGCTCCTTTGTAAGGCCAAAAATGCTAGTAAACAAAACAACAAGAGAGAGGGTCACCCCTCTCTGATTTTGGCCCTCAAAACCACATCCCAACCACTGAAAATCTGCTAGATTTCAGTGGCTAAAGGGCCAAGCAAATCTCAATACAAAAGCCTTAGGGCATGGCTCAAAACAAGGCAAAATGAAGCATGCAAGGGGGTAGATGACCCCCAACAGAAAAATGATCTTAAACAAACATGTTAAGGGCCTCAAAATAAGACTTTTTTTAGTTTACACCAAAGCTCAAATATGCTTGAAAATAAGGCTAAGAGATGGATCAAAATAATGCTAAAAAGGGAGAAATGGTGTGTTACCCTTGTAGCTTCAGCAAAACCAGCAGCTTCTTGGACCAAAAACCAGCTCTTTGAGACCTCTCAAGACCCTCCAAGAACCTTAGATCAATGGTGGAGGTGTGTGGCTATGAAGTGTGGTGTTAAAGGCCAAGAACAAACACCCTTTCTAAGCCTAGAATGTAGAGATATAGAGAGATATATGTGCTTTTCCTTAGACAATTTTTTTTTCCAACCTCTCTAAAGAAGAGGGAGGCCCTCTCTTATAGAGAAACAAGAGGGTTCAAGCTTCTTGGAGAAGCTAGAGCAAAGGTTCAAGAGGTTCAAACTTCCTCACGAAGCTAAAACAAGGGTTCAAAAGGTTCAAGCTTCCTCAAGATGCTAAAACAAAGGTTCAAAAGGTTCAAGCTTCCTCAAGAAGCTAAAACAAGGGTTCAAAAGGTTCAAGCTTCCTCAAGAAGATAAAATGAAGGTTCAAAAGGTTCAAGCTTCCTCAAGAAGCTAAAACAACGATTCAAAAGGTTCAAGCTTCCTCAAGAAGCTAAAACGAAGGTTCAAAATGTTCAAGCTCTCCAAAAACTGTGCCAAGCGGAGAAAGTTAAGCAGTCCCAAACCGAGGCGCACGGCTGACGGCTCTGAAAATTGAAAACTGGTCTCCAAACGGGAACAGTGGTCTACGACCACGAAAAGTAGCCTACAGCCACTGAGAGATGGTCTACAAGACCTCTCCCTACCTTCGGGAAGAGAAAATAGAACCTGATTCGCATATCGAGGCAAAGTACAAAAGAGTCCCGAGGTCCGGAGGTAAGGCTCTCAGCCGAGACTCTGTAACCTCAGAACGAGTACAGCATGCGTCATCACTGAGCGCTCAATCGATGACGTCTGAGTCTTAAGGTCGGTCAAAAATAGGGTGTCTACAGATGGCAACTGTTGCTTTGTTTTTGTTCGAAAATTACATATTGAGATTTCTTCAGTTATTTATGTTTTGATCTTCTTTACTCAGTTTTTCTACATTGTTTTTCTATGTTTACAAATCCTAAAGAAACAAACATTCCTAAACTTAAAAGTGATTGTACATTGTAGCTAAATGGTGATTGTTGCTTTCTAATTTTTCAAGTGTTGTCCTGATCATTTATGCTCCATTGCATATTTATTTGCATTATTAGGTCTAATTTGATCATTAGTTAAAGTCTTATGATTATGACAAATGATAGTGTTCATCACAGCCTTATGCGCCAAGTGGTATTTTGTTGGCCTCTTGAACTTCGTGCTTGGGGATCAAGTCCTCTTATGTCATATTGACCAAAAAAGTGTTCATGTATAGAAGGTAATGATTACTAGAAAGAAGCACCATTACTAATGGACTTGCTTTATTTTTCAAGAGACTGCTGCCAATCAATTCACAAATCAGAGAAAATTATAAGATTATCAAAGTGGCTACAATGTATTAACTTACAATTAGTACTTGGAAGTTTTTCTTTAATTCTAACTTCTTTTGTTATTTATTTATTTTTTATTTATTTACTTATGTATTTATTTTTTGCTTAGAAGGTGTAAGCCTACTTCTATGTTGGAGATGTAGATCCTAATTTATAGGTTTGTGGTTGATTACTAACCATCTGACATCACTTTCTGTCTTTTCCCACGTTGTCTCAGTGAGGGCTGCTACCATTTCTGGTGATCTCTCTTATGAAAGTTTACATTTTTGTTGGTTTTATTGTGGGTCAATATGATATTTGATGTGTTCTTTATTTGGTTTTTACAATTTTAAATGGTTAGTTATGAAGACTCTAACATTGCACTATCTTATGGTGCACTTTTGAAAGACTGCATTCATCATCAAGTTGTAACAAGGTGAGCAATATTAAAATGTTTTAGAGGCGCTGTGGACTAGTCAAAATTTATTGTCAAAGAGAGAGACCTCTATTTGAAATAAATCTTGTTTGATAAAAGGTAGGGTTTATTATTTTCAAAGTAGCAGAAACCTAGCATTACAATGAACAATTTCAGCATGCTTGTTTGTTACTTCCGGTCCACGTATGGGGAACGGTTTTTGTGGCTTTTTGCCCTGTCAAATAGTGCTAAGGCTTATACATGCCTTACACTTATGACATAACAATACTACTTTATCATGTAGCGTTTTCTGAGATTATTGTTCGTCTGTTTTAGAAATCAATATTTTCCAAATTTCTTATGCTTATTATGTTAGCTTCATGTGCAGTTCATGTATGTAGCTCAACTTTTCGTGCTCCTTTCGGAGGGCGATAAGCCCTACAGTCTCGGACTCTCACGGTTTTGAATCTTCACAAATGCAATGTGAAATAGATAAACACCAAGGAGTCCAAATCTAGGAAATCTTTTAGAAAATCAATTTTGAATCAAAATGTCAAAAATGGACTGCTTTGTCAGATACAGAGTCGCCACCTAAATATTTTTGAGAAATTTAGGAAACCCATGACTCGTGCCAAAGGCTATGTGTTCATCATAACCAAGATTGTCTCAGCTCAGGAACTTAGGTACGAGAGGGGAAGTCATGAATTGAGAACCCCCGCTCACCGGATCAAAGATCGGCCTCTACTTTTCATGATGTGAATCTTATTTATATTGTATGCTCATGTTCCAGTTACTAGGCTATTGCTACTATCGCACACAAATATAGACTATTTTGCCAAAATTGGAATATTTGATTTCATGTTTGTTTTTGAAAATTGTTTCGAATATGTACCGCTTGAAAAAGTGATCGCATGTGTACATTTCTCAAATTATTCCAATTCAAGCAATTAGCCATCATCCACAGGCATTCATGCTTTATAATGAAACTGTACAAGAATGCTCATATCAGTGGTACAGTCATTATCAGTTTGTGGGGACATAATTTAGTGGGAAATACAGTCTTTCAGTCGTGATCTCTTTTTGCTGCAAATTGGTCCGAAGTGTTGTCCGATTTTTTCTTACTATTTTCCTTTTCTTTATTTCTTTTGTTAGGTTGTCTTGCAATCATAGCTTCAGAGAGACCCGATATTTTCTAAGTTTTGTGGACTTGCTCTGGTAGACTTTCCAAAACTTGAGATCTTCTTGGCGGTTAGCCAGTGTTAGTCCCTCTCCCAACAGTTCTTCAATGGAGAAGGAACAGACAATTATCATCACCAACACAAATCACTCAGCAATCACCTATCCATTCTCACCCTCTCAACCTACCAGCACCTAACTCTCCCAGAACCGTAATGGCGTAGAGTGCAGAAGAGGTTGTTGTTATGAAAATAGCTTTTCAAAGAACCATGGATACATTGAATCAGAGGATCACCACTCAGGATAAAACTATTGCTGAAATGCGAAGCCCATTTGGGGATCGCCATCTACTGTACATAAAGTCCCGATTGCCCGTCTGAACCCTGATCCCCCTCCACCAATTGAAAACCCTCACATTCTGAATCTCTAGGAGATTTTAGCACAGGCTCAAGCTTTTAAGCCTCTGGCACAATCCCACGAGGGACTCCTTCCATTCGACATGAACGACATCAATCTGGCTATGATAAAGATCACCAGGTTAGAGAAGGCACTCAAAAAATCCCAAGGCTTCAATTCTATCCTGGATATTGAAGACAGTTATACTGAGGCCTCTATCAGATTGCCAAAAAAGTTCAAGATGTCGTACATCAATAGATTTGATGGTAGTGGGATCCTATTGTTCATGTTCTTCTTTTCTCAGATGTTCTTAGACCAATGGGCCTGACTTGGGTGCATAAACTATCATTGTTCGGAAGAACTTTATCGAACATGGCAGCTGTCCGGTACGCCAAACTAAAGGACTCAACTAAATGAAATTGGAAGGAATTATCTGAGGGATTTGTCAATCAATATTCTTATAATACACAAATAGAAGTGATAATCAACGAGTTGGAAGCAACCACTCAGAATCCCAAGGAACCCTTCATTAACTTTGTTACGAGATGGAGGGCAAAGGCAACCAGAATGATGAACAAGCCCTCAGAAAGGGAACAAGTCTAGTTGGTAGTTTAGAATCTTGAGCCGAATATGTTACAAACAATGATAGTTGTGCCACTTTCTACATTCGCTACTTTGTATGAGTTGGGGGTTCGAATTTAAAGTGTGTTCAAGAAAGGCATCATTTAGAGAACTAGTGAATCAGCAAAAAGGCCATTTACCAAGAGTACCAATGCTAGCAATAGCATTATTCCTCGGCCTACCGAGATTAGCACCGTTGCCACAACAACTAAGATGATTGATCCCTTTGCCAATGCAACCTCACAACCTGCTAGTGCAAACCGAAACCAATATAGAACCTTTAACCCCTTCATATAAGTCTAGCCCCTGCTCTTAAACTCCTAATAGAGAAAGGGCACCTTAAGCCCCTCGACCCTCGACTATCCCTGACCCACTCCTAGCCAAACAGGATCCACCCAATATTGCATGTTCCACCAATAGCACGGTTACCCTACTGATCGATGATACCACTTTCATCATGAGATCCAAGATCTCATTAACAATAAAGTCATAGCCCCACCCTCCAAGCCAAATGTGACCACCAACCCACTTCCCACCAACAATCAAGTTCCCCCACCCTGAAATATCAACCTTATCTATACACTACCACCCACCTTCAAACCCAGCATATATATCACCCTATCCCATCTACCTAAGCATGAGGTGGCTATTCCTTAAAGCACGGATATGTGCATGATGCATATAACACCCAAAACCCAGTCAAGGCCTGTGGTGGCAAAAATGGAAGACAAGAGGAATTCACCAAGAAAAGGGCTGTTAGATGCCTAAGTTGTGGAGAAGAGTCCCTTACATGCTGATGAGTATGACTCTAGTCAGTACATTGTGGCTATTGACCAACCAAGACTCATAATCATATTACTAGATTTGCTTAACATCAATGCCATTGGAGAAAATGAGCCTGGGTAAAATCTGCATAACTGGCCTAAACAACGTCTTGATGACCTGGCAGAACTAGAAAAAGACTTAGAGAACCTCTACTTCTTCGAGGAGGAGAATGGGGGCAGTGTTCAGATCAGGTGGTGGGATCTTAGCCCGCTTGAGCCCAATAACAGGTGGTTGAGTAACAAAGAGGAATCCGATACGGAGGAACAGCCATATAGGAATCCGAAAGTGAAAGAAATTGGTGAGAATAGCAACGCTGAAGCCATGCCTAATACTGAGAAGGAGTGAGCGCAAGAACAGTTCTAGTGAGAAAGAATAGAGAAAATACAGAGAAAAATAGCTCAGGAGTAGGAGAAAGGGAAGAGAAAGAAAGATGTTGAATCCAAGGAAGACGATGCTCGAGCCATAGAATAGCCCAAATGGGAATCCGGTAACAAGGAAAGAATGCCAAAGAAACTCAGGCAGTACCAGGAGGCAGAGATTGAATCAATTGCATAGGAGGAGTGGTGTGCTGACGGAGGGTGTGATGTGAATATGATCCGGGTAGAACCACGATAATGGCCTAGCAATGACTGTAGGGGAATAATGGGAGGATAGTGATTTCAGCCATACATACACTGATGAAGGGTGGAGAGCCAGTACCCCTGACAACACATGGTACGCAGATGAGATTAACCATATGAGCATAAGTGGTCGGTATTTCAAACCCGTATCCCTAGATCAAGCAGAACCCTTTAGGAAAGAGGTTGAGAAGTTGAAGGAGAAGGACATAGAAGAAGATCTGGTCTTCAGGCAACTTAAAAAAATTTTGACAGGTATATCGATTTGTGGGCTACTGATGGCTTCCCGGGAGCACAAGTAGGCATTGCTAGAGGCATTGAACAAGACTAAGCTTCTTATCGACACCACTACTGACCAACTAGTGTCTTTGGTCACGTCTGGGGATATTACTCCAGTATTGTCTTTTACGGACAAAGAGCTACCACTTGAAGGGGCCAACCACAACAAACCCCTATACGTGACTTTGGAGAGTCGGAAGAAGTGGATCCCGGTAGTGCTAGTCGACACCAGTTTGAGCATGAGATTGAATTCCATGTGATGGATGTGCCAGCAACCTTCAATATGCTTTTGGAAAGGCCTTGGTTGCATCATATGAAGGCAGTTTCATCAACGGCGCACCAACTGGTGAAATATCCCTTCAAGGGAGGGATTGCTACTGTTTACGACAATTCTTTGATCCATCCTCCCCCAGGAACCACCACACCCTTGTTGGAGATACTGCATGGAAAAGAGGATCTGTTCCTCTCCAACTTCTCCTTTGCGAAGGCTCGACTAGTGCAATCTATCATGGCAAAACATGAGGGAAACTATGTGAGCGCCCAATCAATCTACATGATGAATAAACAAGGGCACCTTCCCGAACCAGGACTGGGTAGAAGCGAGAGGCAAGGAAATACAATTGCCAAAGAAGTGAGCCATAACCCTCATGCTTTTGGGTTGGGGTACAAGCCAATTGCAGAAGACTGGAAGAGAAAAATGGATGAATTGAGGGAGAGAGCTAAAGCAAAAAGGCCTGGGAAGCAATTTGAACTGATCCACAAGCCAATTGTGGGAACCCTAAATGGATGCTTTGTCTACCAAAGGGAAGATTTCCCTTTCTGTTGATTTTTTGGACCCATGGATCGAACGGGAAACCAAGATGAGGTACCTCGGATTTCAAATCTTTTTCGATCACCGATTGAGAGACAATGAGGAAGTGGAGGAGCAGATTAACCAGAGTATCAGAACAGAGCAAGGCAGGAATGCAAGCTTGGATGTCGATAAGGAGGAATTGTTAGGGATGGCACTAGTTGACCTACTAGCAAACTCCAATGCCAAGGCTGAGCACGTTAACTTGGGGAATAGTGTTACTATCTCTATGATCGAGGATAAACTAGCAGCAGATTAATCTGGCCTCATTGTGGACATAGCTGAGGCTCCATACATAGTATGGCAATTTGAGAAGGGCACCATTGGCAGTTCTGAGTCGGATAATGAGCCTGAATCTTACTCCACCGAGTTTATTGAGTCGGGGTCAAATTTGAGTCAGTTGAAGGAGTGTGAGTCTGGCATTTTCCGAGGGTGGTAACCTGGATGCCATGGTCCTGTCCAGGTCTTCTTTCATTTTTTCTTTCGAGTCGACTGTAACAGAGGATCCTGACTCTATTAGTGGGAATATAGTGGATTTCCCTTACTTATTTGTGCCTTTGGTTTGTTGCACCGATATTGATTTTCAAAATTTTTATTTAAACGAAGAGGAAGAAATTCCTTGGGCTTTGAAAAATGTGGTTGATCGAGAAGAGGAAAGGTGTGCTAAGCCTTGTATAGATGAGATCATTGTAATTAATGTGGGTATTGAAGAGGACCCTCGCTTGGTCCAGATCAGGTCTACATTGTCTTCGGAGGAACGCAAGCGTTTAATCCCTTTATTAAAAGAATTCAAAGATGTTTTTGCGTTGTATTATGAAGACATGCCTGGAATTAATCCTGAGATTATACAACACCAGATCCCTCTTAATCCCAAGTCCTGACCAGTCAAACAGAAACTCCGTAGAGTCCATCCTAATTGGGCGCTAAAAATCAAGGAAGAAGTCACCAAGCAGATTGATGTGGGGTTCTTGATGGTGTCTGAATACCCAACTTGGCTAGCCAATATCGTTCCAGTTCCAAAGAAGGATAGCAAAGTCAAGGTTTTTGTCTACTTTCGAGATCTGAATAGAGCTAGTTTGAAAAGACGACTTTTTATTGCCACACATCGACGAGTTGGTAGACTTCACTGCAGGTCATGCCTTGTTAATGTTCATGGATGGATTTTTAGGGTACAATCTGATTCCCATGGCACCGGAGTACAGAGACAAGATTATGTTCACCACGACGTGGGATACCTACTGCTATAGAGTTATGCCTTTTGGGTTGAAAAACACTGGGGCTACATATTAGAGAGCTGCAACCACAATTTTACATGACAAGATCCATAAGGAAGCTGAGGTGTACATGGATGACATGATTGTAAAATCTAAAGATCAAGAAGGCCACTACATCACGTGAGAAAAATTCTTTGAACAGATCAAAGAATATAGATTGAGGTTGAACCCACAAAAATGCACCTTTGGGGTGACTACAAGGAAAATGTTGGGATTTCTAATCACACAGGGGGGAATTGAAGTAGATCCATCCAAGATCAAGGCCATCTTAGAAATGCCACCACCAAAGACTGAAAAGGAGGTGCGTGGCTTTCTAGGCAAAGTGCAATTCATAAGACGGTTGATCTCAAAATTGACCTTGACTTGTAAACCACTATTCGGTCATTTGAAGAAAGGAAAGAAGTTTTGATGGGATGATTGATGTCAGTTTGCCTTTGAACAGGTCAAACAGTACCTTCAGAATCCTCCTATAATGTCGCTGCCAAAGTCGGGAAAACCACTGATCATGTATCTATTCGTGACATAATCAACCGTAGGGTGCATGTTGGCTCAAGAATCAGAAGCTAATACAGAGAAGGCCGTCTATTATCTGAGCAAGAAGATGTTGGATAATGAGACCCGCTACACACCCTTGGAGAAAGCTTGCTTAGCTTTGGTTTGGGCAACCAGGTAGTTAAGGCACTACTTGTTAGCTCACTCCGTAATTTTGGTTTCAAGATTAGATCCCATCAAATATCTCTTTGAGAAACTAGCGCTTACGAGTAGACTAGCTCGTTGGTTGTTTCTTCTCTCTGAGTTTGACCTCAAATATATCACATGCAAATTAATCAAAAGGAGAGGGGTAGGGGAATTTCTGGCAGACCACCCAGTGGAAAGAGATGAGGCAGTAGAGTATTTATTCCCAGATGAAAACATTCTGCAAGTAGAAGAGGAAACATGGACAATGTACTTTGATGGTGCCACTAATCAATACAGTTACGGGATAGACATGTTGCTCATAGCACCAGATGATTCCCACATACCCTTACTTGTCAAACTTCGATTTAGAGTATCTAACAATGAAGTAGAATACGAGGCATATATAGCTAGCTTGGAAGCTACCCTAGAACTAGGGGCAATAAGATTGGACGTCATCGGAGACTCGAACTTGGTTGTTTCTTAGGCCAATGGAGACTGGTAGGTCAACGAAAAGAAAATGAAGGTTTATCATCAGGCCCTGGACGTTTTGATTCCGAGGTTTGAAAAACTGACATTTACACATCTGTTGAGAGAGAACAACCGGTTTGCTAATGCGTTGGCAACTCTATCTTCCATGGTAGACATCCCGCTTAGAGTCAAGGTGCGTGTGATTATCACTGAATAGAAGTATGCGCTTGCTTATGAGACACTTTCAATAGTAGCGTTAGACGAAGTGCAGGACAAGAACCCCTTGTATTATGACATTTGAAACTTCCTGGAAAATGACATGTACCCACAAGGGGTAAATGCCAAAGATAAATAGGGAATACGGCGTTTGGCCATCCAATTCATCATCTGTAGAAACAAGCAATATAAGGGGGGCATCTGGGAATGCATAAGCTTTGTGTTAAAGAAGAAGAGTCAAAACATCTCATGGATGCCATCCACGGAAAAGAGTGCAGAGAGCACATAAATGGTGTGATGCTGTCCAGGAAAATCCTCAGACAAGGCTATTATTGGTCAACTATGGAGGAGGATTGTATCACCTTTGTTCGACGATGCCACAAATGTCAAATTCATGCTAATTGCATGAATATCCCGCTGTCAAAGCTCTATAACATGACTTCTCCATGGCCTTTCTCAGTCTGGGGAATTGAAGTTATCGGAGTGGTCTCACTGAAGGGCTCAAATGGACATGAGTTCATTCTATTGGCAATTGAATATTTTACTAAGACGACTGGATTAGCTTATGGATACACAGGAATAATATACACGATTTATATACTGACGAAGAACTCTCCTCGTACTCTGTGTTGAAGGTGTTGCAAATAGCCAAATTCATTAGGAATAACATCATCTGCAGTTATGGGGTGCCAAACGAGATCATATCAGACAATGGCTCACACTTCAAGAAAGAGGTGGTGGATTTGCTTGAGAAATACAATGTGGCTTTTCATAAGTCATCAACATACAAACCACAGGCCAACGGAGCCGTTAAAGAAGCAAATAAGAATGTCAAGAACATCCTGTGAAAGATGGTGCACACCTTCAAAGACTGGCCGGATAAATTGCCTTTTGCGCTCTGGGGTTATAAAACATAAATTCGAACATCCACGAGGGCGACCCCCTACTCTCTAGTGTATTGGATGGAAGTTGTTCTACCGATTGAGATCGAAGTACCGTCGCTGCGAATTATGGCTGAGTATCAGATAGCAGAAGCGGATTGACATCAAAGCAAGTTCGAAGAATTGATGTTGTTTGACAAGAGGAGGTTGAAGGCATTGTATCATATCCAAGGGCATCAGTGCAGAATTGCTAAGGCCTTTAACAAGAAGGTCAAATCCAGGAACCTCAAAGAAGGAGATATGGTGCTCAAGGACAACCGAGCTCCCATCCATGACCCTAAGGGCAAGTTCCAACCTAATTGGACTGGTCCCTAGATCATCAAATCAATTTGGTCAAGAGGGGCGATCATCCTTATGGATTTAGATAGCCTGGAGTTCTCACAGCCGATCAATATGGACAAGTTGAAAAAATAATATCCCTAAGAGGCTTGCTAGGCTGAAAACCAAAAAGGGCGACCTAGGCAAAAGTTAGAGCATGAAAAATTGGAAATAAAGAAAAATATAGCTCGCAAGGTTGAAAACCCAAAGGGGGGACTTTGGCAAAAGTTAGAGCACAAAAGAAGAGAGTTAATATACGAGTGAACCCGAACCGAACTATGTAAGGCCTAATTCTCGCTTTTGGGATACATAGGCAACTTCATCTCGAAGTTTGGCCATAACCATCTTCAAATCAACTATCCTATCCATTTGTTCGATCGGTCCTTCTTTTTCCGTCATCTGTTAGCTTGGTTGTGTTACCTCCATTTGGCAGAAAGGTCAATTACAAGTTAAAGCAGTGATGGTGAATGCAGTCGTGGGCAGTTATGATCTTTTTGATTCAAGGCTGTGTATCTTGAAGATTGATTCCATGTGTGTCAGGTAGTAACCGTTTTCGAAAATGGCTTCGAAAAGGTTTAATGAATTGATTTTCTTAAAATTTTTCCTTTTACAACACAAACCATTCTTTGGACCAAAAGGAAAATTTTCAGTGCTCACAACTTTAATTACATGATTTCAACACCAGTACATTCTCCAACTCTTGGTTTAAATCAAGTTGCTTTTACTTCATAAAAACTTGAACAGAAAAGTCAAAGCAATAAAACTGGGGGCATAGATAAGTCAGGTGATCCTATGTCTCCTGCTCGCGCTCGCAGAAGTTTTTACAGCCAAAGATGACCCAATCTGTGTCTCATCCTCGAGCCATGCCAAGCACTCTCCAGAAAGGGCATGACTGTAGCTAGTGGTTAGGGTCAGTAGTTCTCTCATCCTCCAAGCAACAAGGTATCGAGCCAAGTGCGAAGCACAAACTAGAAATGGAGCAGGGTATTCCACTCCCTCATTTGAACAGGTTTGATCGTGTCCAAACTGGCATCTGAACTGAAAAGAAAAATAGAACACATAGTGCGTGAGGTCAATCAACTATATACTGGCTATCGGGACATATTGTAGCTCATCTCAGTCAAATCAAGCTATGGGCAACATCAAGCGTTGTCAGTCATGGATTTGCTACACATCTAGTCGTGCCATAACCCCTCTGTGGGAAAGTCTACTAGCCGTGGACGAAGGAAGTAGGCTCTGGCCGAATACTCGGGGTAAGGGTCCACCACTCTCAACTTATCCATCAACCACACTTGGGAAGGGATGAAAAATAAGAGAGATTAAAGAATAGAGAGATGTAAGTTGAGGTAAAAGTAAGGGAAGGGCTTTGAGAGAAAATAGGAAGTGAGTGCCCGAGTGATGTGAGAAATAATAAATAAGAAAGGGTGGGCAACAATACCTGTAGAAGCAGTGGACTTCCCACAAATCAGGAAGTCTCTCGTCGGTGGAAACATCTAAACCCATCAAAGTCTCGGCCAATACCAAACCTATGCAGCTCTTACCCTCTTTGAGACATTGAGCCACTTTGATCAATCTAATACTAGCTCCGCTGCGACTAGGGGCAAGCATGTTGATGATAACCTCGCCAGAGAAGGTCACCTCTATCTCCAATGCCAGAAAATTAATGAATCAAGTCGGGTATATTTAACTCTCCGCCGTGAGCCAAGGATCGAGCCTTGTGTAAAGTAAGCCCACACATCCATTCAAGAGCCGGTGTGTGGCCAAAACGGGGTTGAGGCATAATCTCCTTACCATGCTGGGACTCCATTAATGCTTGCAACTCTTTCAGAGTAGGACACATTTCTTGTGCTCCGAAGCGAAACACGTGTGTAATCGGGTTCCAACACCAAGCCACAGCATGAGGGAATGAAAAACAAAGTGAAGTATGGCTCAATAGAAAAAGCGCGTTTATACCGAAACTGTAAAAATTTACCTTTCTCAGGCTATCCAAAGTGACCGTCCAATCCTTGAGCCTCTCAACAAGAAATATCTCAATTTTCAAAGAAAACTTCAAAAAATATGGTGTTCAGTCTAAGGAATGATCAAGCAAAGTCCTTTATAGAGGATAAGGTTGTGTGAGTGGTTGATAGCTGTTACCAGCTGCCCAACCACATGCCTTGGCCAACCGACCACATTTCTCAGCTGGCCATCCATTTAAGTGACCAGCTGACCAAATCTGTTGGCCAGGCAGTTGGCAACAGTGTTATGTTGGGTTGCTCTTTGTTTTTGTTTTGAGTCTTTTGTTTTTAGCTGGGTTTAGGTTGTTTTTACTTCGTTTTTCTTTTTCCGAGTTGTATTTTGCATTTTGGATTGATTGTTGGCTCAATATCTGATTACAAACATCGTTCAAATACAAACATTTTTAGTTGCAAAATCAGTTCCAAATTTTATGCAATACAAGTGTGGTGCCAATCCGGAGATGCTGTACAAAACAAAATCCTTCTTTTATAAAACTGCAGGGCTTTACCCTGATCATAGTTTTTACAAAAGAGAAAATACAACTGTTTAAATACAAAAGTAAGGTCCTATCTGAAGCTATACAAGTGCTAAACTACAAAAACAAAAGAAAAGATGAAAAAATAGTACAAAAATCTATGTCGGTCACAATAAACAAGCTCAAGAGGCCCTCTTCGTCCTCTTCCGAGGAAGGGACTCATGGGCTTTGTCGCCATCGGCACCGCTATCATTAGAGGGGTCGGACTCCGAGTCATCGTCACTTTCAATACTCCCTGATCCTAAGCCAACATCGTCATCATTGCTCTCAGATGCAGAGCACCTGCTCAATATCTCCTTAGTGCTGCTGGTCTCGGCGACGACTCTGCTCAGAATCGGTTCCGAGGAGAAGGAAGCCTCCTCTGCCTCAGACTCTCCACTCTGGCCCTGGGCGCCCCCGCCCCTACCTTGACTTCTACTCTTATCCCTATCGTGTGTTGGGGCCTGTCTACCTCTCATCCCCGCAGCCGGAGGAGGTGCTACTAGTGCCGATAGTGTCGCCGGAATAGGTGGAGCCTGAAAACAAGAAACAAAGTATCAGAATACAAATCAGTACACTATGCAGATTCAGTTTGAGTACAGCATATCAGTATAGTGTGGTGCAAAACAGTATGAGTATCATAAAAAAAGAATCAAAGCAGTCAAATGAATGAGAAAAGAAAGGGTACCTAATAATTGTGGACAGTCAGCAATGTCTTCCTCCTCCGCATCATCTAGACCATAGAGACGACCAACTTGAGGAGCCATCTATGTACTCCAAAGGCACCTGCAAGTGAGTTGGAACAATAGTATCCAGAAAATGGAGTATGAAATGCAAACTATGAATCAAAGTCCATACCTGCTGTACGTCAAGGTCCCTGACGTACCCATGCTCCTCCTCTGGCGACTTGATTGGAATCTGATAGAATGTCCCACTCGATCGCTAGCATGGGATCACAGTAAGAATCACTAGTAGACTGGCTACATGTACAGCAGGCAGAGCTCCACTAGCATCAACCTCGGCCTCACGAGCAGCACCTCTCGCATGAGCTCTGTATAAGGGTGACATGAGATGTGTCCTGATGAACTTAGCATAGTCTCTGACTCTGTAGAAAAGGTTGGCATCCTGTCCCATCATCAACTGTACGATAGCCTCGATTGGGAGACCATCACTATCCTCATAGATGCCAAAGGCGGAATAGGAACAACAGGGATAAGTAGGCCCTGAGTCTGGCGCACAAACCTCTCCCCGAGGTACTAGGTCCAGTAGAAGGGGCCCTCTAGCAGGATCCACATCCACAAGGTGTCCCAAGACCCTGAATAAGCATCCCTCGTCCCCGCTAGCATCATCGCCCACGGCTGCCACGTAATCTGCAAATAAGGAATTCACAATTGTCTGTTGTTTTGGATGCCAGAGTATGGATTAAAATAATAGAATTGAAGATGGAAATGGAATTGAAGTGAGTTTGTTACCTCTCTCGCTGTCACCGTGTCAAAAAATCAGTTGTAGTAGGTAAAAGTGGTATCATCGTGGCTCCGAGAATGGCACATGTCGTCGTAGCGCCAAGAGTAGCACACAACCACCTCCACCTCGTCCCTCAGCACTAGGGCAACGGCCGAGAAATATGCTTAGACCCATAGCTATAAGGAAATATCAAAATTTGTGAGTCAACAGGAAGAAACAGAAGTAAAGATAGAAAGTGCAAAACAGAAAGCATAACGTACAAACAAAAATTGAAAATAAAAGTGCAGTATGTACATCCCATGCTCTCCAGTAGCCCCTAACCTTGTTCCCTTTTTTGTGGGAACCGGAGCTCATGTAGCCATAAAGGGTGGCGAGGCCAGCGCCACCTCAATCGTAGAACCGAACTCGGGGCAATACCACCAAGGCACTTAGCACGTATAGGCCTACGGTATTCCACCTATTCGCAAACAAGGTGGTACTGATGAGATATATCAAGAAGCCTCTGGTGCATTGCTCAACCTCCTCCCGGGTCTCTAGATGGCTCCCATGGAAGTGTTCATAAAACCAGCTGTATTTGACCATGGACGACCTGTCCGAAGGAGGGCGTGTGCTAAGCAAGTGAATCTAAGCAGCCTTTCACTGGCCCGTGTCAAGGTTGAAAAGGATTAGATCACCCCTTACTCTCAAGCCAGTAATCATCAAGAAGTCATAGGAAGTCATCATCATCTTCTCTGTGGAGGAGAAATGGAAGGAGTTGGTGGTGTCCCACCACCTCTCCACCAAAGACCCAAGTAAGGCCCAACTGGCCATCATTCATGCGAGCCTTGAGCAACATAGGTCGAAGCCTACCTCATCGACTGGCTCGCGGACCCGAGCAGGAAGCTCCTGGCGCCAGTCCCTCGCTGTCATAGCCCTGTATCCTCCCCAAGAGAGAGTGTCACCATGTGTTGAAAAGAAAAGAAAGAGACAGGTGTATAACAGAACAAAAGGCAATAATGAAATGGAAAAAAAAGCAAAGTGCATAAAAATAAAGTTCTTACCACCATGGCATCGTAAGAAAGATGGGAGGCCCGCTCCCTTAACAGAAAATCCTCAGGTGCTCCCCTGGCAAAATCCTCAAACCGCAACATGCCACCAGAGGCCATCACGTGTGTCCGAGGATGGTAAGCAGCCGGATCGAATGGCCTTACCCTCAACAGAAGTAAAAAGGGCTAGGGCCCTAGGGGATAGATTTCCTCTGCCTCAATGTCGGCGGCGATGTCCTCTGCCACTCCGCCAACCTCATTAGCTATAAGCTTTTTAACCTCGACAGTAGGTGGAAGTAACAGTACCTCAAGAAGGGCACCGCCATGAGGAATGTCGTCTGCCATAAGCAATGTAGTAAGTGGTAAGAGAAAAAGAGGACAAATGAAAAAAAAAAAAAAAAAGGTGAACAATGCCAAAAGTGAAACCCTATGAAAGAGAAAAAGAGAGAAAAAATCAAAATCGGGAAAAGTGCGAGAATCAAGAAAAACACGAGAGACATGAGCCCAAACCAATGAGAACCCACAAAACTCAACCAAATCAAATTTTAATTGATTCAAAACGTAGAGGACCACAAGTGTTTTACAAATAAAGTTTGCGTGCAGGGGTGGGTATTGCGAGTAAAGCACAAATCTAGAGAGAGAGAGAGAACACCTAGAGAGAGAGAGTTTTCAGATGTGTGTGTGAAAATGAGGTGTAAGTGATGTTTAAAAGATGCCATGGACCGAAAGGTCAAAATTGCCCCCAAAATTGGTCGGGTGGCCGACCGACTCATCAAGTGGCCGATTATCCCTGTTTTGTGGCAAGTTGACCCAGCTTCTGGTGCAGAGTTGATTTTTGTTATGCTATTGCCCAATCTATGTATAGGAGGTCCTATTTTCATCCTGAGAAGGAAAATTAAATTGTTTGAAGTTGTTTCGAATTCTGAAGATCCCAAGGTTATGTTCTGATTGCATCGTTCCGAGTCCCGTTGTTTCTTCGGAACATGAATATGCCCCGGTCTCAAGCCAAAGCAAGTTGTATCTATTTATAAGCATTTGAGGACCTCCGAACTGTAAGTCAAAAAGTGAAATGGAGGTCTCTGTGAGGTATCTTCTAAACAAACACCGATTTACTTCACTTTTATTAGAGCATCATTTTTATCCGGTTTACCACTCTCATTGCATCATGTGTTACCTTGTACAATCTATCCTTTCATGCTGAGGCGTGTTTAGGATCATTGTCCCTCGTTCTTTTCTTGGGACCTATGCACTACGTTCTCAAGCAGTTTTCTTTTCTCGGGATGCGTTGAACGCGTTCCCACGTAGTTTTCTCTCCGTAATATGTGTGAGACATAATCTTGGGAGATTTTTTTCTTGGGATATGTGATGGCATATCCCTATGCATGATGGGGTGCTACTTGCCACTTTCTTTGTGATGTGCTTTCGTTAGTATTGCTTTTGTGCATCTTTTCTATTACGCTGCATGGAACATGTATTGCATTTTATTTCGTATCAATTTCAGCAATGGTGTTGCATCTGTGTGCATCAAGCTTTTTATTTCACTATGTTTCCCTTTGTCGCATGAGTGCAATTTGGTTTGCACTCTCCACCCTCTTTGCCCGAAGCGTAGTTTGGAATGGAGTTTTTTTCCCTCTCTACGTCATGCGTAGTTTGGCTGGCACCTATTCCCCTTATCGCATGAGTGTGATTTGGCTTGCTTGCACCCTCTACCCTCTCTACGCGAAGCGTAGTTTAGAATGAAGCTTTTTCCCTCTCTACACGAAGCGTAGTTTGGCTAGCACCCCTTCCCCTTATCACGTGAATGCGATTTGGCTTGCACCCTCCACCCTCTCTGTGCGAAGCGTAATTTGGAATGGGGCTTTTCCCCTCTATACGCGAAGCGTAGTTTGGCTTGCACCCCTTCCCCTTATCGCGTAAGTGCGATTTGGTATGTATCCTCCACTCTATATGCGTGAAGCGTAGTTTGGCATGGAGCTTTTCCCCTCTCTCCACAAAGTGTAGTATGGCTTGCATCCCTTCACCCTAATCATGTGAGTATGATTTGGCTTGTACCTTTTGTCCCTTCTACGTCATACGTAGTTGGTTCACATCTTTCACCTGTTCACAACCTTTGCCCCCTCTTTCCGTATGCAATACAAGGAGATGTGTTTGTCAGTTGCACCGTCTCATTATTAACTTACTCCTTTCTGTGCAAAGCACGGTTAGATTTGTTTTGAAACTTTTCATTCATATTGTCATCTTGTTATTGCTTATCGCATTGTCTTGCATGTTCATGGATTTGCAAAAGTAACCGGCTTCGCGCAGCATATGCGTCCATCTTTCAAATACATTCTTTCTGCTGCATATCATTTGCATCTTGCCCATGAACTATGCTGGTTTCATTCCTTACAAAGGGATACGCAGGCCACTTTTCGAGTTTAACCAATTGCATTTACATTTTGATTTCTTGCCCAAGTCTTGCAGCCTTGTCAAAATGGGTTGGCTTTGGGTTTTGACATTCACTCACGTCATTTCATAACTTTGAGCTCTGTCAAAGAGGGGCAACTGTAGACACCTCATTTCTGACCTCCCTTAAGACTTGAGTGCCTCAAGTTGAACACTCGATGATGAAATACTACATTGTACTAACTCGTTCGATTTCTTCAGCAAGAAGCCTCAGTTTCGAGTTTCAAAGCCTAGAACCTTGCACCTCCTTTGGACCAAAACCTATTTTTTTCTAGCCTGGCCACTCAGGGGCCTACTGGCCAACAGGTAGCTGGCAGGCCATTTTTCAGTGGCCTGCCATCCCCCTCCATGGCCGGTCGGCCATGTTTCCCGACGGATAGATATTTTGCTGCCAGTTGTCCCCCTATGTGTATACTGGCTCAATACAGATATTTCTGACAAAGCAACCTGTTTTTCTATAAATAGAGGACCATCCCTTATGGATTTAGTTTAGAAAATTTTTCCAAGAGTCAAAAACTTGCCAAACACTCTCCCTTTCTATCTTGCAATATACATACTCTATACATACACTTCCTAAACCAAAAAATTTGAGGTTCCTTGCTTAGATCATTGAACTAAAATTTCAGCACTTAAGAGTGAACACTTTGTGGTTTGTGAACCAAAGAACCTCCTCTTTTCAAGAGGTATAAAATTTTTGTCATCTTCTTCCTTATTTGCACTATACATTGTTTTGGACTATTTTCAAGTGCTACAACTTGTGATTAAAAGGCTACCAAAGGTGGAGGGGTTAGCCACCCTTTCTTGAACCTTATTCCATCGCTTGAATCCTTGTTTTCTTCCCTCTTGTTTCTCAACTTTTAGCTACTGATTTTTAGAGTTTTCAAAGGCTAAAACATGTGATTTCAAGGTCTAAAAAGTGGAGGGGTTAGCCACTCTTCCTTAGGCGTGCTCGCTAGATTTGTTCTACTCTTCTTTTACTTACTTTTTCTAGCTTTTCAAACTAATTTTTTCAGCACTATTTTGTGAGTTTTGGGACTATTTTGATATGTTTATTTAGTTTACGCGTTGAATACTATGCTTGTGTTGTTGTGAGTCTTCATAGATTTGGGGGTTTAGGCCACAAACACCAATCTATTCGATTTGATAGCTTTTCATTACTTATTTTTCATGTCAAGAATCTCACTTTAATAATCACCTTTGCATTAATCATCTCTGCAACCTCCCTCCATTCTTTGCTTATTTTGATTAAAGAGTTGAGTTTAACAAAAGATTGTTGTTTAAGCATGAGAAAGAGACTTTCCATGCTTAATGGTTTAATCGCTTCGGAGGTTCATTACCAAGGCATTACATCTCTCTCGTGCTAGGCACAATCCTTTGTTTGAACACTTCTCTTTATCACTGTTGCATTACTTTTAAGGGACTAACTTTTTGGTTAAGCCCTTGGAAATCATAAAGGAAGGTTTCATTATAGCTTATTATCGAGTTTGGATTTAAAGTCATTATCACCCTTTCCGGGTTTAACTTCGAATCCCTTATTGCTCGTAAATGAGTTTGACTCCTTCTTTGTGATTTCCCCTGAAGAAAAGGGCTTGAAAGGCTCATTTCTCGGGTTAAGTCAATGTTTGATACCCTTTATCACTTTTGCACTTAGTGGACGTAACTCTCACTTTTGGACAAAAATGATTAAGTAATGGAAAGATAATCTTAAAAGAGGATAATAAAATTGGTAAAAGGGGTTTTTTTTTTTTTAACAAAAAAAAAAAAGTATAATAAAATCAAATCGGGTTCAATCGGACGTTATATTGAACCTATTGCGTCTCAAATCATTACATACTCTTTAGTGATCTTAATGATTCAAGAGGCAATGTCTACCACTTCCCTTGAGGTAACTCCATGACAGGGGAGACGTTTTGTTGGTCTTTTATTCTCATTTATTGAAACTTTGTCCTAGAAATTCATATATCATCACGCAACAACTTCGTGACAATTGATGGTTTGTGAATCGAGTCTACTTCTTCCTTGATCAGTGTCATCATAGGGAGAGGCAGAAAGGACAAACATCTCCTGGAAACACTCTATTTTTGCTCTGTTTCATTTCTGTGGTAGCAGGGTAATATAAAAAAACAGTGGCTGGATGGGGCAAAAATGGATTAATTTTTTGATTGCAAACAGAACAACTTATGGGAGCAAAATAGAGAGTTTTTTAGGTAGACGTTCTCATTCGTGCTTGCGCGACTCGTCACCACCCGTGGCTTCATGTTGTACGCAATTTGTTGTACTTAATTAGTAGCTTCATTCAAAACTTTAAATGGTTAGTTAAGTAGCTTTAATTAGTTAATTTGGCGTTGTCATATTTAGTTTGATTAAGACAGTCATTCGGACCCTCTTGTACGAGGGTCAATTTGTAACACTTGTAATATTAGTGTATGTCTTCTAACCCATATTCTTTCTCCCTTTTATTTGCGCCTATAATGGTAGCACCATGTTTTACATTCTCATATCATTGCTATGCTTAATATCCTTTTTTTTTCTTTCTTTTTTTCCATACATTGGGTTCGGTTCATCATTCTAACAATGTCATCATTTCTTATTACTTGAATACGTGTACTACTGCATGTTTTAAGTTGATTCATATGACATGTTAAAAATTGAACCTTGTAGTTGCATTTTGTATGTGTTGCATTAATCAGTTTGCATAGTAGAGCATGCATTTTTCTAACGGTTTTATTTCTTTTTGCCTTACCATGGTTGAGTACTAGGTGAGCGTTTTTGCTTTAGCGTATTGAATATATGTTTTGTCTTGCCATAGCAAGCATATTACCATGAGGCTATATACTTATTTGATATATCTCTTTGAATGCCTGTGGATGGAGGGTATTTTGCTTAAACTAGAATGATTCTAATAATTATATATACAAACTCACTCATTTTCTTGAAGTTGCATATTTCAAACTCTATCAACATTCACATGAAATCAAAGCATTCCAAATTGAGTGAAATAGTCTATATTTGTTTGACTTCACATAGTAAAGTTAGCATTAATAAATTGAAACATAAGCATACAAAGTTAATAAAAATCACATCATGATTAGTAGAGGCCGGTCTTTACTCGGGTGAGTGGGATGCTCAATTCATGACCTTCCCCTCTCATACCTAAGTTCTTGAGCCGAGACACTTTGGCGATGACAGACAAGTGGCCTTTGGCACAAGTCACAAGTTTCCTAAATTTTTTAAAAATATTTTGGTGGCGACTTTGAAATCTGGTAAAACAGTCCATTTCGGGCATCTCTGATGATAAATGGATTTTCTAAAAATTTCCGGATTTGGACTCTCATTTGTTTAATCTATTTTACATTGCATTTGTGAAACCAGATTTAGAACCATGAGAGTCCGAACTGTAGGGCTATCGTATCCGAGAAGACTAAATCCCTCCAAGGAGCATAAAAAGCAAGTTAGAGCTTCGTTTTAATCGGGGGAGATATTTTTTTCGGCTCCTCCAAACTTCTATACCTATTCTTTCTTTTTCTAAACTTAACGTAGTGTTTTCTTCAACCCTCTAGTATGATTCTTAACTTAGTTATGTATTCCTTGTCAAGTATTAAGATTTGAGAGATGGGGATTTTGATTTAGGGTTTGAATTTTGAAATGTGAAAGACGGGTTTTCAAATGGGTTCTTGAGAAAAGGTTATAGGGGTGTGTTTATTGTTGAGAAATGTTGAAATATTGGAAATCCCTTCTTAAAATGTGCTTTTGAAATAAAAGGATGAGTGATTTGAAAATCATTAATGTTTGATTTATAAAAGAAAAATGAATGATGGATTTTTTAAAAGATGAAATGAAAATATCTATTAATGGTGAGGGTGGAGTTGGATACATATTATAACTCCCATTTTAAAATTTGTGAGATTATACTTGTTGTGGAAATTATCTATTGAGTAGAGATATCTATTTTGGGCTATCGGTGGAGGATAACTTTGATTGTTGTAGAAATTGCATGAGGATTGGATTAATTGAAACTAATTACTCATACATTTCGCATTAAGCATTGTTTCATACTTAAACAATGAAAATGTATTGTTTTGAGAAAAAAGAGATTTATATCTTGTTGAATTTGGTTATGGGGTGTGGTTGTGGTCTATATTATTGGCATGTGCGTCCTCGGTGAAAGTCTAGAAACTCGCTCGGTTAGGTACTGATCCTTCAGGTTAGTACCCGTAAAATGGCTTTGGTAGTATTTGTGTAGCATACTGGCAGACAAGTACCTAGAGATTCCTAGTGTTTTGTATGCACTGCCCTGTTTTCTAACTTGAAAAGTATTGTTAATTGAATTGATGCACATGTGATTGAGGCATGACATTATTTTGAAAGAGAAAGTATAATCTTTTGGAAAATGGCATTGCATTGCATTCATCATATGATTTTGTTAAGCTTCATACATTGTGTTAAAGTATTTTTACTGAGCTTTAGCTCACCCTATGTCGAAAATGACTTTCAGGTGCGGATGGTATGCCTCCACTAAGGACATAGCTTGGGAGGACTTGGAGCGAAGAGCTTCATTTTGTTTCGTTTTTGTAACTATTTTGTACGAGCATTGGGTTTATATGTATTGAGTTTAACTCACTTTTACTATAACCAACCACTGATTTGGAAAGATGTAGCCATTAGGGCTTAAACTTAATTGTAGTTCCTTTTGTTCGAATTCATTTACAAATGTCATATGCAATAGATTCAAGATCTAGGATTTGTGAATGTATACATACATATGCCATCTTTTGTACTGTTAAAGAATATCAATGAAACGTTAAATATTTAGCAAGTTTATGTTTTCCAATAAAACCCCATGTGATGGATTGTCATTATTTTTGGGGCATTACAACTGTGGAGAAGTGGTTTGGAAATACTCTTCTGATCCTGGGGGATGCTAGTGATCCTCTGCTAGTCACCTAAAAAGGACTAAACACTCTGATCAGGGGTGCCGGAATTAGCACTCTGACGGGCAAGTCAGTCTCTACACTCAGGATTACTTGTATTTTAAGTTAAGCACAATAGTTCTCACATACCTTTCTTTGACTGTTATCCATTCATTTATACTCGTCTCCAAGGCCTCGGGGCCTGGTCCACTTTTCGCTCACTATTTGCTTATTTATTCGGCCCCATAGTTCAATAGTTACTCGGCCTATTTATTGTATTCGGCCTCATAATAGTGCAGGTTAGAGCCGAGTAATGTCTATCTTCTAAAGCGTACGCTTCTGATTCTGCTAATTATTCGGCTCCCACAATTGCCCCCCAAACTCTCCATTGACGGCAGTTAATGGGTGTGTTTGGTTTCAAATTCGAAAAGACAAGAGAAACATAAATTAGACAGCTTCACCTATCCCAATGTGAATGTCAGAACACACACGCCTTTCGATCATCATTATACGTTCCTACCTCATTCGTGCATCTTTTGCATTTATTATGATTTGAAACTTCTGTCTCTTCGAATGCATACTTTTTGAATATTTGAGCCTCCTGGATTGCCAGCCAAAATCCCTCCTCTATTTCGCGTCTTCTGCAACTTCTTCTAGTCTCTCCTTGTCTCCTTTGCCTCTCGTAAGTTTTCTTCTCTTCTCTTTGTAATCCTATTTTCCGTGTTCATTTTTTATTTAAAATACCTCTGAGCCCTTACTAGAAATGGCTAAGCATTTGAAAGACCTCCTTTCTGAGGGTTGTATTTCTGGATTCCGGTGACATTTTTCTATCCCTGATGATGTCCATATATCTCTAGTGACGGACAACACCCTTGATATGGAGAGGGAGGACCAAAATACCATCGTCTTTCCTCTCCTATCCATTGCGGAGGGCGGGGTTCGCTTTCCCCCACACCCATTTCTTAGGGCCGTCCTCCGCCATTGGGGTCTGATTCCTTCCCAACCCAATGTGAATTTCTTTTGAATCATAATGGGAATCGTAGAATTGAACCGGCGCCTTAGGATCAACCTTGGCATTCCGGCAATCCGACACTGCTATGCTTTAACCAAATCCTCCGGTCGGCTCGGGCGCTACTTTCTCAGGGCCAAGGACACCGACCATCACTTAGTAACCATGCTTGCCAGTTTCAGCAAACAAGTTGACGATGTAATGGTCAATGTCCGAGGCAATTGGGAATTCGGCGAGGGCGAAGATCGCCTAGACCCTGTTCCCAAAAAAAGGGGCGAACCAGGTTGCCGTGTAACTCCTTGTGTTTATTGATCTTTCTTTTATTCGGCTTTTTCTTCAAGTCTAATCCTTTGTTTTTGCAGGCAGTAACTTGAAGAAGATTCAGACCTCGGCTGACGACGCAGTCCTTGCGGAGATTAAGACTGCACTCAAGTATTTTGGTCGTCCAAACGTACAGAAGCAAGGGAGAGCCGCCCATATACTTCTGCGGTACGAGCCTACTTATACTACGTTCTCGGCCGCAGACGACATCCCTATCCCATCCGGTGAACACCACCTTATGGATCTTATCTTCCCCAACTTCAAGACCCTTAGGCAAATTGGTTTCGAAGCCTCCGCTTCGGAGCATGACATAGAGACGGTGGTCGACGTAGTTGCCGAACCAATGAGAGAGTTCGTTGCGGAGGCTAAAGAGGTCGACGAGGCTCTAAACTTAGCGTTTGAGGTAGCCGGCTTAACCAGCCTGACTCACCGTCCACTTCTGGGCGGGCAGAGTTTTCCTTTGGAGATATTTTTACAGATTTGGGAGATCTACTCGGTGATTTTTCTAAAGGTATAGCTAGGGAAAATCTAACGCAAATGGCGCGAAAGAGAAATGCCGAACGCATGGTCGCGCGACGGAAAGCCGAGGCCACCCGTTTTGGACCTGCCCCGATTGAATCTTCACAACCCGTTATTGTAGAAGAGACGGCTAAAGTTGTTTTGGCCAAGTCGAATAATCAGGCTGAACAGCAGATTCCAGAAGAGCGGGGTGAAAAACGTACCGTCGAGGGAGAGGCCGGCTCAGAGGAGAGCCCTGCTGACAAACGGCCTCGACTAGAGGAGTCGGATGTGGTTGTTCCTTTCGTTGTTCAACCAAAGATCAAAAACACGCCGATCTCCTCTGACGCATCTGCCTTGAAGGATCCAGCTGTAACGTTGAGCTTGGCTGCCTCAGTCTCGTTGTCGGCTGACAAGGCCACCTTTTGAGCAGAGCCAGATTTGGTAGCTATAGCGTTAGCTGCCCAGTCTACCCTTCTGGTATTTGACTTGATCTTTTTTACTCCTTGTTTGGTTTGGTTTGCATACGATATTTCTTGGTATGTGATGATCCTGACTCCTTGTTTTGTAGACGGTGGGAAGGATAGCCGAACTAGGCCGCCGCCAACATGAAGCCATTAAAAGAATTGGCCCCCTGAAGTAGAAAGCTGAAGGTGAGAGGAGCAGGGCCGAGTTTGAGGCGATGAGAGCTGCAATGGAAAGTGCTCGAGCCGAAGCTGAGAAGGAGAGGGCTCAAACTACTGACCAGCTCAGATCTGACGCCAAGGAGAGGGAAAACGCGAGCAAGGAATCGCTCAAGTTAGCCAAGGAGGCGCTTGCCAAGGTGGAGGCCGAGTTGGAAGAGTTGAGGAAGGCCAAGGAAAAAGCCAACTCTGAGGCTTCTGCAGCGTTCGTGGCTGGAAAGAGCGCCGCCCTTAAGGACTACGTAGAAGAAGTCCCCAAATTTAAGAATCGGGGATTCAAACATGGGTGGCTCAAAGCCCTTGCTGCCGCTGGAGTTACATTGGCCATGCCAATTCCATACGAGCAAGTGGACGTTGAGCCACTCGAGTCTGATCCCGAGGATTGATTTGGAAGATACTCTAGTTTTATTAAGTATTTTCAATTTCAATGTATGTTTTTATTTAGTAGATTTCTGTTAGTTCAAGGTAATTTTCATGTATAAATTAGTTACTATCTGCGCTCAATTTATTAATGAAAATTACCTTTTCATTTCACTATTAGTTGTACGCTGTTTTTGATTTTAATGAAGAGTTTTGTTTTTCACTACTTTGGATAAAATGATTACTGCCTGTTGTGCTTGCTAACTATCGATCCGATAAGAAGTAGGATCATGAGATGAGTGGATTAAATATCCCACTGCATATCTGTCAATTGGATAACAGTGTAACTTGGTAATTAATTTAACCTTAATTTATCCGAACAAGTAAATCGACTCGGCCCCGTCGCATGCCCTTGACCCAGCTGGTTCATGAACATTAAACACCGAATAACTTGAACTTATGAATATTGTATTGATGAATCGATGCGTGGAACGGCTGGGGCACTCAAGTCAACTAGATTGATGAATCTGCCCTTGCCCCAGCTGGTTCATGAACAATAAACGCCGAATAACATGAACTTATGAATATTGTACTGGTGAATCAGCTCGTGGAATGGCTGGGGCACTCAAGCCGACTAGATTGATAAATCTGCCCTTGCCCTAGCTGGTTCATGAACATTAAATGCCAAATAACATGAACTTATGAATATTGTATTGATGAATCGATGCGTGGAACGACTGGGGCACTCAAGCCAACTAGATTGATGAATATGCCCTTGCCCCAGCTGGTTCATGAACAATAAACAACTTATGAATATTGTACTGGTGAATCGGCTCGTGGAACTGCTGGGGCACTCAAGCCGACTAGATTGATGAATCTGCCCTTGCCCCAGCTAGTTCATGAACAATAAACAGCTTATGAATATTGTACTGGTGAATCGGCTCGTGAGACAGCTGGGGCACTCAAGCCGACTAGATTGATGAATCTGCCCTTGCCCTAGCTAGTTCATGAACATTAAACACCGAATAACAGTCGGAGGTGCTGCCCTCGTAGGTTTCAGTTGGGGCATATGACTCAGTCGGCACGGGGCTGTTAAGGTTTCGGTATTAATGAGATCGCCTCGAAGGTGCTGCCCCCGTAGGAAATAAATGGGCGCGTAGACTTCACTTCAGTCAGTCCAGCACTTTGAGTTCCTATTTATATGCTCAGTCAGTATCTCAGTCCAGCTTTTTGAGGAAGGTTAAAAAAGTGTGAATGTCAAGTAGACTTTTCTTCAATAGCAGGGGGGAAGCGACGACGCTAGCTGAGCTGGGAGGAGATATGAGTCAAACTGGTGAACGATCATGTACGGGAAGTAGGACTTCGAGGGATCGGGAGAGACACTAATCTCCTCGTTGTCGAAGTAGGTCGCCTAGGAGGGATAAGCAACCTCAGGGCAAAGCTCCTCAACCCAGTTCCAGAAGGGAATCCGACGCGAATCCGCGTCCATTGAGTTTTGCGGTCTTCGTGGCGAATAGACCAATGATAGAGGCGGACTCGATCGTTCGAGATCCAAACGTGGTAGTCGAGTTCGCCCGATAGATTTTTCCACCCGAAGTCCAGCAGTCGATGGTAGGTCAGCAGGACTTCGAAGTGTTTCGCGATGGCGTTCACGGGGCGGTGAAGGGGCTATACACAGCTTATGAAATCGGCATGTGTCTCCGTGTCGCTCAGCGCGATATAGAGCAAAGAGATGAACGCACTCGGAAGTTAGAAGCTCGTGTAGAGAAGGCCAAGCGTGAGCTAAGGAAAATCAAATCTGCCGAGTCTCAATCAGCCAGCCAACCCAATCCGGTTGTGGAAGAGAGGGTTACTCAAAGGCTGATAAGTGATGCTATTGCCGATCGAAACACAGCTAGCATGTTCGCGATTGAGACTACGAGGGCCGCAGCCTATGAAAAAGGTTTACATGATGGCCGAAAGGTCGGAATTCAGAAGACCAAGGAGAAACTCGCTGAAGAGGTTTGCCAATGTGAAAATCGTGGATTTAAGCACGGTTGGATCAAGGCATCTCAAGCAGCGGAAGCTCTCCGAGCGTCGGGCATTGATTCGGCATCGCCGCTCTACCAACAAAATCATTTTCTGTTTTCCGCCTTTGAAGTCGAGCAGAGTGAGGATGAGGGCGACATCGTATAAAAATACTCATTGTGATGTATAAATGCAGATCGCATTTAAAACTATGTAATCATCGCCTAATTGAATAAAATGTTCTATTTTAAATGTGTTTCATTATAATTTTCATGAACATTGAATATTTCATTGTATAAACATCATTCCGAACGTTTATATGCTTTGATGTATAAACGGGTTTTGCCAGCTCGATATGAGAGCATTCTACATTAAGTAGTTAAACGGCACAATTATCCACAAAGGGCGCTCTGAATCTGGAGGCTTAATCAACCCAAAGACGTCGTGCGCCGATGGGGCTTCGAATCCGGAGGCTTATTTGGCCAATCATGATATCCACGAGCGGCGCCCTGAATCCGGAGGCTTAATCGACCCAAAGACGTCATGCACCGATGGGGCTCTGAATTCGGAGACTTATTTGGCCAATCATGATATCCACGAAGGGCGCTCTAAATCCGGAGGCTTAATCGGTCTGAAGACGTCGTGTGCCGATGGGGCTCCGAATCCGGAGATTTTTTTGGCCAATCGTGATATCCACGAAGGGCGCTCCGAATTCGGAGGCTTAATCGGTCCAATGATGTTGTGTGCCGATGGGGCTCCGAATCCGAAGGCTTATTTGGCCAATCGTGATATCCATGAAGGGCGCTCCGAATCTGGACGCTTAATAGGCCCATAGACGTCGTGCGCCGATGGGGCTTCGAATCTAGAGACTTATTTGGCCAATCGTGATATCCACGAAGGGCACATCGAATCTGGAGGCTTGATTGGCCCAAAGATGTCGTGCGCCGATGGGGCTCTGAATCCAGAGACTTATTTGGCCAATCGTGATATCCACGAAGGGCGCTCCGAATCCGGAGGCTTAATCGGCCCAAAATCGTCGTGCGCTGATGGGGCTCTGAATCTGGAGACTTACTTGGCCAATCATGATATCCACAAAGGGCGCTCCGAATCCGGAGGCTTAATCGACCCAAAGACATCGTGCGCCGATAGGGCTTCGAATCTGGTGGCTTATTTGGCCAATCATGATATCCACGAAGGGCGCTCCGAATTCGGAGGCTTAATCGGCCCAAAGGCGTCGTGCGCCGATAGGGCTCCAAATCCAGAGACTTATTTGGCCAATCGTGATATCCACGAAGGGCGCTCCGAATTCGGAGGCTTAATCGGCCCAAAGATGTCGTGCGCCGATAGGGCTCCGAATCTGGAGACTTATTTTGGCCAATCGTGATATCCACAAAAGGCGCTCCGAAACCGGAGGCTTAATCGGCCCAAAGACGTCGTGCACCGATGGGGCTCTGAATCCGAAGGCTTATTTGGCCAATCGTGATATCCACAAAGGGCGCTTCGAATCCGGAGGCTTAATCGGCCCAAAGACGTCGTACGCCGATGGGGCTCCGAATCCGGAGACTTTATTCGGAACACTTTTGAACTAGATTTGGGAGTGAATAAACAAAGATCTTTGTATTACAAGAGTGGAGCATGTACACGTTGAACCATTCAGAACTAGTACCATTCCCCACAAGTCGGGTTTAATGATAAAATTTTTGTAAGTGCGTTGAATTCCAAGGCCGTGGCAGACTCCTTCCAGACATGTCCTTAAGTCGATACGCCCCTACCCCTGCGATTGAATCGACCTGATAAGGGCCATCCCAGTTAGGGCCCAATTTTCCATCAGCCGATTTCCTGGCCGCCGGAAGTACTTTCTTCAGGACCAACTCTCCTGGTGTGTAGCGGCGCAGCTGAACACGTTGATTGTATGACTTGGCAAGTTGTTGCTGGTATCGTGCCATTGAGGCAGGGGCGTGGTCTTTTCATTCTTCGATCAGAATCAAATCCAAAGCCAGCATCATATCGTTTCGGCCCATATCAAAAACTTGAGATTTCAGGGTTGGATGGCCGATCTCCTGGGGTATGATCGTCTGGGTTCCAAATCATAGAGCAAACGGCGTTTCACCAGTGGATCGCCTCAGCGTAGTTCGATGTGCCCACAATACACTCAGTAATTCTTCAACCCATTTGCCCTTTGCTTTCTCCTGCCTCTTGCTTTCTCCAGCCTCTTCTTGATGCCGTCCAAGATGGATTTGTTAAAGGCTTCGGCTTGACCATTGCTTTGGGGGTAAGCCGGCGTGGAGAAGTAGGGCCGAATACCTTACTTGCTGCACAGCTCCCGGTAGATGCCACAATAAAACTGGGTGCCGTTGTTTGAGATAAGAGTTCTTGGAATACCGAATCGCGTTATGATATTTCTCCACACAAAGCGCTTGACATTAGAATCTCAAATGTGCGTTAATGCCTCCGCTTCGACCCATTTTGTGAAGTAGTCTGTGGCGACGATCAAGTATCGCTTGTTCCCTGGGGCCCTCGGCAATGGTCCAACGATATCAAGCCCCCACTAGGCAAATGGCCAGGGACTGGTGATAGAGCTCAACTCTTCAGCAGGCAGATGGGTTAACGGGGAGAATTTCTGGCACTGTTCACATTTTTTCACATAGCATTCCGCATCAGATCTCATTGTCGGCCAATAATACCCCTGTGTTATAGCTCTATCGGCCAAAGAACACTCGCCAGAATGGGCACCACAACTGCCTTCATGTATTTCAGCAAGAAGCTCTTCGACTTTGTCAGGGTGCACACATTCCAAATATGGACCAGAGAGGGATTTTTTATGAAGCCTTCCTTGCGGATCCAAGTAGTATCGCAGCTTGTGCGCTTCTTTCTTGTCCTCTGGGAGCTGTTCAGAAGACAGGAATGCAGCAATGGGATCCATCCAACTCGGTCCAGATTCTATAACATTGACCTGAACTTCCTCCGAAAGGCTGATGCTCGGCTCCGGGATGAAACCTACTTCGATGGTCCATTTAATCTTTGAGTTAATGGCGGAGGCTAGGCAGGCAAGGGCATCTGTATGTGTGTTCTAATCACGTGTTATCTGGTTCAATTCATGATGGTCAAATTTTGCCAGCAAGGAGTTGGCCGTTTTCATGTAAGCCGCCATACGGTCGTTTCTTGCCATGTACTCCCCCTTTAGCTGATTGATCACTAGTTTTGAATTGCAAAATACAAGCAAGCACAGAGCACCCCAGAAGATGTGCATTCCACAAACCGGCTAAAAGGGCTTCGTATTCGGCTTCGTTATTTGATGCTTCGAAGCCGAGCTTGACGGCCTGCTCAATTATTGCATCGTCGGGAGCCATGATCACAACTCCGGCTCCGCTGCCCCGCTGATTTCATGATCCATCACAATACAACTGCCAGATGTCCCCAACATAAATTCTCCAGTTCGGCTCCGGTCGAATTTCATCGGACTTGAAATCGGCAAGACCCCCAGTGAATTCGGCAACAAAATCAACTAGCACCTGTCCCTTGATTGAGGTTCTGGGTAGAAACTGAATGTCATACTGGCCAAGTTCAAGAGCCCACTTTGAAACACGTCCTGATGCTTCTGCACTTCATAGTACTGATCAGAGGAAATAATCTGTTAGCACCCCAATGCTCTGTCCTTGGAAGTAATGCATCAGTTTTCTTGCCGCCATGACTAGGGCTAGGATGAGTTTTTCCAGCGGAAGGTAGCGTGTTTCAGCGTCAACCATTGCCTTGCTCACATAATACACTGGCCGCTACTCCCCCAGCTTTTCCTTTATCAGTACGGCGCTGACGGCCCTGTCAAAAACTGCCAGATACAAAATGAGCGGGCCACCAGCTGCAGGTGTTGTCAAGAGTGGTACTTAGCGGAGGTAAGTCTTGAGGCCGTTGAAAGCGACTTCGCATTCGGCGAATCATTTAAAAGCCTTGCCCTGCCGTAGTGTATGGAAGAATTGTCAGCAGCGATCTGTAGACCGACTGATGAACCTATTGAGTGCGGCGGCCATTCCCTTCAGCTTCTGAACCTCTTTTACTGAACGAGGGGAGTTGAGTTCCAAGATTGTTGTGATCTGCCTCAGGTTGGCCACGATTCACCGGTGGTTGACAATGTAACCCAAGAACTTGCCAAAGCCAATCCCAAACGCACATTTGGAAGCATTCAGCTTCATTTTGTATTTACGTAAGATGCCGAACGTCTCTTCTAGATCGGCTAGATGGGTTTGCTCTTCTCTGGACTTGACTACCATGTCATCAATGTACACTTCCATAGTGTGGCCAAGTTGCTCCTTGAATATAGCCGTGACCAGTCTTTGGTAAGTTGCCCCTGCATTCTTCAACTCGAAAGGCATGACCTTATAGCAGTAGGTTCCTCTTAGGGTGAGGAATACAGTTTTTTATTGGTCCTCAGGATGCATGGCGATCTGATGGTAGCCTCTGTAAGCATCGAGGAAGCTCATGCGCTAATTGCGTGCCGTCGCATCTACAAGTTAGTCAATTCTGGGTAGTGGAAAACAATCCTTGGGGCTGGCTTTGTTTAAGTCCGTGAAATCGACGCACACTCGCCAAGTCCCATTTTTCTTCTTCACAACCACTATATTAGAGAGCCATGTAGGGTAGGTCACTTCCCTGATTTCCCCGACGTCAAGCAGCCTGTCAACCTCCTCAACAACGGTGGCATTGTGCTCTGCGGCTGGCTGCCGGCTTTTTTGAATAATCGGCTTGCATTTACGGTTAGCATTCAAACGGTGCTGTGAAATGGACGGATCTATACCCGGCATCTCGTATGGAGTTCACGCAAAGACGTCAAGGTTGCTGAGCAGGAAAGAGGAGCTACTGTCTGTCGACGTGGCTCAGGGAGGCGCCGACCATGAAGAACTTCTCTGGGCTTCCGTCAATTTCAACTTAGTCTAGGCCTTTCGTGGCCTTTTCACTTGGAAGCCGCCCAACATCGTCGAGGCTCTCCCAATCCGGCACCTCAATGGAATTTACGTGCAACTCCTTTGCCGTCTTTCCAGCAAGGAGATAACATGCTTGTGCTGATTTCTGGGAGCTGCGGATTTGCTCAATGCCGCGTTCCGTCGGGAAGTGTAGCAGCTGATGATATGTACTTGGCACGGCCTGCATGGTGTGCAACCAAGTTCGCCCCATAATGAGATTGTACGGTGATGGCAGGTTGACGACCAAGAATTCTACATCCACTGTTCGGGAGCCCGCTCGAACAGGTAGTGCGATTTTCTCCAACGGGAACTCTGGATTGGAGTTGAAGCCGAATAGTGGATAAGGAGCCAGAGAGAGATCTGATTCGTAGAAGCCGAGTTTGGTGAATGTCTTGTAATACATGACCTCAAATGTGCTCCCCGGATCAATGAGTACGCGCTCAACTGTGAATCAGTTTACGCATAACTCAATTACCAAGGGAACAATGTGGGGTAGTGTCACTCCGGCCAAATCTGAATCATCAAAAGTGATGCTTGCGGCTTCATGGGACCGTTTAGCCGGAGTGAGTTGATTTTAAGGGTCGAGATTCGACTGAATCATATGCACCGCCGATGACATTGGCAGGCTGTATATCATGTGGATCACGTCGAGCGGAGGTGAATCCTGTCTTAAGGCTATTGCTTTGGTTAGGCTGTTTTTTCAGACGTACTGTTGTAGGCGGCCATCTTGTACCAATTCCTCCAGGTGATCCTTCAGTGCATAACAACTCTCAGTATCATAGCCATGGTCCTTGTGATACTCACACCGTCTATCCGGTCTTCTCGTGTCGGGAGGTCCTACCATTTTCGACGGCCACTTGAAGAACGGAAGGTGTTGGGTTTTGGACATAACCACACTGATCGGCTCTATCAACTCCGTATATTTCTTGTCGGAGCGCCTCGTGCGCCTGCTGTCAACTTGCAGTTATTCACTTTCTCGGTGGGAGCAGTGGTCACTTGATCGGCGGGAATCCCGTCTCATATCTCGTTTTGCTCGATGCCGTGGTTCAGGGCTCTGAGGTGCTACAGAGTTTAACGGCTGAGCAATTTCAGCAGGAGCCGTCTTGTTGGGTAAATTTCCAGCTTTAACCCGTAAGGCATCATCTTCCACCTTACAGTATTCTTCAACTTTCTTCATCAATGACCAAACTATTTTGGGCGGCCGTCTAGTCAAAGAGCTGCGGAGGGCACTGTCGAGATGCAGCCCCATCTTGAAGGCGGTGATGGCCATGAAGTCATTGCAAGCATCGTCTACCAGATTAAAACATTCCCACTACCACGATGAATACGCGCGAATGGTTTCCCCTGGTTGAATCTACATTGCGCAGAGGGAATCGGCTTGCTTTGGCTGGACCTCATTAGTGATAAATCTTGCCCTGAAGGATTTTTGGAGTTGGTGGAAGCTTTTAATCGAAGCCGGCTCCAGTTTATAATACCATCTGACAGCTAGTGGTCCCAAACTGCTGGGGAATATTCTGCACATGACAGCCTCATCGTCTGTATGCAGCGTCATGGCTTGCTTATAATGGCAGATGTGATCGGTGAGGTCCGATTTACCATCGTACAAGGTGAATGACAGTGCTTTGAATTTCTTGGGAAGCACTGCCTTTGCAATCCGTTGTACAAAGGGGTCGTGCTAGTCTTCTTTCTCTGAACTGTTTCTTCTTCGCTTATGCCTTGTACGGGGACTTTCTTCAGAAGAACTGGTAGTTTCAGGTCGCCCCTTCTTCTTGGGCTCCAGGGATAATGAGTCGGAGTCACTTTCAGTGTAGTTTTGTCAGGCTCGGGGTCGTCGACCACCTGCCCTCGGAGGTCGCTCGGGATCTAGGCGTACAGCTTGTTTGGACTTCGCCACCTCCAAGGCCAGATCTTGACGGAGACGTTCGTTCTCAATGATCATGTTCTCCAACCTCTGTTCATTTTGCTTTGCCTATTCCATGATCGTCTGCATTGTCTTATGCTCCGAAGTCGAGGGTGAGGCGAGGTTCAAAGCGCGTCTTGCGGCGATAGTCTCCAGTCCAAGCATGGTTGTTGGAGTGAGGTCGTCTCTCTGCGTGGTTTCATCGGTGACTATCGGACGGTCTTCTGTTATGCCCGCCATGGATGTCTTTGAGTATTCCCACAGACGGCGCCAATTGTGGAGAAGTGGTTTGGAAATACTCTTCTGATCCTAAGGGACGCTAGTGATCCTTTGCTAGTCACCTGAAAAGGAATAAACACTCCGGCCAGGGGTGCCGGCATTAGCACTCTAACGGGCAAGTCAGTCTCTACACTCAGGATTACTTGTATTTTAAGTTAAGCACAATAGTTGTCACATACCTTTCTTTGACTGTTATCCCTATATTTATACTCGCCTCCAAGGCCTCGGGGCCTGGTCCACTTTTCGCTCACTATTTGCTTATTTCTTTGGCCCCATAGTTCAATAGTTACTCGACCTATTTATTGTATTCGGCCTCATAATAGTGCAGGTTAGAGCCGAGTAATGTCTATCTTCTAAAGCGTACGCTTCTGATTCTACTAATTATTCGGCTCCCACAACAACTATCTTCCCAACATTTCTCATGAATCCATTTGAAAACCCCTCTTTTGTATTCCCAAAATCAAACCTAAATAAAAACCCTCAACTCCAAGTCACTACCCTTTTTAAAATACGTATAACATAGCTAAGAATCATACGAAAAGGTTAAAAAATCCCTACCTCAAGACTAAAACAGTTGATAAACAAGACTCAAGATTTGATGAAGTCGAAACTCAAACTTTCTCTAGTCAAAATGACTACCACTACACGCTATACACTTTTCTCCAAGGTACTATGGTGGAGAAATCAACCAATTAGGGTGTATGGAAGTATTTACACAAGAATTTAATAGAGAAAGTCAAAAAATTAGGTTTGGGGGTCTTTTAGACAGTTAGAGATTAAAAAGTGACTTTTTCCCAATCTGATATACACACAGACTGCTCGAGCAACCAAAGCAACACTTGAGTGTCAGACACATGAAATGGACACGACTCGAGCGACCAAAACACAGCTCAGGCACACAATGACATACTCCTAGAAGTTTTGTAGACCTGCAAAGGACTACTCGAGCGAAGATACCCTACTCCTAGTAGTTTTGCAGACCTACAAAAATATTGGGAAGAACCAAAGACCGCTCAAGTGAATAAAAGGCCGCTCGAGCAAACCTTAAAAGAAATAAGCAGAAACTCCTTTAAAAACTAACTCCCAACTTGTTCATACACAACAATAATCAAACCCAAATGACAAGACAATAAAGAGTATAAACAACTATATAGAGCACTGCATCTTAGATTAAAAGAGTATAAAGGGTTGGGTCATGACCTGAGACGCCATACAACACGTCACATTTTGGTGACACTATGACAACTAATGTCAGCAGTCTGCCAGCCACCCCTCGTCGGCCACCACATGCATCCACCTTTCACCGCTAGCCATTTACCTACAAAAACTCATCAAACACATTTTTTCTATTTTTCTTTTAAAATCTTGTATACACTAAACAAATTGTTGTTTTTATTTATTTATTTATTTTAAAAAAAACACGCAGGGACATGTCCCAATCAAAATAAAAAGTTAGTCATTTTTTTATTTAAAAGATTTCTCTTTCTCTAATGACTTGTTTTAGAGGTGTACAAAATATCTAGTAAATGCAAAAATTAAATCAATTCAACCTCTTTCAAATGGGTTGGTTTGGTTATGGGTTTTCAAATTATCAACCCAATAGAATTGGGTTGGTCCTTAGTTTAAACCATGCCTAAATAAAACTAGCCCTAAAACTGTGACATGTTTTTACCTAATTGGTATAGTGATTATATTTGCACTCAAATAGTAAGGGAAGTTCTACTCACACCATAATTTTATCTCATTATCCCTTTAAGAAATAATTGAAATTCCTATTACACTCATTATAATACCAAACCTAACCCTAAATGAAACCATTTTCAAAACCCTTACAGATTTTTCTCATTACACCTATTCCTTTTGAATTACTCTAGTGTTATGTTATCGAGAAAACTATATTTGTCCAGCCATTTGTTGTTGCACGTTTACAGATTCACTTTCCTTAAAACATCATTTTTTTTTCTAAATTTATGATGGGCTTGTTTTATAGCGGCCTAGATTAAGACCCGACCCTTTTATACTCTTTGATTTAGAATCTTATATCTATGGTTGTTGTCTAGGCTTCTTCAGGTCTTGTAGTTGATTGGGAATGGTTATTTGGATTGTTGATTTATGTTTTGAATAAGTGGGGAGATAGTATTTCAAAGAAAATTATATTTGTTTGTTGTAAAGTTTGCTCGAGCACCCTTTTCTTCACTCAAACGGTCTTTCGTTTCTCCTAGAATATGTGTTTGTAGTCTGAACTTCTAGGTGTGAGGTGTTATTCGCTCGAGCAGTCTTTTCTTCACTCAAGCGGAAGTTAGTTCGCTTAAGCTATTTATTTTGTAGGGTAAATGTTCTGGGAGTTTTGTTTCTTCGTTCGACCCATGGTTTGGTCGCTCAAGCGGTGTTTTGTAAGGTAAAATGGCCTCAAATTGCCACCTTTAGGACACCAAAATAAAGTTTTTTACAGTTCAAAATCAAGCCAAAAAACAGTTGAAAAAGATAAAAAAGCAAGTGTGAAAACAAGTATAAAAGGAGAGTGTTATACATCTTGAAGAGAAGACACAAATGAAGCAATAAATCAAGCTAAGACCACCTTCTAGAGCTCAAAGTGGTTCCCAAGTAATCTCAGCCCAAAGATAAGCAACTTTGGTTAAGGGTTGATAGGCAAACTTGAAGTGTGTATAGGCTAATTTGCACAAACTTGCAAGAGAGAGAGAGAGAGAGAGAGAGAGAGAGAGAGAGAGAAATGTAGAGAGAGAGAGTTGTGGAGAGAGAGAATTGTAGAGAGAGACTCCCAAAATTTTTCTAACCTTGAAATATGAGAGATAGGTCATCTATATATAGAAAAATGTGAGCTTTGGTCGAAAATATCATCAAATGGACAACTGGAACTTTGTGCAAACAGTTGGAGGTAAAGATCTGCACAAAAAACTGATTTTTGACACCAGTGGCTGGCAAACATCGTCAATGGCTGTAGACACCCCACTTTTGACCATCCTCAAGACTCGGTTGTGCTTGCAGGTACATCTAGCCACAAGTTTGATTGCTCGTCGAGTGCTCGACTTTCACCGCAGAACGTCACAGGTTTGGGCTTGCCAAACCCTGTATCCTTTCTGCCCCATTTTTGGACCATGTGTTTGTCCTTTTTGCTTGCTTCTTGTGAGGCAATGCCGGCCATGGTTTTTCCCCTGCCTGCTATTGATGAAGCCTGTCGGCCATCAATGAGGCATTGCCGGCCACAACTGATGGCCGGCAGAACACTTTGTCTCAGCAGATTTCACTCCAGATCTTTTAAGCCAACCGGTTTTCACTCATCTCTCCTCCATACACTATGGAGGGATGAGGCCCTTTCCAAGCTTGTTGAACAAGCTTTGCTTGGCATTCTTCTATATAAGGAGAGGACCCTCCTCCTTTACAGAGGTTCAGCATATTTTGAAGAGATATATCTCTCTCTATATATATATTTCTCACTCTCTCTCTATATTGTTGTTGGTTTTGTGCCTTAAAGTTCATTTTCTTCTCACTTTTGCACTACAACACATAGTGATACACCACCACCTTTGGGCTGAGGTTCTTGGGAGTGTTATTTGAGCTCTGAAAGTTGGTTTCTAGCCTCAGAGATTGCTGGTTTCGAAGTTGAACATCAAGGGTGAGTATATTCCCCTTTTAAGCCTTAGTTTGTATCTCATTTTGGCCATCCTTGCATATTGTTTTAGGCCTTGCTTTCGACTGAAAAAAGTTTTGTATTTAAGTGCTTTTGATGATTGTTTAAGGTCTCTTTAGTGTTAAGGGTGTACAACCCACTTATGTGCTTTGTTTGGCCTTGTTTTGTGCCACACCTTAAGGCCTTTGGGTTAGTCTTTGTTTGCCTTTTAGCCACTGAAATCCAGTGGATTTTTAGTGGTAGGCATGTGGTTTTGAGGCCTCAAATCAGAGGGGGGTGACCCCCTCTCTTTTTGTTTTGTTTGCTTGAGTTATTGGCCTATCAAAGGAGCATGTATCCCTATACTTTTGAGGCTTAGTTCAGGTATTTTTTTGTGACTTTTAGGACCTTCCTTAACTCTGTCCATGGTTGGTTTGGTCACCTTGTGCATGCTTCTTGTATGTGTAGTGTAATCCCATTTGTGGCTCCTCAAAGTAGCATGTCTTGCTAGCATGTATTAGCTCCATTTCAGTAGGTTTTGATCATCATTTGACATGCCATAACTCTGATTTAGGCTGGTTTGGTTGTCTCTTGAGTGGCTCATGTACTTGTAGTGCAAACCTTGTTTACTAGCCTTGTATGCATGTTGTTTTGGCTCATTATTCTAGCATATTTTGGCTATGCTCCAGCATGATTTTATTCATGTTTTGGGCTATTCTAGGACTATTTTGGGCTGCCATGGTCATATCACTCATGTTTTGTATAGCTATAGTGCAAATGCTTTGGCTAGTCTTGAGTTTTGAGGCCCCTATCATGCTATACTTGTGATGTTTGCATGCTTTGGAATCATTTGAAATGTTGTATCAGTGCATATTTCATGGTCATACACTTGTACTTGCCACTCTTTTAATGCCTTGGAGGTTTGGCTCTTTATGCCTCAAGAATGAAGTATTGTGCATGCCATTAAGCCTAGGCCTTTAGGTCGTTATATCAGTGCATTTTTGGTCTTGTTGTACCATGATGTAACTCTGTTTCATGCTGTCCAAGTCATGCCATGTTTGGTTTTAATGGGTGTAGTGTAATCCCCCCTTTTGTAGCCTTGTATGCTTCATGTTATTGGCCTTTTGTTCTAGCTTGTATTGGCCAAGTTCAAGCATGTTTTTAGTCTCACCTCGACCTGCCTTGGGACTATTTTGGATTCCCTTGTCCCTTTGAGGCTTGCTTTGTATAGCCATGGCTTAAGTCCCTTTGCTAGTTTCTAGCTTTGAACTTTCTTGTATGCTATGCTTGTCTTGCTAGGGTGGTTTGGCACCATTCCATGCATGTTTTCAGAACTTATGGTGCTGTCACATATCCATGCTTGTCACTCTTTAAGTGTGCTTAAGAGTTGCACCTTTGTGCCTTAATCCTTGAGCCAATTGGCATGCATGTTTGTCTTACCTTTTCATACTTTTCATACCATCATTTCAACACTATTGGCCACTATTTTGGGCATGGTTGAGGTTTATCCATTTTGGTTTAAGTCCATTGAGCATTGTGTATGCCATGTAGTTCATCACATTGTGTATGCTACGTTGTGTCATTGCATTTGTGTATGCCATGTTCATAGCATTGTGTATGCTAGTTGTTGTTCTTAGCATTGTGCATTGTACATGCCATTAGCCTTGTTAGGTTGTTCATGTTGCATTGCATGTTTGCATGCTTGGTACTTTGCATATTTGCATGCTTGAGATGTTTTACATACTTGCATTCTTGAGTCGCATTGTGTTGCATGCATTGCATTGTGTTTGGCTCGAGTTTTAAGTCAAACACAAAAATGAGGGATGTTTCATACTTGAAGTGATGAAACGTGCCTCAATTCTTGGTTGCCGACGCTCTTGACAATGCATGATATAGTTCTAGGCATTTGTGTGTTTTTTTTGTGCATTCATTTTACATTGAATTGCACAAGTTGGATCTTTGGCCATCATGCATCGAGATACGTGATTGATGGTCTTGGATCCGATTATGCCTCTCCCTTGATGTTTTGAGGTGATATGGGGTGGCATAATGCATACATATCCTTGGGAGACCCTCCCTTTCCTCTATTTTGTGCTCTACTGCAGCTTGGTGTCACAGCACACCAGTGCCCGGCAGTTTCTCATTGTTGGCCGACACCCCCCCTCCATCTTTGGCCGGCAGAATGCATTCTTGGTCGGCAGTGGGGTCGGCAGCAGCTTCTCAAGGCCGGCAGGCCACTGGTGCATTCCTCAGCATGGTTTTTGTAAGATCCAACAGCTAGTTTTCAAGGACACCCTGCAGACAGAGCCTCTAGAGAGCATTTGGAGAGCTTTTCGAGACGGGAACCGAGCATGCATCTTTAACTTCTTCAAGGCAGAGCTAAGGCAGCCTAGTTTACATAATTTAACGCTTTCTTGTTAGTGAGCTTCAATTTGTAATTTAATTAGTTAATTTATTAATTAATTAAGTGTTGTAATAATTAGTTGTAGCTAGTTATTCAATTTGGTTGTGTAATAATTAGTCTAATTAGCTTAATTAGATTAATTACTTAGCTTAGCTTAGATTAGCTTAGCATATTCATTCGGACCCTCCGTCGAGAGGGCGAATTTTGTAATAAGCGTGCGTGAGTGTGTGAATGTCTTCCAACCCCACGTCTTTCTCCCTTTTACTTACCTACTTTTGATGGTTAGTTTTAGGGCATGTTTCAATTAGCATACTTATGCTTTGCATGTGTGCATCATTCATCTGTCTTGCATGCACCGGGCTCGGTGCATCATACTAACTGCATTGTATTTCAATTTCTATTTGAATACATGTATCAAGTTGCATTCTCATATGTCATTTTAGAATAGCCGAGCCTATTTCTAGTTGCATTTTGCATGTATTGCATTAGCCATCTTGACATGAACTAGGATCATGCATTGATTTCTAACTAGTTCTCTGTTGTGGCTCGGAGTACACTGTGAGTGTTTACGCTTTAGCATACTGCATGTGTGTTATTGATTGCCATGAAAGCATGTTTGCTATGAGGCTAATTGCTTAGTTGATTAACTACCTAAGTGCCTGTGGGTGAAGGTTGGATTATTTGAATTGGAACAATTCATTGAATCCCAAATTTAGCCTACTTGCGAGTAGCAAAACTTCAAACTATTTTCAAACAAACGAATATACAATGTTTTGTTCCAAATTAGGCGATCTAGTCTATACTTATGTGCTGTGCGTATCACATAGTAATTCTAGGTTAATAACCAGAATAAGAACACATGTGTTTTCAAAAACAAGATATCATGTTAGTAAAGGCCGATCTTTGATCGGGCAAGCGGGGGTGCTCATTGCATGACTTTCCCCTCTCGTACCCAAGTTCCCGAGCTGAGACAACTTTGGTGATGATAGACACATGGCCTTAGGCACGAGTCAGGGTTTCCTAAATTTCTCCCAAAACAAAATATTTAGGTTGCGACTCTGTATCTGGCAAAGTAGTCCATGTTTGGCACTTCTTTACAAAAATCAGTTTTCCAAAACGATTTGCCAGATTTGGACTCTTTGGTGATTTATCGGTCTTGTATTGGACTTTGCGAGATTAGATTCAGAACCGTGACATTGAGTCCAAACTATAGTAAGCCTAATGAACAAAACGGGATTTCCGCGCCCATTTCACGCGCGGAGCCCGGGACGTTCAGGCGCGTCTACAATTTCTGGCGACTCTGCTGGGGAGTTAGAGAACTTGACTCGAACTCATGATATCTTGTTTTGATTACACTTTTGTGTTTCTTTGCATTGCATTTGCATTGGTGTGCCTAGAACACCGTGTTTGTTGTATGCTATTCCTGAACGGTTTGCCGGAGGCTCACTTCAAGAAGCGTGCCATAAGGCTTACCGGTTGCGGGCTCTGCCACGACGGGAACACAAACCTCGGTTTTTACCGGGGCACCCTTTTTTACCATTCGACCTAGTACATACCGGAATCCATAATGACTATTCCAAACTAGGACATGTTGCTTACCCGAATGTAGGTTGTTTGAAACCGCTGTGTGCATAGTGAAACCCTAGCTCCTAACAAACTAGGACAGGGAAACCCTACCCCAACATAGGGGTGTTTTGGCTCTCATTTGCTTGCTATGTGCTTTTAGAGTTGGCCTCTACAGGAATGCACGTATCAGTTTGCAAGTCTGGGTATCAGGCCTATGGGCATCAGTATTTGGGAATCAGTTTTACCTGTAGGTATCAGATTCAGATTTGGGGCAGTTATTTGGGAACAATGGTCAGTGGTTAAGAACAGTTCATTCAGCATGTGTTTGCCAACTGTGTGTTGTGTTAATTTAAGCCGTTATGCTGTCCGTTTTTCTGTTCATTGTTTCCTTATTATGCTTTATTTATCTTTTTGCAAGGTAGTTTAGCACCATTGCATCCGACCAGATAGATATTCCCCGAGCACTCTAGGTTAGAGGTCGTAGACTTAATCGATCTAGGGATCTGATAGACGGACAAGCAGTGTTCCTTTCTTTACCCCCGGTTACCAGACGGAGGTCAAAAAGGCGCAGTGTATTGGTACAGCGGTCGTCAGATCAGTTGTCTACCCCACCAGTGAACAATCAGGCTGAGGTCTCAGTTTTTACTGCAGGGACAGATATAACAATTATTCAGTTAGATCAGTACAATATGACAGGCTTGGAAGAGATGATGCGTCAACTCCAGGAAAGTATGAAAACCATGCAGCAGGATGCTGCCCGTCAAACAGAATTTGCCACACACCAGGCCGAGGTTATGGTCCAACAGGCAGAGGTAATTGTCAGGCTACAGTAGCAAACTGGAGCATTTGCTTCACACCAAGCTTCTCCCCCACCAAGAGTTCCAATACTCGGGGAGACAGCTAATGTCCAGGACAATACGGACGTTCCAATAGGACGGGGACACCGACTCGGCCATGACTCTGCCAGACCGGTTTAAAATGCCGCACATAGACCGTTTCGATGGGTCTGGTGATCCGATGGTGCATTTGCGGCTATTCTCGGATATCTTAAGGCCGATGGGCCTCTCCAGATTGCAGAAGCTTTCTTTGTTTGCCTGGACCCTGTCGGGTGTAGCGGCCATTTGGAATGCAAAACTGGAGGATTCCGTTAAGAGAAGTTGGCAAGAGATGGTTGAGGCCTTCATAGCTCAATACTCCTATAATACACAGATCGAGGTCACAACTCGTGATCTCGAGACAACTAGGCAAGAGCCGAAGGAGAGCTTCTCTGATTTTGTGACCCGGTGGAGGGCCAAGGCCTCGATGATGACCATCAGGCCTATTGACAAAGATCAGATTCGGATGGTTGTGCGCAACCTCCAGCCCAAGCTCATGCAGAAGATGATCGTTCTCCCCCTCCCCACCTTTGCAGATCTACATAAGATAAGGGTGCAAATCGAGGACGCTATGAAACAGGGGCTCATTGATTATGAGATAGAGCAGCCCAAGAGGGCATTCAACCGCAGTACGAATGCAGGCACAAGCAGTGCTACAACTGCCAAATCTTCAGATGTGGATATGGTTACCACAACCACCACTCCAAGAACACCCTTACAGCTACACCATTCACTGGCGCGTCCGGAAGTAGCTCACAAACAACCAAGTATCCCCCCAAGGCCAAAGAACCTTCACTCCACTATACATGCCCCCATCCAAAGCTCTGGGGGTTTTGATCAAGAAAGGACACTTGAAGCCCCTAGAGCTGTGGCCACTACCAAATAGACTCCCTGTTTCCCATAACCCAGCCAAGTACTGCGCCTTTCACCAATAGCATGGTCATGACACCGACCAGTGCTTTCGATTGTGTCATGAGATTCAAGATCTCATTGATAACAGGGTGATCCTGCCTCCGGAGAAACCGAATGTCACAACCAACCCTCTCCCACCACATAATCATGCTCCACCTCCCAAACACATCAATCTAATCCAAACTGGACCCTAGCATATATATCACCCCTTCCCACCTACCCAAGCCGGAGGTGTCCATTCCTGACAGCACTAACTTGTGCATGTTGGACATTTCCCAAACCCAACCTGAAATGGTGGTGGTGGCTATCAAAGATAGAATTGGGTCGACTGTGGAGGCAGATGAGAACGATCGAACAGAGCCTGAAGGGTCTGCGAGCTTCATGTATAACCCGAGTAGTTACACTACATCATCAGGCCAGGTTAGGCCAAATGTGGAATTGCCAGTGGAGGCAGAGATTTGTGTAGTACAGGAGGATGGACTTAATCAGGGGCCGGTTGACCTGGCAGAACTGGAGGAGGACATCGCGAACCTTCAATTCTTCAACGAACAGGACTCAGGGGACGTGACTGTCAACTGGTTTTGTTTGGAAGGGTCAGTAGAAGTTACTGAATGGCTCAGCAACAAGCCAGATGTTGTTGAGCAGCCTCAGTCAGAATAGGGTCTGTCAGGGACGGGGACATCAACTGTGACCTGAAAGGTCGAGAATCAGATTGCACCGCCAGAGAGCACCGGTGTTAAGAATTTTGCTCAGAATACAGGCAATTTGAGTGCGGAAAACACTGAACAGCAAACTGTGCTAAAGTAGTTTGAGCGGGAAAGAATTGAAGATTCTGAGAGGGTTAGAAAGGCCAAAGCCCCTACAGGGACAGAACGTGCTGTTTGTACAGGAATGGAACTTGCTGCGGGCACCGGAACGGAAGGTGCAGCGGGCACAGGAATAGTTGTAACGGAGCCGGACAGGTGTCTGTTGGCTGTCGATGGCATGTGGTGGGAAGATGATGACCTATGTCTTGCCCACACCGATGAAGACTGGGGACAAAGCCAGTCGGATGATACCTGGTACATTGGCGAGGTTGACCACATGACTAGGAGTAGGCGGTATTTCAAGCCCCCACATTTAGATCAACCAGAAGCGTCCGAGAAGGACAAGGAGGCGGAGAAACAGAAAGAAAAGTTACTCGAAGAAGAGGCTATACTGAAACAGCTTAAGAAGATACAGGCAGACATCTCCATCTTGGGACTTCTTATGGCTTCAAGAGTTCATAGACAAACTGTCCTTTCTGCGATGGACAAGGCCAAACTTTCAATCGACACTACGCCTGAACAGCTGGTAGGTCTGGTCTTTCCGGGCGGAGCTTCCCCGACGTTGACCTTTTTTTCCAAGGAACTACCGCCTGAGGGCTCGGATCACAATAAACCACTCTACATCTCCATGGAGTGCAGAGACAAATGGGTACCAGTGGTCCTTGTTGACACAGGATTTTCCATTAACGTGTGCCCGTCAAGGACGGCATATGCAATCGAGTTGAAGCCCGCGGAGTTTGTGCCAACTGCCCAGGTGATAAGGGCCTACGATAACACCAGCAGAGAGGTGATGGGGACTGTGAAGATTCGTACTCAGGTTGGTCCAGGACAACACGAGATTGACTTCCATGTCTTGGACGTTCCCGCAACCTTTAATCTACTCTTGGGGCGACCATGCATCAAATGTTGAAATACCCCCACGGAAAGGGGGTGGCTATAGTTTTTGGGAATTTGTCAATTCATCCACCGCCAGAGGTGTCCACACCGGTTTTGGAAATCGAGCATGGCACAGAGGATGTGTTTCTGTCAGGATTCACCCTAGCCAAGGCCTGGGTTGTTCAGAATATCTTGGCTGTTGATGAGGGGTTGTACATCAGCGCGCAGTCAGTGTACCTCATGAACAAGCTCCAGCACATCCCTGGGATGGAACTAGGAAAAAGTGGCCGGAAGGGCATTGTAGTATCGGCCGAAGTGTCGTATAACCCGCATACCTTTGGCTTCGGTTATCTGCCCACCAAAGAGGACTAGGTGAGGAAAGTCAAAGAAATGGCTGGGAGAGCCAGAGCCAAGCAGACCGAGAAACATTTTGAGTTGATGCATCGGCCTATCCAAGGCACCCTGAACGGACGCTTCGTCCGGGAAGGGGAGGACTTCCCGTTCTATGGTTTCCCAAAGCCATGGTCGAACGCAAAGAAGAGGCACCTACTAGGATTTGAGATCTTCTTTGACTTGCAGTTGTCTGGGGATGATGTTGCTGAGGAGCAGACAGATCCAGCAGCTAAGGTTGAGCAGTGTAAGGAAGTGGATTCCGAGAGCACCGAGATTGAAATAGGGGTAGCACTGGCTTGTCTACTTTTAGATCCTCCGATCGTACATGAGTGCATGGGGGATAACTTCTCGGTATCTATGATCAGGAATGAAATGGCTGCGAGCCCACCTTCAAACATTTTGGATGCATCCATCACACCCTCCCTCGTCTAGCAGTACGAGGAGGGATTTTTATCGAGCAGCACCGGGTCAAGTAATAAGCTGGAATCTGATTCCACCGAGTTTGTGGGGTCGGAATCAGGTTCCAGCTCGTCTGAGTCTGGGTCCGATATTCCTAAGGGTGACAACCCAGATGCCACAGTCTTGTCTAGGTCAACTTTTTCTTTTTCCTTTGAGTCTATTGTAACAGAGGAATCAGGCGACTTGGAAGTGATTAATGAGAATGAAATGGCTGTGGCCTTCGAGTACTTTTCTGTGCCCTTGATTTACTGCATTAACTCAGACTTTCAAAACTTTGATGAAAACGACAAGGAAGAAATTCCTCCGATTTTGTAATATTTGCTAGAACAATAGCAGGAGAGGTTTGTAAAATTGCTGGTTGATAAAATCACCCAAATTAATGTTGGTACTGAGAAGGACCCGCGGCTGGTCCAGATCGGGTCCATGTTGTCTTCGGAGGAGCGCGAGCGCTTAGTCGCTTTATTAAAAGATTTCAAAGATATTTTCGCTTGGTCCTACAAAGACATGCCTGGAATCGATCCTGAGATTGTACAGCACCAGATCCCTCTTGACCTAGAGGCCCGACCTGTTAAGCAGAAACTCAGAAGGATCCACCCAGATTGGGCTATCAAGATCAAAGAAGAGGTTACCAAGCAAATTGACGTAGGGTTCCTGCTGGTATCTGAATACCCAACTTGGTTAGCCAATATCATTCCGGTACCGAAGAAGGACAACAGGATTCGGGTATATGTGGACTTCAGGGATTTGAACAAAGCCAGTCCGAAGGACGACTTTCCTCTGCTGCATATCGACGAGTTAGTGGACTTCACTGCGGGGCACGCATTGCTCTCATTCATGGATGGCTTTTCAGGCTACAACCAGATTGTGATGGCACCCAAAGACCGAGAGAAGACTGCTTTTTACCACCCTGTTGGGGACCTATTGTTATAGGGTGATGCCGTTTGGGCTAAAGAATGCTGGGGCTACATATCAACAGGCCGCGACCATGATATTGCATGATATGATCCACAAAGAGGTTGAGGTGTACATGGACAACATGATTGTCAAGTCCAAGGAAAGAGAGGGCCACTACACCGCCTTGCAAAAGTTCTTTCAAATGATCAGAGAATTTTGGTTGCGGTTAAATCCTCAGAAGTGTACGTTTAGTGTTACAGCAGGGAAAATGCTTGGGTTCATCATCACACAGAGAGGTATCGAAGTCGACACTTCCAAAATCAAGGCCATCTTAGAAATACCACCACCAAGGACTGAAAATGAGGTGCGAGGCTTTCTGGGTAAAGTGCAATTCATAAGACGGTTTATTGCTAAATTAACCTTGACTTGTGAACCACTTTTTGGTCTCCTGAAGAAAGGAACAAAGTTCCAATGGGACGGCCGATGCCAAGCTGCTTTTGAGCAGATTAAGCAATATTTACAGAACCTACCTGTGTTGTCACCGCCTGAGCTGGGGAAACCGCTGATTTTGTACCTTTCATTGACTGAAACTACAATGGGCTGCATGCTTGCACAAGAGTCTGAGGACAGTGTGAAGAGAGCTATCTATTACTTGAGCAAGAAGATGCTGGATTACGAGACCCATTACACTCCGCTGGAGAAGGCTTGTTTGGCCTTGGTATGGGCTACCAGGAAGCTGCGACACTACCTGTTAGCTCACTCCGTAATGTCGGTTTCGAGATTAGATCCCATCAAATATCTCTTTAAGAAACCGGCACTTACGGGTAGGCTAGCTCGTTGGTTGCTTCTCCTTTCTGAATTCGATCTGAAGTATATGACGCGCAAGTCAGTGAAGGGGAGAGCGGTAGTGGAGTTCCTAGCCAATCACCCAGTGGAAGGGGATGAAGCAGTTGAGTACCTATTCCCAAACGAGGCCATTCTAGATGTCGAAGACGAGTTTTGGACGATGTACTTTGACGGAGCGTCAAACCAATACGGGTATGGGATAGGGGTGTTGCTGATAGCGCCCAACAATTCTCACATACCCCTAGCATTCAAACTCCGGTTCAAAGTCTCGAACAACGAGGCAGATTATAAGGCGTGTATTGCTGGACTAGAAGCAGCTCTGGAACTAGGGGCAAAACAGTTGGACGTCATCGGGGACTCGAACCTTGTTGTATCTCAAGCTAAAGGAGATTGGAAAGTTAAAGAAAAAAATATGAGAAACTACCACCAGACCTTGGACTTGCTGATTCCTCGGTTTGAGAAACTGAATTTCACTCATCTGTTAAGAGAGAACAACAGGTTCTCGGATTCATTAGCAACTCTATCTTCTATGATAGACATCCCTTTTAGAGTCCGGATGCGTCCGATCATCATCGAACAGAAATTTGCGCCGGCCTACGAGCTGATTGATGCCACAGATGAGGTACAAGATGAGAAGCCCTGGTATTACGATGTCTAGAGCTTCTTGGAAAAAGAGGCATATCCACCAGAGGCAAATGCCAAGGATAAAAGGGCAATTCGAAGAATGGCTACTCAGTTCATCGTCTGCGGGGGAAAACTGTATAAAAGAGGTCATCTCGGGATGCATAAACTGTATGTTGATGCTGAAGAGTCCAAGCGCCTAATGGAGGCCATCCATGGAGGAAAGTGCAGAGCACACATGAACGGGGTAATGCTAGCTCGGAAGATCCTTAGACAGGGTCACTACTGGTCCACCATGGACGAGGATTGTATTGGCTTTGTCTAGCGATGCCACAAATTCCAGATTCATACAAACCGCATGAACATTCCGCCGTCGAAGCTGTACAACATGACTTCGCCATGGCCATTTTTAGTCTGGGGGATTGATGTGATCGGGGCTGTCACTCCGAAGGGGTCCAATGGGCATTAGTTCATTCTAGTCGCGATAGATTATTTTACAAAGTGGGTTGAGGCCTAATCTTATGCGGTGTTGAAGGCGTTGCACGTTGCCAAGTTCATTAGGAATAACATCATCTGTCGCTACGAGGTCCTGAATGAGGTCATTTCAGATAATGGTTCCCACTTCAAGAAAGAAGTGATCGACTTGTTGGAGAAGTACAACGTGGCTTTTCATAAGTCGTCTACATATCGGCCGCAAACCAACGGAGCAGTTGAGGCCGCCAACAAGAACATCAAGCATATTCTGTAGAAAATGGTGGAAACCTACAGGGATTGGCCAGATAAGCTGCCGTTTGCTCTGTGGGGCTACCAGACTTCAATTCGAACTTCTACTGGGGTAACTCCGTATTCCTTGGTCTATGGGATGGAGGCCGTTCTACCTATCAAAGTTGAGGTTCCATCATTGGGAGTACTGGCTGAGCGTCAGATAGCTGAGGCAGATTGGTAGCAAAGTAGGTTCGAAGAACTCATGCTCTTTGATGAAAGAAGGCTGAAAACACTGTACCATGTTCAGGGTTATCAACGACGAATCGCCAGGGCTTTCAACAAGAAGGTTAAGTCCAGGAATTTGAAAGAAGGAGATTTGGTGCTCAAGGACAACCGAGCTCCCATCCACGATCCTAGGGGCAAGTTCAAACCTAATTGGACTGGCCCTTACATCATCAAGTCAATCTGGTCGAGTGGAGCTGTCATTCTGATGGACCTAGATGGCTTAGAGTTCTCCCAACTGATCAACATGGACAAGTTGAAGAAATATTACCCCTGAGTGGCTCGCTAGGCCGAAAACCCGAAAGGGCGACCTAAGCAAAAGTTAGAGCATAAAAAATTTGAAATGATAAAAACTGAGCTCGCAAGGTTGAAAACCCAGAAAGGGCGGCCTTGGCAAAAGTTAGAGCACAAAAGGAGAGAGTTAATACACAAGTGAACCCAAGCCGAACTACGTAAGGCTTGATTTCCATCTTTGGGATACGTAGGCAACTTCATCCTGAAGTCCAGCCATAAACACTCCCCCAATCAACTTCGTCCATGTGATCATGTTTGGTCATCTTTGTCTATTCGGCATTCAGGAGCTCGGTTGTGATCTCCGATACAGTGTTATTTAGACTAAGGGCAACTTTCCAGTTGCTGGGGATCCGGGGTTATATATCTCAGTGATAGATCTCAGGTGTGTCCAGTTGTGATCCATAGCGAAAATGGTTTTGAAAAGTTTTAATAAAATTTGATTTTGCTCAAAATAATCTTTTTACAACTCATACCATTTTTGGACCAAATGGAAAATTTTCAGTACCCACAACCTTCAATTACTTTGATTTCAATACAGAGTTCTCCTATTCTTGAATACAAATTGAAGTTGTTTTTCATTACATCCATAAAGAAAACTTGAAAGTTCTGATTAAAGCAAATAAATCCGGGGCATAATCAGGTGTTCCTGCGTCCCCTCCCAGAGCTTGTGGAAGCCTCTGATGCCAAAGTGGGCCCCACTTGTGCCTTTTCATTGAGCCAATCTATGCACTCATCAAAGAGGGTGCAGCTAAAAGTAGAAGCGGGGGCCAGAAGCTCTCTCGTCCTCCATGCTGCGGCATACTGAGCTAGCTGTGCGCCTCGGACCGAAAATGTAGCAGGGTACTCTATCCCCTCCTCCGGACAAGTCTGATCATGACCGAACTGGCGCCGGATCCGGAATAGAAAGTAAAAGACACAGTGTTTCAAGCCAATCAACTGAATCTCGGGCTGGCGAGTCATGTTATAACTCATCGTTGGTAAATTAAGCCAGGGGCAGCGCCAGGCAATGTCGAGAGCAGACAAATTGCACATCCAATTGTACCACCATCCCTCATCCGAGGCATCAACTAGACGTTGTCGGAAGAAATAGTTGCGAGCTGAATATGCCGGGCATGAGTCCACCACTCTCAATTTATCCATTAACCACACCTGGGGAAGGATGAAAAATGAGAGATTAAAGAATAGAGAGCTGTACGTTGAGAGAAAAGTAAGAAAAGGGTTTTGAGAGAAAAACCGAGCCTGAGGGCCGAGTGATGTGAGAAATATGTGTGAGAGAAATATATGTTAGATATGAAGGCTTTAGGAATTCCAAACCAGGTTATGATCTTCTGCCAGATAAACTTCTTAATGTCCTTCTCTTTGATAGATCTTAGTGCATTTGCCTCCACCCATTTTGTGAAGTAGTCTGTTATTGCGATAAAGAACTTCCTGTTGCTCAGCGCGGTTGAGAGTGGTCCCACTATGTCTAAGATCCACATTGCAAAAGGCCAAGGGCTAGTCAGATGCAGGAGCTTTCTGAATTTCTGGCATTTTTTGCACTTCTTGACATACTTCTCTGCGTCTGCTTGCGTGTATGGCCACCAGTACCCTTATGAGATAGCTCAGCAGGCCAAAGATCTCCCCCTTTTGTGGCTTCCACAAATGTCCTCGTGAATTTCAAACAAGAATGCCTCGACCTTGCTAGGATGGACACACTTCAAGTATGGTTCCGTGAAGGACTTTTTCTATAGTGCTAGATATGGGAAAAACCAAAACTATTGTGACTTGGCATGAATCTTGTTGGCCTCCTTCTTGTCTTCTTAAACAATCCTATCTTTTAATAACACGATGATGGGGTCCATCTAGGAGGGACCCAGCTCGGCGCAGAATACCTCAGCTGCTTCAGGTTTCTCGATGCTCGATCTTTGCAGGAAGTCAACTAGCAAAGGGTGCGAGATAGAAGTGTCTTCCATTGACGCAAAGCTGGCCATTTCGCCAACCTTGCCATTTTTCTCTTGGTCGATTTGTTCTATCCTCATGACTTCAAATTTTTTGATCTCATTTTTTACTAGCTCTTGATACTTGGCCATTTTGTCATCCTTTGCTTTATAGTCACCTGATATTTGGTTGATAACTAATTGGGAGTCGTCGTACACCATTAGCTCGGTGCCCGTCATCTGGTAGGCTGACTTAAAACGGGCTAATAATGCTTCGTACTACGCTTCATTATTGGATGCTAGGAATCCGAGTGTAATAGCTTGTTAGATGGTCAGGCCATCTGGCAAGATGAGGACTATCCCAAATCCAGCTCCATGTCTGTTGGAAGAGCCATCCACAAAGAGCTTCCATGTCTTTTCTACAAACAACCTTCAGCAAGTGGATAGATCTGAAGATCATTTAGGGTTTCGGATTTCAGTTACTTCTCCCAGTCTTCGTGTGCCGGTTAATTGATATTTTCTTCGCTTGGTTGCCCAGTTGCGTGGCTTGCCTCCTCATCTGGCAATACGCTGTTGTTCGTAGTGGACGATGCGTCCACTACTAGACTATCATTGCACGGTTGATCAACTTGATTTGGGGGTTGCGCTATTCCTGTGGTACTCCCTCATTAGGCTCGGTTTCCTCAATCAAGTCAATCGGGAAAACAGAATGACTTCTTGGAGTAAACTCTGCCACAAAGTCTACCAAAGCTTGGGCTTTTATTGCCATTCTAGGTTAGAACTTGTTGTGGAATTGTCCCAATTTCACTGCCCACTTCAATATTTGCTCAGAGAAGTCCACCATTTCGAACAAGGCCTTTGGAGGGAATGCTGTTAAGATGACCATAGTATGCACATGGAAGTAGTGAGGCAACTCTCTTAAAGCCATCATTAAAGCTAAGGCTAGTTTTTCTAATGGCAAGTATCTCGTTTTGGCATCTAGCAATGTCTTGCTTACATAAAAAATGGGCAAGTGTTGTATTCCTTCGGCACGTACCAACACCGTGCTAACTGCAAGTTGGGAAACAACCAAGTATAAGTAAAATTCCTCACCTGGTACTGGGTTGCCAACAGCAGTAGAGAGGTGAGTTACTCCTTTAAGTTCTCCAGAGCTCGGTCACACTCTTCATCCCACTCAAACTTTGCCTTAAGCGCCTGGAAGAACGGTCAACACCTGTCTGACAACCGACTTATGAATCGGTTTAGCGCGGCAGCTAAGCCCGTGAGGTGCTACAACTTCTTGACTATGTTAGGCCTCTTTAGTTCTTAAATGTCCTTGATTTGAGAAGGAACGGCTTCTACACCGCTGTTGGTCAGTAGAAAGCTGAGAAATTTACCTGATCCCACGCTGAATGCACACTTGGAGGTGTTCAGCCGAAGTTTGTGTGTCTTCAATAGTTGGAACATCTTAGCTAGGTTAATAAGATGGTCTGCTTCATTCTTGCTTTCAACCACCATGTCGTCAATGTAAGCCTCCATCGTTTTGTCTAACAATGGTTCAAACATTTTGGTGACCATTTGCTGAAATGTTGCCCCTACATCTTTTAGGTCAAACGACATGACCTTGTAGCAATACAACCCCCTTGGAGTTGTGAAGGATGTGATCTCCTGATCCGGTGCATACATAGCAATCTGATGGTATCCACAATATGCATCAAGAAAGCTAAGTCAGTTGTGGCCTACAGTTAGGTCCACTAGTTAGTCTATCCTTGGTAGAGGAAAACTATCTTTTGGGCACGCCTTGTTGACCGTCTTGTAGTCCACACAAACACACCATTTGCCATTTTTCTTAGGCACCACTACCATGTTGGAGATCCACTTGGGATAATGGACCTCTCTAATTGCCCCTACTTCTAGCAGATTTCCTACTTCTTCAGCTACTATCTCGACTTGATGTAGAACTAACTTGTGTGCTTGTTGTATGAGCGGTCTGGCGGTGGGGTTGACGTTAAGTTGATGACAAATGAAGTTTGGGTCAATACCAGGCATATCATACGGTGTCCAAGCAAACACTTCGATATTAGAGATCAAAAACTCAATGATCTTCTTTCTCTTAGTGCTGGACAAGGATGAGCTGAGCAAGAAGAGCTTCTCTGGGTCGTTCTTGTCAATTCTTACCTCTACCAGATCCTCCACTGCTTTCTGTTCGGCTACCTTGCCTACACCAACAAACATCTCATTACTTTCCGGTTCCTCCACCATTTGCACGAATCCCTTGGCTGCTCGGCTTCCATTTACCATCACGAAGCATTGCTTGGACATAATTTGGTCTCTCAAGACCTCTTCAATTGCTCCGGCTTCGTTAGGGAATCGCACCACCTGATGGTAGGTTGATGCTAAGCTCTCATGGCATGCAACCATGACCTTCCCAAAATAATGTTATAATTGGAGACGACTTTCAACACCCTGAATTCCACTTGCTTTATCATCGAACCAGCTTTGACCAGCAAAATTATCTTGAAAATTGGCCATTCTGGCATTAAGTTGAAACAGGCCAAAGGAGATGTCACAGGTGCTAAGTCTTTGTCCTCTAATTTTAGTTGTTTAAAGGTCTCATAATACATTATCTCGCACAAGCTCCCCCGGTCTATCAAGATCTGATTGATATCAAAATTCTTGACACACAAAGTAACCACTAGCGCATCGTTACGAGGGCTTTGCAACCTTGCTAAGTCTCTGTCAGAGAAAATGATGACGATTTTTGCTTCCATCTTCCCTTTTTTCATGGTTGGCTACACACTCAATACTTCTCTCATATGCTCCACCTTCTTGATCATCCTTCTAAGCTCACAGACTCGCTCATGCTTGATGATACCATGTATAACATTTAGTAAGCCTTGAGCGTCGTTCGTCAGCATCCCATTTGCCGTATCACGATCTGGGGTCAGGTCGTGCTCCCCTCTTCAATGTATACCGATCTAAGTGGTCTGGTGCCACCAATTCTTCAAAGTGTTGCCTCAAAAGCATGCAATCTTCAGTTCAGTGCCCAACTTCATCATGGAAAGTGCACCTATACCTTTCGTCATAACCCCTCTGTGCTACACCCAATTTGGCAGGCTACCAAACAGAGGGTTCATCATGTATTTTACTAAGAATTTGATAGATAGGCTTCTTGAACACTGTTGTTATAGAGGTATGGACCCTCAACCTCCTTGCCTTGGGGTCTTCATAATTTGGCTGTCTTCCATGAATGTTACGGTCTGGTCAGCCTTTCTTTCCAATTGAATTAAGCTTTCTTGCAAACTTCTTGTTAGGCATCGCTGTTGTGCCAGACTTTACTGTCACGACCCAAACCTGCCCTTATCGGTTTAGCGCCATAACCGGCCAGTAGTCCTTGGATTACCAAAGGCCTGTAAACAGAATAACGTATAATTAGGGGCCGCGGAAGCAAATATACCAACAATGCATAGTCCATAGAGCGGTGCAGACATACATGGGACAGAAATTTAAAACCTTATGTAATATGTTTACATACACGTGGCATCAAAATGCAGACATCTTCATCACATTTAATACAGTTGTAGCCAAAAGGGGTATAGCCCAATATACACATAAAAAAAAAAAAAAAAATACAAGGTCTTAACTTATGCCATTTAGACTTGACTTGCGCACAAAGAGAACCTCCTCGGAGTCACAACAACTGGCTGACAAAACAGAGATACCAGATTCTCAACTTTAGGTCTGGTCACGCGCCTGGTCACCTGCATACATAATATAAATAGTGAGCCGAAGCCCAGTGAATAATAACAGAATAAAGATTTTAATGAATGATGCCCAGAACATATTTCAAATCTCATAGCAAATCAGAATCATAATGAGGTTTATCACGGAAACAAAGTCATAGTCTTATTCATATTCAAATCATGCATGGAACATCCATTAGCTTAAACATGTCTCTTGGGTCAAGCATATCAAGTTCCAAAAAGAAACCTCCAGTACTGGGTAACATATCTCATACATGAGCCACGGTATTGTTTATCCCGGGCGAGGCCCTGTGCCGCGGTATTATCTCCCCCGGGCAAAGGCCTCATGACCATAAGCCACAGTATTATATCCCCTAGGCGAGGGCCTCTGCTAAGGACACCACAATTACATTTCAAGAAATTTGGACATTCATTTATTCGTACAAAACATAGTATTTCAGAAAACTGATCATTTCCTATCATCATAAAATAATTAAAGTCAAAAATAACTTTACAGAGTTATTACTCACAGATAACTTTGGTAGTAAACAAATGGATCAACCGTTCACAACGCGTGACTTACACGAAACGTAATAGATACATATAATGAAACACACACTCGGTTGAAACTTAACTTCTTTCGTTTCATTCTTAGTGTGTTCTAAATCTTAACCTCTTATTGAGTCTTAATCATGGCCTAGGAATGCTTGGAGTGACATGAGGATGCAAATATGCACTTAAAAAAAGTTTCTCAAAATTAGCTGAAAACCGGGTCTCCGCTCGAGCGTAACTTCCTTCGCTCGAGCGGGGCTCACAAACAAAGGTGGTCGCACGAGGGTAACTTCTGTCGCTCAAGCGATCTGCAAAAGTACTAGTTACATGAAATTCCCACTCAACAGTCGCTCAAGCAGAAGACTGAGAAAAAGAGGTCCTCACTCGAACGCCACCTTGGTCGCTCGAACGGACTGCAAAATTTTGCAAAACTTCTGGGAGCTAGATTTCACGCTCGAGCGAGACTTTCCTCGCTCGAGCGGAAAAGCCAAATTCTGGAATTTCCAAAACTGTGTTTGAAGTTCAAACATGGTATTCAAAGCTTCAAATCTTGTGTTTTTGGTACAAAAACATGGAGAATCATTATATAACATGAAAATACTTTCAATTTGAAACCATTTATTCAAAATCGTGGCAAATTCTCAGCCATTAAACTCCAATTTCAAGTTATAAAATAAGTTTAATTCAAATTGGGTGTATATTTCTTCAAAACATAATCAAGTGACATCGAAGCATGAAAACATAAAGGATTCTCCAGAATGAGGTATAATTGTGCCATGCATGTAGGAATTTCATGAATTCTAACTCAAATTATGCATGCATGTACATGTTTAACTCTTAACTTCCAAATTCAAGGTGCTTGAAGCTTCTATTTAACAATTCCATGCAAATGAACTCAAAACCTCGATGAATACAACTTCTACATGACTTGATTCTAAGAATTTAGGATGAATAATGTGTGAATTCAAGTGTATTATGGCTCTATTCTTTGAATCTTCCACCAATTCTCTACAAATCTCCTATTTCTCTCTCTAAATGTTGAACTCTCTCCCTTCTCTCTCAATTCTCAGCCAAATGTGTATATAAATGAGCTCATAAGCTTAATTCAGGCTATTTATAAGGTGTGATTAAGTTAGTCTAATCACATATGATTAAGGTTAATTAACTATGCTTAATTCCAATTTCCAATTAAAGTTACCATAAAATTCTAAATATTCTAATTAGCCTATAAATCAAGTCAATTTCTGAATCATATGCTGATAAGGCCTTCAATTCGCAATCGAAACGAAAACATGAACAGATCTTTCTACGTTAAACAGATATAAATACAAATAAGGCAAGATATGATACGAAACTTCACTTAAATTCTTTATTAGGCATAATTAAGCATGGATTAACGTTAATCATGGGTCAGGGTTGTTACATTTACCTTGGCGCAAGCGCCATCTTCTTCTACCCTGATGTGTTGGTACACTCTCTCCATCAAGGCTTTCGTAGGGAGGAGTGGCGTCATTGTCATGGAATCCCTTAACTTATGGTCTACTGGCAGACCTAGCTTGTACTGTACAATAGCTAGGTTGTTGGGGCAGTCACCTATCTGGTTGAAGATCTCCCAATATCTGTTGTTGTATGAATTCAACGTTTTTTTCTCGCCCATGTCTATGGCGAGCAATTGGTCTATTTCAACGGGTGTCTTGGTGTTTGTCTTGAACCTGGTGACAAACGCCTCTGCAAGTTGCGCCCATGAAGTAATGCTGTCTTCGGGTAACTTCTCAAACCAAGTCAAGCCCAGGTCGCCTAAGCTTGACGGAAACAAGATGCAAATTAGAGCTTCGTTCCACCAATGTATAGTCATTACTTGGCGAAAGTGGCAAAAGTGCATGTAGGGGTCCGACTTCTCCTCGTAGATTATGAACTTAGGCTGGTTGAAGCCTAAGGACAGTGGTGCATTCCCTGTTGTCGGAACGAACGGCGAGCTCTACAACCTTGCCAGTGCCTTATCGACTAGTCCGTAGGTAAGGCTCGGTATAGGCATTCCAACCTTGATGCTTCTGTGCGCTCTAGGTACCAGTCGTTGTAGAGCTGAGATCCTTTGAGAGTGATGGGCCTTGGCATCTTCCCTCATTTGCGTCCTTTCTTTTAGAACAGTTCATAGATCCACCAATTCGGGCAGCTCAATGTGCCGAGAGGTGGTTTGGTGAGTATATGAAGGTCAGTAATTGCTTCTCTCTATGCAAGACCTTTCAGTTCTCGTTCTCTCATACCTAGAGTAACGAGTCCTGGAGGTCCTTGAGCATGTATCGCCTATCTAGAGGCTCCTGCTATCGGAATGTGTAGGTGTGGCCTGCCTATCTCGATCTCCTGAGTGGCGAGAACGAGTTCTTTCTTAGCAGATTTCCACTCCCACCAAACCCTTACTCTTCATCTAGCATTTCATGGCCTCCATGTTAGCTGCCATTCTCTTTATTAATTCGTCTTGCTCTCTTACACAATCCTTGAGAACCTGGGCATCCATCCTCCACTTATGTCTGTTTGGGCTTTGAGAACGATGAGGACTTATGCCTTGTTTTTCTCACGCGCTCCTATGAGGGTTTCGTTGCTAAGGGTCCAAGTCTTTCTTGGACGAAACAAAAGGCAAATCCTCGTGCCTTCTATTTCCTTTTGGAGTTTGTCCATCGACAGCAGACTGAGGCAAGTCTTCATTGTGCGCCATTGAAATCAGTTGAAGGAAAACTCAATCAAAAGGTTTGTTCTTTGTGATCTTTCCCACAAACGCCGCCAATTGTACGAGGAAGAAATAATATGTCTCGTATAATCCTGTTGATCAAAATTGCACTCCTCCAAACGTCGTCGTCTTATCACCTGAAAATACAAATGTGAGCTAGCTAGTGGGTGTGTGCCGGAAACCCTCCGATGTCTAAGTCAGCAAGTAGACAATAGATACAAAAGCTCTGTGAATTCGGGAGTATGAATTGCAATACCTGAGATAAGGGTTTGGCTTGAGCTTTTGTAAATTCCACATGGCTCACTCCTAGTAGGACTCTAACTCTCATTAGCAGAGTGCTCTTAGGAGTCATATGCCCAAAGATAATGCTTATCCTTATAACACCCTCCTCACTGCTAATCAAGTAAGATGGAAAAACACGTCACACTGATATATGTTACTCTGCTCTTCCTGTGACCGAGACTTCCAGTCACTTCGTCGAGCTAAGCCTAGCTCGGTTTTCACCACTTACTCAGGACATTGCTCCGGCTTGTTTACCGACCATACACGAATAGCTATGCCCAAACTCATTAACCGCCTTAGCAACTATCAACCTAGGACCGAGCTAACTAGGCACCTAACTTGGCCCAATGCGCGGCCCAACCTCAGAAGACAACGTTACGTAGCTCGGCCCAGTTTGCACACAAATTACCCTCTCGCCAGTAATCTTTTTATTTATTTTTTATTTTTTATTTTTTGCATAAATATTTCACTTAATTAGTTCTAAAAGGGGAACGTTTTGGATTACTAAAATCAATTTTAAAATAAGTTTATTAAATCCCTACACTCTTTCAAATGGAATGGTCAACTAGAGAGAATCCACTCCCTAAACAAATTATTACTGATATTTACTGGTAAAAAATGCAGTGAGGCAAGAATGAACTTTACGTTTGTTTTGGTTTTCATAATTTGCTTTTAAAAAAATTTTGTAAAAAAATTATAAACTAATTTACTAAAAAAATATTACATCAAAATCACTCATCATTTTGATATATGTTTACAGTTTTTGGGGTTCAAAATAATTTTTAAATAATTATTTAAATCCCATTCAAAAAATAATATTCAAAAATATGATTTTAAGGTTTATTTTTGTCAAATTAATTTTTAATTTTTCAAAAAATGACTGTAAAATTGAAACGAAACAAAATATCCAACTTAAGAGAATCTCCTCGCAAAACAAATTATGACCGATATTTTCTGGTACCAAACGCAGTGATGCAAGAGTGAACTTTATGTTTGTTTTGGTTTTCATAATTTGCTTTTAAAAATTTTTGTAAAAAAATTAAACGCTAATTTATTAAAAAAAAATAATATATCAAAATCACTCATCATTTTGATATATTTTTACAGTTTTTGAGGGTCAAAATAAATTTTAAATATTCAAAAATATCATTTCAAGATTTATTTTTATTGAATTAATTTTTATTTTCTAATAAAATTTTAAAAATTGTCTCTAAAATTGAAACCAAACAAAACCTCGTAACAAAGTTCCATTATGCTAACTTTGGTTTTGTATTTGGGGAAAAATGTTTGGGAGCACTAATTAGTGCTCCCACTAATTCGGTGGCAGTGGGTCCCGTCATTAATGATGTGATGTTTTAGTAATGGAGTTATATATTTTTTTTTTTTTTTTTTTTTAATGCATTAGTGCTATTAGTGGTGATGTTTTTAGTGGGATCAATCATTGTTGTAAAGGAAATATTAAGTGGAGATGCCCTTGCTAAATTTGCTAGTTCCTTGCATGATAAAGGGTGAATTACGTCCCAGTGGCAGTGGGTCAAAAAAGTTTTTTTTTTTTTTTTTTACTCAAATATAGAGGTGTGTAAGTTAGAGTTATACCTTACAATATTTCACTTGCATCTCATCACAAAATTACTTGTACCTCACATTTTTTATAATTTTTTTCTCAATTCCGTTGTACTGTAATTTTTCCTATGATAAATTTACCTTTTCTCAAGTCCCTTCCATTTTTAGCGTAGCCTTGGTTGGAACAGTAGTATTAAAATTATATTAAAAAAATGATTTAAATATATAAAAATTAGTTTTGCAAAAAACCAAACACAAATAATACCAAAAAGCTAACTAAACTTACGGACAAAGAATGTAGATACAGAAAATGACAGAAGTCACTTATTTGAGACAAAATTTGTCTATCACTATGGTGCTATGAAATCAATAGACGTTTGTCTCTCAAGATGTAACAATCAAATCATAGAGTTGAAGAACTTCAATCCATGTGCAATATGAATGCAATAAGAAAAACTCAATCAATTAAATGCTAAAGAGGGACCGAATTTATAGACGAATTTGTAACTCTTTAGAACAGTCATATAGGTTATTTGGTTCAAAGTTGAGTAAAAATCATTTTGTCAAAACCATTTTGCTAACAATTTTTACATGGATTTGCAGGGGCCTACTTTTTTGAGTAGACTTTTGTGATTCTATGATTTTGTCTTATGTTAAGATTTTATTTCTTTCTGTTGAAAAAGAAGAACTATCATCAGGGCTAGGTGGGTGCTTGGTAAACACCATTTTAAACTGTTCTTTTTACGTCTTGGGAACAAAAAAAATAAAAATAAAATGTTGAAAAATATTGGTGTATCTAACAAATTATTAAATAAAGGCTTATTTGATTAACATGAATAATAATGAAAGGATTAATAATTTTATGAATTAGGATAGAATTAATTATCTAATTAAATTAGTGAGCTAACTATTTACAATGTATTCATTTTGTTTTTTTTTTTGTTTTTTTTTAATACTTGAAATTATGATTCTCAGTCTCTCTCGATATTAAAAATTTATCAATTTTGTCAGATTGAATATTCGCCGTACATGCAATTTGGTTATAAAATTTACAATTAAATATGAGATTATAAAATGTTTCTACAATATAAGGGGAAAAAAAAAAGCACTTTTCATTAATTTTAAAATGAATAATTACCTACAAGTCCTGTTTTGTGATGTTGTGCTAAGTCTCATGTAGAGGTTCCTTTTCTGAGTAGACTTTTGTGATTTTATGATTTTTTTTTATGCTAAGCTTTTATTTCTTTCTGTTCAAAAAGAAGAACTATCATATAAGGGCTAGGTGGGTGCTTAGTAAACACCATTTTAAACTGTTCTTTTTACTTCTTGGAAAATAAATAAATAAATAAATAAAAATATTGTTGTATCTAACAAACTAGGGCTTATTTTATTAACATGAATAATAATGAAAGAATTAATAATTTTATAAAGTGTAGGATTAGTTATCTGATTAAATTAGTGAGATAACTATTTATTATGTATTCATTTTGCTTTCTTTCTTTCTTTTTTTCATACTTGAAATTATGATTCTCATCCTCACTCAACATTAAAAATTAATCAGTGTCGTAGAATTGAATATTCACCATACATGTAATTTGATTAATAAAATTTGTAATCAAATATGAGATTATGAAATGTTTCTACAGTATAAGAAAACAAGAAGAAAAAGAGAAAAAGAAAAAATAGGACACTTTTCATTAATTTTAAAATGAATAATTACCTACAAGTCCTGTTTTGTGAAGTTGTGCTAGAATATGCAGAGGTTCCTTTTTTGAGTAGACTTGAGTGATTAAATGATTTGGTTTTATGTTAAGCTTATATTTCTTTCTGTTGAAAAAGAAGAAGAATTGTCATCAGAGCTAGGTGGGTGCTTAGTAAACCCCATTTTAAACTGTTCTTTTTACTTCTTGGGAACAAAAAAAAATGTAGGAAAATATTTATGAATCTAACAAACTATTAAAGTAAGGGCTTATTTGATTAAGAAGAATAATAATGAAAGAATTAATAATTTTATGAATTAGGGTAGGATTAGTTATCTAATTAAATTAGTGAGACAACTATTTACAATCTATTCAATTTTTTTTTTTTTTTTCATCTTAGAAACTATGATTCTCAGCCCTTCTCAATATTAAAAAATTATCAATTTCATCAGATTGAATATTCACCGCACATGTAATTTGGTTAATAAAATTTGCAATCAAATATGGGATTATGAAATGTTTCTATAGTATAAGAAAAGAAGTAAAGAAATCCCTACCTCTTGAAGCAAAGAGGAGACAACCCAAAAATCACCGGCGACAAAACAATATGCTCAGATTAAATAAATGCCTTCGTCGAGTTCTATGCTTTTCTCCAAAGCACTGTGGTGGTGAAATCAATGGAATAGGGTGTATAGGAGGGTTTTAAGTAAGAACTAGAGAGAGAGTGAAGAAATTAGGTTTAGAAATGTTAGAGAGAGAGAGAGAGAGCTGAGATGAAAAGTGACAAAAAAAATCCTTCTCCCCAATCGAATATACGCACAAACTGCTCGAGTGACCAAAACACGGCTCAAGTATGCAATGACCCTTTCCTAGAAGTTTTGCAGACTGCAAAAGTTCGCTCGAGCGAACCTGAAGAAAAGCAAACATGATTTTCTTTTGAAAAATGAACTACCAACCTGTTCACGACAAAACCAATAACTCCAAACCTAATAATAACAAGACAAAAAGGAGTGCAGACAATGATAAAGAGTATCAGATCCAAAATCTAAGAACATGAAAGGATCGGGTCTAACCCAAGCCGTTATAGCTCCTAGGGCATGGTGAGATATTGCCACTAGAGAGTTATAAATATTGGAAGGGATATGGCTCACGATTTTGTGTTGTGGTATGGAGGCATAGTGTTTGGTGATCATTTTTCTTTCAACTAGGTGTACATATTTGCTTGTGTGGGTGTTTCTTGAAAAAATAAACTAATAGGACTTACTGAGATAAAAGGCACATAAATTACACTTAGTATCCCTACACTCTCACTAAAATTTCGTTTCAGTCTATTCACTTTTAATTACCCATACACTTTCACTAATTTCATTTTAGTCTATTCACTTTCAATTATAACAGGGGTAAATTACACTTTGCACGCCTGCACTTTGCACCAAATCTCACTTTAGCCCCTATACATAAAATCATGGCAGCAACCACCTGCACTTCTAGTCAAATCACATTTTGGTCTCTGCACATGAAATTGTGACAATCAACCCGTATACTTTTGGTAAAATCTCACTTTGACCCCTACACAAGTGTCAAGTGTCAATGTCCCATTTACTTTACTCAATTGTTTAAATCTTTAACAGAATCTAGTCATGTGATAAGAATGTCACTACGACATTAAGGCAAGAAAGGAAAATCATTTACATTTTCCACCAATACATGCTCTATTCCAAAGTTTAGATCAAAATATGACCGTGTTAGGCTAAAATAAAATGTAGATTGTGAACAACTAAGAAGATGAACTAAGATTTTGCATAAATTGGAATCACGAAACTATAAGGGTTTTGGTTTAAACCTGACCCATTACACGCTTTTAGATCCAGGATTTCATGTCTTTAATTATTGTTCATGCCCTTTTGTCATCTTGTTAGTAGTTGAATTGAGTTTATGGTTGTGTTTGAACTTGGTTGGGAGTTAGTTTTTTTAAAAAGTGGCTATCCAATTATCTTCTTGTTCGCTCGAGCGATGTTTTGATCGCTCGTGCGGTCTTTGAGATCTCTTAGTATTTTTGTAGGTTTACAAAACTTCTAGGAGTAAGGTATCTTCACTCAAGCGGTCCTTCTTGTACTCGAGCAGTATCTGCAGTCTGTAAAACTTTTGGAAAGGGGTCATTTTGCGCTCGAACGATGTTTTGGTTGCTCGAGCGATCTCACTTATTGTGTCTTACACTCGAGTAGTCTGAGCGTATATCAGTTCGGGAAAAGGGGTTTTTAGATCACTTTTTCATTCCTCTCTCTTTCTAAAATACCTCTAATCCTAATTTCTTCTCTCTCTCTCTCTCTTTCTAATTTTTGCTTTAAAATCTCAAATAACCCTCACCCATTGATTTCTCTATCATAGTTCATTGGAGAAAAAGGTAGAGCTCATTGAAAGTTTCGTTTTAATCGAAGAAGATCTTGTTCTTGGCTTCGTCAAACTTCAACTCTTGTTTTCTTCCTCTTCTAAACTTGAGATAGGGATTTCTTCAACCTTTACTATAATTCTTAGCTTAGTTATTTACTCTTCGAAAAGAGTTAGTAATTTGAGAATTTTGGGTTAAATCTAAGGTTTGATTTTGAAATGTAAAAGAGGGGTTTTTTAAATAAATTCTTGAGAAGGGTTGTGGGAGTATGTATATTGTTGGGTTGTGTTGAAATGTTAGTATTTCCTTCCTTAAATGTGATTTTGGAAAATAAATGAGGTTTTGTTGAATATCAATGATGTTTGATTTATGAAAGAAAATGAATAAGATGTTGGGTTTGAAAGGATATGAAGAATGTATTTGTTGATAATAAGAGTGAAGTTGGATATTTATTGTCGCTTCTATTTTGAAATTTATGAAATTATATCTGTTGTTGAAAAATTATTTGTTGCGTAAAGATTGCTATTTTGGGCTATCGGTGGATGTTAGCTTTTTTATTGTTATAGAAATTGCACGAGGATTAGGTTAATTGAAACCAACTCATACATTTTGTATTAAGCATTGTTTCATAATTAATCATTGAAAATAGATTATTTTGAGCAAAATGGGGTGCATATCTTGGTGAATCTAGTTAGGGAGTGTGGTTATGGTTTATATTGTCGGCATGTGCATCCTTAGTGAAAGTCCACAAACCTGGGTGACTAAGTGCAAATCCTTCCAGTTAATATCGGTAAAATGGTTTTGGTAGTGCTTGTATTGCCTAATGGCAGACATGTACCTAAAGATTCCCAGTATTTTACATCCACTACCCTATTTTCTGATGTAAAAGAGTATTTTCACGAATTGAAATATAATAATAATAATAATAATAATAACATTGCATTGTTTTGAGATACAAAAGTATAATGTTTGCCAAATGACATGCATGCACATTCACCTTATGACTTTGTTAAGTTTGATACATTGTGTTAAAGTATTTCTACTAAGCTTTGGCTCACTTTACGTGGAAAACAATTTTCATATGCTGATGATATGACTCCACCAATGACATAACTTAAGAGGACTTAGAACCGAGAACTTCTTTTGTTTCATTTTTTTTTTAATTTTTTGTAATTATCCTTGTATAAGCCATGGGATTTATATGTATTGAATTTAACTCACTTTTGTTATAACCAAGTATTGACTTAAAAAAATGTAGCCACTAAGGTATAGACATATCTGTATTTCTTTTTGTTCAAACTCATTTACACATGTCATATGTTATAGATTCATGATTTATGAATGCATATTCGCATATGTCATATTTTGTACGAGCACTCAGAATTAATGAAACGATGTTATTGTGTAAGTTCTCATATTCTTAGATCATTAGGAATGTGTGTCGTTTCTTTTATTTGAGGGCGTAACAGAAACTCTATTTTTCACGGTAACACAATCTTCTGTCTATTCATCTTTCTTTCTATTTAATTTCTTTGTCACATTTTTTTATATTTCAAAAACTCTATTTTCTTGCCTTTTTGTCCCAATTTTTGCCATACAAACATATATATTCTATTATATAACTCTCATGTGCTTATCACGTAAGACAAAGTATATTAGGGAGACATATAGATGATTTTCCTCTCTTACCCTTATTTCGTAGTAACATTTTTTGTCACTTGACTGGATTTTGTTAAAGATTTAAAAATGAAATAACAGAAGAGGGACATTGACACTTGTGTACGGACCAAAGTGAGATTTGAGTAAAAGTGCAGGAGATTAATTGTCACAATTTTATGTGTAGGGGCCAAAATGCGATTTGACCAGAGTGTAGGGAGTTGATTATCATGATTTCATGTGTAGAGGCCAAAGTGGGATTTTGTCCAAAGTGTAGGGGTGCAAAATATAATTTACCCATTATAATAGTCATTATCCTATATTTTAAATCAAGTTCTAATCTCACTTTTTTTTGTCTATCTATCATTAATAAAGTTAACGAAAATTCAAATTGAAAGATTAAAGTGAGATCTTGGTAAAAGTATAAGTATTGAAGTGATATTTTAGTAAAAGTGTAAAGGTACTAATTAGACAATAAAAATGTCACACATGATTCAATTAACAAGTTCTGTCAACTTTGTTAGCGATAGATGGATGGAATGGAGAGATTGCAAGTTGACTTAAATTGTAAGGGTTGATTGTTTGAATTGAAAATGAAAGAAGTAAAATAAGATTTTGATAAAAATATAGGGGTACTAAGTGTAATTAATCCTAAGGAGAACCTAGTTGACTTCTCACTAAATGCCTCTTTTTTAAACATTTTTTTGTTGAATTTGAAATATTTTTTTACTATTTCCATAGAACTTTTTTCACAAACCCTAATATCAAAACAAGGATTTGGGGTTGTTGTGTATAAGGCACAACAACTCTGTTGTGAGCATTTGTGGGGGCTTTGTCTTGAACTTATTTTGATAATCTAAATTATTTATATTTTAAGATTCGTCAAACATATCATCTACGCAAAAATTTGATTAATTGGATCCATGATAGAGTTCAATTATTTTTATTTTTTTAAATTATCAAAATGATACTAGCTGCTTATCTTTTTATAAATAAATAGTCTTATTATGGGATTATAGATATCTGATTAATTTAATTTTTTTTCATAGATTTTTTACTCATTGAACCTTACAATATAAATTATTCATATTATTAAAATAGACTCGAGACAAGCCCTCACAAACCACAACACTATGTTGCAATATCCTTAAAATAATTGATTTCTGTAGCTTTTGTTTCTTGATCTTAACCTTGAAAAATATTTGTCAAACAATTGAATTTTTTATTTAAAACAATTTAAAAAGTTATTAAAAAGAGTTTGTAAAATTTTTTTTTAGAAAACTAAGCCATTTTTCAAAAGGTCTAGCTTCGCTCCATACCCTACCGTCCATTCTTCTTTACAAAATAAATATCTACATGCCACGTGTATTTATAAATGATTGAAATGTCATAATTGTTTGGTATAAGAAAAATCTATTTTAAGATCTTCAATCTATATTTTAGAAAGAGAAGATAAATAGATGAATATGGATGGAGATTTTCTTTTAGTTTTCTTTCTTTCTTTTATTTTAATTTTATATTCTTTTATGGCAGATCCATGGATTCAATGCCTTCGAGATTTGTGAGGACCAAAGACCAAAAAACAGAGTGGCGTAATTTATTAGTATGATCTTTTTACTCAAAAGATCTGAGTAGGAGATAAGAGAAGAAGATTATATTAAATATTTTATTTAATTAGCAGAGTGGTGTAATTTATTAGTGATAATCAAAGTATGGTTGTATTGGTGGTGTTAGTCAAAATAGTGATAAGAGAAGAAGATTATTTGCGTGATAAGAGATGGATTTTGGTGGAACTACATCGTCATATATACATATATCTATACTAAATATTAGAATAAATTATAAATACATCCCTGAAATTTGTTAAAAATATGAATTCACTCTCTCTCATGTTTTGAAAATTATAAATATCTTTATTATCAGAATTTTTTCTCCAACTAACCTAACAAAAAGACAAAAAAACCTCAAATATCCTGTAATATAAAAATAAAATTATTATATTACCCTTAATTTCATTCACTCACCCACCACCAAATTCCTCTTTCTACACCACCATGATATTATTCGACCTTCCTCGATAGCATACTAAACACTTATAGACAATAATTATAGTGTTTGTGATGAGAGTAGGAGAGGTTGGTGTAAATTAATGTTACCATAGTTGAGAGAAAATGAGAAATAAGAAAGGTGGGGTAGGAAAAAGAAAATATAGTATTTAATTTCATAAAGTTTAATCCAAGTATTTTTTACCAAAAAACAAAAAAAAAAAAAAAACAAAAAATTAAATTAAAATTGTTACTCACATCATAGATTTTTATAGTCTAACTTAACGATTTACTAACGGAAAGGGCCATTTGTTATGTGATTGATCTCAAATGATGGGATGTAATTTCTGAAATGTGAAGAAAAAATCTGTTTTTATAATAAATCTCAATAGATATATTTATAATTTATCCTAAATACTAATATATAAAGGGAATGTTAGAGTTGATGTTGACGTGACCGGAAATTCTTTTTCAAATTACATCAAATAACTGTCATAATTATCATATTCATTTACAAATCGCCCTCCTAATGTGTGTCCACCTCTAGCATGCATATATTGAAGGCAATTGCTGAAGTTACATTTGCTTCTTAGAGGTTGTATACTACATCGTCAGACCTTCAATAATACGCGTGTCAAATGTAGGTTTACTACCTGGATGAATACGGAGGATAGAGGTCTCGAGGTGAGTTACTTCTTTTTTTTAAAAGGCATTACTTAGAATTACAAGTTTTGTCTTTCTATCATGTTTGTCTTATAGATTTTATTGTGTTTTGTATCACAATAACACACGCCACTAAACTACATAATTCAATTGCAATAAAATGATATTAAAACCATATATGATGTAATTTTATGAAAAAATTGCAAGTAAATCCAAATTGAGGGGTACATTAGGTATTAGATATAAGGATTAATCTTATTTAGTGAGAAAAACAAGTATTGAAAAGTTGTTGCGCCGAAAAAATCATTGAAAAATTGTTGAAAAGTCATTAAAAAGTTGTTGGCCAGTGCTCAGCGGTGACAATGAGTTAAATAGATAGATGATATTGAACATATGAGTGATACGTGTATAAACAATGACACATTTAAGTAGATAGTTAGACATTTGAACAGATAGTTACACAACTAGGTGACATGTGTACGTATTGAACCGATAGTTGGACAAGTAAGTTTTATGTATTCATATGGGTGAAATTTAAACAGACAGACAGAGAATTAAGCTTTGGAAAAGATACCATGTCTTTTTGGACAAACAACGTTATTTTGATCTCCCAAAAAAGTTAAGCTTAGATCTATTGGCTCAATATTTTAAAAATAGACCTCTGACCTAAGTCTCCTAGTTTTATTTTAACTTTAAACATAAACTGTCAAATTACTAAAACAAAACAAAACTATTGCAGAAAAATACTTACAGAGAATCCTAATTCCATAACTACATACATGTGATTATGATAAGCCTTTGTGAGCAAGGATGTCATTTAGAAAAGGAAAATGCTGCCAATCAGTTTCTGAATTCATGCCTCTTACGTAAGGTGTGACGTTTCAGAGTGTATATTATATAATATAAAATCTGAATATGAATATGAATGTGAATATAAATATAAGTATGAATATGCGTTTTTTATCTTCTTTGTCTTTGAATAAAGGTTGCTTTCTTTTAATTTTTAATTTTTTATTGATATGTGCTTTGTTTTTAAATGATAATGGACCCGAAGCAGTTTCTGTTATCTGGTCCCAACAGGACCCATAAATTAATCTTTGTTGATCAGTTTAATAAAAGTGATTTAAAAAAAGTACCAGTGATTTAACTATGTAAAAAGAGCTTATCCTAGCTTCACCTATTTTTAACCTATAAATTCCTTTATTTAGATGTTCTATCAAATCATTTTGATTAATTTTCTCGTTAAAATTTTTTTATTGTGGAAGGGAAAAGTGGGTGCCTAACGAAGGCTTTAACTTGGAATATTTGAGCAATATTTGCTGAGATTAGGCTTTAACCCAATTTTTTTAACTTGGAACCCGAGGCTTTAACGAAGCCTTACAAGGTCCTAATTACCCAGTTAAGTCGGCTCCTTGATTGATCTATTCATTTTTAAATGACTTAAAAGTAAAGTTAGTAAAAAACAATAAATAAAATTTAGTTTGTTGGCTAAAACTAAGACCTCGTTTGGGAATAAATTTTTTTAGTAATTTTTAGATTTTTTAGCTAAAATATAATGTAAAAAAAATTAATCAGTGTATTTGGTTTGAGTTTTTTAGATTAATTTTTTTGAAAATTGAGTTTTTTTTTTAATTTTTATTTTCGTGCTTTTTTGTTTTTAGTGAATATTTTTAAAATTTTAAATATTTTTTTTTTTACTTTTTTAGATGCATGTTACTTAGATGTATCTAAAAAGTAAAAAATTTGTGAAAAAATATTTTAAAAAATTAATAAATACATAAAAATACAAGAATTCAGTACATTTTTTTGTATTTTTATGTATTTATTAATTTTTTAAAATATTTTTTCACAAATTTTTTACTTTTTAGATACATCTAAGTAAGGTGTATCTAAAAAAGTAAAAAAAAAAATTGTTTAAAATTTCAAAAATATTCACTAAAAACCAAAAAAATACAAAAACTAAAAAACTCAATTTTCAAAAAACTTAATCCAGAAAACTCAAACCAAACACACTGAGTTGTTTGGGCAACCATTTTGATTTTTGTCTCCACAATGGAACTGTTAAATTGTTCATTAGTGGTGTCAGATGGTGTCAAATGTTATTGTATGTGTTAACTGCGGTTGGCCTTTTAGCCAGCGCGCGCAAGAGGGAGAGAGTGGCAATGGGGTGGGGGCCCAACTCTGCTGTGGTAGAGTTAGTAGCACAAGAAGAGAGAAAAAAAGAGAGGGAAGGGGAGTTGGCATAAAAGTGGGTCCCCCACACATATATATATATATATATATATATATTCTTAACACACACCTTCACACATCCATTGTATCACCATTCACTAACTAAATTAACAAACTCTTAACACACATTTTTTGTCATATAACACATACTTTAACACACATTTTTAATACATCCATTGTGGATGCTCTAAGTTATCTTTTAATTTACCGACAAACAAAGCTTAATTACACCTTGCTAGAACATCTCCAACGGTGTCTCATTTTATTTCATCAAACTTGAATAAAAATTTGAGTAAAAACTCTATCTAATATCTAACTCTCCAACGAAACATTACGGGCTGTCATCGAAACACTGGTCGATCGGGAGAACAACCAGGCAGATGTCCGGCCTGTCGATCGGCCAGTGTAATCAATCACTTATGAGTATGCTTTGTTGTGGAAAATTTTCAACTAAGAAGATGACCGGGTGGACATCTGGCTAGATGTCCGGCCGGTTGTCTGGTGCCGAAAAACAACGGCTATGAATAGTGAAATGCTGAAAGGTTCCAGACGTCTTCTATTTGATGAAACATGTTGGACCATTTTAATATCTTATATTTAGTTATTGGTTTATCTTTTTCATAAATGGGGTTTTATTACTTTGGTAACCTCTTGGTCATAAATGGAGGTTAAATAGAATTCATGAACCTGTTTAATGGTCATTATTTTGGTGTAACCATTTTCTTGTTTAATGGTCATTATTTTTGGTGTAACTGTAAGGTCCTTATAGCCTATATATATAGTCTACTCTTTTCTATCTATAGAGATAAGCTATTTTCTATACAAGAGAGATTACTAGCAAAGAAGGGTGTTTTATTGGTGGAGCTTTGGGTTCACCATCTTGTGCAGAGTTGGCCTGAACCATACGACAAGTGGTCGGGCTGTTGTATCCTGGAGGGGACAAGTCATAGTATTGTGACTGCTGCATCGGTATTTGGATTCTTCCTACCGCAGTGGGCTTGATCTCCTTAAAGAAAACGAGATATCCGTGCCTCAGCCTGATCTATTTGTATCTCATTTTCTTTGCATCATTTATCAATAATATTGTTTAGTTTCTGGTATTTTCTCCAACAATTTTAAAGAGATCAACCCCATGGAACAAGTACCAGAAAAAACCAATGATGGAATTGGAGATCTCAACAAACCTTTCAAGTTCAAAGGAGTTCATTTTAAGAGGTGGAAAGGAAAAGTTCTTTTTTACCTTAGCCTTTTGAAAGTTGCATATGTTCTTACCGAAAAGAATCCGAACAAAATCTCAACCGAGGAGATGAATGATGAAGACTACGAGGCACATGAAGCAAATGTGACTTCCTACAATACAGATAAGTATAAATGCCAAATTTTATCTCTTAAATTGCCTTGCTGATTAATTTTATGATTATTACTATGACACCACTTGCATGCTGTCTTCTATTAATTTGTGGCATGCTCGCTTGTGTCATATAAATAGTAAATATGTGGGAATCATGAGTAGTTTAGAATTAATTCCTAAAGTGACAAAAAATTTTGAGAAATGTGAAGTTTGCAATAAAGCAAAAATTACCAAGAGGCCTCATAAAAGTGTTGAAAAAAATACCGAATTGCTAGAATTATTTCATACTGATTTGTGTGAGTTTGAAGGAATTTTAACTCGGGGTGGTAACCGATATTTTATCACTTTTATTGATGATTTTTCAAAATATACAAACGTATATTTATTAAAAAATAAAAGTGATGCTTTTGAGAAATTTAAAGAATTCCTTCTTGAAGTGGAAAATCAATTCGGTAAAAAGATTAAAAAATTAGAAGTGATAGAGGCCGGGAGTATGAATCTCTAGGATTCAACTCTTTTGTTCAGTCATTGGGAATTATTCATGAGACTACTCCACCATATTCACCTTCATCAAATGGCGTAGCTGAAAGAAAAAATAGAACGTTAATTGACTTGACGAATTCTATGCTTATTGATTCAGGTACTCCCTCAAATTTTTGGGGTGAGGCTATTTTGACAGCTTGCCATGTGATAAATAGAGTGCCACACAAAAAGACTAAAATTGTCCCTTATGAGTTGTGGCGAGGGCATAAACCAAATTTAGGTTATTTGAGGGTTTGGGGTTGTTTAGCTTTTGTGAGGCTTGCAGATCCTAAACGACCTAAATTGGGTGAACGAGCTACCACTTGTGCTTTTCTTGGGTATGCGTTGCATAGTACAGCTTATAGATTTTTTGATATGGAAAATAATATTATTTTTGAATCAGGTGATGCTATTTTTCATGAAAATAAATTTCCTTTCAAATCTAGAAATAGTGGGGGTCAAATAATATCTGAAAATATTTTATCTATGCCTAGCTCTTCTACTCCTTCTCAAGTTTTTCAAGAAAAAGAAAATTTTCAATTTCAACCAAGAAGAAGTAAACGAGCTAGAGTTGAAAAAGATTTTGGCCCTGACTATTATCTTTACAATGTGGAAGAAATTCCTCATACAGTACAAGAAGCTTTATCATCACCTGATGCTATTTTCTGGAGAGAGGCTGTAAATGATGAGATAGACTCACTACTTTCAAATAAAACATGGAAGTTAGTGGATTTACCTCCAGGTTATAAAACTATTGGGTGTAAATGGGTCCTTCGTAAAAAACTTAAACCGGATGGAACTATTGATAAATATAAAGCGAGGCTTGTCGCTAAAGGTTTTAAGCAACAAGTTGATCTTGATTTCTTTGATACTTTTTCTCCGGTTACTAGAGTAACATCCATTAGACTGTTGATTGCAGTGGCTGCAATTCATGATTTAAAAATTCATCAAATGGATGTAAAAACAGCATTTTTAAATGGAGATCTAGATGAGGAGATTTACATGGACCAACCTGAAGGCTTTGTGGAGCCTGGCCAAGAAAGCAAAGTGTGTAAGCTAACTAAATCCCTTTATGGTTTAAAACAAGCTCCTAAACAGTGGCATGAGAAATTTGATTCCTGCATGCTTGAGAATGGCTATAAGACTAATGAATGTGATAAGTGCATATATTATAAAACTTGTGAGAATGCACATGTGATTATTAGTCTATATGTGAATGATCTACTTATCTTTGGCTCTAATTTGCATATTATAAATGAGACTAAAAATATGCTTAATAGCCACTTTGATATGAAAGATCTTGGTGAAGCTAATTTTATTTTGGGAATTAAAGTTACCAAGACTGAGGATGGCATTTTTCTTGATCAGTCGCATTATGTTGAGAAAATGTTAAAGAAATATAATTTTCTAGACTGTAAACATGTTGCTACTCCTTTTGATGCAAGCATACACTTATCTGTTGTAACAAATGAAAAAGAAGTGATTAATCAAAAGGAATATGCTAGTATGATTGGTAGTTTGAGATATGCTACTGACTGTACTAGACCTGACATTGCATATGCTGTTGGAGTACTTAGCAGGTTTACTAGCAAACCAAGTCGAGATCATTGGCTAGCCATGGGAAGAATTATGAGATATTTATTTGGAACAAAAAATTATGGTTTGTTTTATAACAAGTATCCTGCGGTACTTGAGGGATATAGTGATGCCGATTGGAACACTTTGTCAGGTGATTCTCTCTCTACCTCGGGTTTTATTTTTACCTTGGGTGGTGGTGCTATATGTTGGAAGTCTAAAAAACAGACGATAATTGCTAATTCTACAATGGAAGCTGAGCTTATAGCGTTAGCTTCAGCATGTGAGGAAGCGAATTGGTTAAGAGATTTGTTACATGAAATTCCTTTTTGGGAAAAACCAATTCCTCCTGTGTTAATTCGTTGTGATAGCACTGCTGCTATTGGTAGAGTGAACAATCATTTTTATAATGGTAAATCCAGACCTATTAGAAGGAAACACAGTAATGTGAGATCCTATTTGAGTAATGGCATCATAACTGTGAATTATGTAAGATCTTGTGATAATATTGCGGATCCATTGACCAAGGCCTTGGCGAGAGATAGGGTCTGGAATACATCGAGGGGGATGGGTTTGAAGCCTATAAAATCAAAAACCATGTATGAGGATACCCAACCTAGGGACCAGAGATCCTGTAACTAGGTTCAATGGGAAGAACGAATCATATGGTGGTTGTAAAAATGCACTCTTTAATATTTTGTTATCCATCCCTATGATGTAAGTGCATTTGTCCTGTAATGTTGGAGGGTTGAGTTTTTATACTCTTAATGAAATTCTGTAGCTCTTGTTGAGTGGGGTGTGTAAATTACGGGAACATCCTTGACAGATTTCACCTATGTGAGCATGAAAGTGGGGCCGCTTTCTATGAGAACAAGGCTTATTCTCAAATATGCTCATGAAAACTGGGATTAGCACAAGGCCGTAATGTGCTGGCTATTAAAGCTCATGTCAACACCTGGACTATTATGTGTGAGCAGTAATACTTTATTTCCCCTAAGCAGTCATAGTTCAAGTCTGAGACCACTACTGACTCTGGAGTAGAGGTTGCTGTTTCACTAATAAAGGTTCAATGCAGAGCACACCTTCATGATGCATACTAATCTATCTTTGTTTGGTAATCTCTCTTATTTTTATTTTTTTATCCTTGTTGATATTAAAATGAGTGGGGGATTGTTGGACCATTTTAATATCTTATATTTATTTATTGGTTTATCTTTTTCATAAATGGGGTTTTATTACTTTGGTAACCTCTTGGTCATAAATGGAGGTTAAATAGAATTCATGAACCTGTTTAATGGTCATTATTTTGGTGTAACCATTTTCTTGTTTAATGGTCATTATTTTGGTGTAACCATTTTCTTGTTTAATGGTCATTATTTTTGGTGTAACTGTAAGGTCCTTATAGCCTATATATATAGTCTACTCTTTTCTATCTATAGAGATAAGCTATTTTCTATACAAGAGAGATTACTAGCAAAGAAGGGTGTTTTATTGGTGGAGCTTTGGGTTCACCATCTTGTGCAGAGTTGGCCTGAACCATACGACAAGTGGTCGGGCTGTTGTATCCTGGAGGGGACAAGTCATAGTATTGTGACTGCTGCATCGGTATTTAGATTCTTCCTACCGCAGTGGGCTTGATCTCCTTAAAGAAAACGAGATATCCGTGCCTCAGCCTGATCTATTTGTATCTCATTTTCTTTGCATCATTTATCAATAATATTGTTTAGTTTCTGGTATTTTCTCCAACAACATTTTTGATATTCTCGACTGGATACGTATTTGATGAAACCGTCGATGCAGGAAAAGAAGTTATTTTCATAAATTTGATGAAAATTTTGATGAACCATTGAGATAGTCTGATAGGATTGTTATTATAGTTTTACACAAAAGAGTTTGGTGCAATTTTTATTATAATTTATGAGATAAAAATGACTAAAATAAATTTTTTGTTTTAAATATTAAGAAATTGAAATATGAATGAAATTAGTTTATACATTAGATTATTAGCTTTTAACTTGCAAAAGGAGCACCAAATGAGAGCCTAATCTACAACACTAACCTTTTTTTATTTTAATTTTCAATTCCTGTTGCTACAACAATTTTTTAATTTCCTTTCGAATAATGGACCACTCCATAAAACTACTGCTCATTACTAATTACTAAATATATCTAAATACTACATTCTCATTGCCTATTTGAAGGTAGCATTTGGATAATGTTTTTATTGTCCTTCCAAGTTTCAAGTGAGATTATTTTTCTCGGAATAAAAAATATTATCCTATAAAATTTATTGAAAAAATCATTCACAATGAGTTTTTGGAATTAAGTCATATTCTATCTATAATTTGTTCCAAAGTAAAAACTATATCAATTTATTGCAAATTTATTTATTTTTTATTGTTCATTTATATAGCATCACTCACAATAATAAGGTATTGTGATACAGCATGTGGTCCCTTACATGATATACCCAATCAAAATGTGAGCTAGGAATTCCATGTGCTCTCCAATTTTGATTCTTTTATCTACTATACAAAAATCTCAAGGCACCAGCGCATAGTTAGAAATTTGTTTGGGATAATGGAATAGAAATTTTGGTACATTAAATTATGTACCTTAAATGTGATTACCACAACATTATTTAATATTAAAAATGAAAATGTCAATCTTTCAAATAAGTATTATAAATAGAACGATATGATAAGGAAATTTTTGAAAAAATTCAACATTTTCATGGATTGTTTAATTTAAAATAATAAAACCCAAATATCCCTTTGTCATGAATACACTCTATTTGAATTTGTATGAACAAAACACAAATTTTTATTAATTAAAAATAATAAAACCTACAAAGATCAATTTTAGACCTTTAGACAAAATAGGCTATTTTAACCACAACAAACAAAATATTACATCCAATCCATAATCATTACACTTTTCTCTCACAAAAAAAATTAAAAAAGCTAAAAAATCAAAAAGTACTTCTCAAACTAAACTTTTTAACTCAAATTAAAATAATTAAAAAAGTCAAAAAACCAAAAAATTAACCCACATGCAAAATTTCATTTGGTTTGGGGGCTGGCGAAGGCCAAGTGGGTGGGGCTTTGTAATATTGAGATGTTTCTATCTATCAGATTGAGCAAGCTGCAGCACATTTCACGCAGCCCTAACACACTCCCATCCCATCTCACCCCCATGTCCTAATTAATATCCCATGTTCATCTTCTCCTCCTCACCACCACCCTATTTATCCATCTCTCTCTCCTCTCTTCCCACCATTCTTCAATCTTCACTCTTTTTACCTCACAAAATTATGCCAATAGTACTATAATGCATTCATTCCTCATAATGGGTTGGAATCAAATACCTACATCTCTCTCTCTCTGAAAACACTCAACAACTCTTCTCTTCAACTATCATTCTTAGTAATTGACTTGGTAAGATCGTTTCGATTCAATCTTGAAAAGCAACCCAAATGAAGATCCAGTGCGACGTCTGTAACAAAGGCGAAGCATCGGTGTTTTGCTCGGCGGACGAGGCCGCGCTCTGCGCCTCCTGCGACCACCGCGTCCACCACGCCAACAAGCTTGCCGGAAAACACCAGCGTTTCTCTCTCCTCCACCCTTCTCCCAAACAATTCCCTCTCTGTGACATCTGCCAGGTACAAACTGAACACAACCCAACAAAGCCCATCAATAAAATTCATATATATTAGCGTATTTTGCTGTGATTTAGGCCGTATTTGTGCTTGTAGGAGAAGAGGGCTTTCTTGTTCTGTCAACAAGACAGAGCGATTCTATGCGGAGACTGTGATATTCCGATACACAAAGCCAACGAGCACACTCGTAATCACAATAGGTTTCTTCTCACTGGTGTTAAGTTTTCTGCAACTTCTTCCCTCTATTCTTCGCAATCGTCCTCTGATTCTTCTGCTGCAAACAATGATCTCCTTCCCAATCTCAAGTCTCAAAACTCCATCACCACCACCACCACCACCACCAACAACAAACCCATTTCCCTTCAACCCACCATCGCCAAGACGGTCACAGCGGCGACGGCGGTGGCAATCACCGCCAACAAGGGTGTTGAGGGCGGCGGCGCCACCAGTAGCATATCCGAGTACTTGATAGAGACGCTACCCGGGTGGCGCGTGGATGATTTTCTCGATTCCTCTTCTCCTCCCTCGTTCGGTATCTATAAGGTCAGCAATGCTCTCTCACTAGCTTTATAGTGTTGATTTGACGATTGACTGATTGATTGAATCGCAGACTGTTGTTGATGAAGTTATGCCGTTTTGCTATGGGGATCTGGAGAGCAATCTGGGTTCATTTTCTTCCCCAAATAATGTAGGGATTTGGGTTCCTCAAGCTCCACCGCCTCAATATCCTCATCAATACTCTTCTCCAAACATGGGTTTTGGGAATCAAATCGATTTCAAGGAATCCAAAGAAGCTACCATTAACAACAACAACAACAACAACAACAACAACGACAAATCTGGAAGAAAATGGAGAGACGATGTTTGTTTCACTGTTCCACAGATTAGTCCGTCCTCCATTGCTGCTTCCAAGAGATCTAGAACCTATCGGTAATCTTAATCAGACCCAGAAAAGCCTCAACATACTCAACTCTCTTCCACTTTCTTTTCTTTTCTTATCAATCTAAATTTAGGTTTGATCTGTTTTTCTCTATTGTCGTAGTTGTTTGTTTGCTCCTGTAAATCTGGGGGTTTTTGACCTGATCATGTTGTCTATCATCATCATTTTCCATGCACTTGTTCTTTTTAGTTTGTAAATATCTTTCTGAGTCGTTCAATCAATCGCATGAATGATAAAGCCCGAAAATATAAATTTGGGAGAATTATTAATGAATCTGTTACACGAACAATCGTAAGAAACGTTTTTGTTTTCCTTGTTTGGAAGGAAGGAAAGTACGTACATTCGAGAAAATTCCCTGAAAAAAATATATACAGTTAAGTTGTGATTGGAAGCAAAGAAGTGACAGTCGTGCAGCATTCAATTGATTGGAATGGAAAAGAAAATAGAGAAATTACATTTTAGTGCGTATTTTAAAGGGCGAACTGGGAAAAAAAATTAACCGACTGCATATTGGTACTTTTTTTCTTCTTCTTCTAATTGTATGTAATTGTTTTTTTTTTTTTTAAATAAAAACAATTAAATTGATGGTAAATTTTATTAATTTTAATAGTAAAAGTTATAAATTTTTTATGAATTTGTAAGCATTTAAAAAAATTACCATTATTGATTTGCAATTTTCTTGAGTAAAAAAAATGAGAAAATTGGTGAAAAATTCATCATAAAAAGTGTATAAGGTATTAGATCCAAGGAAAAATCTTATTAGTGATAACAATACGCTGGAAAAATCATTGAAAAAAATAATCAAAAAATTTCCCTACCGCTGAAAAATTTGCCAAAGAAGTCATTGTCAACGATAACTAGTGACCGATAGTAGAAGGTGGTAGTAGTAAGATAGAGAAATATATTATATTCAACAGATAGGGTGTTGAATGAATGATATGTGTCACATGAATTCAACAAATAGGAAAATAAGCTTAATAAATTTCAACAGATAGATTGTTTGGTGAATTCTAACAGATAAAAAAATAGGCTTAGTGAATTTTCAATAGATAGACAAATTTGATGATTTCAAGAGATGGGTTGATTTAATTTCAATAAATAGTGTCTTTTAGGGCAAATTATGTTCTTTCGGCCCAAAGATATTGGAGTTTGGGCCTATGGCACAAAAGTTTAAAAAATGGACTTATAATTATCATTTTTTCTAAATAAATTGTAGTTGGAAAATACAACTTAACTATTTTTTTTTTTTTTTGGAAAAATAAATCTTAAACCTTTTTTTATAAAAAAAATAATAAAGTTATCAATAAATGAAAAATTAAACCATATATATATATATATATCATTTTCAAGAAATTTAGTCATAAATTTTAATAAGGAATAGTGATCCGTTTAGTCTCAAATATTTTCTTATAAACCAATTAGTCTCATTAATTTTGAAAATGTAAATTTAATATATTTATTGGCATTTGGGTTTACAATTATGCCCTTAGTTACATTGTGTTTCCTTATCTATTTGGTGTGATGGGAAGGTAAGATACCAAAGTATTATATTGTGGGATTCAATTGAGTGAATCATGGGATGGTTTGTTAGTGGATCTCTTATTTTCAGTCGGAGGAGCGGATATACTATAGGAAGAGGTAATCCTTGTAATGCCCCCAAATCATAGATAACAAGCACTCATTTCTCTCAACAAATATGCGGAAACTTATTAACACTAATCTTTAAATCATACAACTTTGCAAGCGTTTCTTAGAAGTATCTTCCATTACAATGATTTCTATGAAGTATTACAAGACTGATGGCACATGCATTAATACATTTATTAACCCTAAGTTATGAATCTATAGCATGCGATAGATATACATATAATTATGTGTGTGTGTGTGTGTATAGAAATAAAAAGAGAAGTTCATGTCCTAATGGCTACATATTTTCAAGACGATACTTGGTTACAACAAAAATAGATCAAGCCCAATACATTTAAAAGCCCTAGACTTGTACAAAAGATATTTATAAACATAAAATAAATGAGCTTTCAGCTTTGAGATCCTCTCAAACTAAATCTTTGGTGAAAGCATATCATCAGCACCAGAAGTTAGTTTCCACATAGTGTGAGCTAAAACCCAGTAGAGATTACTTTAATATACTGTATAATGCTTAACAAAATCATATAGTGAATGCACATGAATGCCATCTACCAAAATGTTACATTTTCTCTTTCAAACAATGCAATGCCATGTTTATAAATCAATTCATAAACTGATACTTTTTAAAACGGAAAACAAGATAGTCGATACACAACAATGGAAATCTCTAGGTATATATCTGCTAGAGGGCTATACAAGCACTACCAAAATCATTTTATCGGTACTAACCGGAAGGATCACCTAACCACGCTGGTTTCTGAACTTTCACCAAGGACACATGTCCAACATAGATATAAGCACAACCACACCCTCTAACTAAATTCACCAAGGTATTTACCAATTTTTCTCAAAACAATCCATTTTTAATGTATGAAAATGAAATAATGTTCAAATGCGAAATATATGAGTGAATAGTTTTAATTAACCTAGTCCTCATTCGATTTCTACAACAATCAAAGTTATCCTCCACCGATAGTCAAAAACAGATATATCTATAAAAGAAATGAATTTAAGAGATAGGTTTAAATATAAAATTTCAGTACTTTGAGCAAAAATACATGTTCAACTCCACTTTCCAACCCTACAGATGTTATTACAATATTATTTCAAATCTTAACCATTCATTTATCTTTGATTAATACTAAGAATATCAAAGGATTTCCAAATACCTCCAAATAGATATTCTTTCCAACATTTCACACTTTAAAAGTAATTTTCAAAATTTCTCAATGCTAAAACCCATTATAGTATCATTTTCAAGAAAACCCCTCTTTTATAACTTAAACCCCAATCCAAACCAAATCAAAATTTGACCCAATTCAACGCAAAACACTACTCTATTCAAGAGCACATAACAAGGCTAAAAATCATGCAAAAATGTTAAAGAAATCCCAATCTTAAAAGTAGGAAATAAAGGAAGAACACTTATAAAATCAACGAAGATGAAACTTAAACTTTTTCAGATCAAAACGATCACCTCCTCGTGTTGTATCTTTTATCCCAAAACACATCACATATACCATGAGACTCATGTATTAGAGTACAGAGTGAGATTTATGCAAGAACTAGAGAGAGAGAGAGAGAGAGAGAGAGAAGAGAGTTGGGTTTAGAGACCTTTTAGAGAGAGAGAGAGAGAGATTAGAAAAGTGATAAAAAGATCTTTTTTCCGCAGCTTTATACTAATAGACTGCTCAAGCGACCAAATCACCGCTCGAGCATTAGATACAAAACACTGCTCGAGCGACCAAACCATGGCTCGAGCAAAGAAACGAAACTTCCAGAACATTAACCACCGCTCAAGTGAAGAATGAACCCCTCTCAAAAGTTCAAATTTACAAGGAGACCGCTCGAGCGAAAAACACCATACTCCTAGAAGTTCAGACTACAAACACAAAATTTTGAAAGAATTGAAAGACCGTTCGAGAGAAGAAAAAACCACTTTAGCGAACTAAAGAATAAACTGACATAATTTCTTTTGAAATACTAACTCCCAACCTGTTTGAAACATAACCCAACAATTCAAACATCCACTCTTAACCAACAATAAGACTAAAAGGTGTTTAAACAACAACAACAACAACAACAACAACAACAATAGATACCAGATTTCAAATCAAAAAGTATAAAAGGGTCAAGTCCTAACCCGGACCACTATAGTCATTATTGTGGTCTGGATTTTTGCTCAGTCGCAAATCAAAAATCAAACCCTCCACAATATTCTTTTTCTCAGTCACACCAAATCCATGGACTCTTAGCGATGGTAACAACAACAACAACACCAACAGCAGCAACAACAATAAAAACATCATCAAACCAAAACTCAATTCAAACAACCTCAAAACCCCGCTTTTCAATGACAATGATGGTAGCATAATAAAAGCAAAAAAAATTCTTTGCTTAGATGAAATTGCAGGTGGGTGGGTTTTTCGATTTTTTATGTTTTTGGGTTTCAAAAACAACCCATAATTGTGGTAGTGATTTTGATAAATCTTACTTAATTGTCACTTCGATAAACTATGAAGGTGGTTGATTTTGATAAATTTCATTTGGGGATGCTCGCAATGTCTGAGCGTCTAGACTTCCGTCAATTCTACATCCCCTATAGTATGAACATCATGCAAACCTAACCAATTTGGTTCTTTATAATAAAAACAACAGCAAGAACACATGTGTTAGGTCTCTTATGTTGTCAATTCCATGAACAAATACTTTCTTTGATTGTAATCAGGGTTATGTTTTGTCTTGGACCGCTCGAGCGACAGAATGGTCGCTTAAGTGAAGAATCATATCTCCTAGAAGTTCAGTCAGTCTGCAAAAGTACTAGGAGGGTTCAATGTTCACTTGAGCGAACTTATTGGTGGCTCGAGCAAAGTGACTAGCAGACTTCACGCGTATAAGGCACACTGCTCAAGCGACCATTCTATGGCTCGAGCGATTTTCGCGACCCTTGTTTTCTATAAAGCTACGCGAAGGGAAGATTTGAGAGTAGACCTTCCAAAGCATATTTTTGGAGGCTAGGGTTTCTCTCTAGAGGTTTTTTCTTTTTTCATTTGCTGTCTAGTTGAGTGTTGCTTATGAGTTAAATCGTTTACATCAACGGGTTGGTTGTTCATTCAAATACAAGAGTGCTGGATCGGTGGATTTCGAAGATTCAACAGTGAAAGCTTTGAAAGAGTTTGAAGTGGCTCATTGTCGTAGATTCAGTGCGGGTACTGTGGATTTAGCATCAGACTAATCAGTTCTAAGACAAAGGCGTTGGTGAAAAAGGTACAAGTTCTTATAGACAATTTTACAGTGTACACGGTAAATTGTTCAGTAACCTTTTGAACTTTCAATCTTTATAGTGGATTGATTAGTGGCATTTAGCCAATAGTTTTTTTTTTATTTATCACAATTGGAGGTGCTCCAACTGTGATTTTTCTACGTAAAAATTGTTTGTGACGATATATTAATTGTGAAACAGCAAACTAAATCACTTTCGTACGTGTTAGATGATTTAGATTCTTAGTTTTGTTTGTCTGGGAATTGTTGCAATTAAATTTGTTTTGAGTCACGAATCACGAATCACTTAGGCTTTTCAATTGGTATTAGAGCGGGTCACTCGTTTGTTTGTTTGTTTTTTTTTTTTTTTTAAAAAAAAAGAAGAAGAAGCTGTAGGAGTGTGATTTTGTGTGATTCATATTAATGGATTCAATTCGCAAAGGTAGCTCGACCTATAAACCCCCTTTATTAGATGGAACAAACTATTCTTACTAAAAAGCTCATATGAAGGCATTTTTAAAATTAAGTTTGGCACCTTGTTATCTATGGATAAATGAACCTATGGTTACCACTAATGGTAATGATATTCCCAAACCAATTGATAAATGGGACACAATAGATTATTAATATTCAACGGAACAGTAAAATGCCCAATTCTCTCTTTTGCTCTGTCACACCTGAGGAGTTTCACGTATTTGTACATGTGAGGTAACAAAAGAGGCTTGGGACATTCTTGAAATAATTCATGAGGGTACTACTGCTGTTAAAAGGCCAAAACTTCAACGTCTCACCTCCTCATTTGAAACCCTTTTTATGTATGAGAATGAGACGTTTGATGATTTTTATGCTAAACTTAGTGACATTGTGAATTCTTGTCTCACACTCGGTGAAAAATCCCTGAATTTAAAGTGGTTGGAAAAATTTTGGGGTTATAGCAATTCTGGTTTACACCTGAACCATTTAATGGTTTGGGTCCAAGTCTCGTTGCCTTGTATAGTCATTTATATCTTATTCCCTTTATACCTCTTTGATTTTGGCTTTTGAATTGTATTTGTTGCGTTTGGAACAGGTTTATAGCTTGGTTTTCAAACTTTTATTGCCCAAAATTTTACTCCTGCGCTCGAGCGTCACTTATTATGCTCGAGCGGTCGCATTCCTTATGTTTTGCACTCGAGCGTCACTTCTTGCGCTCGATCGGGTTTTTTGAACTTTCAGTACTTTCATAGGTCTACAAAAGTATAGGGGAGTGGTATTCTACAATCGAGCGGAACTTCTTGCACTCGAGCGGTCTTAGCTCGAGCGGCCCTTATTGTGCTCAAGCGTTGGTCTTTTGTTTGTAAAACTATTGGGAGTTTGTATTTCATGCTCAAGCGTCAACTTCTTGCGCTTGAGCGGTCACACCTTTTACGTCTTACACTCGAGTGTCAATTCTTGCGCTCGAGCAGATTGCACGTATATCAGTTCGTAAAAGTCACTTTTTACATCAACTTTTCATTTCACTCTCTCTCTAAACTTTCTAAAAACCCTAGATCTTTACTCTCTCTTTCTCTCTAAAACTCATCTTCTCTCTTCTAAAACACCTTCATTCTTTGATTTGTTTACCCTACATCCTTTCAAAAAAAATGTAGAGCTCACTTGGAGCTTCGTTTCATTTGAACAAAGTTGGGTTTTAGCAGTGTTGAAGTTTCTTCACTATCTCTCTTGTCTTCTAAACTTGAGGTAGGGACTCTCCACACTCTAGTATGGGTTTTACCTTAGCTATTTGTTATTTTGAAAGATTATTGTAGTTTGGGGGGTTTTTGTCAAAAACCTAGGATTTGAAGAAAAAAAAAATGTAAAAGAGGGTTTTCAAATGGTTTTAAGAAAAAGGTTGTGATTGTGAATTTGGGGTTGATATATGTTGACATAAGATATTTCTTGCATTGAAATGTATTTTCAAGGAGAAAGGGGTTTTTGCCCAAAAATGTGAATGTTTGAGATTGTGAAGAGAAAATGAAATTGATATGGAAATTATGGAATTGAAATGATAATAATGATGAGGGTGGAGTTGGATATGTATTATCACTCTTATTTTGAGATTTCGGAAATGTATCTTTAATGAAATTTATTTACCTATTTAGAAATATCTGTTTTGGGCTATTGGTCGGTGGAGGATAGTTATGAGTGTTGTAGAAATTGCATGAGAATTAGGTGAAATAAAATTAATTTCTCATCCATGTGCATTGAGCATTGATGCTCATTTAATACATTGAACATGTATTTGATTTTGAGAAAAAATGGTGAACGTTGGAAAGAGGTGTGTGTATCACCAAATTAAGTTGGCCTGTGTATCCAGGGTGAAAGTCCTGAAAAACGCACGTATACATGGGTGCTGATTCCCGCGGATGAAATATCTGTAAAATGACAATAGTAGTGCTTGTATAGGCTACGTTTACATGGGTGTCGATTCTCGACGGACGAAATATCCGTAAAATGGCAATAGTAGTACTTGTACAGGCTACGTTTACATAGGTGTTGTTTGACAATTTTCCTCGGACGTAATATCTGTGAAAGGTTGTACTGGTTTAAGATTTCCCCCCTTGTTTTTCTATTGTAAAAAGGGCATTATTCGAGAATTGTGGTACAAATTTGGCATGGCATGGTTTTGGAAAGAAATGTAAAATGTTTTAGTGCTGGCATTGCATATGCATAAAACCTTATGGCTTTGTTAAAATTTATACATTGTGTTGTAGTATTTCTATTGGGTTTTGGCTCATCCTATGTGGGAAAAACCATTTTCAGGTGCTAGTGAAATGCCTCCACCAAGAACTTAGCTTGGGAGGACTGTGGAGTTGAACGCTTAGTGTTGTTATTTGCATTTAAATTTTGTACAAGCCTAGGGATTTATATGTATTGAGCTTAAGAATCACTTTTGATGTACCCGAGGATTGACTTGGAAAGATGTAAGCCTTTAAGGCATATGATTAACTGTTTAGCTTTCATTTTTTTTCACAATCTTGTAATACATGCTATAGATTCAAGACGTTCTGTTTATGAATGTATATCGCATGTATCACCTTTTGTATATCAAACTCTGATTAATGAAATCTTTTCATTTCACTTATGTTGCTGTTTATTGGTTATTATGATATAGGTATATCTGTAACAAGGCCGCGGGGGACCTCGCTACAGCTCAGACTCGACTTTTGTAGTCACGGTTCTAAATCTAAACCAAAGAGTCCAAATCCGGCAAATCGTTTTGAGAAAACTGATTTGTGAAAGAAGTGCCAAACATGGACTGCTTTGCCAGATACAGAGTCGCCACCTAAATATTTTATTTTGGGAAATTTAGGAAACCCTGACTCGGTGCCAAAAGGCCACATGTCCGTCATCACCAAAGTTGCCTCGGCTCGGGAACTTGGGTACGATTGGGGAAGGTCACTTCGTGAGCACCCCCGCTCGCCCGATCAAAGATCGGCCTTTACTAACCATGATATCTATTTTTGAAAACATTGTGAGTTCTTATTCCGGTTATTAGCCTAGGTTACTATGTGATGCGCACAGCATACAAGTATAGACTGAGTCGCCTGAATTGGAACAAAACATTTCATGTTCGCTTTTTGAAAATGGTTTGCTACCCGCAGGTAGGCTTGAAACATTTGATGATTTATTCCAATTTAAGTAACCCAACCTTCACCCACAGGCATTCAGGCAGATATATCACATAAGCAATTAGCCTCATGGTAAGCATGCTATTCATGGCATTCACTCACACGCATGCAAGGATGCTAAAGCGTAGAACTTACCGAGTACTCCAAGCCAAAATAGAAACTACATTAGAAATCATGCATGATCCTAAGTATACAGAAATGCCTAATGCAACACATACAAAATGCAACTATAGCAGGCTCGGCTATTCTAAGATGGCATGTGAAACGCTACAACTATCATGTATTCAGCTTGGAATTGAGAGTACAACGTAGTTAGTATGATGCGCCGAGCCCGGTGCACGCAAAACTAATGAATGAATGCAAACATGCTGTCATACTGTATGCTAATTGAAATATGCCCTAATCTAACCATCATAAGCGGATAAATAAAAGGGAGAAAGACGTGGGGTTGGAAGACATACAACACACACACGCACACTTATTACAGTTGTGCCCTCGCGCAGAGGGTCCGAATAAATAATACAGTCCGGATATTACAGTCCCGAATAAAAGAATATTACAGTCCAAAATATTACAAAATCCTAATTAATTAACAAATTAACTAAGAAAATAAATAAAACTGGCATGCAAGCCAGGGACTGCCTTGCTTCTGATGGATGATGCATGTCCGGGTTGTCTTGCGCGGAAATCCACCGGAATGTCCCAATTAGCCTCTGTTTACACCTGTTCTTGAAATGCGTGCCAAGCCCCAAAAGGTTGCTGATTCTTTGTTTTGCTGCAACAGAGAGTAGGAAAGGGGCATAGCAATGTAGTTGCACAAATATATGCATGTCTCGATCCTCGTGCCACCAATCACGCATACCGAGGCATGATGGCCGAGGAGTCGAAATGCACAACTCAATATAGGATGAATTCTCATGAAAATACAGCTAAAACCTAACTCCATCATGGATAATCCGGAGTGTCGGTGACTGGGGAATTGAGACACATTCCGTCACTCGGAGTACGAAATGTACCTCGTTTCCCGTGTCCAGGCTAACTCCTATTCCGAACACGATGCAATATGCATGATATGCATGAAATGCAACTAAGATACAATCCTAACATACACAATGCTATGGAATGACATGCCTCGAAATGCATGCACACGGGCACGCAAACCGAGAAAATGACAGAATGCGATCTACATCACATGAAAATGTGATATGGGCTTATACCAACATGAGAGAGCCTCAGCCACACTCACATAGGATGCCGATGGATGAAAATGAAGTGCCTCGAAGTGCGTGCACACGGGCACGCAAACCGAGGCAATGGCATACGCAATGCAAATGACATGAAAATATGATATGGGCTTATACCAACATGAGAGAGCCTCAGCCACAATCACATAGGATGCCGATGGATGAAAATGAAGTGCCTCGAAGTGCGTGCACACGGGCACGCAAACCGAGGCAATGGCATACGCAATGCAATGGCATGGAAAATGCAACATGGACTTATACTAACATGAGAGAGCCTCAGCCATACCCACATAAGAAGCCGGTGGATGAAAATGAAGTGCCTCGAAGTGCGTGCACACGGGCACGCAAACCGAGGCAATGGCATACGCAATGCAAATGACATGAAAATATGATATGGGCTTAAACCAACATGAGAGAGCCTCAGCCACACTCACATAGGATGCCGATTGATGAAAATGAAGTGCCTCGAAGTGCGTGCACACGGGCACGCAAACCGAGGCAATGGCATACGCAATGCAATGGCATGGAAAATGCAACATGGACTTATACTAACATGAGAGAGCCTCAGCCACACCCACATAAGAAGCCGGTGGATGAAAATGAAGTGCCTCGAAGTGCGTGCACACGGGCACGCAAACCGAGGCAATGGCATACGCAATGCAATGGCATGGAAAATGCAACATGGACTTATACTAACATGAGAGAGCGTCAGCCACACCCACATAAGAAGCCGGTGGATGAAAATGAAGTGCCTCGAAGTGCGTGCACACGGGCACGCAAACCGAGGCAATGGTATATGCAATGCAAATGTGGCAAAAATGGTATGCAAGCATGCTAATGGATTTTCAGCAATGAAATATGGGGTAAAACAGTCCCGAAATGAGGCAAAATGACACCAAATGCATGGAATAGTCCCGAAATGCGAATTTAGGCACCCGAAATGGCCTATAGCTATGCAATGCGTACACAATATGGACATGTAATGCAAAGACAAAAGCTAGGCAGTCCCAAAAAAGGCACTTTCACAGTTATAAACATGGACAAACAGCAAGCATAGGTAGGGCAAAAATGGCATGCAAGAATAGGGGCCAAGAGAGGGGTAATGAAGCAAGTGATATAAGAAAAATCCAAACTGAAAAATTTCCATCTACAACATTGAATAGGGACCAAAAATATGAATGTTTACAGTATATGGCAAGCCTCAAATCAATATACAAACGTGCTAAAAAAGGGCACAAGATTGAGGCTCAAAAGGTGCTATAACATGAAGTATACAAAATAATCACCAAAAAGAAAAAAAATGTTAATGAAACATGAAGTATAGGCTAAAATAAGGCCACTTTCAGTTCTGTGAAGAAGCCAAAAACAGAAGCAAGGGGGGCCAATTTATGCAAAAATAGGGGCCAAATAAGGGATATAACTACAAGTGGCACATGGAGGCATCAAATGGTGAGGGGCCCTTCAACAATGTTGAAGAAGGGCCCAAAATAAGCACATTCACAGATTACCTCATGCTCAAAAACAGATTACTCATGGGCCAAAAATAGCATGCAAGATTATGACATATAAGAGGATTAATGAAGCAAGTGCATCATGGAGGGCTCAAACAGGGTTGAGTCCTTAATGAAAAGTGAAAATGAGCTCAAAAGAAGGCCACTTTCAGTTAGGGCCGGAGCTTGAAACAAAAAGCATATAGGGCTTATAAATGGATCAAGAAAAAGGGTCAAAAGAGGAGAAATGTCACTCACCCTTGAAGACTAAAGCTTTTGTTGCTTCTTGGACCAATTTGCAGCTCCTTTAGCCTTTGAGAAGCCTTCCTTGCTGCTGGAAATGAAGTGGTGATGGTAGAGCTTGGTGGTGATGAAGAAAACAAGGTGTAGGACTTAAGGTTTTTTAGGAAAATGAGAAGGATGGAGGGAGATATGGATCTTGAGGCTTGAAGAACAAATTTTCTAACCCCCAAATGTGATGCCACCAGCTGGTTATATGGACAAAAAGAGGGTGTAAAGGTGGGGTAAAAAGGAGGTAAGCTTTCCCCCACAAAATATCCCCCGGATTGGGATATTTTCTGGGGGAAACAGCTGCACAGCTATAAAGTGCAAGTTGAGAGGAAGCAGGCCGGCCCCTTACTTTTGCTGCAGGTGGCCGGCCAGCCACCCCCCCTAGCCGGCCAGCTAGGGGTCAAAAGGGTCAAGTATAATTAGTGGCCGGCCACCACATATTGGTGGCCTCCCAGGTCTCCTCTTCACAACCCCGTGGTTCGAATTTGGAAATTCTAAAACAGGAGAGAGAACAAGCCATTTTGAGGAGGGGTTCAAAAGGGTCAAAAGGAATTAATGGCCGGCCATATGATATTAGGATCCTCCCATGTGTGTACAACACAAATATGTGGTTCAAAGTTCAAGAAAGTGGGCCCAAGGTGTTCAACATTAGCCCGGAAGGAGGGGTTCAAAAGGGTCAGGTGGAATTACTGGCCGGCCACCAACTTTTAGGGTCCTCCCATGTGTGTACATCACAAATATGTGGTTTGGGTTTGAAGAAAATGGCTCCAAGGTGTTCAACATTAGTCCGGAAGTGTGAAAAACGGGCATCGGAGGGCGTCGGAGGATATATAACTGGTTTCTGCAACAATTGCTGGCCTCCCACCCTTCCATGACCTTCCTAGTGACGAAACAGAGGTACCTGCCAAAAATGAACGAAAACTGATGCAAAACGAATGCTCGGGGGCCAAAACACGCAGTTCGGGGTCCCGAAAATGGGCTGTTAAGCACCGAAAGTGGCGCTCGGCCACGAAGTGGGTTTCTCAGACCCCAGTGTCCCTCAAAAGGGAACAAATAGGAAGTATGCCAAAAATCAGAGCAAACGGAGATGGTTAGGCGGTCCCGAACCGAGGCACACGGCCTGACGGTTCTGGAAAACCGGAAGCCGGGCTCCGAAATGGGCAAAATGGCCTATGGCCACAGAATGTAACCCACGGCCACTGAGAGATGGTCTACAGGACCTCTCCCTCCCCTCAGGAAAAGAAACAGAGAAAACCGAGTCTGGTTCGCAAACCGAGGCAAAGTACAGAAGAGGGTTCGGAAGTCCGGAGGCAGGGCTCGCAGCCAAGACTCTGAAACTTCTGAACGAGCACATTATGCAATATCACCAAGTGCTCAATTGGTGACGTCTGAGTCTCAAGGTCGGTCAAAAATGGGGTGTCTACAGTTGCCCCTCTTTGACAGAACTCGGAAGTCATAAGAATGACGGGAGTGAATGTCAAAGCCCAGAGACGACTCATTTTTGACAAGGCCGAAGACTTAGACAAACATACAAAATAGCGAAGATGCGCCCGCAGGCATGCCCGCAGGCAGGGGCAAAATGCAAATGATATGCAGAAAAATTTTGAAGATTGGACTTATACGCTACGCGAAGCCGATTCGAAAATTGAGGATTCATGCAATGCACTGTAATGTAGTGGCTAAAATGCAATGTAATGGCTAAGAGGTAAAGGCACCTTACAGGGGCAATTGGCAATGACTTACCTCATGCTGCTGGGGATCTTTCGCTTCTTCTTGGTTGAAACACAGGTACTACTTTTCTCCCTAACCATGGTCGCAGTTTTCCCTATTCTCCAACGGGGTGACAGACTAGGTTGTCTCAGTATCCAGAATTGAGGTGCATACACGCTATCTCAACCTATGGGGCTTCCATACAGATTTCAAGCCGAGGACACGCCTCTGGGTATTTAAACCAGACTTTAGTCTCGGAAATCCTGAACCTTTGTGTTCTAGGCATCAGCCATTCGAACTCTAGTTTCCACCGTCGCAGTTGGTCTCCTAGGAACTCACCGCAAACACGGGCAGGTGGCTATACCAGACCACCGGAAGTCGTTCGGGCACGACAAACACCAAAGGAATTGCACCTTTAGAGGATTTAAGGTCTCCTAGACCAGGAGTGCGCAAGATAGTGCGAATAAAGATGCAGGATTTAAGGTCTCCGCAGACCGGAGGATTTAAGGTCTCCTAGACCGGGGAGTGCACAAGACAGTGCGAATAAAGATGCAGGATTTAAGGTCTCCGCAGACCGGAGGATTTAAGGTCTCCTAGACCGGAGAGTGCACAAGACAGTGCGATGCAGAGTGAATGCACAAAACAGTGCTAAACAGATGCACAAAATAGTGCGATGCTAAAGGTGTACAAAACAGTACGAGCAAGGTGAATGCACAAAACAGTGCGATACAAATAAGGTGCGCAAGATAGCGCGATACAATGCACTAACAAGTACAGGTGAGATGCGCAAGATAGCGCGATGGAATGCATGCAAAATGCAAGTAAGGTGCACAAAACAGTGCAATGCGCAAGAAAGCGCGAGTGATTTGAAATGCACAGGACAGTACGATACGCTAAACAGCGCGATTGATTTGAAATGCACTAGACAGTGCGATACGCTAAACAGCGCGATTGAAATGCACTAAACAGTGCGATACGCTAAACAGCGCGATTGAAATGCACTAAACAGTGCGATACGCTAAACAGCGCGATTGATTTGAAATGCACTAAACAGTGCGATACGCTAAACAGCGCGATTGAAATGCACTAAACAGTGCGATACGCTAAACAGCGCGATTGAAATGCACTAAACAGTGCGATACGCTAAACAGCGCGATTGATTTGAAATGCACTAAACAGTGCGATACGCTAAACAGCGCGATTGATTTTGAAATGCACTAGACAGTGCGATACGCTAAACAGCGCGATTGATTTGAAATGCACAAAATAGTGCGAGTGACGCATGTTCTATGCAAATGAGGTGCATTTTCTACGCAAGTATGGAAGAGTGCATTTTCTATGCAAAAGATACGAGCATTTTCTATGCAAGAAACAGGAGCATATTCTATGCAATATTGAAAGCAGATTCTATGCAGAATCGAAAGTAGGCATATTCTATGCATGAATCATAACGATGTGCGGCACGCATGCAGCAACAGTGTATATGAAAATTCACATTCTATGTAGTAGAGGAGTATCAAATATATACTCTGGTGCCTCTGATTTACCTCTTAGAGGACTTTGCAACACACTCAGCTCAAAAAGGGCACACCCTGTTCATATTGGCAAGAGATAACATCTGCTGCTGCTGCTTTAATTGCCGTTCTGACTTGAAGCATGCTTAAGCTTGGAGTAGAGGCATACTCATTCTTCGGGGCACTGGCAAGGCCTGAAGAGGTACATATGGAATGCAATCTCAGAATTTTCTGAAGGTGAAACACACTCAGATGCTCGACATTTTCCCTATTTTCTTTTGCTTTGCAGTCCGGAACTTATATAGCTTCAGATAGGTCCTAGTTTTGCTGTTCTAACATGACCTGGGCTGAACCCTGCGGGTTTATGAAAGAATGAATCTTGTTTTGCACAGATGTGGAGAACGGCACGGCACTCGGAGCGCAAAACGATTTTATTTTGGAATTGGTAAATGGGCTCTTAACCGGGTATCGAGCCTACGACTGAACACAGCAAGACAACTCAACAAGGAAATAAAAGGCACACAACCTAGACATATCGAGTAACACTCAAAACGACTCAAAACAAGAATCGAGATAAAACAAAAAGACACGACACTCAGACGTGCTCAGGGAGCCTGTTTCACCGGGTAGTGTTTCCCACCCTCTCTCGTTTGTGATCCTCGCATCCCTCGGCCCTCAAGCTCTATTTTTCTGAAAAAGCCCTTTTCTCACTTTTTCTCTCATCGCACATCTCTCTATTCTTCATTCTCTCATCATTTTTTTTTTTTATCCCTCCCCTGGGTAGTTGATGGATGAACAGCAAATTGTGGGCTCGCGCCCCTAGCGTTCTGCTAGATTCTCTTCTTCTGCTCACAATAGTGGACTTTCTCCCACGGAAAGGTTGCGCTACAACTGGGTGTGTAGCAAATCTGCAGCTAACATCAGTTAATGATGCTTTGCTGGGGAGTTTGGACGTGATAAGATCTGTCCAGATGATGGAGTGGAATATCTTGCCCCATTCCGGTTCGTGCTTCGCACTTGGCTTGATACCTCGTTGGTTGGAGGATGTGAGAGCTTTCTGCCCTTTGTTGTAAACTTCAGTTGTGCCCTATTCTGGCAGGTAGAGTGCCCTTCTTGGCAAGTATGTTGACGGTGGGAAAGTCAGGAAGTCTGACTCAACTGTGCCCTTAGTTCATCATTTTGACCATTTTTGTTTTTGCTTTCTACTAAAACAGTTTTGACCAACATGAGAGTTAGATTAACGCGCTTGTTCGATTTTCTGATTTAAAATCATGCAAGTTAGGCTGTGAGCACTGAGAGTTTTCCCTTTTTGGGTCCGAGAAATGGTCCAGTTTTTTTTTTTTTAAAAAAAAAAAAAAAAAAGGAGTACTTTTCAAGAAGATTAGTCAACCTCAGTAAAAATTCTCAAAAACTATTTTTGCAAACGACCACTGCTCAACGAGCACGGAACCTACTCTCGAGATGCACAACCTCGGATTCAAAGGAAAATTGCCCCTTGCTTGAGGGGAACTGCATGGCAACGGAAAGTTGCCCCTTGTTTGAACGGCACCGCGGCGCGTTGAATGGCAACGGAAAGTTGCCCCTTGTTTGGATAGCGCCGCAACGCATTGAATGGCAACGGAAAGTTGCCCCTTGTTTGAATGACACCGCGGTGCATTGAATGGCAACGGAAAGTTGCCCCTTGTTTGAACGGTACCGCGGCGCGTTGAATGGCAACGGAAAGTTACCCCTTGTTTGGATAGCGCCGCAACGCATTGAATGGCAACGGAAAGTTGCCCCTTGTCTGAATGGCACCGTAGTGTATTGTAGTCGGTCCTCAGAGCGATGATTGCAACCGAACTCTCGGATACAGAGAAGGTGAAGATTATCAGAACCATTACATAGACATGATCGAATTTGAAATGTTTTAGAGCTGGACTTCAGAATGAAGTTGCCTACGTATCCCAATGATGGGAATCAAGCCTTACGTAGTTCGGGGTTAAGGTACACTCGGGTATTAACCTCTCCTTTTTAGGCTCTAACTTTTGCCAAGGCGCCCGTTGCGGGTTTTCGACCTTGCGAGCTTTTGTTCTTCTTTCTTTCTCTTTTCAATTCTTTTTCTTCTCTTTTTTTGTTCTTTTCTTCGCATCTTTTCTTTTTTGTTCTCTTTTTTTCTTTTTGCATTTTTTGCTTCTTTTTTGTATTTTTCTCTTGCTCTAACTTTTGCCTGGGTCGCCCTTCCGGGTTTTCGGCCCAGCGAGCCTCTCAAAGGGTAAAAGTATAACAAGTCCATGCCAAATGGTTCTGAGATCCTGGAGTCATCTGAATCCAGGAGAATGGCTGCTGCTTTGCTTTTGTAAGCTTCTTCTGATGAGATCTGATCTTCTTGACCTGACTTTGGTGCCTCTTGTTCGAGGGCTGCTTCAAATCTAGCCACGCAGGCCTCACATCGTAGTTGACCGTCGAACCTTCTGATTTCAAGTTCCAGGTTTGGAAGCGAAGGGGTTGAGTCTCGAGGCCGAGAGCGATCCTAGGCTGCACAATCTCAAAAGCGATTCCACACAAGTCTTCGCAAGACCGCGCAAAATATTTTGATTTTGAAAATTTTTAAGAAAGCGACAAATCGCTCGCGCTGAAGGCAGTATGAAACCAGTCTGGATCAAACCAGGGTCCTTCTCAATACTCACGCTAACAAGCATGATTTCATTCATTAAGGGCTTAGCATGCCTCTCTTTCTCTCAAATGATCAAAGTTTTGCAAATTCCGAGGAATTCTTTCCTCTTTGTTTTCACCGCAGTGTTCAAAAAGTTTTGAAAAACTTAGGTCAAATGCAATGATTTTGGGGTGCAGAAGAGTAGGCGAAAAGTACTGCCGTTTCATTCAAACTTTCTAGCACAACTGGCACAAAGTAGAAGCAAGCACAAAGCATGAAAAATCACTGCTGTTTCATTCAAATCTATCGGCACAACTGGCTCCCTGGCAGAAACAGACTCAAAACAAAACGAAAAGACAAACATAAAACAAAATGGTGACGCCCGAGGTAACACCCCCCCGGAATCACCCGACTCCTATACAATAGGACTGACTCGATACAACAAGACGGACCCAAAATAAAAAGAGGCTGACTCAAAACAAAAAGACAGACTCAAAACAAAACAACAAGACTGACCCAATACCCGAGTCTGAAACCGACATTCGCAAATGCTCAAAACAGTGCATGCCATCCACCATATCTAGAGTAAACTGAGCGCTGCCCGCAGGTGGTTCATCCCTCCAATCACATCACATTATCCCCTACAAGTTCACTGATCAAGTGCCGATAGACTTTGCAGGACCTGGTGCGGGGATGACCCCATTGTCAAATAGATCCTGTACTTCATGGCGAAGACGGAAGCAGGCGTTGGTAGTATGGCCAGTTTGTTGATGGTACGCGCAGTACTGGGTAGTATCATGTGTAGCCGAAAGAGGGTTCGGGAGAGGCCGAGGCTCAAGGGGTTTGAGATGGCCTTGTCCAACAAGGATTTGGAGAGCTTTGGACAAAGGCATATAGAGGGCATGGAAGACCCTCCGACCTCGGGGTTGGTACTTCAAGGCTTGTGGATTTTTACTGGACGCACCAGCAGGGGGATTAGCAGGTGCTGGCCTAGTTTGCTGATCTCTTCCGAGTGGAGGATTAGGGCTGAAAGGAACATTCCTCGTACAAAGGCCCTTCCCCTGGCTTGCCTCTTGATTCAGACTGCTCTCATTCTGAGTGGCGAAAGTGTCATCCACAGTTTTTGGAACAACTGCGAGGACTTGCTCTTTGTTCAGTCCCTCAGCTTTCAACGCCTCAATATCCCACCGAAGGTGTTCATGGGGGCCAATGCCTACCCCTACCTTGCTCTTACCAGTCGCTTCTGCTTTGTCAAGAGATTGGCTTTCCTCAAATGCAGCCCGTCCCAACATCGGGGAGTCTTTCGACATGAAGTTCCCGGTATGTGGTGTGGTCGATGATGGAGCCAATGTCCCGGAGGCCAGATCCGTCACGGTTTTTTGAAGATCTTTAATCATTCCCATCAACTCGGAAGTAGTGGGTTCACGGGTTTGAGATGGTTGAGGTTCAGGTGCACCCATCATGCATAAGTCCATGCTTTCTGGGATAAACACCTCAGGCTTGGGTAGATGGGCCGGGGTGATGTATATGCTGGGGTCAAAGGTGGATGGCAGTATGTGGATGAGATTGAGGTAAGCAGGAGATGTTTGGTCATTGGGGTCTGAAGGTGGAGCTATCGTCCGGTTGTCGATGAGATTTTGGACCTCATGACGAAGGCGGTAGCAACGGTCGGTGCCATGACCGCGCTGCTGATGGTACATACAATACTTGGCGGGGTTATGTCTGGCTGGGAGTGGGTTGGGAAGAGGTTGAGGATCGAGGGGTTTGAGATGCCCTTTTTCCATCAAGGCTTTTAGTGTGCTAGTCAGGCTCCTATAGAGGGGGGCGAAAGTTCTGCCCTGAGCTCGGGCTGGGCCAGCTGTTTGTAGGCTTGGTTTGGCAAAAGGGTCGGCTGTGGCGACTGTATTGATTTCGGTGGGTTTGGGAATAGCGCTACTACCAGCATTGGTACTCCCTGAAATCACCTTCTTTGTCAGTTCCCTTGTCCTGGGAATGATCCCGCTGTTGAACGCATTCTCGACTTGAACCCCCAGTTCATGCAAACTTTTGAAAGTGAATAGTGGAGCGACTATCAACTTTTGCAACATATCATGCTCGAGATTTCGGACCATCATCTGCACTTGATCCCTCTCAGAAGGGCGACGATCTGTCATTTGTGCTACCTTTGCTCTCCACCTTGCAATGAATTCCACAAAAGGCTCTGTTGGGTTCTGGCGAGTTGCTTCAAGCTCTTGGATGGTCATTTCAACTTGGGTATTGTAGGAATACTGATCGACAAAGGCCTCAGCCAGTTCTTCCCAGTTTTGCTTCACTGTATCCTCCAATTTGGTATACCAAGTAGCTGCTACACCCGACAGGGTTCTTCCATACAGAGAGAGTTTCTGTGGCTTAGTCAGACCCATCGGCTTCAGAACATCTAAGAAAAGTCGGATATGCACCATTGGATCTCCAGACCCGTCGAAACGGTCGATATATGGCATTTTGAATCCGTCTGGGAGCCGGATGGAAGCCTCGGTGTGCCCATCCTCAATGCCAGGAATGGAGTTAAGGCCCTGTGCCTTTTTGAATTGCTTCTCAAGGTTTGCAATTTTCACTGTATTCAGATTGAACTCATCAATATGAAAGGGTTGAGTTCTCTCATTAGGCTGCACCAGGGGTCTGAGCACCTGAGCTTGAGCCAACCCTTCTCGAGGATTCAGACACTGCAAGTCTTCAACTGGCGGAATTGGGTCAAAGTTTGGCTGGGGTCCCAAAGCTGGATGTGAGGCAGATGCCCTAGATGGGCGCTGCGTTTCAATACTGGTCTCAGCCAGCATGGTAGTTCCCTGATTTAGCGCTGCTGTCACGGCCGCTAACTCTTCCGAACCCTGTGCCATCACGGTCTGCTGAGTCCGAACAAAGGTGATGTGACTGGCGACTGACGGATTAGATGAATAGATGAGCCCTGACCGGCTTTTCTTTACCTTGCCTCAGCGAAAGAACACTGGTTGCCCTTGAATTGAATTTCTGACCTAACAAAGTCTATCAGCACAAGTTCAATGAACCTCGGGGGATATCGGAGCCTTCTGAAGCTATGGTTCCCAGACTACCTAGCAAAAGAGAAAACAGACAGCATCTCAGCCTGATTTCACCCGAATAGATATGAGCCTATTTGAATGAGTGTGCTCTCTACTGAATTCTGCCCCAAAATTCTGCCCTAAACTGAGTTTGATACCCACGGGTAAAGCTGACTCCCAAATACTGATAGTAATGCCCGCAGGCCTGATGCCAAAATTCGCAAACTGGTGCCCGCAGGCCTGATGCCCGAACTCATACACTGATACATGCATTCCTGTAAAGACGCACTCTAAAGCACATAACAGATAAATGAGAGCCAAAACACCCCTATGAAGGGGTAGGGTTTCCCTGTCCTATTTTGTCAGGAGCTAGGGTTTTACTACGCACGCAGCGGCTTCAAACAACCTATAAACGGGTAAGCAACCTGTCCTAGTTTGGAATGGTCACTATGGATCCGAATATGCACTAGGTCGAATGGTCAAAGAGGGTGCCCCGGTAAAACCGGGGTTTGTGTTCCCATACTGGCAGAGCCCACAACCGGTCAGCCTTATGGTCATGCCTTGACAAGACAAGCCTCCGGCAAACCGTTCAGGAATAGCAGATGGCAAACACGGTGTCCTAGGCGCACCAATGCAAATGCAATGCAAAGAAACACACAAGTGTAGCCAAAAACAGATATTATGAGTTCGAGTCAAGTTCTCTAAATCCCCAGTGGAGTCGCCAGAAACTGTAACAAGCCCGCGGGGGACCTCGCTACAGCTCGGACTCGACTTTTGTAGTCACGGTTCTAAATCTGAACCAAAGAGTCCAAATCCGGCAAATCGTTTTGAGAAAACTGATTTGTGAAAGAAGTGCCAAACATGGACTGCTTTGCCAGATACAGAGTCGCCACCTAAATATTTTATTTTGGGAAATTTAGGAAACCCTGACTCGGTGCCAAAAGGCCACGTGTCCGTCATCACCAAAGTTGCCTCGGCTCGGGAACTTGGGTACGATTGGGGAAGGTCACTTCGTGAGCACCCCCGCTCGCCCGATCAAAGATCGGCCTCTACTAACCATGATATCTATTTTTGAAAACATTGTGAGTTCTTATTCCGGTTATTAGCCTAGGTTACTATGTGATGCGCACAGCATACAAGTATATACTGAGTCGCCTGAATTGGAACAAAACATTTCATGTTCGCTTTTTGAAAATGGTTTGCTACCCGCAGGTAGGCTTGAAACATTTGATGATTTATTCCAATTTAAGTAACCCAACCTTCACCCACAGGCATTCAGGCAGATATATCACATAAGCAATTACCCTCATGGTAAGCATGCTATTCATGGCATTCACTCACACGCATGCAAGGATGCTAAAGCGTAGAACTTACCGAGTACTCCAAGCCAAAATAGAAACTACATTAGAAATCATGCATGATCCTAAGTATACAGAAATGCCTAATGCAACACATACAAAATGCAACTATAGCAGGCTCGGCTATTCTAAGATGGCATGTGAAACGCTACAACTATCATGTATTCAGCTTGGAATTGAGAGTACAATGTAGTTAGTATGATGCGCCGAGCCCGGTGCACGCAAAACTAATGAATGAATGCAAACATGCTGTCATACTGTATGCTAATTGAAATATGCCCTAATCTAACCATCATAAGCGGATAAATAAAAGGGAGAAAGACGTAGGGTTGGAAGACATACAACACACACACACACACTTATTACAGTTGTGCCCTCGCGCAGAGGGTCCGAATAAATAATACAGTCCGGATATTACAGTCCCGAATAAAAGAATATTACAGTCCAAAATATTACAAAATCCTAATTAATTAACAAATTAACTAAGAAAATAAATAAAACTGGCATGCAAGCCAGGGACTGCCTTGCTTCTGATGGATGATGCATGTCCGGGTTGTCTTGCGCGGAAATCCACCGGAATGTCCCAATTAGCCTCTGTTTACACCTGTTCTTGAAATGCGTGCCAAGCCCCAAAAGGTTGCTGATTCTTCGTTTTGCTGCAACAGAGAGCAGGAAAGGGGCATAGCAATGTATTTGCACAAATATATGCATGTCTCGATCCTCGTGCCACCAATCACGCATACCGAGGCATGATGGCCGAGGAGTCGAAATGCACAACTCAATATAGAATGAATGCTCATGAAAATACAACTAAAACCTAACTCCATCATGGATAATCCGGAGTGTCGGTGACTGGGGAATTGAGACACATTCCGTCACTCGGAGTACGAAATGTACCTCGTTTCCCGTGTCCGGGCTAACTCCTATTCCGAACACGATGCAATATGCATGATATGCATGAAATGCAACTAAGATACAATCCGAACATACACAATGCTATGGAATGACATGCCTCGAAATGCATGCACACGGGCACGCAAACCGAGAAAATGACAGAATACGATCTACATGACATGAAAATGTGATATGGGCTTATACCAACATGAGAGAGCCTCAGCCACACTCACATAGGATGCCGATGGATGAAAATGAAGTGCCTCGAAGTGCGTGCACACGGGCACGCAAACCGAGGCAATGGCATACGCAATGCAAATGACATGAAAATATGATATGGGCTTATACCAACATGAGAGAGCTTCAGCCACACTCACATAGGATGCCAATGGATGAAAATGAAGTGCCTCGAAGTGCGTGCACACGGGCACGCAAACCGAGGCAATGGCATACGCAATGCAATGGCATGAAAAATGCAACATGGACTTATACTAACATGAGAGAGCCTCAGCCACACCCACATAAGAAGCCGGTGGATGAAAATGAAGTGCCTCGAAGTGCGTGCACACGGGTACGCAAACCGAGGCAATGGCATACGCAATGCAATGGCATGGAAAATGCAACATGGACTTATACTAACATGAGAGAGCCTCAGCCACACCCACATAAGAAGCCGGTGGATGAAAATGAAGTGCCTCGAAGTGCGTGCACACGGGCACGCAAACCGAGGCAATGGTATATGCAATGCAAATGTGGAAAAAATGGTATGCAAGCATGCTAATGGATTTTCAGCAATGAAATATGGGGTAAAACAGTCCCGAAATGAGGCGAAATGACACCAAATGCATGGAATAGTCCCGAAATGCGAATTTAGGCACCCGAAATGGCCTATAGCTATGCAATGCGTACACAATATGGACATCTAATGCAAAGACAGAAGCTAGGAAGTCCCAAAAAAGGCACTTTCACAGTTATAAACATGGCCAAACAGCAAGCATAGGTAGGGCAAAAATGGCATGCAAGAATAGGGGCCAAGAGAGGGGTAATGAAGCAAGTGATATAAGAAAAATCCAAACTGAAAAATTTCCCTCTAAAACATTGAAGAGGGACCAAAAATATGAATGTTTACAGTATATGGAAAGCCTCAAATCAATATACAAACGTGCTAAAAAAGGGCACAAGATTGAGGCTCAAAAGGTGCTATAACATGAAGTATACAAAATAATCACCAAAAAGAAAAAAAATGTTAATGAAACATGAATTATAGGCTAAAATAAGGCCACTTTCAGTTCTGTGAAGAAGCCGAAAACAGAAGCAAGGGGGGCTACCAATTTATGCAAAAATAGGGGCCAAATAAGGGATATAACTACAAGTGGCACATGGAGGCATCAAATGGTGAGGGGCCCTTCAACAATGTTTAAGAAGGGCCCAAAATAAGCATATTCACAGATTACCTCATGCTCAAAAACAGATTACTCATGGGCCAAAAATAGCATGCAAGATTATGACATATAAGAGGATTAATGAAGCAAGTGCATCATGGAGGGCTCAAACAGGGTTGAGTCCTTAATGAAAAGTGAAAATGAGCTCAAAAGAAGGCCATTTTCAGTTAGGGCCGGAACTTGAAACAAAAAGCATATAGGGCTTATAAATGGATCAAGAAAAAGGGTCAAAAGAGGAGAAATGTCACTCACCCTTGAAGACTAAAGCTTTTGTTGCTTCTTGGACCAATTTGCAGCTCCTTTAGCCTTTGAGAAGCCTTCCTTTCTGCTGGAAATGAAGTGGTGATGGTAGAGCTTGGTGGTGATGAAGAAAACAAGGTGTAGGACTTAAGGTTTTTTAGGAAAATGAGAAGGATGGAGGGAGATATGGATCTTGAGGCTTGAAGAACAAATTTTCTAACCCCCAAATGTGATGCCACCAGCTGGTTATATGGACAAAAAGAGGGTGTAAAGGTGGGGCAAAAAGGAGGTAAGCTTTCCCCCACAAAATATCCCCCGGATTGGGATATTTTCTGGGGGAAACAGCTGCACAGCTATAAAGTGCAAGTTGAGAGGAAGCAGGCCGGCCCCTTACTTTTGCTGCAGGTGGCCGGCCAGCCACCCCCCCTAGCCGGCCAGCTAGGGGTCAAAAGGGTCAAGTATAATTAGTGGCCGGCCACCACATATTGGTGGCCTCCCAGGTCTCCTCTTCACAACCCCGTGGTTCGAATTTGGAAATTCTAAAACAGGAGAGAGAACAAGCCATTTTGAGGAGGGGTTCAAAAGGGTCAAAAGGAATTAATGGCCGGCCATATGATATTAGGATCCTCCCATGTGTGTACAACACAAATATGTGGTTCAAAGTTCAAGAAAGTGGGCCCAAGGTGTTCAACATTAGCCCGGAAGGAGGGGTTCAAAAGGGTCAGGTGGAATTACTGGCCGGCCACCAACTTTTAGGGTCCTCCCATGTGTGTACATCACAAATATGTGGTTTGGGTTTGAAGAAAATGGCTCCAAGGTGTTCAACATTAGTCCGGAAGTGTGAAAAACGGGCATCGGAGGGCGTCGGAGGATATATAACTGGTTTCTGCAACAATTGCTGGCCTCCCACCCTTCCATGACCTTCCTAGTGATGAAACAGAGGTACCTGCCAAAAATGAACGAAAACTGATGCAAAACGAATGCTCGGGGGCCAAAACACGCAGTTCGGGGTCCCGAAAATGGGCTGTTAAGCACCGAAAGTGGCGCTCGGCCACGAAGTGGGTTTCTCAGACCCCAGTGTCCCTCAAAAGGGAACAAATAGGAAGTATGCCAAAAATCAGAGCAAACGGAGATGGTTAGGCGGTCCCGAACCGAGGCACACGGCCTGACGATTCTGGAAAACCGGAAGCCGGGCTCCGAAATGGGCAAAATGGCCTATGGCCACAGAATGTAACCCACGGCCACTGAGAGATGGTCTACAGGACCTCTCCCTCCCCTCAGGAAAAGAAACAGAGAAAACCGAGTCTGGTTCGCAAACCGAGGCAAAGTACAGAAGAGGGTTCGGAAGTCCGGAGGCAGGGCTCGCAGCCAAGACTCTGAAACTTCTGAACGAGCACATTATGCAATATCACCAAGTGCTCAATTGGTGACGTCTGAGTCTCAAGGTCGGTCAAAAATGGGGTGTCTACAGTTGCCCCTCTTTGACAGAACTCGGAAGTCATAAGAATGACGGGAGTGAATGTCAAAGCCCAGAGACGACTCATTTTTGACAAGGCCGAAGACTTAGACAAACATACAAAATAGCGAAGATGCGCCCGCAGGCATGCCCGCAGGCAGGGGCAAAATGCAAATGATATGCAGAAAAATTTTGAAGATTGGACTTATACGCTACGCGAAGCCGATTCGAAAATTGAGGATTCATGCAATGCACTGTAATGTAGTGGCTAAAATGCAATGTAATGGCTAAGAGGTAAAGGCACCTTACAGGGGCAATTGGCAATGACTTACCTCATGCTGCTGGGGATCTTTCGCTTCTTCTTGGTTGAAACACAGGTACTACTTTTCTCCCTAACCATGGTCGCAGTTTTCCCTATTCTCCAACGGGGTGACAGACTAGGTTGTCTCAGTATCCAGAATTGAGGTGCATACACGCTATCTCAACCTATGGGGCTTCCATACAGATTTCAAGCCGAGGACACGCCTCTGGGTATTTAAACCAGACTTTAGTCTCGGAAATCCTGAACCTTTGTGTTCTAGGCATCAGCCATTCGAACTCTAGTTTCCACCGTCGCAGTTGGTCTCCTAGGAACTCACCGCAAACACGGGCAGGTGGCTATACCAGACCACCGGAAGTCGTTCGGGCACGACAAACACCAAAGGAATTGCACCTTTAGAGGATTTAAGGTCTCCTAGACCAGGAGTGCGCAAGATAGTGCGAATAAAGATGCAGGATTTAAGGTCTCCGCAGACCGGAGGATTTAAGGTCTCCTAGACCAGGGAGTGCACAAGACAGTGCGAATAAAGATGCAGGATTTAAGGTCTCCGCAGACCGGAGGATTTAAGGTCTCCTAGACCGGAGAGTGCACAAGACAGTGCGATGCAGAGTGAATGCACAAAACAGTGCTAAACAGATGCACAAAATAGTGCGATGCTAAAGGTGTACAAAACAGTACGAGCAAGGTGAATGCACAAAACAGTGCGATACAAATAAGGTGCGCAAGATAGCGCGATACAATGCACTAACAAGTACAGGTGAGATGCGCAAGATAGCGCGATGGAATGCATGCAAAATGCAAGTAAGGTGCACAAAACAGTGCAATGCGCAAGAAAGCGCGAGTGATTTGAAATGCACAGGACAGTACGATACGCTAAACAGCGCGATTGATTTGAAATGCACTAGACAGTGCGATACGCTAAACAGCGCGATTGAAATGCACTAAACAGTGCGATACGCTAAACAGCGCGATTGAAATGCACTAAACAGTGCGATACGCTAAACAGCGCGATTGGTTTTGAAATGCACTAGACAGTGCGATACGCTAAACAGCGCGATTGAAATGCACTAAACAGTGCGATACGCTAAACAGCGCGATTGAAATGCACTAAACAGTGCGATACGCTAAACAGCGCGATTGAAATGCACTAAACAGTGCGATACGCTAAACAGCGCGATTGAAATGCACTAAATAGTGCGATACGCTAAACAGCGCGATTGATTTGAAATGCACTAAACAGTGCGATACGCTAAACAGCGCGATTGATTTGAAATGCACTAAACAGTGCGATACGCTAAACAGCGCGATTGATTTTGAAATGCACTAGACAGTGCGATACGCTAAACAGCGCGATTGATTTGAAATGCACAAAATAGTGCGAGTGATGCATGTTCTATGCAAATGAGGTGCATTTTCTACGCAAGTATGGAAGAGTGCATTTTCTATGCAAAAGATACGAGCATTTTCTATGCAAGAAACAGGAGCATATTCTATGCAATATTGAAAGCAAATTCTATGCAGAATCGAAAGTAGGCATATTCTATGCATGAATCATAACGATGTGCGGCACGCATGCAGCAACAGTGTATATGAAAATTCACATTCTATGTAGTAGAGGAGTATCAAATATATACTCTGGTGCCTCTGATTTACCTGTTAGAGGACTTTGCAACACACTCAGCTCAAAAAGGGCACACCCTGTTCATATTGGCAAGAGATAACATCTGCTGCTGCTGCTTTAATTGCCGTTCTGACTTGAAGCATGCTTAAGCTTGGAGTAGAGGCATACTCATTCTTCGGGGCACTGGCAAGGCCTGAAGAGGTACATATGGAATGCAATCTCAGAATTTTCTGAAGGTGAAACACACTCAGATGCTCGACATTTTCCCTATTTTCTTTTGCTTTGCAGTCCGGAACTTATATAGCTTCAGATAGGTCCTAGTTTTGCTGTTCTAACATGACCTGGGCTGAACCCTGCGGGTTTATGAAAGAATGAATCTTGTTTTGCACAGATGTGGAGAACGGCACGGCACTCGGAGCGCAAAACGATTTTATTTTGGAATTGGTAAATGGGCTCTTAACCGGGTATCGAGCCTACGACTGAACACAGCAAGACAACTCAACAAGGAAATAAAAGGCACACAACCTAGACATATCGAGTAACACTCAAAACGACTCAAAACAAGAATCGAGATAAAACAAAAAGACACGACACTCAGACGTGCTCAGGGAGCCTGTTTCACCGGGTAGTGTTTCCCACCCTCTCTCGTTTGTGATCCTCGCATCCCTCGGCCCTCAAGCTCTATTTTTCTGAAAAAGCCCTTTTCTCACTTTTTCTCTCATCGCACATCTCTCTATTCTTCATTCTCTCATCATTTTTTTTTTTATCCCTCCCCTGGGTAGTTGATGGATGAACAGCAAATTGTGGGCTCGCGCCCCTAGCGTTCTGCTAGATTCTCTTCTTCTGCTCACAATAGTGGACTTTCTCCCACGGAAAGGTTGCGCTACAACTGGGTGTGTAGCAAATCTGCAGCTAACATCAGTTGATGATGCTTTGCTGGGGAGTTTGGACGTGATAAGATCTGTCCAGATGATGGAGTGGAATATCTTGCCCCATTCCGGTTCGTGCTTCGCACTTGGCTTGATACCTCGTTGGTTGGAGGATGTGAGAGCTTTCTGCCCTTTGTTGTAAACTTCAGTTGTGCCCTATTCTGGCAGGTAGAGTGCCCTTCTTGGCAAGTATGTTGACGGTGGGAAAGTCAGGAAGTCTGACTCAACTGTGCCCTTAGTTCATCATTTTGACCATTTTTGTTTTTGCTTTCTACTAAAACAGTTTTGACCAACATGAGAGTTAGATTAACGCGCTTGTTCGATTTTCTGATTTAAAATCATGCAAGTTAGGCTGTGAGCACTGAGAGTTTTCCCTTTTTGGGTCCGAGAAATGGTCCAGTTTTTTTTTTTTTAAAAAAAAAAAAAAAAAAAAGGAGTACTTTTCAAGAAGATTAGTCAACCTCAGTAAAAATTCTCAAAAACTATTTTTGCAAACGACCACTGCTCAACGAGCACGGAACCTACTCTCGAGATGCACAACCTCGGATTCAAAGGAAAATTGCCCCTTGCTTGAGGGGAACTGCATGGCAACGGAAAGTTGCCCCTTGTTTGAACGGCACCGCGGCGCGTTGAATGGCAACGGAAAGTTGCCCCTTGTTTGGATAGCGCCGCAACGCATTGAATGGCAACGGAAAGTTGCCCCTTGTTTGAATGACACCGCGGTGCATTGAATGGCAACGGAAAGTTGCCCCTTGTTTGAACGGTACCGCGGCGCGTTGAATGGCAACGGAAAGTTACCCCTTGTTTGGATAGCGCCGCAACGCATTGAATGGCAACGAAAAGTTGCCCCTTGTCTGAATGGCACCGTAGTGTATTGTAGTCGGTCCTCAGAGCGATGATTGCAACCGAACTCTCGGATACAGAGAAGGTGAAGATTATCAGAACCATTACATAGACATGATCGAATTTGAAATGTTTTAGAGCTGGACTTCAGAATGAAGTTGCCTACGTATCCCAATGATGGGAATCAAGCCTTACGTAGTTCGGGGTTAAGGTACACTCGGGTATTAACCTCTCCTTTTTAGGCTCTAACTTTTGCCAAGGCGCCCGTTGCGGGTTTTCGACCTTGCGAGCTTTTGTTCTTCTTTCTTTCTCTTTTCAATTCTTTTTCTTCTCTTTTTTTGTTCTTTTCTTCGCATCTTTTCTTTTTTGTTCTCTTTTTTTCTTTTTGCATTTTTTGCTTCTTTTTTGTATTTTTCTCTTGCTCTAACTTTTGCCTGGGTCGCCCTTCCGGGTTTTCGGCCCAGCGAGCCTCTCAAAGGGTAAAAGTATAACAAGTCCATGCCAAATGGTTCTGAGATCCTGGAGTCATCTGAATCCAGGAGAATGGCTGCTGCTTTGCTTTTGTAAGCTTCTTCTGATGAGATCTGATCTTCTTGACCTGACTTTGGTGCCTCTTGTTCGAGGGCTGCTTCAAATCTAGCCACGCAGGCCTCACATCGTAGTTGACCGTCGAACCTTCTGATTTCAAGTTCCAGGTTTGGAAGCGAAGGGGTTGAGTCTCGAGGCCGAGAGCGATCCTAGGCTGCACAATCTCAAAAGCGATTCCACACAAGTCTTCGCAAGACCGCGCAAAATATTTTGATTTTGAAAATTTTTAAGAAAGCGACAAATCGCTCGCGCTGAAGGCAGTATGAAACCAGTCTGGATCAAACCAGGGTCCTTCTCAATACTCACGCTAACAAGCATGATTTCATTCATTAAGGGCTTAGCATGCCTCTCTTTCTCTCAAATGATCAAAGTTTTGCAAATTCCGAGGAATTCTTTCCTCTTTGTTTTCACCGCAGTGTTCAAAAAGTTTTGAAAAACTTAGGTCAAATGCAATGATTTTGGGGTGCAGAAGAGTAGGCGAAAAGTACTGCCGTTTCATTCAAACTTTCTAGCACAACTGGCACAAAGTAGAAGCAAGCACAAAGCATGAAAAATCACTGCTGTTTCATTCAAATCTATCGGCACAACTGGCTCCCTGGCAGAAACAGACTCAAAACAAAACGAAAAGACAAACATAAAACAAAATGGTGACGCCCGAGGTAACACCCCCCCGGAATCACCCGACTCCTATACAATAGGACTGACTCGATACAACAAGACGGACCCAAAATAAAAAGAGGCTGACTCAAAACAAAAAGACAGACTCAAAACAAAACAACAAGACTGACCCAATACCCGAGTCTGAAACCGACATTCGCAAATGCTCAAAACAGTGCATGCCATCCACCATATCTAGAGTAAACTGAGCGCTGCCCGCAGGTGGTTCATCCCTCCAATCACATCACATTATCCCCTACAAGTTCACTGATCAAGTGCCGATAGACTTTGCAGGACCTGGTGCGGGGATGACCCCATTGTCAAATAGATCCTGTACTTCATGGCGAAGACGGAAGCAGGCGTTGGTAGTATGGCCAGTTTGTTGATGGTACGCGCAGTACTGGGTAGTATCATGTGTAGCCGAAAGAGGGTTCGGGAGAGGCCGAGGCTCAAGGGGTTTGAGATGGCCTTGTCCAACAAGGATTTGGAGAGCTTTGGACAAAGGCATATAGAGGGCATGGAAGACCCTCCGACCTCGGGGTTGGTACTTCAAGGCTTGTGGATTTTTACTGGACGCACCAGCAGGGGGATTAGCAGGTGCTGGCCTAGTTTGCTGATCTCTTCCGAGTGGAGGATTAGGGCTGAAAGGAACATTCCTCGTACAAAGGCCCTTCCCCTGGCTTGCCTCTTGATTCAGACTGCTCTCATTCTGAGTGGCGAAAGTGTCATCCACAGTTTTTGGAACAACTGCGAGGACTTGCTCTTTGTTCAGTCCCTCAGCTTTCAACGCCTCAATATCCCACCGAAGGTGTTCATGGGGGCCAATGCCTACCCCTACCTTGCTCTTACCAGTCGCTTCTGCTTTGTCAAGAGATTGGCTTTCCTCAAATGCAGCCCGTCCCAACATCGGGGAGTCTTTCGACATGAAGTTCCCGGTATGTGGTGTGGTCGATGATGGAGCCAATGTCCCGGAGGCCAGATCCGTCACGGTTTTTTGAAGATCTTTAATCATTCCCATCAACTCGGAAGTAGTGGGTTCACGGGTTTGAGATGGTTGAGGTTCAGGTGCACCCATCATGCATAAGTCCATGCTTTCTGGGATAAACACCTCAGGCTTGGGTAGATGGGCCGGGGTGATGTATATGCTGGGGTCAAAGGTGGATGGCAGTATGTGGATGAGATTGAGGTAAGCAGGAGATGTTTGGTCATTGGGGTCTGAAGGTGGAGCTATCGTCCGGTTGTCGATGAGATTTTGGACCTCATGACGAAGGCGGTAGCAACGGTCGGTGCCATGACCGCGCTGCTGATGGTACATACAATACTTGGCGGGGTTATGTCTGGCTGGGAGTGGGTCGGGAAGAGGTTGAGGATCGAGGGGTTTGAGATGCCCTTTTTCCATCAAGGCTTTTAGTGTGCTAGTCAGGCTCCTATAGAGGGGGGCGAAAGTTCTGCCCTGAGCTCGGGCTGGGCCAGCTGTTTGTAGGCTTGGTTTGGCAAAAGGGTCGGCTGTGGCGACTGTATTGATTTCGGTGGGTTTGGGAATAGCGCTACTACCAGCATTGGTACTCCCTGAAATCACCTTCTTTGTCAGTTCCCTTGTCCTGGGAATGATCCCGCTGTTGAACGCATTCTCGACTTGAACCCCCAGTTCATGCAAACTTTTGAAAGTGAATAGTGGAGCGACTATCAACTTTTGCAACATATCATGCTCGAGATTTCGGACCATCATCTGCACTTGATCCCTCTCAGAAGGGCGACGATCTGTCATTTGTGCTACCTTTGCTCTCCACCTTGCAATGAATTCCACAAAAGGCTCTGTTGGGTTCTGGCGAGTTGCTTCAAGCTCTTGGATGGTCATTTCAACTTGGGTATTGTAGGAATACTGATCGACAAAGGCCTCAGCCAGTTCTTCCCAGTTTTGCTTCACTGTATCCTCCAATTTGGTATACCAAGTAGCTGCTACACCCGACAGGGTTCTTCCATACAGAGAGAGTTTCTGTGGCTTAGTCAGACCCATCGGCTTCAGAACATCTAAGAAAAGTCGGATATGCACCATTGGATCTCCAGACCCGTCGAAACGGTCGATATATGGCATTTTGAATCCGTCTGGGAGCCGGATGGAAGCCTCGGTGTGCCCATCCTCAATGCCAGGAATGGAGTTAAGGCCCTGTGCCTTTTTGAATTGCTTCTCAAGGTTTGCAATTTTCACTGTATTCAGATTGAACTCATCAATATGAAAGGGTTGAGTTCTCTCATTAGGCTGCACCAGGGGTCTGAGCACCTGAGCTTGAGCCAACCCTTCTCGAGGATTCAGACACTGCAAGTCTTCAACTGGCGGAATTGGGTCAAAGTTTGGCTGGGGTCCCAAAGCTGGATGTGAGGCAGATGCCCTAGATGGGCGCTGCGTTTCAATACTGGTCTCAGCCAGCATGGTAGTTCCCTGATTTAGCGCTGCTGTCACGGCCGCTAACTCTTCCGAACCCTGTGCCATCACGGTCTGCTGAGTCCGAACAAAGGTGATGTGACTGGCGACTGACGGATTAGATGAATAGATGAGCCCTGACCGGCTTTTCTTTACCTTGCCTCAGCGAAAGAACACTGGTTGCCCTTGAATTGAATTTCTGACCTAACAAAGTCTATCAGCACAAGTTCAATGAACCTCGGGGGATATCGGAGCCTTCTGAAGCTATGGTTCCCAGACTACCTAGCAAAAGAGAAAACAGACAGCATCTCAGCCTGATTTCACCCGAATAGATATGAGCCTATTTGAATGAGTGTGCTCTCTACTGAATTCTGCCCCAAAATTCTGCCCTAAACTGAGTTTGATACCCACGGGTAAAGCTGACTCCCAAATACTGATAGTAATGCCCGCAGGCCTGATGCCAAAATTCGCAAACTGGTGCCCGCAGGCCTGATGCCCGAACTCATACACTGATACATGCATTCCTGTAAAGACGCACTCTAAAGCACATAACAGATAAATGAGAGCCAAAACACCCCTATGAAGGGGTAGGGTTTCCCTGTCCTATTTTGTCAGGAGCTAGGGTTTTACTACGCACGCAGCGGCTTCAAACAACCTATAAACGGGTAAGCAACCTGTCCTAGTTTGGAATGGTCACTATGGATCCGAATATGCACTAGGTCGAATGGTCAAAGAGGGTGCCCCGGTAAAACCGGGGTTTGTGTTCCCATACTGGCAGAGCCCACAACCGGTCAGCCTTATGGTCATGCCTTGACAAGACAAGCCTCCGGCAAACCGTTCAGGAATAGCAGATGGCAAACACGGTGTCCTAGGCGCACGATTGCAAATGCAATGCAAAGAAACACACAAGTGTAGCCAAAAACAGATATTATGAGTTCGAGTCAAGTTCTCTAAATCCCCAGTGGAGTCGCCAGAAACTGTAACAAGCCCGCGGGGGACCTCGCTACAGCTCGGACTCGACTTTTGTAGTCACGGTTCTAAATCTGAACCAAAGAGTCCAAATCCGGCAAATCGTTTTGAGAAAACTGATTTGTGAAAGAAGTGCCAAACATGGACTGCTTTGCCAGATACAGAGTCGCCACCTAAATATTTTATTTTGGGAAATTTAGGAAACCCTGACTCGGTGCCAAAAGGCCACGTGTCCGTCATCACCAAAGTTGCCTCGGCTCGGGAACTTGGGTACGATTGGGGAAGGTCACTTCGTGAGCACCCCCGCTCGCCCGATCAAAGATCGGCCTCTACTAACCATGATATCTATTTTTGAAAACATTGTGAGTTCTTATTCCGGTTATTAGCCTAGGTTACTATGTGATGCGCACAGCATACAAGTATATACTGAGTCGCCTGAATTGGAACAAAACATTTCATGTTCGCTTTTTGAAAATGGTTTGCTACCCGCAGGTAGGCTTGAAACATTTGATGATTTATTCCAATTTAAGTAACCCAACCTTCACCCACAGGCATTCAGGCAGATATATCACATAAGCAATTACCCTCATGGTAAGCATGCTATTCATGGCATTCACTCACACGCATGCAAGGATGCTAAAGCGTAGAACTTACCGAGTACTCCAAGCCAAAATAGAAACTACATTAGAAATCATGCATGATCCTAAGTATACAGAAATGCCTAATGCAACACATACAAAATGCAACTATAGCAGGCTCGGCTATTCTAAGATGGCATGTGAAACGCTACAACTATCATGTATTCAGCTTGGAATTGAGAGTACAATGTAGTTAGTATGATGCGCCGAGCCCGGTGCACGCAAAACTAATGAATGAATGCAAACATGCTGTCATACTGTATGCTAATTGAAATATGCCCTAATCTAACCATCATAAGCGGATAAATAAAAGGGAGAAAGACGTAGGGTTGGAAGACATACAACACACACACGCACACTTATTACAGTTGTGCCCTCGCGCAGAGGGTCCGAATAAATAATACAGTCCGGATATTACAGTCCCGAATAAAAGAATATTACAGTCCAAAATATTACAAAATCCTAATTAATTAACAAATTAACTAAGAAAATAAATAAAACTGGCATGCAAGCCAGGGACTGCCTTGCTTCTGATGGATGATGCATGTCCGGGTTGTCTTGCGCGGAAATCCACCGGAATGTCCCAATTAGCCTCTGTTTACACCTGTTCTTGAAATGCGTGCCAAGCCCCAAAAGGTTGCTGATTCTTCGTTTTGCTGCAACAGAGAGCAGGAAAGGGGCATAGCAATGTATTTGCACAAATATATGCATGTCTCGATCCTCGTGCCACCAATCACGCATACCGAGGCATGATGGCCGAGGAGTCGAAATGCACAACTCAATATAGAATGAATGCTCATGAAAATACAACTAAAACCTAACTCCATCATGGATAATCCGGAGTGTCGGTGACTGGGGAATTGAGACACATTCCGTCACTCGGAGTACGAAATGTACCTCGTTTCCCGTGTCCGGGCTAACTCCTATTCCGAACACGATGCAATATGCATGATATGCATGAAATGCAACTAAGATACAATCCGAACATACACAATGCTATGGAATGACATGCCTCGAAATGCATGCACACGGGCACGCAAATCGAGAAAATGACAGAATACGATCTACATGACATGAAAATGTGATATGGGCTTATACCAACATGAGAGAGCCTCAGCCACACTCACATAGGATGCCGATGGATGAAAATGAAGTGCCTCGAAGTGCGTGCACACGGGCACGCAAACCGAGGCAATGGCATACGCAATGCAAATGACATGAAAATATGATATGGGCTTATACCAACATGAGAGAGCTTCAGCCACACTCACATAGGATGCCAATGGATGAAAATGAAGTGCCTCGAAGTGCGTGCACACGGGCACGCAAACCGAGGCAATGGCATACGCAATGCAATGGCATGAAAAATGCAACATGGACTTATACTAACATGAGAGAGCCTCAGCCACACCCACATAAGAAGCCGGTGGATGAAAATGAAGTGCCTCGAAGTGCGTGCACACGGGTACGCAAACCGAGGCAATGGCATACGCAATGCAATGGCATGGAAAATGCAACATGGACTTATACTAACATGAGAGAGCCTCAGCCACACCCACATAAGAAGCCGGTGGATGAAAATGAAGTGCCTCGAAGTGCGTGCACACGGGCACGCAAACCGAGGCAATGGTATATGCAATGCAAATGTGGAAAAAATGGTATGCAAGCATGCTAATGGATTTTCAGCAATGAAATATGGGGTAAAACAGTCCCGAAATGAGGCGAAATGACACCAAATGCATGGAATAGTCCCGAAATGCGAATTTAGGCACCCGAAATGGCCTATAGCTATGCAATGCGTACACAATATGGACATCTAATGCAAAGACAGAAGCTAGGAAGTCCCAAAAAAGGCACTTTCACAGTTATAAACATGGCCAAACAGCAAGCATAGGTAGGGCAAAAATGGCATGCAAGAATAGGGGCCAAGAGAGGGGTAATGAAGCAAGTGATATAAGAAAAATCCAAACTGAAAAATTTCCCTCTAAAACATTGAAGAGGGACCAAAAATATGAATGTTTACAGTATATGGAAAGCCTCAAATCAATATACAAACGTGCTAAAAAAGGGCACAAGATTGAGGCTCAAAAGGTGCTATAACATGAAGTATACAAAATAATCACCAAAAAGAAAAAAAATGTTAATGAAACATGAATTATAGGCTAAAATAAGGCCACTTTCAGTTCTGTGAAGAAGCCGAAAACAGAAGCAAGGGGGGCTACCAATTTATGCAAAAATAGGGGCCAAATAAGGGATATAACTACAAGTGGCACATGGAGGCATCAAATGGTGAGGGGCCCTTCAACAATGTTTAAGAAGGGCCCAAAATAAGCATATTCACAGATTACCTCATGCTCAAAAACAGATTACTCATGGGCCAAAAATAGCATGCAAGATTATGACATATAAGAGGATTAATGAAGCAAGTGCATCATGGAGGGCTCAAACAGGGTTGAGTCCTTAATGAAAAGTGAAAATGAGCTCAAAAGAAGGCCATTTTCAGTTAGGGCCGGAACTTGAAACAAAAAGCATATAGGGCTTATAAATGGATCAAGAAAAAGGGTCAAAAGAGGAGAAATGTCACTCACCCTTGAAGACTAAAGCTTTTGTTGCTTCTTGGACCAATTTGCAGCTCCTTTAGCCTTTGAGAAGCCTTCCTTTCTGCTGGAAATGAAGTGGTGATGGTAGAGCTTGGTGGTGATGAAGAAAACAAGGTGTAGGACTTAAGGTTTTTTAGGAAAATGAGAAGGATGGAGGGAGATATGGATCTTGAGGCTTGAAGAACAAATTTTCTAACCCCCAAATGTGATGCCACCAGCTGGTTATATGGACAAAAAGAGGGTGTAAAGGTGGGGCAAAAAGGAGGTAAGCTTTCCCCCACAAAATATCCCCCGGATTGGGATATTTTCTGGGGGAAACAGCTGCACAGCTATAAAGTGCAAGTTGAGAGGAAGCAGGCCGGCCCCTTACTTTTGCTGCAGGTGGCCGGCCAGCCACCCCCCCTAGCCGGCCAGCTAGGGGTCAAAAGGGTCAAGTATAATTAGTGGCCGGCCACCACATATTGGTGGCCTCCCAGGTCTCCTCTTCACAACCCCGTGGTTCGAATTTGAAAATTCTAAAACAGGAGAGAGAACAAGCCATTTTGAGGAGGGGTTCAAAAGGGTCAAAAGGAATTAATGGCCGGCCATATGATATTAGGATCCTCCCATGTGTGTACAACACAAATATGTGGTTCAAAGTTCAAGAAAGTGGGCCCAAGGTGTTCAACATTAGCCCGGAAGGAGGGGTTCAAAAGGGTCAGGTGGAATTACTGGCCAGCCACCAACTTTTAGGGTCCTCCCATGTGTGTACATCACAAATATGTGGTTTGGGTTTGAAGAAAATGGCTCCAAGGTGTTCAACATTAGTCCGGAAGTGTGAAAAACGGGCATCGGAGGGCGTCGGAGGATATATAACTGGTTTCTGCAACAATTGCTGGCCTCCCACCCTTCCATGACCTTCCTAGTGATGAAACAGAGGTACCTGCCAAAAATGAACGAAAACTGATGCAAAACGAATGCTCGGGGGCCAAAACACGCAGTTCGGGGTCCCGAAAATGGGCTGTTAAGCACTGAAAGTGGCGCTCGGCCACGAAGTGGGTTTCTCAGACCCCAGTGTCCCTCAAAAGGGAACAAATAGGAAGTATGCCAAAAATCAGAGCAAACGGAGATGGTTAGGCGGTCCCGAACCGAGGCACACGGCCTGACGGTTCTGGAAAACCGGAAGCCGGGCTCCGAAATGGGCAAAATGGCCTATGGCCACAGAATGTAACCCACGGCCACTGAGAGATGGTCTACAGGACCTCTCCCTCCCCTCAGGAAAAGAAACAGAGAAAATCGAGTCTGGTTCGCAAACCGAGGCAAAGTACAGAAGAGGGTTCGGAAGTCCGGAGGCAGGGCTCGCAGCCAAGACTCTGAAACTTCTGAACGAGCACATTATGCAATATCACCAAGTGCTCAATTGGTGACGTCTGAGTCTCAAGGTCGGTCAAAAATGGGGTGTCTACAGTTGCCCCTCTTTGACAGAACTCGGAAGTCATAAGAATGACGGGAGTGAATGTCAAAGCCCAGAGACGACTCATTTTTGACAAGGCCGAAGACTTAGACAAACATACAAAATAGCGAAGATGCGCCCGCAGGCATGCCCGCAGGCAGGGGCAAAATGCAAATGATATGCAGAAAAATTTTGAAGATTGGACTTATACGCTACGCGAAGCCGATTCGAAAATTGAGGATTCATGCAATGCACTGTAATGTAGTGGCTAAAATGCAATGTAATGGCTAAGAGGTAAAGGCACCTTACAGGGGCAATTGGCAATGACTTACCTCATGCTGCTGGGGATCTTTCGCTTCTTCTTGGTTGAAACACAGGTACTACTTTTCTCCCTAACCATGGTCGCAGTTTTCCCTATTCTCCAACGGGGTGACAGACTAGGTTGTCTCAGTATCCAGAATTGAGGTGCATACACGCTATCTCAACCTATGGGGCTTCCATACAGATTTCAAGCCGAGGACACGCCTCTGGGTATTTAAACCAGACTTTAGTCTCGGAAATCCTGAACCTTTGTGTTCTAGGCATCAGCCATTCGAACTCTAGTTTCCACCGTCGCAGTTGGTCTCCTAGGAACTCACCGCAAACACGGGCAGGTGGCTATACCAGACCACCGGAAGTCGTTCGGGCACGACAAACACCAAAGGAATTGCACCTTTAGAGGATTTAAGGTCTCCTAGACCAGGAGTGCGCAAGATAGTGCGAATAAAGATGCAGGATTTAAGGTCTCCGCAGACCGGAGGATTTAAGGTCTCCTAGACCAGGGAGTGCACAAGACAGTGCGAATAAAGATGCAGGATTTAAGGTCTCCGCAGACCGGAGGATTTAAGGTCTCCTAGACCGGAGAGTGCACAAGACAGTGCGATGCAGAGTGAATGCACAAAACAGTGCTAAACAGATGCACAAAATAGTGCGATGCTAAAGGTGTATAAAACAGTACGAGCAAGGTGAATGCACAAAACAGTGCGATACAAATAAGGTGCGCAAGATAGCGCGATACAATGCACTAACAAGTACAGGTGAGATGCGCAAGATAGCGCGATGGAATGCATGCAAAATGCAAGTAAGGTGCACAAAACAGTGCAATGCGCAAGAAAGCGCGAGTGATTTGAAATGCACAGGACAGTACGATACGCTAAACAGCGCGATTGATTTGAAATGCACTAGACAGTGCGATACGCTAAACAGCGCGATTGAAATGCACTAAACAGTGCGATACGCTAAACAGCGCGATTGAAATGCACTAAACAGTGCGATACGCTAAACAGCGCGATTGGTTTTGAAATGCACTAGACAGTGCGATACGCTAAACAGCGCGATTGAAATGCACTAAACAGTGCGATACGCTAAACAGCGCGATTGAAATGCACTAAACAGTGCGATACGCTAAACAGCGCGATTGAAATGCACTAAACAGTGCGATACGCTAAACAGCGCGATTGAAATGCACTAAATAGTGCGATACGCTAAACAGCGTGATTGATTTGAAATGCACTAAACAGTGCGATACGCTAAACAGCGCGATTGATTTGAAATGCACTAAACAGTGCGATACGCTAAACAGCGCGATTGATTTTGAAATGCACTAGACAGTGCGATACGCTAAACAGCGCGATTGATTTGAAATGCACAAAATAGTGCGAGTGATGCATGTTCTATGCAAATGAGGTGCATTTTCTACGCAAGTATGGAAGAGTGCATTTTCTATGCAAAAGATACGAGCATTTTCTATGCAAGAAACAGGAGCATATTCTATGCAATATTGAAAGCAAATTCTATGCAGAATCGAAAGTAGGCATATTCTATGCATGAATCATAACGATGTGCGGCACGCATGCAGCAACAGTGTATATGAAAATTCACATTCTATGTAGTAGAGGAGTATCAAATATATACTCTGGTGCCTCTGATTTACCTTTTAGAGGACTTTGCAACACACTCAGCTCAAAAAGGGCACACCCTGTTCATATTGGCAAGAGATAACATCTGCTGCTGCTGCTTTAATTGCCGTTCTGACTTGAAGCATGCTTAAGCTTGGAGTAGAGGCATACTCATTCTTCGGGGCACTGGCAAGGCCTGAAGAGGTACATATGGAATGCAATCTCAGAATTTTCTGAAGGTGAAACACACTCAGATGCTCGACATTTTCCCTATTTTCTTTTGCTTTGCAGTCCGGAACTTATATAGCTTCAGATAGGTCCTAGTTTTGCTGTTCTAACATGACCTGGGCTGAACCCTGCGGGTTTATGAAAGAATGAATCTTGTTTTGCACAGATGTGGAGAACGGCACGGCACTCGGAGCGCAAAACGATTTTATTTTGGAATTGGTAAATGGGCTCTTAACCGGGTATCGAGCCTACGACTGAACACAGCAAGACAACTCAACAAGGAAATAAAAGGCACACAACCTAGACATATCGAGTAACACTCAAAACGACTCAAAACAAGAATCGAGATAAAACAAAAAGACACGACACTCAGACGTGCTCAGGGAGCCTGTTTCACCGGGTAGTGTTTCCCACCCTCTCTCGTTTGTGATCCTCGCATCCCTCGGCCCTCAAGCTCTATTTTTCTGAAAAAGCCCTTTTCTCACTTTTTCTCTCATCGCACATCTCTCTATTCTTCATTCTCTCATCATTTTTTTTTTTATCCCTCCCCTGGGTAGTTGATGGATGAACAGCAAATTGTGGGCTCGCGCCCCTAGCGTTCTGCTAGATTCTCTTCTTCTGCTCACAATAGTGGACTTTCTCCCACGGAAAGGTTGCGCTACAACTGGGTGTGTAGCAAATCTGCAGCTAACATCAGTTGATGATGCTTTGCTGGGGAGTTTGGACGTGATAAGATCTGTCCAGATGATGGAGTGGAATATCTTGCCCCATTCCGGTTCGTGCTTCGCACTTGGCTTGATACCTCGTTGGTTGGAGGATGTGAGAGCTTTCTGCCCTTTGTTGTAAACTTCAGTTGTGCCCTATTCTGGCAGGTAGAGTGCCCTTCTTGGCAAGTATGTTGACGGTGGGAAAGTCAGGAAGTCTGACTCAACTGTGCCCTTAGTTCATCATTTTGACCATTTTTGTTTTTGCTTTCTACTAAAACAGTTTTGACCAACATGAGAGTTAGATTAACGCGCTTGTTCGATTTTCTGATTTAAAATCATGCAAGTTAGGCTGTGAGCACTGAGAGTTTTCCCTTTTTGGGTCCGAGAAATGGTCCAGTTTTTTTTTTTTTTAAAAAAAAAAAAAAAAAAAAGGAGTACTTTTCAAGAAGATTAGTCAACCTCAGTAAAAATTCTCAAAAACTATTTTTGCAAACGACCACTGCTCAACGAGCACGGAACCTACTCTCGAGATGCACAACCTCGGATTCAAAGGAAAATTGCCCCTTGCTTGAGGGGAACTGCATGGCAACGGACAGTTGCCCCTTGTTTGAACGGCACCGCGGCGCGTTGAATGGCAACGGACAGTTGCCCCTTGTTTGGATAGCGCCGCAACGCATTGAATGGAAACGGAAAGTTGCCCCTTGTTTGAATGACACCGCGGTGCATTGAATGGCAACGGAAAGTTGCCCCTTGTTTGAACGGTACCGCGGCGCGTTGAATGGCAACGGAAAGTTACCCCTTGTTTGGATAGCGCCGCAACGCATTGAATGGCAACGGAAAGTTGCCCCTTGTCTGAATGGCACCGTAGTGTATTGTAGTCGGTCCTCAGAGCGATGATTGCAACCGAACTCTCGGATACAGAGAAGGTGAAGATTATCAGAACCATTACATAGACATGATCGAATTTGAAATGTTTTAGAGCTGGACTTCAGAATGAAGTTGCCTACGTATCCCAATGATGGGAATCAAGCCTTACGTAGTTCGGGGTTAAGGTACACTCGGGTATTAACCTCTCCTTTTTAGGCTCTAACTTTTGCCAAGGCGCCCGTTGCGGGTTTTCGACCTTGCGAGCTTTTGTTCTTCTTTCTTTCTCTTTTCAATTCTTTTTCTTCTCTTTTTTTGTTCTTTTCTTCGCATCTTTTCTTTTTTGTTCTCTTTTTTTTCTTTTTGCATTTTTTGCTTCTTTTTTGTATTTTTCTCTTGCTCTAACTTTTGCCTGGGTCGCCCTTCCGGGTTTTCGGCCCAGCGAGCCTCTCAAAGGGTAAAAGTATAACAAGTCCATGCCAAATGGTTCTGAGATCCTGGAGTCATCTGAATCCAGGAGAATGGCTGCTGCTTTGCTTTTGTAAGCTTCTTCTGATGAGATCTGATCTTCTTGACCTGACTTTGGTGCCTCTTGTTCGAGGGCTGCTTCAAATCTAGCCACGCAGGCCTCACATCGTAGTTGACCGTCGAACCTTCTGATTTCAAGTTCCAGGTTTGGAAGCGAAGGGGTTGAGTCTCGAGGCCGAGAGCGATCCTAGGCTGCACAATCTCAAAAGCGATTCCACACAAGTCTTCGCAAGACCGCGCAAAATATTTTGATTTTGAAAATTTTTAAGAAAGCGACAAATCGCTCGCGCTGAAGGCAGTGTGAAACCAGTCTGGATCAAACCAGGGTCCTTCTCAATACTCACGCTAACAAGCATGATTTCATTCATTAAGGGCTTAGCATGCCTCTCTTTCTCTCAAATGATCAAAGTTTTGCAAATTCCGAGGAATTCTTTCCTCTTTGTTTTCACCGCAGTGTTCAAAAAGTTTTGAAAAACTTAGGTCAAATGCAATGATTTTGGGGTGCAGAAGAGTAGGCGAAAAGTACTGCCGTTTCATTCAAACTTTCTAGCACAACTGGCACAAAGTAGAAGCAAGCACAAAGCATGAAAAATCACTGCTGTTTCATTCAAATCTATCGGCACAACTGGCTCCCTGGCAGAAACAGACTCAAAACAAAACGAAAAGACAAACATAAAACAAAATGGTGACGCCCGAGGTAACACCCCCCCGGAATCACCCGACTCCTATACAATAGGACTGACTCGATACAACAAGACGGACCCAAAATAAAAAGAGGCTGACTCAAAACAAAAAGACAGACTCAAAACAAAACAACAAGACTGACCCAATACCCGAGTCTGAAACCGACATTCGCAAATGCTCAAAACAGTGCATGCCATCCACCATATCTAGAGTAAACTGAGCGCTGCCCGCAGGTGGTTCATCCCTCCAATCACATCACATTATCCCCTACAAGTTCACTGATCAAGTGCCGATAGACTTTGCAGGACCTGGTGCGGGGATGACCCCATTGTCAAATAGATCCTGTACTTCATGGCGAAGACGGAAGCAGGCGTTGGTAGTATGGCCAGTTTGTTGATGGTACGCGCAGTACTGGGTAGTATCATGTGTAGCCGAAAGAGGGTTCGGGAGAGGCCGAGGCTCAAGGGGTTTGAGATGGCCTTGTCCAACAAGGATTTGGAGAGCTTTGGACAAAGGCATATAGAGGGCATGGAAGACCCTCCGACCTCGGGGTTGGTACTTCAAGGCTTGTGGATTTTTACTGGACGCACCAGCAGGGGGATTAGCAGGTGCTGGCCTAGTTTGCTGATCTCTTCCGAGTGGAGGATTAGGGCTGAAAGGAACATTCCTCGTACAAAGGCCCTTCCCCTGGCTTGCCTCTTGATTCAGACTGCTCTCATTCTGAGTGGCGAAAGTGTCATCCACAGTTTTTGGAACAACTGCGAGGACTTGCTCTTTGTTCAGTCCCTCAGCTTTCAACGCCTCAATATCCCACCGAAGGTGTTCATGGGGGCCAATGCCTACCCCTACCTTGCTCTTACCAGTCGCTTCTGCTTTGTCAAGAGATTGGCTTTCCTCAAATGCAGCCCGTCCCAACATCGGGGAGTCTTTCGACATGAAGTTCCCGGTATGTGGTGTGGTCGATGATGGAGCCAATGTCCCGGAGGCCAGATCCGTCACGGTTTTTTGAAGATCTTTAATCATTCCCATCAACTCGAAAGTAGTGGGTTCACGGGTTTGAGATGGTTGAGGTTCAGGTGCACCCATCATGCATAAGTCCATGCTTTCTGGGATAAACACCTCAGGCTTGGGTAGATGGGCCGGGGTGATGTATATGCTGGGGTCAAAGGTGGATGGCAGTATGTGGATGAGATTGAGGTAAGCAGGAGATGTTTGGTCATTGGGGTCTGAAGGTGGAGCTATCGTCCGGTTGTCGATGAGATTTTGGACCTCATGACGAAGGCGGTAGCAACGGTCGGTGCCATGACCGCGCTGCTGATGGTACATACAATACTTGGCGGGGTTATGTCTGGCTGGGAGTGGGTCGGGAAGAGGTTGAGGATCGAGGGGTTTGAGATGCCCTTTTTCCATCAAGGCTTTTAGTGTGCTAGTCAGGCTCCTATAGAGGGGGGCGAAAGTTCTGCCCTGAGCTCGGGCTGGGCCAGCTGTTTGTAGGCTTGGTTTGGCAAAAGGGTCGGCTGTGGCGACTGTATTGATTTCGGTGGGTTTGGGAATAGCGCTACTACCAGCATTGGTACTCCCTGAAATCACCTTCTTTGTCAGTTCCCTTGTCCTGGGAATGATCCCGCTGTTGAACGCATTCTCGACTTGAACCCCCAGTTCATGCAAACTTTTGAAAGTGAATAGTGGAGCGACTATCAACTTTTGCAACATATCATGCTCGAGATTTCGGACCATCATCTGCACTTGATCCCTCTCAGAAGGGCGACGATCTGTCATTTGTGCTACCTTTGCTCTCCACCTTGCAATGAATTCCACAAAAGGCTCTGTTGGGTTCTGGCGAGTTGCTTCAAGCTCTTGGATGGTCATTTCAACTTGGGTATTGTAGGAATACTGATCAACAAAGGCCTCAGCCAGTTCTTCCCAGTTTTGCTTCACTGTATCCTCCAATTTGGTATGCCAAGTAGCTGCTACACCCGACAGGGTTCTTCCATACAGAGAGAGTTTCTGTGGCTTAGTCAGACCCATCGGCTTCAGAACATCTAAGAAAAGTCGGATATGCACCATTGGATCTCCAGACCCGTCGAAACGGTCGATATATGGCATTTTGAATCCGTCTGGGAGCCGGATGGAAGCCTCGGTGTGCCCATCCTCAATGCCAGGAATGGAGTTAAGGCCCTGTGCCTTTTTGAATTGCTTCTCAAGGTTTGCAATTTTCACTGTATTCAGATTGAACTCATCAATATGAAAGGGTTGAGTTCTCTCATTAGGCTGCACCAGGGGTCTGAGCACCTGAGCTTGAGCCAACCCTTCTCGAGGATTCAGACACTGCAAGTCTTCAACTGGCGGAATTGGGTCAAAGTTTGGCTGGGGTCCCAAAGCTGGATGTGAGGCAGATGCCCTAGATGGGCGCTGCGTTTCAATACTGGTCTCAGCCTGCATGGTAGTTCCCTGATTTAGCGCTGCTGTCACGGCCGCTAACTCTTCCGAACCCTGTGCCATCACGGTCTGCTGAGTCCGAACAAAGGTGATGTGACTGGCGACTGACGGATTAGATGAATAGATGAGCCCTGACCGGCTTTTCTTTACCTTGCCTCAGCGAAAGAACACTGGTTGCCCTTGAATTGAATTTCTGACCTAACAAAGTCTATCAGCACAAGTTCAATGAACCTCGGGGGATATCGGAGCCTTCTGAAGCTATGGTTCCCAGACTACCTAGCAAAAGAGAAAACAGACAGCATCTCAGCCTGATTTCACCTGAATAGATATGAGCCTATTTGAATGAGTGTGCTCTCTACTGAATTCTGCCCCAAAATTCTGCCCTAAACTGAGTTTGATACCCACGGGTAAAGCTGACTCCCAAATACTGATAGTAATGCCCGCAGGCCTGATGCCAAAATTCGCAAACTGGTGCCCGCAGGCCTGATGCCCGAACTCATACACTGATACATGCATTCCTGTAAAGACGCACTCTAAAGCACATAACAGATAAATGAGAGCCAAAACACCCCTATGAAGGGGTAGGGTTTCCCTGTCCTATTTTGTTAGGAGCTAGGGTTTTACTACGCACGCAGCGGCTTCAAACAACCTATAAACGGGTAAGCAACCTGTCCTAGTTTGGAATGGTCACTATGGATCCGAATATGCACTAGGTTGAATGGTCAAAGAGGGTGCCCCGGTAAAACCGGGGTTTGTGTTCCCATACTGGCAGAGCCCACAACCGGTCAGCCTTATGGTCATGCCTTGACAAGACAAGCCTCCGGCAAACCGTTCAGGAATAGCATATGGCAAACACGGTGTCCTAGGCGCACCAATGCAAATGCAATGCAAAGAAACACACAAGTGTAGCCAAAAACAGATATCATGAGTTCGAGTCAAGTTCTCTAAATCCCCAGTGGAGTCGCCAGAAACTGTAACAAGCCCGCGGGGGACCTCGCTACAGCTCGGACTCGACTTTTGTAGTCACGGTTCTAAATCTGAACCAAAGAGTCCAAATCCGGCAAATCGTTTTGAGAAAACTGATTTGTGAAAGAAGTGCCAAACATGGACTGCTTTGCCAGATACAGAGTCGCCACCTAAATATTTTATTTTGGGAAATTTAGGAAACCCTGACTCGGTGCCAAAAGGCCACGTGTCCGTCATCACCAAAGTTGCCTCGGCTCGGGAACTTGGGTACGATTGGGGAAGGTCACTTCGTGAGCACCCCCGCTCGCCCGATCAAAGATCGGCCTCTACTAACCATGATATCTATTTTTGAAAACATTGTGAGTTCTTATTCCGGTTATTAGCCTAGGTTACTATGTGATGCGCACAGCATACAAGTATATACTGAGTCGCCTGAATTGGAACAAAACATTTCATGTTCGCTTTTTGAAAATGGTTTGCTACCCGCAGGTAGGCTTGAAACATTTGATGATTTATTCCAATTTAAGTAACCCAACCTTCACCCACAGGCATTCAGGCAGATATATCACATAAGCAATTAGCCTCATGGTAAGCATGCTATTCATGGCATTCACTCACACGCATGCAAGGATGCTAAAGCGTAGAACTTACCGAGTACTCCAAGCCAAAATAGAAACTACATTAGAAATCATGCATGATCCTAAGTATACAGAAATGCCTAATGCAACACATACAAAATGCAACTATAGCAGGCTCGGCTATTCTAAGATGGCATGTGAAACGCTACAACTATCATGTATTCAGCTTGGAATTGAGAGTACAATGTAGTTAGTATGATGCGCCGAGCCCGGTGCACGCAAAACTAATGAATGAATGCAAACATGCTGTCATACTGTATGCTAATTGAAATATGCCCTAATCTAACCATCATAAGCGGATAAATAAAAGGGAGAAAGACGTAGGGTTGGAAGACATACAACACACACACGCACACTTATTACAGTTGTGCCCTCGCGCAGAGGGTCCGAATAAATAATACAGTCCGGATATTACAGTCCCGAATAAAAGAATATTACAGTCCAAAATATTACAAAATCCTAATTAATTAACAAATTAACTAAGAAAATAAATAAAACTGGCATGCAAGCCAGGGACTGCCTTGCTTCTGATGGATGATGCATGTCCGGGTTGTCTTGCGCGGAAATCCACCGGAATGTCCCAAGTAGCCTCTGTTTACACCTGTTCTTGAAATGCGTGCCAAGCCCCAAAAGGTTGCTGATTCTTCGTTTTGCTGCAACAGAGAGCAGGAAAGGGGCATAGCAATGTATTTGCACAAATATATGCATGTCTCGATCCTCGTGCCACCAATCACGCATACCGAGGCATGATGGCCGAGGAGTCGAAATGCACAACTCAATATAGGATGAATGCTCATGAAAATACAACTAAAACCTAACTCCATCATGGATAATCCGGAGTGTCGGTGACTGGGGAATTGAGACACATTCCGTCACTCGGAGTACGAAATGTACCTCGTTTCCCGTGTCCGGGCTAACTCCTATTCCGAACACGATGCAATATGCATGATATGCATGAAATGCAACTAAGATACAATCCGAACATACACAATGCTATGGAATGACATGCCTCGAAATGCATGCACACGGGCACGCAAACCGAGAAAATGACAGAATGCGATCTACATGACATGAAAATGTGATATGGGCTTATACCAACATGAGAGAGCCTCAGCCACACTCACATAGGATGCCGATGGATGAAAATGAAGTGCCTCGAAGTGCGTGCACACGGGCACGCAAACCGAGGCAATGGCATACGCAATGCAAATGACATGAAAATATGATATGGGCTTATACCAACATGAGAGAGCCTCAGCCACACTCACATAGGATGCCAATGGATGAAAATGAAGTGCCTCGAAGTGCGTGCACACGGGCACGCAAACCGAGACAATGGCATACGCAATGCAATGGCATGAAAAATGCAACATGGACTTATACTAACATGAGAGAGCCTCAGCCACACCCACATAAGAAGCCGGTGGATGAAAATGAAGTGCCTCGAAGTGCGTGCACACGGGTACGCAAACCGAGGCAATGGCATACGCAATGCAATGGCATGGAAAATGCAACATGGACTTATACTAACATGAGAGAGCCTCAGCCACACCCACATAAGAAGCCGGTGGATGAAAATGAAGTGCCTCGAAGTGCGTGCACACGGGCACGCAAACCGAGGCAATGGTATATGCAATGCAAATGTGGCAAAAATGGTACGCAAGCATGCTAATGGATTTTCAGCAATGAAATATGGGGTAAAACAGTCCCGAAATGAGGCGAAATGACACCAAATGCATGGAATAGTCCCGAAATGCGAATTTAGGCACCCGAAATGGCCTATAGCTATGCAATGCGTACACAATATGGACATCTAATGCAAAGACAGAAGCTAGGCAGTCCCAAAAAAGGCACTTTCACAGTTATAAACATGGCCAAACAGCAAGCATAGGTAGGGCAAAACTGGCATGCAAGAATAGGGGCCAAGAGAGGGGTAATGAAGCAAGTGATATAAGAAAAATCCAAACTGAAAAATTTCCCTCTACAACATTGAAGAGGGACCAAAAATATGAATGTTTACAGTATATGGCAAGCCTCAAATCAATATACAAACGTTCTAAAAAAGGGCACAAGATTGAGGCTCAAAAGGTGCTATAACATGAAGTATACAAAATAATCACCAAAAAGAAAAAAAATGTTAATGAAACATGAATTATAGGCTAAAATAAGGCCACTTTCAGTTCTGTGAAGAAGCCGAAAACAGAAGCAAGGGGGGCTACCAATTTATGCAAAAATAGGGGCCAAATAAGGGATATAACTACAAGTGGCACATGGAGGCATCAAATGGTGAGGGGCCCTTCAACAATGTTGAAGAAGGGCCAAAAATAAGCACATTCACAGATTGCCTCATGCTCAAAAACAGATTACTCATGGGCCAAAAATAGCATGCAAGATTATGACATATAAGAGGATTAATGAAGCAAGTGCATCATGGAGGGCTCAAACAGGGTTGAGTCCTTAATGAAAAGTGAAAACGAGCTCAAAAGAAGGCCACTTTCAGTTAGGGCCGGAACTTGAAACAAAAAGCATATAGGGCTTATAAATGGATCAAGAAAAAGGGTCAAAAGAGGAGAAATGTCACTCACCCTTGAAGACTAAAGCTTTTGTTGCTTCTTGGACCAATTTGCAGCTCCTTTAGCCTTTGAGAAGCCTTCCTTGTTGCTGGAAATGAAGTGGTGATGGTAGAGCTTGGTGGTGATGAAGAAAACAAGGTGTAGGACTTAAGGTTTTTTAGGAAAATGAGAAGGATGGAGGGAGATATGGATCTTGAGGCTTGAAGAACAAATTTTCTAACCCCCAAATGTGATGCCACCAGCTGGTTATATGGACAAAAAGAGGGTGTAAAGGTGGGGCAAAAAGGAGGTAAGCTTTCCCCCACAAAATATCCCCCGGATTGGGATATTTTCTGGGGGAAACAGCTGCACAGCTGTAAAGTGCAAGTTGAGAGGAAGCAGGCCGGCCCCTTACTTTTGCTGCAGGTGGCCGGCCAGCCACCCCCCCTAGCCGGCCAGCTAGGGGTCAAAAGGGTCAAGTATAATTAGTGGCCGGCCACCACATATTGGTGGCCTCCCAGGTCTCCTCTTCACAACCCCGTGGTTCGAATTTGGAAATTCTAAAACAGGAGAGAGAACAAGCCATTTTGAGGAGGGGTTCAAAAGGGTCAAAAGGAATTAATGGCCGGCCATATGATATTAGGATCCTCCCATGTGTGTACAACACAAATATGTGGTTCAAAGTTCAAGAAAGTAGGCCCAAGGTGTTCAACATTAGCCCGGAAGGAGGGGTTCAAAAGGGTCAAGTGGAATTACTGGCCGGCCACCAACTTTTAGGGTCCTCCCATGTGTGTACATCACAAATATGTGGTTTGGGTTTGAAGAAAATGGCTCCAAGGTGTTCAACATTAGTCCGGAAGTGTGAAAAACGGGCATCGGAGGGCGTCGGAGGATATATAACTGGTTTCTGCAACAATTGCTGGCCTCCCACCCTTCCATGACCTTCCTAGTGATGAAACAGAGGTACCTGCCAAAAATGAACGAAAACTGATGCAAAACGAATGCTCGGTGGCCAAAACACGCAGTTCGGGGTCCCGAAAATGGGCTGTTAAGCACCGAAAGTGGCGCTCGGCCACGAAGTGGGTTTCTCAGACCCCAGTGTCCCTCAAAAGGGAGCAAATAGGAAGTATGCCAAAAATCAGAGCAAACGGAGATGGTTAGGCGGTCCCGAACCGAGGCACACGGCCTGACGGTCCCGGAAAACCGGAAAACCGGAAACCGGGCTCCGAAATGGGCAAAATGGCCTACGGCCACAGAATGTAGCCCACGGCCACTGAGAGATGGTCTACAGGACCTCTCCCTCCCCTCAGGAAAAGAAATAGAGAAAATCGAGTCTGGTTCGCAAACCGAGGCAAGGTACAGAAGAGGGTTCGGAAGTCCGGAGGCAGGGCTCGCAGCCAAAACTCTGAAACTTCTGAACGAGCACATTATGCAATATCACCAAGTGCTCAATTGGTGACGTCTGAGTCGCAAGGTCGGTCAAAAATGGGGTGTCTACAATATCGTATTTATTTCGGGGCGTTACAACTTGGTATTAGAGCGTATCGAGTTTGAATACTTTGGGTACGTGAGAAGTGGTTATTACCACAATGGGTTTACCTCGCTTGATAGGGACATTTGTATATATGGTATCCTATGTGATAACATGTTTATGTGATTATATGGGTATGAGATTTAATTTCTAGGATGTTGATTGGGTCTACGGGTTTCTAAAAGTCCTATTAGAAAAGCACCTGATCGGTACTGTTTCTAATTGGAACTCTGGCAACGCCACGGGATGGTCATTATCCAAGAAGCAAATTCGTATGTATTTATGTGACTATGTGCTTATGTGGAATGAATTATTGTTGTCCACTGCATTAGGACACGAGTTAGTTAGCTACGACACATTTGTAAATGTGCTAATCTTCTTTGTTACCTTTATTAGGATGTTAGGACGTAGACGTGGTGGTGATTGGCATGGTAGGCCTAGAAGGCAAGAGATGCCTTTATCAAATGGAATTCTGACACAAGAGGAAGGGGTTGATCAAGCCAATATGGCCGAACCGACTGGTCAACAGGCCATGGACACCTTAGCCCACGAGATGGTCGGAGCATTACGGGAATGTATGGACATTCTTAGAGCTGAGAATCAAGTCCAGACCCAAGTAGCTGAGGCAGGGTCGTCATCCTTGAAAATAGAGTTCTTTCGGTCTAAACCAGATGAGTTTTTGGGCGATCCTAAAGAACCTTTGAAAGCAGATGAATGGCTCGAACAAATGGTGAAGATGATTGAGATGTTCGGTATCGAAGACGGTGGTTTGAGAGTGACCTTGGCATCCTTCTAGCCGAAAGGAGATGCATGTCAATAGTGGAAATATGCGCGTGGGTGCATTGGAATTGCACAAGAGAGGGTTGAAGACAAACAGAGAGCTAGAATGGCCCAACACCCCACAGGGGAAATTTGTGAGGTGAAAGTGATACAAATAGAGCAGGACGACTGTTTGTCAGCTGCCGGAGGTATGTGGTCGGATGATGATGATCTACTTCTAGCTCACACCGACGAGGATTGGGGTGGGTGTCTGCCAGACAATACCTGATATGCAGAAGAGATAGACCACATGACAAGAAGTGGGCGGTATTTCAAGCCACTGCACTTAGACCAAGTTGAGGCCTTTAGGAAAGATAGAGAGCTTGAGAAACAGAAAGAGAAGTAGCAGGAAGAAGAAGTAGTGTTGAAGTAACTGAAGAAAATCCAAGCCGACATTTCAATTTGGGGTCTACTCATGGCTTCCGGGGTGCATCGACAGGCTGTACTATTAGCAATGGACAAAGCTAAGTTGTCCATTGACACTACTCCTGAACAGCTTGTGGGATTAGTTATCCCAGGTGGTGCCAGCCCAACACTAACCTTTTCTGAGAAAGAACTCCTGTTGGAAGGCTCAGTTCCCAACAAACCCCTATACATATTAGAAAAAAATGGGTGCCAGTGGTGTTGGTTGACACCGGGTCAGCTATCAATGTCTGTCATTCTCACATAGCTTATGCCATTGGCCTAAAACCAGCAAATTTCGTGCCCACAACCCAAGTGATCCAGGCATGTGATAATACCAGCAGAGAGGTGATGGACACAGTACAAATCCGAGTTCAGGTGGGCCTGACTAAATACGATGTCGAGTTCCATGTCCTGGATGTGCCGGCCATTTCAACTTACTGCTAGGGAGGCCTTGGCTGCTTCTGGTGAAAGCAGTCTCTTCTACCCTCCACCAAATGCTGAAGGACCCTTACGGGAAGGAAGTGGCGATTGTGTTTAGGAATTCATCCATCCATACCCCGCCAGAGGTAACTACACCAGTACTGGAAATCGACCATGGCGAGGAGGATGTATTCGTCTCAGGGTTTACTCTGCGCGAGGTCCAGGCAGTGCAAAAAATCTTGGCAGTTAATGAGGACATGTATGTCAGTGCCCAATCAATCTATTTCATGAATAAGCAGCAGCATGTGCCTGGAATGGGGTTGGGAAGAAGTGGCCAGAAAGGTGTCACAGCATTGGCCAATGTGCCCCATAATCTATATGCCTTTGGTCTGGGATATGTACCCACCAAAGAGGACTGGGGTTAGGGGTGTGAGCGGTGCGGTTCGGGCGGTTTGAGAGTAAAATTACAAATTGAATGGCGGGTTAGCGGATTAGCGGATTGACAAATTACGGTTTGGGCGGTTTTTGGTGGATTGTCGGATTGAAGAATATTCTAACTAATTATCATACATTTGCATAATATATAACACTAATTTGTATAATATTTTTTAGATATATAACACAAACTAATGTTACATAATATGTTTCATAGATATAATCACTAATTTGTAATAAATTTTATATCTTAAACCTCTCACACACTCATTTTTACGTTGATATTTTATTGGAAGTTAAAAAATATATACGTATTAATTATAACGGAGCGGAGCAGAGCAGTTCGGTTGGTGGATTATAAATTTTAAAGTTTAAACCGCGTTAGCGGTTAGAGCGGTGCGGATTGATGCGGATCGATGTGGTTTTAGCAGATTGGGCGGTATTTTGCACAACCCTAACTGGGGTAGTGTAGCTCAGCTTTTTCGCGCCCCCTTTCGGAAGGTTTGAAAGAAAGCCCTACAGTTCGGACTCCCGCGGTTCTGAATCTAATCTCACAAGTGCAATGTGAAATTGATAAACACCAAAGAGTCCAAATCCGGCAAATCTTTTGAAAAATCAATTTTAGAATCAAAAATGCCAAAATTGGACTCCTTTGCCAGATACAGAGTCGCCACCTAAATATTTTATTTTGGAAAATTTACGAAACCCATGACTCATGCCAAAGGTCACATGTCCGTCATTACCAAAGTTGTCTCGGCTCAGGAACTTAGGTACGAGAGGGGAAGGTCATGAATTGAGCACCCCTACTTGCCCGATCAAAGATTGGCCTCTACTAATCATGATATGATTTTTTACGAACATCATGTGTTCTTATTATAGTTATTTAAACTAGTTTTACTATGTGATGTGCACAAGCAAGATAAACTAGTTTGCTCAAATTAGAACAGTTCAATTTCATGCTTATTTTGCGAAAAGGGTTTGAATTTGCCACCTCAAGTGGGCTTAAAGTTTGCGAATTTGCCACCAAACATAGTGGGCTTAAAACTTATTTGCTAGTCAACAAAGTGGGCTTAAAAACACGCATTCATTGAATCGTTCCAATTCAAACAACAAGCCTTCATCCACAGACATTCATGCAATTTATCAAATAAGTATTTAGCCTCATAGTAAGCATGCTAGACATGGTAATAACTCACACTCATGCAAGTATGCTAAAGCACTAAAAACTCACCTAGTACTCTAAGATAAGAAAATATGTGTTAGAAAAAATATGCATGATGCTAACTATGCCAAATGTCTAATGCAACACATGCAAAGAATGCATTTAATAGGCTCGACTACTAATATGGCATATGATTCAATTTGATAACATGCGATTCAACACGTATTCAAAGAAGTATTGAAACGACAATGCCGTTTGAAGGATGCGTCGAGCCTCGGTGCATGCAATACAAATGAATGGATGCAAGCATAAGGTATGATAATTGAAACATGTTCCCTAATCTAACCATCAAAAGCTAGTAAATAAAAGGGAGAAAGACGTGGGGTTGGAAGACATACAAATTATTATATTTTGCTCTCACAAAGGAGAGTTCGAATGAATAAAAGCTAACTAACTAGCAACTAATTAGGGCTAAGCTAATTATTACAAGTCAAATGAAACAAAAAGCTAAACTAATTAACTACTTATTACAACACTTGAATGAATTTACTAGTAAGCTAATTAATTAATTTACAACACAAACGTAAGCAAACTAAGCAATTAAAGCCTATAACTACACTGCCACTACTCCGCCTCAGGAAATGAAAGATGCAAATATGCTCGGATACCACCCAAAAAGACCTCCGTTTTGCTCTCGAAAGCCTCTGTTTGCACAATTGAACACTTTTAGAACTATTTGCTTCACTTTACCAACATTCTGCTGAAGTTTGCATCAGTGGCCAGGCAGCCATAGATGAATGCTGCCGGCCATCTGCCAGCTATGAAGGTGGCCTGCCAGCCATCTATGGTGCACTGTCGGCCATGGATGGTGGCCTACCGGTCACTAATGCACTGGATCATCATGCTGCAATAAAGTACAAACAGAGCGAAAAGAGGGTGTTTCCAAGAATTGTCTGCACAATTCACCCCTCCTTTGCATGGATAAATCTATGGAGTTGTGAACTTAAACCATAAACCACCAATCTAAGCAATTTCATTGCATGATGGCGTGTGATTCAAGATGTGCAAGCTCAATGAATGCAAAACAAGATACTCAATAACCATCACCCTATCATGTATGATCATGGGCAATGGAGACCTAGGAAACTTGAGATATTTCATCACTTTGAGTATGAAATGTCCCAATTTTCCTTGTGTTAAATTAACGTCCGATTGAACACACAACACACAAGTTATTGTCTTGCTCAATTTTAGTCCCAAGTTATTAGTTACTCATTTTAACTTTACCAACCATTACTTAGTCAATTAAGTCCAAATGGTTAGTTAGAGTCCTCTAATGGAAAAAAGGCTCAAAACACAAGTTGCCTTGGGTATGAAAGAAGTCTCATACCATTGGTAATGAACCCCCAAAAGGATTAAATCATTAAGTATGAAATTTCAATTCCACACTTAGGCAAACAAGTGCCTTGAAATCACTTTCAAAGAAAAATTAAAAGCCAAGAAAGGAGGAGGTTGCAGAGGTGATTAGTGTTGAAATGAAGTGTAAAACAACACCAAAGCATGCAATCAACTCAAACAAGAGGTGTCTAATGGCCTAAAACACCAAGCTTGCGAGGACTATTATACTACGACCATGCAAAACAAGACTCTACTAACCTAAATAGCCCAAAATAGAGCTAAAGTAGTCTAAAACAAAAGCAAAAATATGCTGGGATATAGCTACAAAAAGCTAGAAAATCATGCTAACACGTGGACTTAACTAGGCTAGCAAACAAGACACAATGAGGGAAGGCTAACCCCTCCAATTTTGGACTTCAAAACATGTTTTTTGCCACTGAAAATACTCTCAAATTTAGTAGTTAAAAGGCCAAAAAAAGTTGGTTTGAAAATGGGAAACAAAGGTGCAAAAGCCTTAAGAGCAAGGAATAAATAGGGGTGTGACACCCCCCTAACCTTAAATGACTTAAAGCACCAATTTTATCCCATCAAAATAGAGGTTTTTACAGTTCAAAAATGGTCCAAAAATAGTAGAAAAAGATAGGAAAACAAGTGTACTAAAACAAGTCAAAAGATAAGTGTTATACCTCTGGAAGCCAAGCACAACTTTAGGCACCAATACAAGCTAAAACTACCTTCAAGAGCTCCAACAAGACCTCAAGGGACCTCAGCTCAAAGGTGATCAATTTTGGTTAAGGATGTGTATACAAAAGAGTGGTATAACTAGGCAAGTATGCACAAAATTGCAAGAGAGAGAGAAATCTAGAGAGAGAGAATTTTTGAGTTTGAAATCTTCTAACCTCAAAACATGAGAGAGGGACTCCCTATATATAGAAAATATGAAATATGTACAAGGAGATCCAGCCCTTCATGTGTGGACAAATGCAAGCATCTCTGCAAACAGCTGGCACAACTGGCACAACTGGCACAAAATATCTACAAAAAAACACTGGTGGCCGGCCGGTCATCAATGATGGCCGGCAAAACATCATTGATGGTCGGCATACCAAAAGCTCTGGCCGGCAGGCCACCAAAGACTGTAGGAGGGAAAGACCAAGGCATGGTCCAAAAATGAGATAAATGGATGCAGGGTTTGAAAGGTTGAAACCTGTGGCGTTCTGCCGAGGACTTCGAGCGCTCGGAGAGCAAACAGACTCATCACCGGATGTACCTGCAAGAACATCCAAGTCTTGAAAGGCCGTCAAAAATGGAGTTTCTACAGTTGTCCCTCTTTGATAGAACTTGGAGTCATGAAATGACGTGAGTGAATGTCAAAGCCAAGAGATGACCCATCTTTGACAAGGCTGTAAGACTTGGACAAACAATCAAGAGAAAAAACAAAATGGTTGCACCCGCAAGCTGCCTACGTATCTCTTTGTAAGGAATCAAACCAGCGCAATACTGGGGCAAAATGCAAATGATATGCATGATGCAGGAACATAACTTATGATGATACAATAAGGCTGCGCAATGAAACATTTAAATGCAAATGCTATGCAAAGAAATGCCACAGTTAAATAAACTGAAACAAAGCACAGTAATCCCAAACACGAAAAGAAAACTACGCGCCACGTGCGAGAAACACGAGCAAACTACATTTCATGCAGAAAGGATGTAAGAAAAATATGCAATCTTAACTACGTATCACGCAGGAAAGGTGCAGTGCGACGTAACCGTGGGGTACACCCGAGGTCTCAACCGAGATCCTAATGCGTCTCACGCAAAAGGAGAAAAGGATAGTGTGAATACCGGGCGCACCCAAATGTTTTTAATAGATACAAACAATCCACGTGTCTCACGTGAGAGGAGAAAAGGTGGTGTGAACACTGGGACACACCCGAATGTTTTTAACCGAAGGTGGTGTGGACACCGAGACGCACCTGAATGTTTTTCACCAAAAAGGGTGGTGTGAACACCGGGACGCACCCGAATGTTTTTCACCGAGTGGATGGTGTGAACACCGGGACTCACCCGAATGTTTTTAATCGAAGCAATCCTAACGTGTCTCACGCGAGAGGAGGAAGGGTGGGTGTGAACACTGGGATGCACCCGAATGTTTTTAACTGAGAATGTGGTGTGAACACCGGGATGCACCCGAATGTTTTTAACTGAAGCAATCCTAACGCGTCTCACGCGAGAGGAGGAAGGGTGGTGTGAACACTGGGACGCACCTGAATGTTTTTAACTGAAGCAATCTAAACGCGTCTCACGTGAGAGGAGGAAGGGGTGGTGTGAACATCGGGACGCACCCAAATGTTTTTAACCGACGCACCCGAATGTTTTTAACCGAAGCAATCCTAACGTGTCTCATGCCAGAGGAGGAAGGGGTGGTGTGAACACTGGGATACACCCAAATGTTTTTAACCAAGAAGGTGGTGTGAACACCAGGATGCACCCGAATGTTTTTAATTGAAGTAATCCTAACGAGTCTCACGCGAGAGGAGGAAGGGGTGGTGTGAACACTGGGATGCACTCGAATGTTTTTAACCGAGAAGGTGGTGTGAACACCAGGACACGCCCGAATGTTTTTAACCGAAGCAATCCTAATGCATCTCACGCGAGATGAGGAAAAGTGGAAGGATGCAATTCAAAGGTATGAAAGATTTAACCTAGAACTCCTCTGAATGAACCGTACATACAATATCGTGCATGCGTAGGAAAGAGACTTAACAAGTGCGATACGGTAAGAATGCATGTTCTATGCAAGACAAACAATCGAGATACAAAGTTAATGGCATGCTCCATGCGAGAAACAAAAGCATTAGCATGTTCTATGCATGATTGGTTACAGAAGCATATTCTATGTGTAAAAGCGGATGCACATTCCATGCACAATTCAAGAGCAAATGCAAGACGCGCATGCAATTCCCGTGAGATGCACACCTCACAACAAGATATACGAAATGCATATTCTATGCCACAAAGTGAAGCACATGTTCCACGCAACAACACATAACGAAATGCATGTTCTAGGCAAGATATCAAAGCATGATTTGACGAAGACAAATTTAATAATAACTTCTGATTCACCTCTTGGCAGAAATACAATGTGTTTAAAGGATACACCTTGTTCATGTTGACAAGTGACGAACATCGCGCAACGAAAACACAGTTTGGAGCTTCCGTAGAGGCATTCTGAACTGAATAATGAACAATCTCTTCAATTCTTGGAAACCAAAGACACAAAACAACATCAAGAACTTAAGGAAAGTTGCCGGCCATCGATGAGCCTTGCCGGCCATTGATGGTAGATTAAGGGTAATTTGGACAATTTGGTTCGGGTCTTTAATATTCACCTCCACACTTCATTTTCACACTTTCTCATGCCCGAAAATCACCTCCCTCTCTCTCTAGACACTCCTTCTCTCTAGATTTGCGCTTTCTATGCATTTTCCAACACCTTACGTGACGTTGATTTGCTAAACCCTCTTTGTTCTCTTCACTTTGAATCGATTGAAATTTGATTTTGGTGTTCCTTTCGTCACTTCCACCATTCTAGGTTCATTTCCCTCGAGTTTTTCTCAAACTTTGTGCACTTTTCCCGGCTTTGTCTTTTTTCTCCGTTTTCTCTCTCATAGGGTTTGACTTTTTCCAAGTTTACCCTTTCTCCATTTTTCTTCACTTTTCACCCATCTCACACCTATTTTTAGATGGAAGATGAGGTTCCGCATGACGGGGCTCCCCCGAAGGTTCCCCAAGTAGTTCCACCTATGCCGGAGGAAAAGGAGCCGATAGCTGATCTTGAGGCTGACTTAGAGGTAGAGTTTGAGCCTGAGGCTGAGCCAGAGCCACTACCACTAAGGGTACGGCCTTTTGATCCGGTGAGATATCACCCACAGATGCACATGCTGCCCACTTCTGGAGGGTGCACCAGAGGACCTTTTGTTGAGGGAGCCAGAGTCTCACTTGTTGACCATTGCCATTGAGGTATGACCTCTATTTTTCATGTATTTTACCTTTCATTTGTTGCATTTCCTACGCTACCTTGTATTCAGATCCATTTGATTGCATTTCATACACTGCCTTACCTGACCATGCACTGCTTTCATTTTATTGCATTTCACGCACTGCCCTTATCTGATGCATTGTTTTCTGCCATAGGGCGGGTCTCGCGCCTTTAGAAACTATGGTGCTACGACCGCTAGAGACTGGTATGTCCCAACTGGAGTTTGAGACATCATCGACGAGGTAGGCTTCGGTCTCTTTTGCTCTAGCTAGACTCGAGTCATCGCGAGCCGTCTCCTCCTAGGAGCGCTGGTGAAGAGGTGGTGGGATACCCACCAACTCCTTCCACTTTTCCACTGCAGGGGAGATGACCATGACTCCTTACGACTTTGCCCCAATCACCGGCTTAGACGTAGGGGGCAATCCAATCCTTATCGATACAGATATAAAGGGGTGGGAGGCAGCCTGGTTCGAGCTGCTGGGGGGCATACCCACCCATATATCGAGCGGGGATGGTGAGAAATACTTGGTTTGCAGAGTGATTAAGAGGGACCAAGCTCGAGACGATAGAGGAGACCGAACAGTACGCCAGGGCTTCCTGATGTTTGTCTTTGTATAGACGCGCCCCGGGAACTCTCCGGGATCCGCGCCTGCGAGGGCGAGAATCACGTTTTGTTCTCTAGCTACTATAGTTCGGACTCAATGTCACGGTTCTGAATCTAATCTCGCAAAGTGCAATGCAAGACTGATAAATCACCAAAGAGTCCAAATCCGGCAAATTGTTTTGGAAAACTGATTTTTATAAAGAAGTGCCAAACATGGACTGCTTTGCCAGATACAGAGTCGCCACCTAAATATTTTATTTTGGAAGAATTTAGGAAACCCTGACTTATGCCTAAGGCCACGTGTTCGTCATCACCAAAGTTGCCTCGGCTTGGGAACTTGGTACGAGAGGGGAAGGTCATGCAATGAGCACCCCCGCTCGCCTGATCAAAGATCGACCTGTACTAAGCATGATATGTTGTTTTTGAGAACACATGTGTTCTTATTCCGGTTATTAACCTAGAATTACTATGTGATGCGCACAGCATACAAGTATAGACTAGATCGCCTAAGTTGGAACAAAACATTGCATGTTCGTTTGTTTGAAAATGGTTTGAAGTTTGCTACTCGCAAGTAGACTAAATCGGGGATTTGATGAATTGTTCCAATTCAAGCAATCCAACCTTCACCCACAGGCATTCAGGCAGTTATATCAAATAAGCAGTTAGCCTCATGGCAAGCATGCTTTCATGGCAGTCAATAACACACATGCAGTATGCTAAAGCGTAAACACTCACAGTGTACTCCGAGCTTAAACAAAGAACTAGTTAAAAATCATGCAATGATCCTAGTTCATGTTAAGATGGCTAATGCAACACATGCAAGAATGCAACTAAAATAGGCTCGGCTATTCTAGAATATCATGTGAAATGCATCTTGATAACATGTTGTTGAACACGTATTCAAGTAAACGTATTGAAAATACAATGCAGTTAGTGTGATGCGCCGAGCCCGGTGCATGCAATACAGATGAATGGATGCACGTATGCAAGCATAAGGTATGCTAATCGAAACATCCCCTAAAACTAACCATCGCAAGCGGTTAAGTAAAAGGGAGAAAGAAATGGGGGTTTGGAAGACATGCATCACACACACACACGCTTATTACAACAATACGCCCTCTCGTAGGAGGGTCCGAATAAGAAGCTAACTAGCTAATCCAAGCTAATTAAACTAATTATTACAAATCAGAACTAGCTAACTAACAAGCTAACTAATTAAGCTATTACAACACAAATTGAATAATTAACGCATTAATTAATTAGGTACAAAACCAAAGCATAACCTAGCGAAGGAAAGCACTAAACAGAGGTCCTCGGGAAGAGGAGTGTATGCATGCCTAGTCGCCTTGTTCAAAAATCCAATACGATGCCCCGATTTGCCTCCGTTTTCATTTGTTCTCAGAAACTTGTACCATGCTCCAGAAGGCTTCAACTCCACCATGGAAACTTGAGGGGGGCGGCCGACCACCTGGGGATGTTGCTAGCCACTGCTGACCACCTATCTTTGCAAGTAACCAGAAAAAGTGGCGGCCAGCTAGTTTTTCTGGCTGGCCGACCAATTGTTGTTGCCAAACTCTAGTTTTCTGCAACAGAGAGCAAGAAAGGGCATGTCAATGTATTTGTAAGATATGTGTGCACAACCACCCTCCCTATCATTTCATAAGCTCAAGGAAGTGTAGTTCTCGACCCTTGGACCACCAATCACGCATCTCGATGCATGATGGCCGAGAGGGCGAAGTTGCACAATTCAATGTAAAATGAATGCACAAGTAACACATAAATGCCTAGAACTTTATCATGTGTGATCAAGAGCGTTGGCGACCGAGAATTGAGGCACGTCTCATCACTTCAAGTATGAAACGTCCCTCGTTTCACGTGTTTGGACTAACACCTATTCCAAACAAAATGCAACACAACCATGGCATGCACAATGCTATGTAACATGAAGTATGCAAAAATGTAATACAACACAAGCATGAAAATATGCAATATGACTTAAGCATGCAAACATGGAATGCAACATGAACAACCTAACAAGGCTAATGACATGCACAATGCACAATGCTAATGCATGCATATTCGATACAAGACAACATAAGCATGCAACAGTATGAACAACAACTAGCATGCACAATGCAAATGAACATAGCATACACAAATGCAATAGACAATATGGCATACTCAATGCAATGACTACCATGGCATACACAATGCGAATCAAGAGCATGGCATGCGCAATGCAAACAATAACATAATATGCACGATGCGATGTAACATGGCATACACAATGCTCAATGGGCTTAAATCGAAAGGGGAAGACCTCAGTCATGCCCAAATCAGTGGCCATAAAGAAGAGACTAAGGCACAAAAAGGGAAGGCAAGCATGCACAATGCAATGGCCCATCAAGTAGGCCTAAGAGCACAACCCTCGAGAAGGCTCAAGGAGTGACAAATGCGGAAGTGTGACAACACTAAATGCACTGAAATAAGGTATGAAATGATGCCAAATCATTCAAACAAAGCAAGCATAACATGCAAAGGTCCTTAAAGCATGAAGCTAATAAAGATGACTACAAAGGGGGCATTCAATACATGGCACAAATGCATGAATTAATCATGGACAGAGTTCAAATAGGTCTAAACAAATACCAAAATATGCTAAGATAGAGGCTCAAGGACCTAGGTATGCATGCATACACACTAAGCCATAAACAAGGCAACAACGCACAATACTCAAAGGCATTCAAAGCATGAATGAAGTGAGAACATGGTAATGCTACATGCTCTGAAATGACATACGAAACGATGCCAAATCATGTACACAACACAAATGAAGCATGCTATGGTGCCCAAAGCTTGAAGCTAGCATAGGCACTTGTACTACAACTATGCAAAACATGAAGCATATGGCAAAGGCAACTCAAAACAGTCCTAGAACATGCCAAGATAAGTCTAAAACATGTATGGAAGGAAGCCAAAGTAAGCTAGCATGAGGGGCATAAGGCAAGATGAATGCAAGGCAAATAAGGTAGATTACACTACACCAACCAAGACCAAGCATGAGATGGATTTGCCAACAAAAATCAGAGTTATATCATGGCAAAATAACCCCAAAAAGACATTGAAATGATAGCTCACAAGCTTAGGCATGAAGGCATACACAGTGACTCATGTTAAAGGCATAAAGGACCAACCCTCCAACGCATTGAATAAGTGACAAATGCAAGTGTATGGACACACTATATGGACTAAAATAACATACTAAATGATGCCAAATCATTCAAATAGTCCAAGTAATGCATGCTAGTGGACTTGATACACAAAGCTAACAAGCTAGAATGCACTATAGCTATACAAAGCATGGCATGCATGGCCAAAAAAACACAAATCAGAGCTAGCACATGCTGAAACATGGACAAAAGCTTGCTGAAGTTAAGCCGAAATCATGCTAGAATGATAGTCTAAAGCATGGCACACATTAGGTTATTGAATGGAATTACACTACAAGTGCAAGGAGCATGCAAAGGCCAACCAAACCAAACCTTAACAGAGATATGACATAGTAAAGAATCACCAAAAACATGCTGAAATGGACTCAACATAAGCTAGAAAGACAAGCTACTTCATGAAGCATACAAGACTAGTTTATGAAATTTACACTACAAGTGTATAAGGCATGCAAGAGTCATCTAAACCAACCCAAAAAAGATCTAAGGCATGTTAAAATAACACCAAAAACCTACTAAGATGGCCCCAAAACAAGCTAGAAAGACATGTTCAAACATGAGACACACAAAGCTAGTTTGTAAGATTTACACTACAAGTGTATAAGGCATGCATGGATTGACAAAACCAACCTAAAACAGAGTTATGGTAGGTCCTAAAAGTCACAAAAAAGTGCTCAAACAAAGCCTCAAGAAGATAGAAATACATGCTCTTTTGATGGACCATCAACACAAGTAAACAAGAGAAGAGGAGGGGGGCCAGCCCCCACCCATTTGGGACCTCAAAACCCCATTTTCACCACTGAAATTCCTCTAGAATTCAGTGGTTTAAAGGCCAAAAAAAGTTGGTTTGAAAGGTGGTGAAAGATGGCTCAAGAGGCTTTACATGCCAAGGAGCAAAAGGGAGGAAAACCCCTTAGCCAAACAAGGCACAAACCAACACTATTATACCTCAAAAAAAGAGTTTTTTACAGCTGAAAAACCATGTCAAAATAGTGCAAAAAGATAGCAATTAAATCATGCAAGACAAGTTTAAGAGGCAAGCCTTATACCTCTTGAAGCATGAGCACAAGAACAACCACTTCAGCCATTTTCTTGGCTCAATTAAACCTTCAATAGCCCAAAATTAGTCCCAAGATGCCTCAGCCCAAAGGTGGTCCAATTTGGTTAAAGGGTTGTATGCAAATGTGTAAAGAATGCCCACTTTCAAGCCTAAAACAAGAGGAGAAAGAGAGAATTCTAGAGAGTGGGAAGGGTTTGCTCACAAATCTTCTAGAGAGAGAGGATTATAGAGAGAGAGATTTTTGAGAGAGAGAGGCTCCTCTAATCTTCCAACCTTGCAAAATATGAGATATATCTTCCATATATAGCCATTCAAGAGCTTTGGGTCGGAAAATATCTAAATTGCAAATATCTGGAGCAATGCACAACAGCAGGAGCAAAAAGATCTTCGAAAAATCTAAGTTTGGGACCTGCAGACCACTTTTTCTAGTCGGCCGACCACTTTTTCTGGTCGGTCGACTACTTGCCTGGTTGGCCAGCTACTTTTTCTGGTCGGCCGACCACTTTTCTGCTTTCTAGGTCCAACTTCAAATGGGCATAACGTTTTCATCTGGACTCCTTTTCAGGTCATTCTTGTGTCCAAATTGAAGCCCCAGAAGTAAGCTTTCCAATGGTGGAATCCTTGCACAAAAATTCCAACTGTGAAAAGAGTTATTCCTATTTTGGTGAAGCCGCTCAGTTTCGATGCTTCTCGGATTCATGCCGAACTTCTCCCAAACTAATTTTCTTCTCTCCTTTCTCATTTTCTTCAACTCCAAACCCCTAAAAAAGGTGTTTTGAAAGATTTTTCAAACATTTCATCTCTCTTTCATTCATTTCCACTTTATCCTCGCTCGGTTTATCGAAAGGCGCAACATTTAACAAAATGCGAGCGTCGGAGCATCGTAGGAACTTTGTTTCAAAAATGTTTTGAAGGAGAGGGTTTTAAGGTCTAAAATCCATTCAAAATAGCTTTGGTCCAAAATGGGGTGTGAGGTTAGGATTTGACTCTCCTCTTGCCGAAGGAATCTAACCTTTGCACTGCACAACTTCCAACACCAAGTAAACCATCAGTAACGGCGCCCAAGTCTTAAGGGCGGTCAAAAATGGGGTGTCTACACTTTGGTACCACCCTGTTTTCAAACAGGTGGAATATCGTTGGCCTGTATTTCTGAGTGCCCTGGTGACCCTTCCTCGGGTTTGTTTCTACGACTGGGGATATATGAGCTCTACCTCCCGTTTGCGGAGAGACCTGATTGGAGGCTACTGGCGAGCCTGGGAGGTACACATCTCAGTTCCCTCTTTGTACTTTATATTTTCTTTATAGTTTTTGCACAGCTATTTCAACACATGCTTTCTGCTTCGCATTTGTGCATCTGCTCAAACACTATATAGATACCGTGTTTTTTGTTTTGCACTTTCTGTATCTGCTCAAAAACTATACTTGATCACATACCACTGCATTCTCCCTGCAGTTATGAGTATACGCATACTTTCCAACTATCGCCCTGGAGCCTGTAGTGGAGCTTCCTTTGACAATACCCTATTCGCAGATATACGACGGTGAGCTTCGCCATAGGACCTATGAGCCTTTCACTTTCTTCAGGCAATACTTCAACACGGTAGCCGACCATGAGGTAATCCGAAACACAGTCACTTCATTTCTGCTTTGAAACTGTTCTACTTCATACATTTAGCAATTGATAGCAACTAATAACCTGTACAACTCCTGTTCGCAAATCACGTGGCAACCATGGGGCTTGATGCCAGGGGGTCCAGGGTTAGTTTACCAGTGCTTGGACTGTCTCCCGTTATCACATTCTAGTTGAGGGTCTGGACTGTCAGGCCTGGTTCTTGGGTGAGTGCTTCATGCGCCAGATTGTGGGCGTGCCAGACCCGGTCGTCCTGATGGCTCCACCAGAGTCTATGCGGTCCACAAAGAGCTTATCTGTTGAGGAGGTCATCCAGTTCATGGTGGGCCTCGACGTCGACTTCTTCCAAGCGGAGGGAAACTATGCGGATTTCATCCAGACACATCTGATGCCGCCCCTGACTAGCGTTCTTGGAGATGAGGGGGCGAGGGCTCCTGCCGCGAGAATGAGGCGCAGAGTGACCCGGGCGAGCAGGGCCCGCGGCAGAGGGGCTTCCCAAGCAGGGCAGAGGGTTGATTGGCTAGAGCTCCCCACTATGGTGACTTGCTGTCAACACACAAGGGAGGCCTATCAAATCCCGATTGAGCCCCCAGTTGCTAGTCATGAGCTTGTCGGGGTCCGAGGCCCAACTTCAGTATGAACCACACTTTAGCATTTGCACTCCATATTTCATTTTAGATATATCTATGGCAGATACTAATCATTCAAACATTTGCAGGCACCGATCGAGTATACAGGAGGTGCCCTCGAGCTGATAGCCTCACTGATAGGGATGATATAGAGAAGAGAGACGCGGCTCAACCTCTACGGTGTTCAGGTAATTTCTCCAGTTTTACATTCCAAGCATCAACTTTCCACTAACACACTGACACTAACATTCCAATTGAAAACCTCCCAAACTGCATTGATACATTGCATCGATAGACCGCATCTGATACATTGCACTTGTGCACTATATTCACACACTATATCTAACTTCTGCATATACTCATTCTACAGACTATGCTTGCATCTGATACACATGTTATAACTGATACGTACCAACTATCTTTTTAGATCCTATCCATGCCGATGGCACCAGCGGGAGCTGTAGCACCAGCACTAGTAGTACCTTCTCCAGTAGCAAAGAGGCGAGAGAGATAGGCTCCGACACGCGACCGAGGTACAGCCAGGGGCACTCGAGATGGGAGAGGCCCTTCAAAGCCCATTCTGAGTGATGATGATGCTGAGACGAGCGAACCTAAGGAGGTAGCAAGTCAGCATTTAGAGTCATCTGAGAGTGGAGATGATAAAGCCGGCTCAGGTTCCGAGAGCGGGGGAGATGCCGAGGCGAGCTCCGAGGCGGAGAGAAGAGATGGCTCTAGTTTAGACTCTGGTCCTGCTTCAGACAGTGGCGTCGACGGAGACAGTGCCCCAGAGTCCTTTCCTCTGAAGAAGAGGATGAAGAGGGCTTCCTAGGCCTGAGGCGACTAGCGTTGGTTTATTGTATTATTGCTTAGTTTCTTTTTGCTTATAGTTTTAGCACATTGTACAGCTCTAGGAAGGTTTTATTTGCTTTAAAAACTTGTACTTCACTTTTTGTAAAAACCCCATGATCGGAATGAAAACCATTTTTTATTTGAAGAAGTGTTGTATTTTGCATCATGAGCACCAAGCATGGAAATGAAATTGAATTTGATACTGAAAACTACACACTTGTATTGGCACAAGTAATGAACCGACCAACAATTGAAATAACAGCAATATACAACTCGGTAAACAACACAATAATAACTCGATAAACAAAAACAACACAAATACAACTCAATAAGAAAAACAAAAGGAATAGAACTCAACAAATGTGCTAAAGCCCAAAAGGACTCAAAACAAGACTCTAAAACACAACAAAGAACAGAACAAAACACATGCTTTCAGCATTTTCCAGCACAAAGGAGTACAACAGGTTAGAGTGAGAGACTGCCAGCCATGTGAGGTGGCCTTTGCCGGCCACCAATGGCGCTTTCCGGCCATCAATGTGCAGGTCCTCCAAAATGTTGACACCTAGCTTCCACTCACTGCCTTATCTTCTACAAAAGGTTAGACTTCGTAGTTTCTTCATTTTAGCTACAAATTTTTCACAAATGGAGCCATTATTTGCCTAAAAACTCTCGAATTGGATCGCAACTTTAGACGGCTCGGAAAAGGTGAATTTCTGGGGTTTCAGCATAAATGCACTATTCTCGTTAAGTCGTTCTCCACTTTGTTTTTCATTCCTACATGCCGCAGCTAGATGTTGGAACTCGATTACACACGTCTTTACCTTTGGGGGACAAGAGATATGCCTGACCATCGAAGAATTTCAAGTGCTAATGGAATCCCGGTGCGATGAGGAAATCTTACCTCAACCCCATTTTGGCCACATCCAAGCTTTGGGAAGGATGTTCAGACTTACTTTACACGAGGCTTGATCCTTGATCCACAATGGGGAGCTGGACATTCCCAGTTTGATTCATTAATTTTCTAAAGTTGGCGACCGAGGTAATCTCCTTTGGCAGAGTTTTTGACAACACGCCCTTTGTTTGTGCATGTTGGCTCATTTCCTTCTTGCCCCTAGCTTCAGCGGATCTAGCATTTGGCTAATTGAAGTGGCGCAAGGCCTGAAAGAGGGTAAGAGTTGCATGGGCTTGGCATTGGCCGAGACTTTGATAGGCTTAGAAGCCTTCTATTGGCGAGAGACAAACAAATTCACAGGGAGTCCACTACTTCTCCAGGTAATGTTTCCCACCCTCTATAATATGTGTTTCTCACACCACTTGACACTCATGCTTTGTTTTTCTCCCAAAGCGCTTTTCTCACTTTTCTCTCAACATACATCTCTCTATTCTTTAATCTCTCTTTTCTTTCATCCCTCCCCAGGTGTGGCTAATGGACAAGCTGAAGGTAGTGGACTCTTGCCTTGCATACTCAGCCCGAGCATACTTTTTCTGCCAACAGCTAGTGGATTTCCCGAATGAAGGATAGTGGTGCCATTGGATGTGCAACAGGTCTGTTACTGACATTGCTTGGCGTTGCCCTTGGCTTACTCTGACCGAAATGAGCTACAGCATGACTCGGCAACCTGGCATTGAGCTGACTGGCCTTATACACTGTGTATTCTACTTTCCATTCCAATTCAGACGTCAGTTTGGACATGATCAAACTTGCCCAGAGGAGGGGGTAGAATTCCCGTCTTCATTCCCCGTCCGAGGTTCACATTTGGCTAGGTACCTCACTACTTGGAGGACAAGAGAGCTTATGGCTCCTGTCCCTAGTTTCAGCTGCACACTTTTTGGTGAATGCCTGACTTGGCTCGAAGATGAGGCACAAACCGGGCCTATTTTGGCATCAGAAGCTTCCACAAGCACGAGCGGGGGACGCAGGAACACTTGATTCATCTATGCCCCTAATTTATTTCTTTGATCTTACTTTTCAAGTTTTGTGAATGTAATAAAGGCAGTTTTGATTTGTATCGAGAGTTTGAGAACTTCGTATTGAAATCAATGAAATTAAAGTTGTGGGCACTGAAAGTTTTCCTTTTGGTCCAAAAATGGCCTAAGTTGTAAAAGGAAAAATTTGAACAAAGTCAACTTTTATCAAAACTTTTCAAAACCATTTTCTATAAGGATCACCACTTGACACACACCGAATCAATCCTCGAGATGTACAACCCTAAATCCAAAGATCACAAATTGCCCCTTGTCTGAATAGCACTGCTAACCAGTTCTTCTCTCAGAGTAAGGATCACAACCGAACAATCAGATAAAGAATAGACAAAGATGACCTGATCAAACATATGGACAAGATAGTTGAGTTTGAAGTGTTTACGACTGAACTTCAGGATGAAGTTGCCTATGTATCTCAAAGATGGGAATCAAGCCTTTCATAGTTCAGTTCGGGTTCACTTGAGTATTAACGCTCTCCTTTTGCACCTAACTTTTTCCAAGGCTGCCCTTTAGGGTTTTCAACCTTGCGAGCTAAGTTTTTCTTTATTTCCAATTTTTTGTGCTCTAACTTTTGCTGGGTTTTCGGCCTAGCGAGCCTCTCAGGGATAATATTTCTTCAGCTTGTCCGTGTTGATCGGTTATGAAAATTCCAAGCCATCCAAGTCCATGAGAATAATGGCTCCACCTGACCAGATAGTTTTGATAATATAAGGACCAGTCCAATTGGATCTAAGCTTGCTCCTAGGGTCATGAATGGGAGCTCGGTTGTCTTTTGGCACCAAATCCCCTTCTTTAAGATTCCGGGACTTAACTTTCTTATTAAAAGCCCTGGCAATTCGACGTTGGTAGCCCTGGACATGGTACAATGCTCTTAGTCTTCACTCATCAAACAACATCAATTCTTTAAACTTACTCTGCTGCCAGTCCGCCTCTGCTATCTGACACTCAGCCATAACTAGCAGTGACGGGACTTTTATTTCAATTTGCAGAACAGCCTCCATACCGTAGACGAGAGAATAGTGAGTTGCCCCTGTAGACGTCCGAATTGAAGTTCTATAACCCTAGAGTGCAAATGACAATTTGTCTGGCCAATCTTTATAGGTCTCAACCATTTTCTGCAAAAATATGCTTGATGTTCTTGCTAGCGGCCTCCACAGCTCCATTGGTTTGCGGCCAGTATGTAAATGACTTATGGAAAGCCAAATTGTATTTTCTCCAACAAGTCGATCACTTCTTCCTTAAAATGGGAGCCATTATCTGAAATGATCTCGTTTGGGACTCCATATCGGCAAATGATGTTGTTTCAGATGAACTTAGCCACATGCGTTGCTTTCAACAATGCATAAGACTGAGCTTCCACCCACTTAGTGAAGTAATCAATTTCCACTAGAATGTATTCTTGCCCATTTGACCCTTTTGGTGTGACTGCGCCGATGACGTCGATTCCCCAGATTGAGAAAGGCCATGGTGAAGTCATGTTGTACAGCTTCGATGGTGGGATATTCGTGTGATTGGGATGCATTTGGCATTTGTGGCATCGCTGAACAAAATCGATACAATCCTCCTCCATAGTACACCAGTAATAACCTCGCCTGAGAATCTTTCGGGCTAACATTACTCTGCTCATGTGCGCTCCGTACTCTCTTCTATGGATGGCCTCTATTAGGTGCTTTGATTCCTCTGCGTCGACACACAACTTGTGCATTCCTAGATGACCTCTCTTGTACAGTTTACCTTCGCAGATGATAAATTGAATGGCCATCCACCGTATTGCCCTCTTATCTTTGGCATTTGCCCCTAGGGGATAAACCTCATTTTCTAAAAAGTTCCAGATATCATAGCACCAAGGGTTTTGATCTTGAACTTCATCTATTGCGGCGATAGTGTCGTAGGCCAGCATATATCTTTGCTCAATGATGATCGGACGTATCCAGACTCCAAGCGGAATGTCTATCATAGAAGATAGAGTTGATAAGGCATCAGCGAACCTGTTGTTCTCTCTCAGTAGATGCGTGGAGGTTAGCTTCTCAAACCTAGGAATCAAAACATCTAAGGTCTGGTGATAGATCTTCATCTTTTCCTTTTTAACCTTCTAGTCTCCGTTTGCTTGAGACATAACTAGGTTCAAGTCCCCAATTACATCCAATCATTTTGCCCCTAGTTCTAGGGCGGCTTCCAAACCAGCGATACAAGCCTCGTAGTCTGCTTCGTTATTGGATACTTTGAACCGAAGTTTGAAGGCTAAAGGTATATGGGAATTGTCGGTTGCTATCAACAACAGCCCTATCCCATAACCGTATTGGTTATACACTCCGTCAAAGTACATTGTCCAAATCTCTTCCTCGACTTACAGAATAGCTTCATCTGGGAACAGGTATTCTATTACTTCATCCCTTTCCACTGGGTGATCTACTAGGAACTCCACCATAGCTCTCCCCTTAACCGACTTGCGAGTAACATACTTCAGATCAAATTCAGAAAAGAGAAGTAGCCAACGAGCTAGCCTACCTGTAAGCGCTGGTTTCTCAAAGAGATATTTGATGGGATCTAATCTCGAAACCAGAATTACGGAGTGAGCTAATAAGTAGTGCCTTAACTTCCTGGTAGCCCATACCAAGGCTAAGCAAGCTTTCTCCAGCAGAGTGTAGCGGGTCTCATAATCCAACATTTTCTTGCTCAAGTAATAGATGGCTTTCTCCACCCTATTCTCAGATTCCTGAGCAAGCATTCATCCCATCGCTGTGTCCGTTACTGACAAATACAGAATCAAGGGCTTTCGCGGCTCTAGTGGCGACAACACGGGTGGGTTCTGAAGGTATTGCTTGATCTGCTCAAAAGTGAATTGGCATCGATCATCCCATCGGAACTTTTTTCCTTTCTTTAGGAGACCAAAAAGTGGTTCACAAGTCAAGGTTAATTTGGAAATAAACCATCATATGAATTGCACTTTACCCAGAAAGCCTCGCACCTTATTTTCAGTCCTCGGTGGTGGCATTTCTAGGATGGCCTTGATTTTGGAAGGATCTACCTCGATGCCCCTCTGTGTAATCAAGAAACCCAGCATTTTCCCTACTGTTACGCTGAAAGTACACTTCTGTGGATTCAACCTCAGTTTGTATTCTCTGATCCGTTGAAATAATTTCTTCAAGGCGATGTAGTGGCCCTCTCTTTCCTTGGACTTGACAATCATGTCGTCCACGTACACCTCGACCTCTTTATGGATCATATCATGCAGAATTGTGGTTGCAACCCTTTGATAGGTAGCCCCGACATTCTTCAGTGCAAACAGCATCACCCTGTAGTAGTAGGTTCCCCATGGCGTAATGAAAGTAGTTTTCTCTCTGTCCTCAGGTGTCATCAGAATCTGGTTATACCCGGAAAATCCATCCATGAAGGAGAACAACACATGGCTTGCGGTGAAGTCCACCAATTCATCGATGTGCGGTATAGGAAAGTCGTCTTTTGGACTGGCTTTGTTCAGATTTCTGAAGTCCACACACACTTGAATTCTGCCATCTTTCTTCGGCACTGGGAGATGTTGGTCAACCAAGTTGGATACTCAGATACTAGGAAGAACCCTGCGTCTATTTGATTGGTGACCTCCTCTTTAATCTTCGAAGCCCAATTCGGGCGTATTCTCCCCAACTTCTGTTTGATGGGTCGGGCCTCGGGGTTAAGAGGGATCCGATGCTATACAATCTTAGGATAAATTCCAGGCATGTCTTCGTAGGACAACAACATCTTTGAAATCTTTTAATAAAGTGACTAAGCACTCGCGCTCCTCTGAAGACAACGTGGACTCGATCTGGACCAGACGCGGATCCTTCTCAGTACCCACATTAATAGCAATGACTTCGTCAACAAGGGGTTTTGTAAACATCTTATCCTCCCGATTAATCAAAATTTTAAAAGCCAGAGGAATTCCTTCCTCTTTGTTTTCATCAAAATTTGAAAATCATAATCAATGCAATAAACAAGAGGCACAGAGAAATACTCAGAATCTGTTGTGGCATTCTCATTCACAAGGTCAAGCTCTTCCAGTTCCTCGGTTACAACCGACTCAAAGGAAAAAGAAAAAGACGACCTAGACAAGACCTCGGCATCTGGGTTATCACCCTCGGGAATACTGGACCCAAACTCAGAGGAACCGGAATCTGATTCTGACTCCACAGACTTTGTGGAATCAGATTCTGGTTCAGTACCCGACTTAGAATTGCTGGACAGGTAGCCCTCCTCCAGCTACCAAATGAGGGATGTTACGTCAGATGCATCCAAGATACTAGTAGAAGGGTTTACACCCGGTTGGTCCCCGATCATGGAAACGGTCAGGTTATCTTCCAAGCTCTCTGAGTTGATCAGAGGATCCGAAAGGAGACGTGCCAGTGCTGCTCCTACTTCAAGCTCGCTACTATCAGAATCACTTTCTGTGCTCTTTGCAGCTTCAGCAGTAGGTTCAGCCATTTTCTCCATATCTCTACCTTGCAACTGCAAGTCAAAGAAAATCTCAAAGCCAGGAACCCGCTGTCTCTCAAAGCTGAACCAGGGTTCGGGGAATCCACAGACTGGGAAGTCTTCTCCCTCCCGAACAAAATAACCATTCAGAGTGCCTCAGATAGGTCGGTATGCAAGTTCATAGCGCTTGCCGGTCTGCTTAGCTCTGGCTCTGCCGGCCATTTCTTTCCCTTTCCTAACCCAATCCTCTTTGGTGGGCGTATAGCCAAGACCAAAGGCATGCGAGTTATGTGGCACATCAGCCAATGCAGTAACACCCTTCCGACCATTTTTTCCCAATCCCATTCTTGGCATGTATTGGAGCTTGTTCATGAAGTAGATCGATTGGGCACTGACGTACAAGCTCTCATCAACGGCCAAGTGTAGACGTGCCCGAACGTCCTAGGCTATACGCGCGAAATGGTGCGAAATCTGTTTTGTTCATTAGTCTTACTACAGTTTGGACTCAATGTCACGGTTCTGAATCTAGTCTCGCAAAGTGCAATGCAAAATCGATAAATCACCAAAGAGTCCAAATTTGGCAAATCGTTTTGGAATACTAATTTTTAAAGAAGTGCCAAACATGGACTACTTTGCCAGATACAGAGTCGCCACCTAAATATTTTATTTTGGGGGAATTTAGGAAACCCTGACTCGTGCCTAAGGCCACGTGTCCGTCATCACCAAAGTTGCCTCGGCTCGGGAACTTGGGTACGAGAGGGAAAGGTCATGCAATGAGCACCCCCGCTCGCCCGATCAAAGATCGGCCTTTACTAACATGATTTTTGTTTTTGCAAACACATGTGTTCTTATTCCGGTTATTAGCCTAGAATTACTATGTGATGCGCACAGCACACAAGTATAGACTAGACCGCATAAGTTGGAACAAAACATCTCATGTTTGTTTGTTTGAAAATGGATTGAAGGTGCTACTCGCAAGTAGGCTAAGACGTGGATTTACCACCCTCAAGTGGGCTTAGAAAACATGATTTTGCGACCTCAAGTGGGCTTAAAAACTCGCATTTCAATGAATTGTTCCAATTCAAGCAATCCAACCTTCACCTACATGCATTCAGGCAGTTATAACACTTAAGCAGTTAGCCTCATGGCAAGCATGCTATCATCGCAGTCACTCACACTCATGCAAGATGCTAAAGCGTAAAAGCTTACCTAGTTCTCCGAGCCAAAACAATAGCTAGTTAGTAATCAATTCATGATCCTAGTTCATGTTAAGATGGGTAATGCAACGCATGCAAAATGCAACTAGAAATAGGCTCGGCTATTCTAAGATGGCATATGAGATGCAACTTGATAATCATGTATTCAACTTGGTATTGAAATACAATGCGGTTAGTATGATGCGCCGAGCCCGGTGCATGCAATACAGATGAATGAATGCAAACATGCTATCATAAGTATGCTAATCAAAACATGACCTAGAACTAACCATCATAAGGGGTTAAGTAAATGGGAGAAAGATGTGGGGTTGGAAGACATGCACCGCACTAACGCACACTTATTACAAAAGTTGGCCCTCTCGACGGAGGGTCCGAATAAATAATAGAAACCAACTAATTAACTAACTAACAAGCTAATTAATTATTACAAAACTCTTAACTAATTAAGCAAATTAATTAATTTACAAAACAGTTAAAGTGGCCTCGAGAAGAGGGACAAATGCATGCTCGGTCGGCGTCACTCGGAAATCCGTTGCCATGCCTCATGTTGCCTCTGTTTGCAATGCTTTTTCACCTCTGAAAACTGTGAAAATCTCTGTGATGTTTTTGAACCACCTCATGGACATGCTGAGAGGTCATCGGCCAAATGGTATGGCCATCGGCCAAGAAATATGGGTCATCGACCAAATATGATGCTATCGGCCAAGAATGGTTAGCCGATCGGCACTGCAGATAGCCGATCGGCCATCTCTTCCTGCAATCTGCTCCTTTTGCTATAGCAGAGGACAAACAAGGGCATGACAATACATTTACAAGGTAATGTTGTACAACTACACCCCTTATCATGTTTGGAACTCAAAGGAGTGTAGTGTTCGACTCTCGAGCCATCAATCACGCATTTCGATGCATGATGGCCAAAGAAGCTGAATTGCACACATCAATATGGAATGAATGCACAAAACACACAAATGCCTCGCACTCTATCTTGTTGGATCAAGAGTGTCGGCGACCGAGGATTGAGGTACGTTTCGTCACTTCAAGTACGAAACGTCCCTCGGTTCTGGTGTTTGGTTTGACACCCTAAACCAAACACAATGCAATGCATGCAACATGGAAAGGCTATGCAATGCAACATAAGCATGCCAAATGCAATATGACTCAAACATGCACACAAGGCTAAGGTAACAAGCATGCCAAATGCAATGCAACCTAAACAAGCATATGACCAAATGCAAACTATCAAGCATGCAAAATGCAACCTAAACATACAAACATTCATGGTATGCAAAGATGGGCAAGCATGCAAATGTTATACAACTCAAGCATGCAAGCATGATGTAGAGTAGCAACTTTGAACAACATGGTAAATGGACTTAAACTAAAGATGGACAAACCTCAGTCATGCCCAAAATCAGTGGCCAAGAGTGCTGAAATGATGGTATGAAAAGCATGAAAAGGCAAGACAAACATGCATGCCAATTGGTTCAAAGATTAAGGCATAAAGATGCAACTCTTAAGCACACTTAAAGAGTGACAAGCATGGATATGTGATAGCACCATAAGCTCTGAAATGATGTTAGGAATGATGCCAAATTAACCAAACAATGCAAGTGTAGCATGCAAGAGAGCTCAAAACTCGAAACTAGCCAAAGGACTTAAACCAAGGCTATACAAAGCAAACCCCAAAGGGCCAAGGGCAATCAAAACAGTCCCAGGGTAGGTCAAGATAAGGCCAAAAACAAGCTTGAACCTAGCCCACACAAGCTAGAACAAGGGTTCAAAAGGCACGAGGCATGTAAGGCTAACAAGGAGTATTACACTACACCTATTATAACCAAACATGGCATGACTTAACCAATAAAAATCAGAGTTATGGCATGTCAAAATAAGCCCAAAAACCCACTTAGATGGCATCCCAAATGCCTAAGCATGGTGGCATACACAATGATGGACTCTTAAGGCATAAAACACCAAACCTTCTGAGCATGGAAAGGTGACAAATCTGAATGCTTGACCACACTACATGGACCGAAATCTCAAGTGAAATGATGCCAAATCATAGGAATAGTCTAAGCAATGCATGCTAATGACCTAGACACTCAAAGCCAACAAGCTAGATTGAACCAAGGCTACACAAAACAATGCATGCATGACCATGACAATACAAATCAGAGCTTAAGCATGGTCAAATAAGGCTAAAAGCTTCATTGAGTTGAGCCAAAACATGCAAGAATGATAGTCTAAATGCATGATGCATGTTAAGGCAAATGAGAGAATTGCAAGACAAGTGTATGGTGCATGGAAGATGCTATCAAACCAACTTAAAATAGAGGTATAGCATGGAAAAATAACACCAAATACTTGCTGAAATGGGGCCAAAACATGCTAAGCAAACATGCTACCAATATGAGCCATTTATACTAGCAAATGAGACACAAGGAGAGGGGGGTTTCCCTCTCCTATTCAAGACTCCAAAACCACTTCTCCACCACTGAAAATCCTTTGGATTTCAGTGGTGAGAAGACCAAAACAAGATGGTTCCAAAGCTCAAAAGGAAAGGCACAAAACAAGGCCAAACAAGGCCTAAGAGGGGTACACTACTCCCAACTCAAAAGTGACCTTAAACAATCATCACAAGCATGAAAAATCAGAACTTTTTTTAGTTTAGAGTTAAGCTTAAAACAATATGCAAGTAGGTCTAAAAGCTTCAGCCAAAATGGGGGATTAAAAGGTAGTTTACTCACCCTTGAAGAACACCTTCAAGAACAAAACTCCAGCACCTTTTCTCAGCTTAAACCACTCCAAGAACTCTGAAACCAACTCCTAAGGACCTCAGCAACCCAAGGATGGTGTTCTACTAGGTGCTTGTGTGCAATAGTGTGAATAATCTACACTTTTGGGCACAAACGTGAGCAAAACAAGGGAGAGAGGTAAAATATAGAGAGAGATAGATATACAACTTGTATATCCACTTTTTCAGAACCTCTGGAAAGGGAGGGGAGGCTCTCTTCTTATAGAATTTCAATTCTCAAGCTTGTTCAACAAGCTTGAGTCTTGGAAGCAATCCCTCCATACATGTATATGGAGGATGAGAATTGTGCCCACCAACTATCACAACTGGCAGAAAATATCTACAAAAAGAAGATGGAAAGGTCTCGGCTCAAAAATATGGCCGATCGACCAAACAAAGTGCCAATCGACCAAAAAAAGTGTCAATCGGCCACCACTTTTGGCCGATGGCAAGAAAACATGGCTGATGGCATCATGCCTTAGCTGATGGGTTGTAGGGATGGCCAACAAGCCACCCTCTTCCCTCAGAAGAAAAACACAAGTCCTTGGTCCACAACCAAGCACAAAACAGACAAGTTGAGAGATCCTAAGGCAAGGCGCGCAGTCGAAACCTTTGGGAACTCAAAACAAACACAAGCATGGATGATCATCGAGTGTTCAAACGATGACGTCCAAGTCTTGAGGACGGTCAAAAATGGGGTGTCTACAGTTGCCCCTCTTTGACAGAACTCGAAAGTCATAAGATGACGAGAATGAATGTCAAAGCCCAGAGATGACCCATTTTTGACAAGGCCGAAGACTTAGACAAGCATACAAGATAACAAAGATATGCGCCCGCAGGCAGGGGCAAAATCCAAAGGACATGCATGATGCCGAACATAACTTATGATCATGCAAAGAGAGCTGTAATGAAGCGTAACATGCAACAGTTTAAGCGAGCGAATAAGAATCAAACTACATTACATGCAGAAAGGATGTAAAAGAATTATACAATTCTCGCTACGTTTCACGCGGAGTACATACAATGCCGTTTGGTTCGTCTGGTCGCGCCAGCTTCAAATGAACCATACATACAATATCATGCCTGCAAAAGAAAGAAACTTAACAGGTACAATATTGTTAGAAACATGCATAGCAATGCAAGTGAAAAGTGCATGACAGCGCAAGTAAAGGGGTGCATGACAATGCAACCTAAGTGTGATGCATAACAATGAGGGCATGCACAACAACGCAAGCCGGGGTGCATAAACACATGTAAGTAAAGCATACACGACAACGCATACAATGTGTGTAACAATGCGAGAACGGTGCATAAACACATGTAAGTAAAGCACGCGCGACAACGCATACAATGTGTAAAGCAAGAAAGGCATAAACATATGTAAGTAAAGCACGCACGACAATGCATACAATGTGTGTAACAATGCGAGAATGGTGCATAAACACATGTAAGTAAAGCATATGCGACAACGCATACAATGTGTGTAACAATGCAAGAACGGTGCATAAACACATGTAAGTAAAGTATACGCGACAACGCATACAATGTGTAAAGAAAGAAAGGCGTAAACACATGTAAGTAAAGCATGCGCGACAACGCATACATTGTGTGAAGCAAGAAAGGTATAAACACATGTAAGTAAAGCATGCGCGACAACGCATACAATGTGTGAACCAAGAAAGGCGTAAACACATGTAAGTAAAGCATGCGCGACAACGCATACAATGTGTGAAGCAAGAAAGGCGTAAACACATATAAGTAAAGCATGCGCGACAACGCATACAATGTGTGAAGTAAGAAAGGTATAAACACATATAAGTAAAGCATGCGCAACAATGCATACAATGTGTAAAGCGAGAAAGAGATGTGCATGACAATGCAAGCATGGTAGACGTACGATATTCGCAATGTTGAGATGCAATTTCAAAACAAGATGAGGCATGCTCAATGCAGGAAACATGACGAAACATTGTAATGCAACATATTCAAAACAATTTTCGAAGCTCGCAATATACAAAAGGATACAAAAAAGGATACAAAAAAGGATACACCTCGTACGTATCGAGTGCCGCACCTGGAAGGCACGATTCGAGGTCAACACGAAGGCCGGTTAAGTTCCAAAAGTGTATTTTCTTGCATTTTTTTGAGAGATAATGGTACCAATCAACATAACTGACCCAAACAAGAGCATTGGAGGTTCATCGACCACAAGGGAAGACAATCGGCCATCCATCGGCCACAAAAAGAGATCATCGGCCAAACATTTAGCCGATCGGCTAACAATTTGGCCGATCGGCCAAAAATGGCAATTTCGGGGCAGTTTTGTCATTTTGCCTCGAGTCTTTAAATATAGGGCCTCAAACCCCATTTCCTTACTTCCTCAAGCTTGAAAAACATTTCCCTACCTCTCTAGGTCATTTTCCTCGCTTCGATCCTTGCTTTTCTCCCGTTTTCGAGCCTTTTACATCGTTTGATTCGCGAAACCTTCTTCGTTTTACACACTTTGAACTGAACAAAACTCGATTTTGGTGCCACATTCATGATTTCCTTCACTTGGGGTTTGTTTTCCCCGAGTTTACCTTGATCTTCGTGCCTTTTCCCACACTCCGACCCTTTCTCCCATTTTTCACCCCTCGAGGTTGACTTTTGGCATTCTTGCCCATTTTTCACACCCTCGACCGTTTTTACACCTTTCTCGAGATGGCAGACGACATTCCACGGGGTGGGACTCCCCCAGGGATGGACATAGACCTTGAGGTTGAGCTCCTGCCACTCAATGTTCGACCGTTCAATCTGGCAACCTATAGGCCCGCGATACACGTGTTACCTCCTGATAGCATCCGTCAGTTCAGGAGCTACGCACGAGGTGCGCCATTGGAGCTCTTGCTACGCGAGCCAAGGTCGCATATGTCCTTTGGCATCGCTGAGGTATACTCTTTCTCTCTTTCATTTTTCGCAATGTAGATCAGATATCTTCGATAGCCGAATACTGCTCTATAATTGAATAACCCAAACACACTGATACATCTTATGCGTAGTTCACCGTGAGCACACCCACACACGATATCTGTTTAAACTTGAACACATGCACACACACTACATATTCAACAATTCTGAATGCATTCAACATACTGTATTTCTGACACTGTTTCGCATCTATCTGTTTTGAACACAGGGGGATCCCCATGCCTTTCGGGGGTATGGGAACACCATCGCCCGAGGTTGGTACATGGAGCTGCCCGATACGGTTCGCCACATCATTAATCAGGCCGGCTTCAGCGTCTTCTGCATGGGACTCTCGTGCCTCACTCGAGCAGGCCCCTTCTTGGCGTGCTAGTGGAGAGGTGGTGGGACACCACCAATTCCTTCCACCTTTCTGCTACATGGGAGATGACGATGACTCCCTTTGACTTCTCGATGCTTATCGGCATCAGAGTAGGGGGTGATTCGATTCCCTTTGACACTGATATGGATGACTGGGACGCCGCCCAGATGTTTTTGCTCGGTGCTCGGCCACCTCTCTCCTGGCCAAGGTTCGTGAGGTACTCTTGGTTTGAGGACCACTTCAAGGTACAGGCGCCTACGACTCGGGAGGAGGAGGAGGAGGAGCAGTACGCTCGCGGATTCATCACGTTCTTGCTCGGGACCACCCTTTTCGCCGACCAGGAGAACACTGTCGCCCTTTATCTACTGAGTGCACTGGTGGACGTGACTAGGATTCGGCGCTACAACCGGGGTGTGTAGACACTACATTTTTGACCGCCCTCAAGACTTGGACGTCACCGTTTGAACACTCGGTGATCATCCTTGTTTGTGTTCGTCTTGAGTTCCCGGAGGTCTCGGCTACGCGCCTTGCCTCAGGATCTCACGACTCGACTGTTTTGTGTTTGGTTTTGCACTAAACACTTGTGTTTTTGCTCTTGAGGGTAGGGAATGGCTTGTTGGCCATCCCCACACTCCACCGGCCATGGCTTGAGGCCACCGGCTGTGTTTTGTTTCCATTGGCCAAATGTTTGGCCGACCGGCACTCTGGATGGTCGACCGACCATCTATTTCGGTCAAATTGCATTTTTGACTGGCCGATCACTGTGCATCTACTTTTGCAGATATTTTTATGCCAGCTGTGCTAGCTGGCATACACCTTTTCCCCCTCCATACACGTGTATGGAGAGATTTCACTCTTGCCAAGCTTGTTTTGTAAGCTTTGCAAGAGTGATCTTCTATAAAGAGGAGGCCTCTCCTCCCTCCTCTAGGGTTACAAAAAATTCCAGAGAGAGCTCTGAGATTAGGGTTTACATAGTGTGTGTATTCTATCTCTATTTCTCCCTCTCTTATGCTCTAAGTGTGTTTGTGTCTTACTTTTGTGCATAAACACCTAGTGTTACACCTTACCTTGGCTACGGAGGTGCTGAGGAGCTGTTCTTGGTGTTCTTGAGTGGATTCGAGCTCAAAGAACTAGCTAGACCATTGTTCTTGAAGGAGGTCTACAAGGGTAACAACTTTGGCCCTTTATTCCCCATTTTTGCATAGTCTTTTTGTCTACCTTGCAACTGTTTTTAGACTTTGTATATAACTAATAAAAGTCTTGTTTTTACTTTCTTAAAATAGTTGTTTCAGGTTTCTTTGAGCTTTGGGGTTGTTTGACCCCTCTTAGGGCTTGTTTGGCCCCATTTTTGTGCTATTTTGGTGAGCTCCGGGACCACTTTGTTTGGGCCTCCTCACCACTGAAATTTTGAGGGATTTCAGTGGTGAGGATGGTGGTTTAAGGTCCTAAGAAGGAGAGGGCCACCTCCTCTCCTTGTTGTCTTCAAAATGTGCCATTTAAGCCTCATGTGTGAGCACCATTTTTGAACTCATGTTGGCCATGTTTCAGTAGGTATTTGGTAGTATTTTCCCATGATTTACCTCTTTATTTACTTGGTTTAGACACACCATGCTTGCTTAGCATACATGTCTTGTAATGCCACGAATTGCCTTAACATGCCTTGTGCTTTGAGCCTTGTTTCTAGCATGTTTTTGACTTAGCTTTGTGAAGCTTTTATGCTTGTTTTAGCATGCTAAAGGTCTGTTTTTGGTCATTTGGGTTGTCCATTCCTTGCTTTGTATAGCTACCATGTAACCTCTCTTGTATACCTTAAGCATTAACCCCTCTAGCATGCCATCCTTGCATCATTTCAGTGATTTGGAACCACTTGCCACGCCATTTTAGTCTATGTGTTGTGCTTGTATGCTTGCATTTGATGCCCTTTTAATGTGTTAGAGGTTTGGTGTTTCATGCTCCATGTTTGTGCTATTGTGTATGCCTCTAGGATTAGATCATTTAGATGCCATCTAAGTGGTTTTTGGGGCCTATTTTTGCATGATTTGAGACTGTTTTGATTCACTTTGATCATTTGTTTCATGTGTCACATGATCATGGTTTAAGTCATTGGGCTAATTCCAAGCTTTTATGCATGCTTTGCTTGTTTTGATTAGTTGGTTTGGCAACTCTTTTTCATGATTTTCAGAGCTCATATTGCTTGCCATATGCCCATGTGTAGCCTCTTTTAAGTGTGCTTAGAAGTTGCTTCTTTATGCCTGAGTGATGAACCATGTTTGCATGCATGATTGTATGTTTAGATACTTGGTTCAGGACATGTTGTTGCATGCTTGAATGGTGTTGCATTTGGCATGCACCTCTTGCTAAGTTGTCTGACATGTTATATGCCTTGCATGTGTGCATGTTGACATTAAACTTCGCATGCTTGTTAGTTGCATCCTTGCATCTTCATTTGCATGCTCATGTTGCATACTAGCTCACATGCCTAAGTTGCATGGCATTGGCATGCATGCTTTGCCTTTTGAATTGAGTATAACAGGGGTTGGGCCATTTGTTTGTTTAAGTGCATTTCATTCGACATTGAAATGGCACACTTGGTTTCTTGGGCCATCACGCATTGAAATGCGCAATTGATGATCCGGGAATCGAGGACCATCCTTCTTTGAGTCATAAACATGATAAGGAGTGTGGTTGGTGCAAACATTGCTTGAAATACATTGCCATGCCATGTTTTGCCCTCTGCTACTGTCAAAACAGGTTACTGCAGGAAACTTTGTCCGGCCGGCCATCTATACTGCCGACCAACCAATTATTGATGGCTGAGAGCTCAACAAATGGTCGATGACCATCCGGACATGGTCGGTGGGGTTTCCACTTGGTCGGTGGTGATCCACAGTGTCCATGGAGCATACCTTGGGATTTGTGCAATTTTCAGAGGAGCAGAGCAGGGGAAACAGAGGCAACTTGTGTATGGCAGTGGACTTCCGAGTGGAACCGAGCACGCATACATTGGGCCCCATTTCCGAGGCTGCTTTTAATGCTTAATTAGCTTAGTTAATTTGCTTAACTAGTTAATTGTCTATAATATTTAATTAGCTTGATAGTTAGTTAAATTGTATTATTCTTTCGGTCCCTTCGAGCAAGGGAAAATTTGTAATAAGTGTGGGTGCATGTGTGCATGTCTTCCAACCCCCACTTCTTTCTCCCTTTTACTTACCTGCTTTGATGGTTAGTATTAGGACATATTTAATTTAGCATCCTTATGCCATGCATGCGTGCATCATTCGTCAGTATTGCATGCATCGGGCTCGGCGCATCATACTAACCGCATAGTATTTCAAATCTAAACTTGAATATGTGCATCAAATGGTTGCATTTCACATGCCATCCTAGGATTAGCCGAGCCTATCCTAATTGCATTCTGTATGCGCTGCATTAGGCACTTAACATGGACTTGGATCATACATTGATTGCTAACGAGTTCTTTGTTTTGGCTTGGAGTACACTGTAAGTATTTTATGCTTTAGCATCTCGCACGAGTGTAAATGTGAACATGACAGCATGCTTACCATGTGGCTAGATGCTTATGTGATATGAACTGCCTGAATGCCTGTGGGTGAAGGTCGGATTGCTTGAGTTGTAACAACTCATCAAAATTCGTGTTTTAGCCTACTCGCGAGTAGCAAATTTCAAAACATTTTCCAAACAAACAGATATGCGATGCTTTGTTCCAAATTAGACGATCTAGTCTATGCTTGTTTTGCTGTGCGCATCACATAGTAATTCTAGCTAATTAATCGGAATAAGAACACATAACGTTTTCAAAATTGGATATCATGGTTAGTAGAGGCCGATCTTCGGATCGGGCGAGAGAGGGTGCTCATAGCTGACCTTCCCCAATCGTACCCAAGTTCCCGAGCCAAGGCAACTTTGGTGATGACGGACACGTGGCCTTAGGCAAACGAGTCAGGATTTCCAAAATTCTCCCAAAATAAAATATTTAGGTGGCGACTCTGTATCTGGCAAAGCAGTCCATGTTTGGCACTTCTTTACAAAAATCTATTTTTTAAAACGATTTGCCAGATTTGGACTCTTTGGTTCAAGAATTAGAATCGCGAAAATTTGAGTCCGAACTGTAGCGAGCCCAAATGAACAGAACGGGATTCAACCTCCCGGGACGTTCGGGGACGTCTACAGTTTCTGGCGACTCTGTTGGGGAGTTTAGAGAGCTTGACTCGAACTCGTGATATCCTGTTTTGAATACACTTATGTGTTTCTTTTCATTGCATGTGCATTGGTGCACCTAGGACACCGTGTTTGCTATCTGTCATTCCTGAACGGTTTACCGGAGGCTTGTCTTGTCAAGGCATGACCATAAGGCTGACCGGTTATGGGCTCTGACAGTATGGGAGCACAAACCCTGGTTTTACCGAGGCACCCTTTGACCATTCGACCTAGTACGTATTCGGAATCCATAGTGACCATTCGAAGCTAGGACAGGTTGTTTACCCGATGTTAGGTTGTTTGAAACTGCTGTGTGCGTAGTGAAACCCTAACTCCTGACAAAATAGGACAGGGAAACCCTACCCCAACATAGGTGTGTTTTGGCTCTCTCTTACTTGCTATGTGCTTTTAGAATGTATCTCTACAGGAACGTACATACCAGTTTGCAAGTCTGGGGCATCAGGCCCAAGGGCATCAGTATCAGAATTTAAGAATCGGTTATATCCGCGGGTATCAGATTCAGTGTTTCGGGGCAGTGATTTTACGAAACAGTGATCAATAGTAGAGCACAGTTATTCGGCTATGCTTGTGTCTGTTTAGTTGGGCTGAAATGCTGTATGCTTTCCCTTTCAGGGGGTTTCAGAGATTTGGGTTCAAAGATTTGCTGTTCTTCCTCGCTGAGGCAAGACATATATCGGATCCATCGATCACTAACTGCATCATCTCCGTTCAGTTTAGCGGACTTAAGATGACGCAGAGTTCAGAAGAAATCGTGGTTATGGCAGCTGCACTGGACCAAGGAACCATCTTGCGGGAAGAGCCCAATGTCGAAGTACCACACTCGCCCAGGTCGCCTGTCGCGCGCCCGATCTGGGAACCCCAGATGTTTCAAGTCCGTGAACCTACCACGTTTGAGTTAATGGGAATGATCGGCGACCTCCAGAGATCCGTGGCCGATCTGGCCTATGGAATGTCAGCTTCGCCACCTGCTGCACCATATGCCGAGAATTTTATACCGCAAGAGCTCCCGCTACTGGCGAGAATCATGATCGAACTCAGCCAACCTGAGGTTGTTTCAAACTGTGACCATGACATGCCAACAACAACCGGGTTTCGATCTGATGTAGCAACCCAAACCCTCGATCAGGCTGAGCCAAGAGGTAAGAATAAAGTAGGAACAGACGCTGACCCCGTTGAGCAACTGCTGTGGGCAGTCGAGGCTTTGAAAGCCGGGGGAATAAATAAGCAGCAAGTGTTCGCAGTCATGACTAAGGCTGTGGATGATGTTTTTCCCACTCCAACCGAAGGCAGTTCAAGCTAGGCAGAAAATCAGGATAGGCCCCGTTGTAACAAGCCCGCGGGGGACCTCGCTACAGCTCGGACTCGATTTTGTAGTCACGGTTCTAAGTCTGAACCAAAGAGTCCAAATCCGGCAAATCGTTTTGAGAAAAACAGATTTTTTTGAAAGAAGTGCCAAACATGGACTGCTTTGCCAGATACAGAGTCGCCACCTAAATGATTTTTTAATGGGAAATTTAGGAAACCCTGACTCGGTGCCAAAAGGCCACGTGTCCGTCATCACCAAAGTTGCCTCGGCTCGGGAACTTGGGTACGATTGGGGAAGGTCACTTCGTGAGCACCCCCGCTCGCCCGATCAAAGATCGGCCTCTACTAACCGTGATATCTATTTTTGAAAACATTGTGAGTTCTTATTCCGGTTATTAACCTAGGTTACTATGTGATGCGCACAGCATACAAGTATAGACTGGATCGCCTGAATTGGAACAAAACATTTCATGTTCGCTTTTTGAAAATGGTTTGCTACCCGCAGGTAGGCTTGAAACATTTGATGATTTATTCCAATTTAAGTAACCCAACCTTCACCCACAGGCATTCAGGCGGTTATATCACATAAGCATATTGCCTCATGGTAAGCATGCTATCATGGCATTCACTCACACGCATGCAAGGATGCTAAAGCATAAAGCTTACCGGGTACTCCAAGCCAAAACAGAAACTACATTAGAAATCATGCATGAATCCTAAGTATACAGAAATGCCTAATGCAACACATGCAAAAATGCAAACTATAGCAGGCTCGGCTATTCTAAACATGGCATATGGAATGCTACAACTAACATGTATTCAATTTGGAATTGAAATACAAATGCAGTTAGTATGATGCGCCGAGCCCGGTGCATGCAATACGGATGAATAATGCAAACATGCTGTCATACTGTATGCTAATTTAAGCATGCCCTAATCTAACCATCAAAAGTGGATAAATAAAAGGGAGAAAGACGTGGGGTTGGAAGACATACAACACACACACGCACACTTATTACAGTTGTGCCCTCGCGCAGAGGGTCCGAATAAATATACAGTCCCAAATAAAAGAATATTACAGTCCAAATATTACAGTCCAAATAATATACAAATTCCTAATTAATTAATGAATTAACTAAGAAAGTAAATAAAACTGGCATGCAAGCCAGGGACTGCCTTGCTTCTGATGGATGATGCATGTCCGGGTTGTCTTGCGCGGAAATCCACCGGGATGCCCCGATTAGCCTCTGTTTAGAAGTTATTCTTGAAACGCGTGCCAAGTCCCGAAAAGTTGCTGATTCTTCATTTTGCTGCAACAGAGAGCAGGAAAGGGGCATAGCAATGTATTTCACAAATATATGCATGCCTCGATCCTCGTACCACCAATCACGCATACCGAGGCATGATGGCCGAGGAGTCGAAATGCACAATTCAATATAGGATGAATGCACATGAAAACACAGCTAAAACCTAACTCCATCATGGATAATCCGGAGTGTCGGTGACTGGGGAATTGAGACGCATTCCGTCACTCGGAGTACGAAATGCACCTCGTTTCCTGTGCCCGGGCTAAGTCATATTCCGAACACAATGCAATATGCATGATATGCATGAAATGCAACTAAGATACAATCCTAACATACACAATGCTATGGAAATGAGATGCCTCAAAATGCGTGCACACGAGCACGCAAACCGAGAAAAATGCCTGAATGCGATCTAAGATACAACCTAGTATGCACTATGCTGTAAAAATGAGGTGTCCCGAAATGCGTGCACACGGGCACGCAAACCGGGGCAACGACAGAATGCGATCTAAATGACTTGAAAATGTGATATGGGCTTACACTAATATGAGAGAGCCTCAGCCACACTCACATAAGAGGCCGATGGATGAAAATGAAGTGCCTCGAAATGCGTGCACACGGGCACGCAAACCGAGGCGATGACATACGTAATGCAATAGCATGGAAATGGCATATAAAATGCAACATGGACTTATACTAACATGAGAGAGCCTCAGCCGCACCCACATAAGAGGCCGATGGATGAAAATAAAGTGCCTCGAAATGCGTGCACACGGGCACGCAAATCGAGGCGATGGCATACGCAATGCAACGGCATGGAAATGGCATACAGACATGTTAATGGATTTTCAGCAATGAAATGTGGGGGAAAACAGCCCCGAAATGAGGCGAAAACACACCCGATGCATGGAATCTCTCCCGAAATGCAAAATTAGGCACCCGAAATGGCCTATAGCTATACCAAGCATGCATAATTGGTATATGGAATGAAAAGACAGAAGCAAGGCAGCCCCGAAATAAGCATTTTACTAGTGCAAAACATGGCCAAACAGCGAACCAAGATAGGGCAAAACTGGCATGCAAGAAATGGCCCTAAACATGGGATTAAGAAGCAACTCATAGCTGATGGCCCCAAACAGGTTAGGGTCCTTCAACAATGTTGAAGAGGGGCCCAAAATATGATGTTTTCCAGAACTGTAAAAACCCCAAAAACAAACACAGGTATGGCTGCACTCCCATGCAAGAAAAAGGGCCAAAAGGTGGCCAAAGAGGCAAGTGGTATATGCAAAGCCCAAACTGAAAAATTCCCTTCTACAACATTGAATAGGGACCAAAAATAAGCATATTTACAGAACTGTAAAAACTCCAAAACAGTATACAAACATGCTAGAAATGCAGTGCAAAATAAGGCTCAAAAGAGGCTATAACATGAGGTATACAAAATATTGCACAAACAGCCAAAGACCCTTAATGAAACATGAGGAATGGGCCAAAATAAGACTATTTTCAGAACTGTAAAATGGCCAAAAACAAAAGCATGATAGGCTAACAAAACATGTAAGAATGGGGACCAAAAGAGAGATATAACATGAAGTGGCATATGGAGGTCCCAAACCATGAAAGGCCCTAAATGAAACATGAATAATGGACCAAAATGAGACTATTTTCAGTGCTGTAAAATGGCCAAAAACCAAAGCAAATAGGCTGCCAAAGCATGCAAAGATGGGGCCAAAAAGGGAGTATAAAGGCAAGTATAGCATGGAGGTCCCAAACAGTGTTGATCCCTACATCAATGTTGAAGAGGGGCTCAAAATAAGCCTATTTACAGTTTACAACATGCTCCAAAACAAATCACACACAAGCTAAAAATATCATGCAAGAAAATGACATTTTAGAAGGATAATGAAGCAAGTGCAAGATGGAGGGCTCAAACAGGGTTGAGCCCTTAATGAGACATGAAAATAAGCTCAAAATAAGGCCACTTTTAGTTATGGCCGGAGCTCAAAGCAAAAAGCATAGATGGCTAAGAAATGTTGCAAAGAAAAGCTCAAAAAGAGGGGAAATGGCAACTCACCCTTGGAGACAAGTCTTTTGTTGCTTCTTGGACCAAGTTGCAGCACCTTTAGCCTTTGAGAAGCCCTCCTTGTTGCTGGAAATGGAGTGGTGATGGTGGTGCTTGGTGGTGATGAAGGAAACAAGGTGTAGGACTTGGAGTTTTAGGGTAGAAATGAGAGAAGGAGGGAGATATGTGTATTGAGGCTTGAAGACAATTTTTTCTAACCCCAAAAATAAGTGTCGGCCCTTGGTTATATGGAACAAAAGAGGGTGTAAAGGTGGGGGAAAAAGGAGGCAAACTTTCCCCCACAAAATATCCCCCGGATACAGATATTTTCTGGGGGATAAAGCTATACAGCTGTAAAGTGAACAGTGTGAGGATCATGGCCGGCCAAGTATTTTTGTTGCAGGTGGCTGGCCGGCCACATCCCCTAGCCGGCCGGCTAGGGGTCAAAAGGGTCAAGCTGGTTTAGTGGCCGGCCACCACATGATGGTGTCCTCCCATGTGTCCTCAACATAACCCTGTGGTTAAAAGTCCAAGAAAGTGGCTCGAGGGTGTTCAACATTGGCTCGGAAGGAGGGGTTCAAAAGGTTCAAGCAACATTAGTGGCCGGCCACCAACTTTTAGGGTCCTCCCATGTGTGTACATCACAAACATGTGGTTCAAAGTTCAAGAAAATGGGCCCAAGGTGTTCAACATTAGCTCGGAAGGAGGGGTTCAAAAGGGTCAAGCAACATTAGTGGCCAGCCACCAACTTTGAGGGTCCTCCCATGTGTGTACATCACAAATATGTGGTTCAAAGTTCAAGAAAATGGGCCCAAGGTGTTCAACATTAGCCCGGAAGTGTGAAAAACGGGCGTCGGAGGGCGTCAGAGGATATATAACTGGTTGCTGCAACAATTACTGGCCTCCCATCCTTCAGTGACCTTCCCGGTGATAAAACAGAGGTACCTGCCAAAAATGAACGAAAACCGTTGCAAAACGAATGTTCGGGGGCCAAAACGCGCAGTTCGGGGTCCCGAAAATGGGCTGTTAAGCACCGAAAGTGGCATTCGGCCACGAAGTGGGTTTCTCAGACCCCAGTGTCCCTCAAAAGGGAGAAAACAAGATGTATGCCAAAAACCGGGGCAAACGGGGACGGTTAGGTGGTCCTGAACCGAGGCACACGGCCAACGGTCCCGAAAAACCAGAAACCGGACTCCGAAATGGACAAAATGGCCTACGGCCACCAAATGTAGCCCACGGCCACTGAGAGATGGTCTACGGGACCTCTCCCTCCCCTCTGGAAAAGAAACAAAGAAAACTGAGCCTGGTTCGCAAACCGAGGCAAAGCACAAAAGAGGGTTCGGAAGTCCGGAGGCAGGTCTCACGGCCGCAACTCTGAAACTTCTGAACGAGCACATTATGCAACATCACCAAGCGCTCAATCAGTGACGTCTGAGTCTTAAGGTCGGTCAAAAAAATGGGGTGTCTACAGTTGCCCCTCTTTGACAGAACTCGGAAGTCACAAGTGACGGGAGTGAGTGTCAAAGCCCAGAGACGACCCATTTTTGACAAGGCCGAAGACTTAGACAAACGTACAAGATAAACAGAGATGTGCCCGCAGGCATGCCCGTAGGCAAGGGGGCAAAATGCAAAGCGATATGCAAGAAGCCGAACATAACTCAATGATCATGCAAATGCAGCAAGCTGTAATGAGGCAAATATTCGCAAATAGATACAACAGTTTTAAGCAAGAATGCAAAGCAACAACTACATTTCATGCAGTTAAGAATGCGGAGGATTATTCAATCCCCGCCACATCTCACACGGAGAAGATACGATACCTGCGTGATTCGTCTGGTCGCACCAGCCTCAAATGAACCGTACATACAATATCGTGCCTGCAAAAGAGAGAAATTGCAACAAGTACAATGTGCTACCAACATATATTCAATGTGATTTTGGAAGTTTGACACGCGCAGTGCCGGTGAGTGGATGCATCGCAATGCAGGAGTGGGACATGCGTAACAACGCATGCTCAGGCATAGAGGTATGCCAATATCAAGAAATGTGTATAAAAATGTAAGTATGCTCACGAGAATGCAAGTTATGTGCATGATAGTGCAAAACGAGCATAAATCAGGGTGCCCGTTTGTCACGAAATAACGAGTACGGAAATGCGTGTTTCGGCGAAGGCGACTCGATCACGGCCGCCGATCCGCTTCCCGGAAAGGCTACAACTCATTCAAAAAGGATACACTTTGATTTTGATGAATGATGATGAGACACATGTCAGATCTTGAAGCTGAAGTTCCGACGGAGCAATTTCGCGACCGAAAGTGTAATTTTCTTGAACTTTTTTCAGGTCCCGGGAACTCCAATCTTCTTCAAAATTTGCAGGGAGCTAGGTGAGCCTGTGAGGGACATGGCCTACCAGTTTTATGAGGGATAGGAGGTGGCCGGCTGGTTTTCCAAAAAGTAAATGGCTGGCCGGCCGGTTTTCCAAAAAGGAAATGGCTGGCCGGCTATAAAAGGTGGCCGGCCGGCCATATGCCCAAATCCGAGGGCATTTTGGTCCTTTCACCTCCTTTCTTCATGCTCCTTCATCCCAAGAGTTGGAGCCTACAAATGCAGCCGAGATCCTCTCTTCTCTTGCCTCCTACACCACTTTCTTCTCCAGATCTGAGTTCTATACGCGTTTTCCAACGCCTCACGCAAGTTGTTTCCATAAAAATACTCAGTTTCAAGCACTTTGAACTGATTAAATTTTGGTTTCGGAGCTTCTTTTCTCATTTCCGCCACTTGAGGTGAGTTTGTCTAAACATTTGGAAGATTTTCCCGGGGGTTGACTTTTGTTGACTTTTTCTAATTTTGGCTCATTTTCGCTCATTTTTGCTCCTTTTGCAGAATTTCTGAAAATGGCGGGTCATTCTCCTCATGGTGGAGGTCCTCCAGGTGCCGGAGACGATTTTGATCCCATGACTTTACCCCCGAGGGCCCGGCCTTTTATTCCCGGGAGGTACGCTCCGCCAGAACATGTCCTTCCGCGTGCCGTTTTCCGTCATTTCACTGACTTTGATGAGCGAGCACCTGGGGATCTACTTCTCCGAGAGCCAGAGCATCACCTCTCTCATGAGGCCCGAGAGGTATTTACTTCATTTTCTGCATTTTTCGTACATTTCACACCTTTGCCATGTTTGAACACGCAGTTTAGCTTATGACATAGTACTTTGCTTGCATCCTGAACATGTAGTTTAAACATTCGAATTTCTGAACACTCGGCTCATTAATTAATTGCGAATGCACAGTACACATTAGTTAAGAGGTGAACACACGGCTCAAACACTGATTTGTCGAACACACAGCCCGAATTCGAAAGTGAACACACAGCACTCACTGACTTAGAGTAGAACGCACAGTCCAAACTCCGATTTTCTGAACACGCAGCCCAGATTGATAGTGAACACGTAGCCCACACTAATTTGTCGAACACACAGCACTCACCGACTTAGAGTAGAACGCACAGTCCAAACTCCGATTTTCTGAACACGCAGCCCAGATTGATAGTGAACACGCAGCCCACACTGATTGAAAGTTGAACACGCAGCCCAAACTTAAATTTCCTGAACACGCAGCCCAGATTGATATTGAACACGCAGCCCACACCAATTGAGAGTTGAACACGCAGCCCAAACTTAAATTTTCTGAACACGCAGCCCAGATTGATAGTGAACACGCAACACTCACTGACTTAGAGTAGAACGCACAGTTCAAACTCCGATTTTCTGAACACGCAGCCCAGATTGATAGTGAACACGCAGCCCACACTAATTGAGAGTTGAACACGCAGCCCAAACTTAAATTTTCTGAACACGCAGCCCAGATTGATAGTGAACACGCAGCCCACACTGATTGAAAGTTGAACACACAGCCCAAACTTAAATTTCCTGAACACGCAGCCCAGATTGATAGTGAACACGCAGCCCACACTGACTTAGAGTAGAACGCACAGTCCAAACTCCGATTTTCTGAGCACGCAGCCCAGATTGATAGTGAACACGCAGCCCACACTAATTGAGAGTTGAACACGCAGCCCAAACTTAAATTTTCTGAACATGCAGCCCAGATTGATAGTGAACACGCAGCCCACACTGATTGAAAGTTGAACACGCAGCCCAAACTTAAATTTCCTGAACACGCAGCCTAGATTGATAGTGAACACGCAGCCCACACTGATTGAGAGTTGAACACGCAGCCCAAACTTAAATTTTCTGAACACGCTTATACATCACACTTTGAACACACAGCTCACGCATTCCATTGGCACACAGCCCATTCATTTCATACTGACACATGTATTCATTCTGAATGCAGGTTGGCTGTCGCAGTGTGCGGGGGTATGGTTCCACCGCCGCGCGGGACTGGTACGCTGAGCTCCCGGAGGGTGTCCGAGATGTAGTAGACTTGGCAGGGTTCGGGGCCTTTTGCATTGGGTTGTCACGTTGTCCTGCCAGGAGGACACTGATGGCGGCACTGGTAGAGAGATGGTGGGACACCACCAACTCCTTTCATTTCTCTGCCACTGGAGACATGACCATGGCGCCTCTAAACTTCGCTGTGTTCACCGGCCTGGACATAGGAGGTTGGTCCATCCCCTATGACGAGGACATGGGCGAGTGGGAGGCCGCCTGGATGTATCTATTGGGGGCTCGCCCGCCTGTTGATAGGGCTTCTGGGAGAGTCCGATACACTTGGTTCTCTTCACACTTCCGGCGGGCGGAGATGGTGCCCGAGACTCCTGAGGAGACGGAGCAGTACGCCCGTGGTTTCCTTATGTTCCTCTTCGGGACTACCCTGTTCTCCGATAGAGGGAATACAGTCGGGCTATATCTGCTGAGCGCTCTGGTTGACCTATCACAGGTCAGTCGATATGACTGGGGTGGCGCTGGCCTGGCTACCCTTTACTTTTATATGAGCGCGACCTCCCGCGGGCGGGGAGATTTACTTGGCGGCTACTGGAGAGCCTGGGAGGTACTTTTCTGTCCCCTTGATTTACATTTCTGCTCTTCATTACTTGTACATTGCATACACAGCGCACTTTTACAGTCTGTATTTTGCTCTCAGCATTTCGTACTTACATTATGTACTGCTTTTCTCAGCTATGGGTCTACGTATACTTCCCAGCCTTAGCCCCAGAGTTGGAGGTGGCAGGGCCTCCCATGACCCCATATTCACTGGTGTTCGAGGGCCCGCACCGGCCGAGACCCCGAGAGACTCTCGTTTACCTGCGACTGTACTTTGACACTGTGCGACATTCGGAGGTACTTCAGAACTTTCAGTTCCTTTCATTTTCATCTTTGATTTGCTCTGTATATTCTCGATTTCTGATTGGTTTATGCATTTATCATCCGCAGATCACATGGCAGCCCTGGGCGCCCCTGGGTGATGGTCTCCGACTTTAGTATACCGGAGGGTCGGACACCTCCCAGTATAGGGTCCTGCTCGAAGGGCCGGTTGGCAGGGCATGGTTTCTGGGGGAACGCTTTCTGCGTCAGGTATGGGGGTATCTTTCTCAGGATCCTCCCGCAGTACCCCCAGTCAGTATGCGGACTGCTGACAGGCTCTCTTTCTCGGAGGTAGTCGGCGCTATGCTGGGTAGCGATGCTTTACTATATCTCGAGGAGGGGGATTACAGCACTTACCGCCATACATATTTGATGCCTCCATTGACGGGAGCTCGTACCCCGACGACGAGGCCTGCTGGTATGTCATCCTCGGGCCAAGCCTGGGCTCGGGCTGCAGACGCCCCTTCTGCGAACGGGGCTGGTGCATCTAGAGGTGGGGGTAGACCGGTTCCTCCGATTCCGTCGACTTATCCTCATCCTGGATGGCCAGATATGCCAACTGAGTTGATGGCGTGGCAGTATGGGGCTATCTCTCCGACCCCGATCCCGCGAGAGCCTCCGATGCCCAGTGATCGCTACGCCATTGATCCTGACTCACCGCTGGTATGCCCCACTATTTTTCATTCATCATTCAGTCGTTTAGACATTCTTTTATTCACTGATGATTATGAGCTCATATTTGCAGCCACCGCGAGGGTACATGGAGGAGGTGGTTGGACTGGTGGCCACACTCGAGGGCATGGTCCTGCGGAGGGAGGCACAGTTTTCTATCGCGGGCATTCAGGTACCTTTCAGTTTTCTGGCATTTATCATACTTCTGATGACACGCTGATTTCTACTGCATCGATAGACTACTTGTGTAGAGCACATCTGACACACACCTCACTTGTACACTGTATTTACATGCACCCACTTTACGTAGCCTTTGCTTGTATCTGCATCTGATGTATATATTTGGACTGATGTATTTGAATTGAACTCTTTGTTTTCAGATGCCTTCATGGTCTGGTCAGCCACAGGCCAGGCCACCTGGGCCTCCTTGGGGAGCTAGGCCATCTGGGCCTTTTCAGGGAGTTGGGTCATCCGGGCCTTTTCAGGGAGTTGGGTCATCCGGGCCTTTTCGAGGAGCCGGGCCATCTAGGCCTTTTCGAGGAGCTCGAGGAGGGCCTGTCCGCAGACGCAGGGCTCATGTTGTAGAGGCGGAGCCTGACGAGGAGGAGGAGGAGGAGGAGGATGAGGAGGAGGATGAGGAGGAGGCTACCGACCGTCAATCAGAGACATCTGCTGAGGAGGGGGGCTCCGGTCTTGGTTCGGGGAACAGAGGCGAGGCTGAGGGGGATCCCGAGGATGACAGCTCCGACCCGGATGATGATGATGGTGCAGAGGTTGTCCCGCAGAAGAGGATGAGAAGTGCTTCTTATTCCCGCTCCCGAGGACATTGATGCTGCTGTTTCCTGCTTTATTTTTCTTTTTGCTAGTAGTTTGTAGCACTTTGCACATTGTTAGGCAGTTTTATTTTTTGTAAAACTTGTACCTTTATTCGTTGTAAAACATGATGGAATGAAACAGCTTTTGAAAAGGTGTTTGTATTTTAAACTTTTAGCATCGTATCGCATCATTTTATTTTGCACAAAAATGAAATTGAATGGGAATGTGCATTGTGTAATCACCAAGTCAGGTAGTGAACCGACGCAACAAACTAAGCAACTCAACTTACTAAGATATAACAGAACCTTAGGAAGTTTACAACTCGATAAGCAAAAACAACAGTGTTGACAACGTAAATAAACAAGACTTAAACAAAGATTGTTTAAACAGAGAGTAATAACTCGAAAACACGAAACACCTCCACTCGACAAACAACTCGATAAGCAAAACAACAACTCGATAATCAAAACAACAACTCGATAATCAAAACAACAACAACAGAGTGTACTTCGGACGATCTGGGCACCGGAACGCATCCAAAATAGAGGGAAATGAAGGCCTTTGACTCTCCCGTTGCATGGAAATGCTTGAAACTTTCCCTCGAAGGGTAAAACAGGGCCAAGGTGATACACTGGAGCATTGCCGGCCACCTTTGGGAGCCGGCCGGCCAATTTTATGGAGAGTGGGAGCCGGCCGGCCAGTTTTTGAAAAAGAGAATGGCCGGCCAGCCAGCAGCCACCTATTTTTTGACACGTGTCCCTGTGAATAGTGTTTTTCCCTCTATAAAAGCCTAAACTTCAGGAACATTCATTTCATCTTAGTTTTACACAAAGATGGAGGCGTTTCTCGCGGAAAATCTCACATCTTGGATCTCTTCTCTAGATGGCTCGGAAAAGCTGAACTTCCGGGGTTTCGGCTTGAATGCACTATTCACGCTGAGCCGTACTCCACTACAGCTCCCTTTTCTCCATGCCGCGGCAAGGTTCTGGAACCCAGTGACGCATGTTTTTAGCTTCGGCGGCCAAGAGATATGTCCCATTTTCGAAGATTTTCAGGTTTTGATGGAGTCTAAATGCTCTGAAGTGATCTTGCCCCAGCTCCGTTTTGGCCATGCCCAGGCTTTAGGGCGGATGTGTGGGCTCACGGCGCATGATGCTCGATCTCTGATCTGCAGTGGGGAACTGGACATCCTCGGCCTGATCCATTGTTTTTCCGACGCTGGTGACCGCAGCAACCATTATTGGCAGGGTTTCCGGCAACACGCCCTCTGCTTGTGTTTGTTGTCTCACTTTCTGCTCTCCTCGGGCTTCGGCGGAGCTAGCATTCGCCTGATTGAAGTTGCCCAAGGCTTGAGAGAAGGAAAGAGCTGTATCACCATGACCTTGGCCGAGACACTGATGGGCTTAGATTCTGTCTATCGCCGGGAGGCGACTAGGTTTGCCGGGAGTCCACTGCTGCTGCAGGTAATGTTTCCGACCCGACCTCACATATATATTTGCTCACATCACTCGACCCTCAGGCTCGGTTTTTCTCACAAAACGCTTGTCTTACTTTTCTCTCATCGTACATCTCTCTGTTCTTTATTCTCTCATTTTCCATCCCTCCCCTAGGTATGGTTAATGGACAAGTTGCAGGTTGTGGACTCTTGCCCGGCCTATTCAGCTCGAGGCTACTTCTTTCGGCAGCGCCTAGTCAATGCTCTTGACGAAAGGTGGTGGTTCGATTGGATGTGCAATTTGTCCGCAGACGGCATTGCTTGGCGTTGTCCTTGGCTCAACCTCCCGGCAATGAGCTATAGTATGTCCCGGCTGATTGGGATCCAATTGATTAGTCTAACCCACTGCGTATTCTATTTTCCGTTCCGGTTCCTGCGTCAGTTTGGTCATGATCAGACCTGCCCACTGGAGGGGATTGAGTACCCAGCTGCTTTCCCGGTCCGGGGTGCACAGCTTGCCCGATATGCCACAGCATGGAGGACTAGAGAGCTCCTGGCCCCTGCTTCCACTTTCAGTTGCACTTTGTCCGATGAGTGCTTGGATTGGCTCAATGAGGAGGCACAGGTTGGGCCTAGCTTGGCATCAGATGCTTCGTCCAGCTCTGGGAGGGGACGCAGAGATACTTGATTCAACTATGCCCCAAATTTATTGCTTATTTAGCATTTTCAAGTTTTCTTTATGAATGTACTAAAAAGCAACCTCGATTATATATAAGAGCAGGAGAACTCTGTTTTGAAATCAATGAAATTGAAGGTTGTGGTACTGAAAATTTTCCGCTTTGGTCCAAAAATGGTCTTAGTCGTAAAAAGATTATTTGAACAAAGTCGACTTTTATTAAAACTTTTCAAAACTATTTTCGATGTGGATCAGAACTGGACACACCGAAGATCTGTCACTGAGATGCACAACCCCAGATCCCTGCAACTGGAAAGTTGCCCCTAGTCTGAAGAACAATGCGGCACTTCACGGCAACGGAAAGTTGCCCCTAGTCTGAACAACACTGTACCGGAGATCGCGATAAATGCTGATGGATAAAGATGACTGAGACGATCAAAATGGACAGAGTTGATCGGGGAAAAGCTTATGGCTGAACTTCAAGGTGAAGTTGCCTACGTATCCCAAAGATGGGAATCAAGCCTTACGTAGTTTAGGCCAAGGTTCACTCGAGTATTTTCACTCTCCTTTTGCGCTCTAACTTTTGCCAAGGCCGCCCTTTGCGGGTTTTCAACCTTGCGAGCTCAGTTTTTAAATTTTCTAATTTTTTGTGCTCTGACTTTTGCCTAGGTCGCCCTTTCGGGTTTTCGGCCTAGCGAGCCTCTCAAGGGTAATATTTCTTCAACTTGTCCATATTGATCGGTTGTGAGAACTCCAAGCCATCTAGATCCATCAGAACCACAGCTCCACCTGACCAGATAGCTTTGATGATGTAAGGACCAGTCCAATTGGGTTTGAACTTGCCCCTTGGGTCGTGGATGGGAGCTCGGTTGTCTTTGAGCACCAGATCTCCTTCTTTCTGATTCCTGGACTTAACCTTCTTGTTGAAAGCCCGGGCAATTCTGCGTTGATAGCCTTGGATGTGGTACAGTGCTTTCAGTCTTCTTTCATCAAAGAGCATGAGTTCTTCGAATCTGCTTTGCTGCCAATCTGCTTCGGCTATTTGGCATTCAGCCAATACTCGTAATGACGGAACCTCAATCTCGATGGGTAGAACAGCCTCCATTCCATAGACCAATGAATATGGAGTTGCTCCAGTAGAAGTTCTGATTGAAGTCCTGTAGCCCCACAGAGCAAATGACAGCTTGTCTGGCCAATCCCGATAGGTTCCCACCATCTTCTGCAGTATATGCTTGATATTCTTGTTGGCGGCCTCAACCGCTCCGTTGGTCTGCGGCCGGTATGTAGATGACTTATGGAAAGCCACATTGTATTTTTCCAACAAGTCTATCACTTCTTTCTTGAAGTGGGAACCATTATCTGAAATTATCTCGTTTGGCACCCCGTAGCGACAGATGATGTTGTTTCTGATGAACTTTGCGACGTGCGACACCTTCAACACCGCGTATGATTGGGCCTCGACCCACTTTGTGAAATAATCTATCGCTACCAGGATAAACTCATGCCCGTTTGACCCCTTCGGGGTAACAGCTCCGATCACATCAATTCCCCAGACCGAAAAAGGCCATGGTGAAGTCATGTTGTACAGCTTTGACGGCGGGATGTTCATGCGGTTTGCATGAATTTGACATTTGTGGCATCGCCGAACAAAACTAATACAATCCTCCTCCATGGTTGACCAGTAGTAGCCCTGTCTGAGGATCTTTCTGGCCAGCATTACTCCATTCATGTGTGCACCGCACTCCCCCCCATGGATGGCCTCCATCAGGCGCTTCGACTCTTCAGCTTCTACACAGAGCTTATGCATTCCCAGATGACCCCTTTTGTACAGCTTACCCCCGCAGATAATGAACTGAGCAGCCATTCTTCTGATGGCCCTCTTATCCTTGGCATTCGCCCCTAGTGGATACGTCTCCTTTTCCAAGAAGTTCCAGATGTCGTAATACCAGGGGTTGCCGTCTTGAGCCTCATCTATGGCGGAAATCGACTCGTATGCTGGCACAAACTTCTGATCAATAATGACTGGACGCATCTGGACTCCGGACGGGATGTCTATCATGGAAGATAGAGTTGCTAGTGAATCTGCAAACCTGTTGTTCTCTCTTACGAGGTGGGTGAAATTTAGCTTCTCAAACTGAGGAATTAACAAATCCAAGGTTTGGTGGTAAATTATCATCCTTTCCTCCTTGACTTTCCAATCTCCTTTTGCTTGAGACACAACAAGGTTTGAGTTCCCAATGACGTCCAACCGTCTTGCCCCTAGTTCTAGAGCTGCTTCCAGGCCAGCAATACATGCCTCATACTCTGCCTCATTGTTCGAGACTTTGAACTGGAGCTTGAATGCTAAAGGGATACGGGAATCGTCAGGCGCTATCAGCAACACCCCTATCCCATACCCATACTGGTTTGACGCTCCGTCAAAGTACATCGTCCAAGTTTCATCTTCGACGTGCAGAATGGCTTCATCTGGGAATAGGTACTCAACCGCTTCATCCCCCTCAACCGGGTGGTCGGCAAGGAACTCTGCTACCGCTCTTCCTTTTACTGACTTGCGCGTTACATACTTCAAATCAAATTCGGAAAGCAACAGCAGCCAACGAGCTAGCCTACCCGTAAGTGCTGGTTTCTCGAAAAGATATTTGATGGGATCCAATCGTGAAACCAACATTACAGAGTGAGCCAACAGGTAGTGCCGCAGCTTCCTGGTTGCCCATACCAAGGCCAAACAAGCCTTCTCCAACGGTGTATAGTGGGTCTCATAATCCAGCATCTTTTTGCTCAGATAGTAGATGGCCCTTTCCACTTTGTCTTCTGACTCCTGCGCGAGCATGCAGCCCATGGTAGTCTCAGTTACCGAAAGGTACAATATCAACGGTCTTCCCGGCTATGGTGGTGACAACACGGGCGGGTTCTGTAAATATTCTTTGATCTGCTCAAAAGCTGCTTGACATCGGCCGTCCCATTGGAATTTCTTTCCTTTCTTCAGGAGACCAAAAAGTGGTTCACAAGTCAAGGTTAATTTAGAAATAAACCGTCTTATGAATTGCACTTTACCCAGAAAGCCTCGCACCTCCTTTTCAGTCCTTGGTGGTGGCATTTCTAAGATGGCCTTGATTTTGGAAGGGTCGACCTCGATGCCCCTTTGTGTAATCAGAAACCCTAGCATCTTCCCTGCTGTAACACCAAACGTGCACTTCTGGGGATTCAATCGCAACCGAAACTCTCTGATCCTTTGAAAGAATTTTTGTAAGGCGGTGTAGTGGCCCTCTCTTTCTTTGGACTTGACAATCATGTCGTCCACATACACCTCGACCTCTTTATGGATCATATCATGCAATATTGTAGTTGCTGCCTGTTGATAAGTAGCTCCAGCATTCTTCAACCCGAATGGCATCACTCTATAACAATATGTACCCCACGGGGTAGTGAACGCAGTCTTCTCCCGGTCTTTGGGCGCCATTACTATCTGATTATAGCCTGAGAAACCATCCATAAATGAAAGCAAGGCGTGTCCTGCCGTGAAATCCACCAATTCATCAATATGTGGCAAGGGAAAGTCGTCCTTCGGACTGGCCCTGTTCAAATCTCTGAAGTCTACACAGACCCGAATTTTGCCATCCTTTTTTGGCACCGAAACAATGTTGGCCAACCAAGTTGGGTATTCGGATACCAGCAGGAACCCTGCGTCAATTTGCTTGGTGACCTCTTCCTTAATCTTGAGAGCCCAGTCCGGGCGGATCCTTCTGAGTTTTTGTTTGACAGGTCGGGCCTCGGGGTCAAGAGGGATCCGGTGCTGTACAATCTCAGGATCGATTCCAGGCATGTCTTCGTAGGACCACGCGAAAACATCTTTGAAATCTTTTAACAAAGCGACTAAGCGCTCGCGTTCCTCTGAAGACAACGTGGACCCGATCTGGACCAGCCGCGGGTCCTTCTCAGTACCAACATTCACAGTAGTGATTTCATCCATTAAAGGTTTAACAAATCTTTCCTGCTCTTGATCAATTAACCGTTGCAAAACCGGAGGAATTTCTTCCTCGTTGTTTTCATCAAAATTTTGAAAATCCTAATTTAAGCAATAAATCAAAGGCATAGAAAAATACTCAGAAACCACATCCACATCATTCTCATTAAATATTTCCAAGCCGTCCGATTCCTCTGTTACAACAGACTCAAAAGAAAATGAAAAAGACGACCTAGACAGGACTGTGGCATCTGGGTTATCACCCCCAGGAATACCGGACTCAGACTCAGTCGAGCTGGAATCTGATTCCGACGCACAAGATTCGGTGGAATCAGATTCCGGCTCACTACCTGACCCGGAGCTGCTAGACAAAAAGCCTTCTTCATATTGCCAGATGAGAGAAGGTGCGATAGATGCATCCAAGATCGGCGTTGGAAAGCCCGCAACTATTTCATCTCCAATCATAGAAACCGAAGAGTTATCCCCCAAGCACTCTTGGCTGATCGGAGGATCTGATAGTAGACACGCCAGTGCTACCCCCATTTCAAGCTCTGCGCTCTCAGGATCCACTGTTCTACACTGCTCAACCTCAGTTGGTGGGTCTGTCTGCGCTTCGGCAACGTCATCCCCAGGTAATTGTATGTCGAAGAAGATTTCAAAACCAGGCACGCGCTTCCTCTCCGCGTTCAGCCATGGCTCCGGGAAGCCGCAGAATGGAAAATCTTCCCCCTCCCGGACGAAACGTCCGTTTAGGGTACCCCAGATGGGCCTATACATTAACTCAAATGGCTTCCCAGCCTTCTTTGCCCTGGCTCTTCCGGCCATTTCTTTTCCTTTCCTCACCCAGTCCTCTTTGGTGGGCAGATAACCCAGTCCAAAGGTGTGAGGGTTGTGTGGCACTTCGGCCAACACTGCGACGCCCTTCCGGCCACTTCTCCCTAATCCCATCCCGGGGGTATGTTTTAGCTTGTTCATGAGGTAGATAGATTGAGCACTAACGTACATACCCTCATTCACAGCCATGACATTCTGCACAATTCGGGCCTCCGCCAAAGTGAACCCCGATAAAAACACATCCTCCGTGCCGTGCTCGATCTCCAAGACAGGTATGGACACTTTCGGCGGCGGATGGATTGATGAATTCCCAAAAACGATCGCTACCCCTTTCCCATGAGGGTATTTTAGCATCTGATGTAGAGTGGAAGAGACTGCTTTGACCTGGTGCAACCACGGTCGCCCCAAAAGTAGGTTAAAGGTTGCGGGAACGTCCAAGATGTGAAATTCAATGTTGTGTTGTCCTGGACCAACCTTGGTTTGAATTTTAACAGTCCCCATCACTTCTCTGCTAGTATTTTCGAATGCTCTGATTACTTGAGTGGTCGGGACAAAGTCCGCGGGTTTCAAACCGATTGCATATGCCATTCTGGTCGGGCAGACATTAATAGCAGACCCGGTATCAACAAGTACCACCGGTATCCACTTATCTCTACATTCCACGGAGATATAGAGAGGTTTGTTATGACTTGTGCCCTCAGGCGGTAGTTCCTTGTCTGAAATGGTTAATGCCGGGGAACCTCATCCCGGAAAAACCAGCCCAACCAGCTGTTCAGGCGTGGTGTCTATGGAGAGTTTGGATTTGTCCATAGCAGACATGACAGCTTCCCTATGTACTCGTGATGCCATTAGCAGTCCCCAGATGGAGATGTCTGCTTGTATCTTTTTTAACTGTTTCAGCACAGCTTCCTCTTCAATCTGCTTCTCCTTCTGTTTCTCCGCTTCTCTATCCTTCCCGGATGCCTCGGGTTGGTCTAGGTGTGGGGGTTTAAAGTACCGCCCACTTCTCGTCATGTGGTCAACCTCGTCGAGGTACCAAGTGTCATCCGGTTGATTATTTCCCCAGTCTTCATCCGTGTGGGCAAGACATAAGTCATCGTCTACCCACCACATTCCGTCGGCAGCCAACAGACACCTGTCTGGCTCCGGTTTAGTTGCACTCGCAGTACTCCCTGTCCACATGCTCGCAGCATTCTCTATCTTCGTGCACACAGCACTTTCAGTCCCCTCAGGGCCCTTAGCTTTCCTAATTCTCTCGCCATCCTCAAACTTTTCTCGTTCCAGCTGCATCAGTACAGCTGGTTGTTCAACAATTCCCGTATCCATAATGCCCAAGTCTCAAGCGGAATTCTTAGCACCGGCGCTCTCCGGCGATACAACTTGACTTCCGGCCATTCCGGCCACAGCTGATATTCCTCCCCCAGCCGGGCTCTGTTCTGGTTGGGCTTCCCCCATTTCATCTGGTTGATCCTCGAGCCATCCAGTGGCCTCCGCCGATTCCTCATTGTCGAACCAGTTGATTGACGCATCCCCCGGTTCCTGGTCATCGAAAAAATGCGAGTTGGCAAAGTCCTCCTCTACGGCTGTCAGATCATCTGCCCCTTGCCTGAATCCATCTCTCCGGATCATGCATAACTCTCCTGTCTCTGGCAACTCTATACGTAGCCCAATCCGGCTCGTTGATAGGATGTACTCACTTGGATCATAGGCTCCCCCAGCAAAACTCTGTCCTGCCCCAGATTCAACAATCTCATTCTCTCCCGAAATCTGCCCTGCCCCATCTTCAACGATCACCACCATCGGTTCTAGTTGGGTTTTGGAGATGTCCACCATGCACAAGAAGTCAGTGCAGTCGGGAAGGAACACCTCCGGCTTGGGCAGGTGGGTGGGAGTAATATAGATGCTAGGATCGTAAGATGCGACCCCAGTTTGGATAAAATTGATTCTGTTGGGAGGAGGAGCTTGGTTATGTGGTGGGAGAGGGTTGGTTGTGACATTGGGTTTATCGGGAGGCGCGATCACCTGTTTGTCGATAAGATCTTGGATCTCATGACGCAATCTGAAACAACGGTCGGTGTCGTGACCGTGTTGTTGGTGATACGCGCAGTACTTTGACGGGTCATGAGAGGGAGGGAGTGGATTTGGTAGTGGCTTTGGCTCCAGAGGTTTCAAATGCTTCTTTCTGATCAATACCCCTAGAGCCTTGGTCAGGGGCATGTATAGTGGAGTGAAGGTTCTTTGGCCTCGAGGTTGGAATCTGGTGGTTTGTGTGTTGCTTCCGGACGCGCCGGAGAAGGGTGTGGCAGCCATGGGCCTTGGAGGGGGAGGGGGAGTGGTGGTGACCATACTGACTTCCGAGGCTCTTGTATTTGCAGCGCCACTCGGGCTCGCATTGTTGTTACGGTTGAAAGTCCTCCTCGGTTGTTCCCTGTCGTGGTCAAACAGACCTTGTTTCATTGCATCTTCGATTTGCACCCCCATCTCATGTAAATCTGAGAAAGTAGGAAAGGGGATTACAATCATTCTCTGCATCAACTTTGGGTGGAGATTGCGCACAATCATCTGGATTTGATCTTTATCCGTGGGCCTTAAAGTCATCATTGACGCCTTTGCCCTCCATCGGATTACAAAATCTGAGAAAGTTTCCTTGGGCTCTTGCCTTGTCGTTTCGAGATCACAAGTTGTAATCTCGATCTGAGTGTTGTACGAATATTGCGTGACAAAGGCCTCAGCCATTTCATCCCAATTCTTCTTCACTTCATCCTCTAACTTTGCGTACCAGTGGGCGGCCACACCCGACAGGGTTCGGCCGAATAGTGAAAGCTTCTGTGGTCGTGTTAGGCCCATTGGCCGCAAGATGTCTGCGAACAGTCGGAGATGGACCATGGGGTCGCCGGTCCCGTCAAAGCGGTCGATTTGTGGCATTTTGAACCTATCGGGGAGTGTTACGGCCTCCTCGGTATATCCGTCTTCGATATCCGGCATAGCCTTGACCCCTTGGGATTTCTTGAAGAGCTTCTCAAGTTTGCTCAATTTCAGAGCTGTATGATCAACCTCGAACTCGAAGGGAGAGTCCGGGTGATTGGGTGTATGGACCTTGGACAGTTGTGGCGGAAGCGGGGGCGGAGCTTGCCCCGTTGGGAGGTTAGTGTCCTCTTGTAGGTTCTGGATAGTTGGCACAGTATTCCGGGTGTTTGGAGGAGCATTCTGAACAGCAGGTGTCTACTCAGGTAATGAAGCCCCTGCCGGAGGAGGAATTTGTTGTGAAGCAGACGCTGTATTCTGTTGTTGCAGTCTGGTAATCAGCTCAGCCTGCTGGGTCATAATCTCGGCTTGTTGCTTAGCGAGTTCATCTCGGCGAACGGCATCCTCCTGCATGGCCCGCATGGTTTCTTGCATTTGGCGCATCATCTCCTCAACTCCTGTTGGTGCCGCCATACTGTTTTGATCTATCTGAACTACTGGCAAATTTAGCTCTGTAGCAACGATGGGGATCTCAATCCAGCTGTCCACTAATGGGGGAAACCACTGTTCTGGTGATCTCTGTTCAGATACACTACGCTTTCTCTGCCTTCTTTTGACAACGGGGTGTAGAGAATGGAACACTGGCTGTCCGTCAATTAGATCCTCAGATCGATTAAGTCGGCGACCTCGTGTCCAAAGTGCTTGGGGGGTATCTGCTGGGTTTGAAGCAATTGTGCTAGAATTGACCTAGCAAAAGATAAATAAAGCGAAAAGGAAATAAATAAACAGATAAACGGACAGCATAACAGCTTAAAATAAAATGCATGACACACAGCCGGGCATAACAACACACAGTCAATAAGCTGAATACTCACTGTCCTCAAACACTGATTATTATCCCTGTATCACTATCCCCTAAAACAGAATCTGATACCCACAGATAACTAATTCTCAAATACTGGCTGATGCCCGCAGGCCTGATACCCATAATACTGAACTGATGCCTGCAGGCCTGATGCCCAAACTCACATACTGAACTGATGCCCGCAGGCCTGATACTGACAATATTTGACTGATGCCCGCAGGCCTGATGCCCAAACTCATATACTGATACATGCATTCCTGTAGAGACGCACTCTAAAGCACATAACAGATAGGTGAGAGCCAAAAACACCCCTATGTTGGGGTAGGGTTTCCCTGTCCTATTTTGTCGGGAACTAGGGTTTCACTATGCACGCAGCGGTTTCAAACAACCTATAAACGGGTAAGCAACATGTCCTAGCTTGGAATAGTCACTATGGATCCGAATATGTACTAGGTCGAATGGTTAAAGAGGGTGCCCCGGTAAAACCGGGGTTTGTGTTCCCATACTGGCAGAGCCCATAACCGGTCAGCCTTATGGTCATGCCTTGACAAGACAAGCCTCCGGCAAACCGTTCAGGAATAGCAGATGGCAAACACGGTGTCCTAGGCGCACCAATGCAAATGCAATGCAAAGAAACACACAAGTGTAGTCAAAAACAGATATCATGAGTTCGAGTCAAGTTCTCTAACTCCCAAGCAGAGTCGCCAGAAACTGTAAAAAGCCCGCGGGGGACCTCGCTACAGCTCGGACTCGATTTTGTAGTCACGGTTCTAAGTCTGAACCAAAGAGTCCAAATCCGGCAAATCGTTTTGAGAAAAACAGATTTTTTTGAAAGAAGTGCCAAACATGGACTGCTTTGCCAGATACAGAGTCGCCACCTAAATGTTTTTTTAATGGGAAATTTAGGAAACCCTGACTCGGTGCCAAAAGGCCACGTGTCCGTCATCACCAAAGTTGCCTCGGCTCGGGAACTTGGGTACGATTGGGGAAGGTCACTTCGTGAGCACCCCCGCTCGCCCGATCAAAGATCGGCCTCTACTAACCGTGATATCTATTTTTGAAAACATTGTGAGTTCTTATTCCGGTTATTAACCTAGGTTACTATGTGATGCGCACAGCATACAAGTATAGACTGGATCGCCTGAATTGGAACAAAACATTTCATGTTCGCTTTTTGAAAATGGTTTGCTACCCGCAGGTAGGCTTGAAACATTTGATGATTTATTCCAATTTAAGTAACCCAACCTTCACCCACAGGCATTCAGGCGGTTATATCACATAAGCATATTGCCTCATGGTAAGCATGCTATCATGGCATTTACTCACATGCATGCAAGGATGCTAAAGCATAAAGCTTACCGGGTACTCCAAGCTAAAACAGAAACTACATTAGAAATCATGCATGAATCCTAAGTATACAGAAATGCCTAATGCAACACATGCAAAAATGCAAACTATAGCAGGCTCGGCTATTCTAAACATGGCATATGGAATGCTACAACTAACATGTATTCAATTTGGAATTGAAATACAAATGCAGTTAGTATGATGCGCCGAGCCCGGTGCATGCAATACGGATGAATGATGCAAACATGCTGTCATACTGTATGCTAATTTAAACATGCCCTAATCTAACCATCAAAAGCGGATAAATAAAAGGGAGAAAGACGTGGGGTTGGAAGACATACAACACACACACGCACACTTATTACAGTTGTGCCCTCGCGCAGAGGGTCCGAATAAATATACAGTCCCAAATAAAAGAATATTACAGTCCAAATATTACAGTCCAAATAATATACAAATTCCTAATTAATTAATGAATTAACTAAGAAAGTAAATAAAACTGGCATGCAAGCCAGGGACTGCCTTGCTTCTGATGGATGATGCATGTCCGGGTTGTCTTGCGCGGAAATCCACCGAGATGTCCCGATTAGCCTCTGTTTAGCAGTTATTCTTGAAACGCGTGCCAAGTCCCGAAAAGTTGCTGATTCTTCATTTTGCTGCAACAGAGAGCAGGAAAGGGGCATAGCAATGTATTTCACAAATATATGCATGCCTCGATCCTCGTACCACCAATCACGCATACCGAGGCATGATGGCCGAGGAGTCGAAATGCACAATTCAATATAGGATGAATGCACATGAAAACACAGCTAAAACCTAACTCCATCATGGATAATCCGGAGTGTCGGTGACTGGGGAATTGAGACGCATTCCGTCACTCGGAGTACGAAATGCACCTCGTTTCCCGTGCCCGGGCTAAGTCCTATTCCGAACACAATGCAATATGCATGATATGCATGAAATGCAACTAAGATACAATCCTAACATACACAATGCTATGGAAATGAGATGCCTCGAAATACGTGCACACGAGCACGCAAACCGAGAAAAATGCCTGAATGCGATCTAAGATACAACCTAGTATGCACTATGCTGTAAAAATGAGGTGCCTCGAAATGCGTGCACACGGGCACGCAAACCGGGGCAATGACAGAATGCGATCTAAATGACATGGAAATGTGATATGGGCTTACACTAATATGAGAGAGCCTCAGCCACACTCACATAAGAGGCCGATGGATGAAAATGAAGTGCCTCGAAATGCGTGCACACGGGCACGCAAACCGAGGCGATGACATACGTAATGCAATAGCATGGAAATGGCATATAAAATGCAACATGGACTTATACTAACATGAGAGAGCCTCAGCCGCACCCACATAAGAGACCAATGGATGAAAATGAAGTGCCTCGAAATGCGTGCACACGGGCACGCAAACCGAGGCGATGGCATACGCAATGCAACGGCATGGAAATGGAATACAGACATGTTAGTGGATTTTCAGCAATGAAATGTGGGGGAAAACAGCCCCGAAATGAGGCGAAAACACACCCGATGCATGGAATCTCTCCCGAAATGCAAAATTAGGCACCCGAAATGGCCTATAGCTATACCAAGCATGCATAATTGGTACATGGAATGAAAAGACAGAAGCAAGGCAGCCCCGAAATAAGCATTTTACTAGTACAAAACATGGCCAAACAACAAACCAAGATAGGGCAAAACTAGCATGCAAGAAATGGCCCTAAACATGGGATTAAGAAGCAACTCATAGCTGATGGCCCCAAACAGGTTAGGGTCCTTCAACAATGTTGAAGAGGGGCCCAAAATATGATGTTTTACAGAACTTTAAAAACCCCAAAAACAAACACAGGTATGGCTGCACTCCCATGCAAGAAAAAGGGCCAAAAGGTGGCCAAAGAGGCAAGTGGTATATGCAAAGCCCAAACTGAAAAATTCCCTTCTACAACATTGAAGAGGGACCAAAAATAAGCATATTTACAGAACTGTAAAAACTCCAAAACAGTATACAAACATGCTAGAAATGCAGTGCAAAATAAGGCTCAAAAGAGGCTATAACATGAGGTATACAAAATATTCCACAAACAGCCAAAGACCCTTAATGAAACATGAAGAATGGGCCAAAATAAGACTATTTTCAGAACTGTAAAATGGCCAAAAACAAAAGCATGATAGGCTAACAAAACATGCAAGAATGGGGACCAAAAGAGATATATAACATGAAGTGGCATATGGAGGTCCCAAACCATGAAAGGCCCTAAATGAAACATGAATAATGGACCAAAATGAGACTATTTTCAGTGCTGTAAAATGGCCAAAAACCAAAGCAAAATAGGCTGCCAAAGCATGCAAAAATGGGGCCAAAAAGGGAGTATAAAGGCAAGTATAGCATGGAGGTCCCAAACAGTGTTGATCCCTTCTTCAATGTTGAAGAGGGGCTCAAAAGAAGCCTATTTACAGTTTAAAACATGCTCCAAAACAAATCACACACAAGCTAAAAATATCATGCAAGAAAATGACATTTTAGAAGGATAATGAAGCAAGTGCAAGATGGAGGGCTCAAACAGGGTTGAGCCCTTAATGAGACATGAAAATGAGCTCAAAATAAGGCCACTTTCAGTTATGGCCGGAGCTCAAAGAAAAAAGCATAGATGGCTAAGAAATGTTGCAAAGAAAAGCTCAAAAAGAGGGGAAATGGCAACTCACCCTTGGAGACAAGTCTTTTGTTGCTTCTTGGACCAAGTTGCAGCACCTTTAGCCTTTGAGAAGCCCTCCTTGTTTCTGGAAATGGAGTGGTGATGGTGGTGCTTGGTGGTGATGAAGGAAACAAGGTGTAGGACTTGGAGTTTTAGGGTAGAAATGAGAGAAGGAGGGAGATATGTGTATTGAGGCTTGAAGACAATTTTTTCTAACCCCAAAAATAAGTGTTGGCCTTTGGTTATATGGAACAAAAGAGGGTGTAAAGGTGGGGGAAAAAGGAGGCAAACTTTCCCCCACAAAATATCCTCCGGATACAGATATTTTCTGGAGGATAAAGTTATACAGCTGTAAAGTGAACAGTGTGAGGATCATGGCCGGCCAAGTATTTTTGTTGCAGGTGGCCGGCTGGCCACATCCCCTAGCCGGCCGGCTAGGGGTCAAAAGGGTCAAGCTGGTTTAGTGGCCGGCCACCACATGATGGTGTCCTCCCATGTGTCCTCAACACAACCCTGTGGTTAAAAGTCCAAGAAAGTGGCTCGAGGGTGTTCAACATTGGCTCGGAAGGAGGGGTTCAAAAGGGCCAAGCAACATTAGTGGCCGGCCACCAACTTTTAGGGTCCTCCCATGTGTGTACATCACAAATATGTGGTTCAAAGTTCAAGAAAATGGGCCCAAGGTGTTCAACATTAGCCCGGAAGGAGGGGTTCAAAAGGGTCAAGCAACATTAGTGGCCGGCCACCAACTTTTAGGGTCCTCCCATGTGTGTACATCACAAATATGTGGTTCAAAGTTCAAGAAAATAGGCCCAAGGTGTTCAACATTAGCCCGGAAGTGTGAAAAACGGGCGTCGGAGGATATATAACTGGTTGCTGCAACAATTACTGGCCTCCCATCCTTCAGTGACCTTCCCGGTGATAAAACAGAGGTACCTGCCAAAAATGAACGAAAACCGTTGCAAAACGAATGTTCGGGGGCCAAAACGCGGAGTTCGGGGTCCCGAAAATGGGCTGTTAAGCACCGAAAGTGGCATTCGGCCACGAAGTGGGTTTCTCAGACCCCAGTGTCCCTCAAAAGGGAGAAAACAAGATGTACGCCAAAAACCGGGGCAAACGGGGACGGTTAGGTGGTCCCAAACCGAGGCACACGGCCAACGGTCCCGAAAAACCAGAAACCAGACTCCGAAATGGACAAAATGGCCTACGGCCACCAAATGTAGCCCACGGCCACTGAGAGATGGTCTCGGGACCTCTCCCTCCCCTCAGGAAAAGAAACAAAGAAAACCGAGCCTAGTTCGCAAACCGAGGCAAAGCACAAAAGAGTGTTCGGAAGTCCGGAGGCAGGGCTCACGGCCGCAACTCTGAAACTTCTGAACGAGCACATTATGCAACATCACCAAGTGCTCAATCGGTGACGTCTGAGTCTTAAGGTCGGTCAAAAAAATGGGGTGTCTACACCCGTCATGCCAAGACAGTTCCTTTCATTCCCAACCCTGCACCAGGAAAAGATCAGAAAGCTAAGGCAGTGCCTGCCGACCCTTTTGCTAGTGCATCTAGCAAGAACCCTCAGACTTCGAAGCACCTGCCTCGAGGGCACAGAGTCTTTCACGCACTCTACATGCCTTTGTCTAGGGCATTTCAAATTTTGGCTAAAAAGGGACATCTTAAACCCCTCGAAACTCGGGCTCTCCCGAAGAATCTCCCTCTCTCACATGATGCTACCTTGTACTGCACGTACCACCAACAGTCCGGTCACAGCACCGATGGTTGTTTCTGCCTTCGTCATGAAGTGCAAGATTTGATCGACAATGAGGTCATCCTCCCACCTACCTCAGCAAAGTCTGTTACCACTGAGCTGTTGGACTTCGAGGATACTGCAAGTATGTGATCAGGGGTTGGACCACCTGCGAGCGGCGCCCGGTGTATTTCAGATGTGGCGTTTGGCATACACTGTTGGGAGCATTTGCGAATGCAATTTTGTAATTTCTGGCTTGGGTGTCGAGTCAGCTCTTTGTTTTGTTTTGGGGTCTGTCTCATCGTCTTGAGTCAGTCTTTTTGCTTAAGGGTCTGTCTTGTTTTGTCGAGTCTGTCACGACCCGAACCCGCCCCTATGGGTTAAGGACATGATCGGCCAGTAATCCTGTGATTACCTACGGCCTCAGACCGAAACAAGATGACTTGTCAGAGTAAAGGGGCCAAATGGAAGCAAAAATTTAAAAACTTTGTCCATAGAGCCATGCTTATATGCACATCAAACAAACCATACTCAGATACGCTAATAACCCACATCGAAAGTACAGTTTTACAAAATTAAGTACAGGCAGGATCATCCAAAATGAGTCAACCTATAACAAACTATGTACAGACATACACTAGGCCCTTGCCGACAAGACAAAACATAAGTACATAATAAAAGGGCAAGGATGGTCTCATGTGTGAGGCACAAGGCTGACTTTCCAAAACTCATGTTGTTCCTAGCAGACTTCACTGGGGCTGGGTTTGTGCTTCTCTTGGCTCACCTACAAACACATGAATGAGCGTGAGCGATAGCCCAGTGAATAATATCAAATATGACAGTTACATAACAATATGTAGAACAACATGCTCCAAACGGCCTTGGGCCCAATTCATACTTCTACTTAACAAATATATATAACTATACGAAATTCAAATCAAGTAGCTGTAGTTCCAAACATTCTGGCCTTTGGCCCATTTGGGTTTCCATTCGTGGCAAAAATGGCCTTCGGCCCATTCACTTATGTCGAAACGGCCTTCGGCCCATTCATTTCTGTCAAACGGCCTTCGGCCCATCCATTTATGTCAAAACGGCCTTTGGCCCACTCGTTCATGTCAAAACGGCCTTCGGTCCACTCATTCATGTCAAAACGACCTTCGGTCCATTCATTTCTATCAAAACGACCTTCGGTCCATTTATCATCGTCAAAACGACCTTTGGTCCAATTATTCATTCATGTCAGACCTTTGTCCACAATCCCAATTAGCAACTCATAAAGCTTTTAAGGGAATACACAATGGGACATTGATAAGCTTTCAAATATTGATATTACTCACAGTGATCGGCTTGCGGATTTGCCCTGGAGCTTGACCCTACACATTGCATGAACACAAGAGGGTCATTAATAATTCAATCCGTTCTTTAATTCACATATTCCTCTTTAGGCTTTATTCCCATCTCATTAATCTCATTTACGATGTTTAACACATGCCTAAGAGTGTTTACAAGTGAAAGAGAACGGAAAACGAAACACAGAACGCATGAACGAAATTTCAGAAAACAGGGTCCCCGCTCGAGCGGACCCTCAAGGCCTGCAAAAGTACTGGTTGCATGAAAAACACGCTCGAGCGTGAAATAGAGCGCTCGAGCTGATGGCCTGTCTACAAAAACTCCACGCTCGAGCGTGAGGTATCCCGCTCAAGCGGACATCCAACTCTGCAAAAGTGCTGGGAGCACGATTTTCCCGCTCGAGCGGCCATTACCCCGCTCGAGCGGACATCAAAATTCTAGGTTTCCCAGATTGTGTTCTTGAGCTCCAAATCGGTTTTCCAGCTACATTACTTGCATGCAATGGCTCAAATCTCAATATGATTATACTAACATGGCACCAATGCAAGATTATAACATTATGAAGCTCAATTTCTTGATTTATCCATATGCATGTCCCAAAATATGTCAAACTCAACATCAACATAACAAATTCATACATTCAAGCTAATATCTTCTCAATTTGTACATGCATGTGATGAATTAGCCACATTCTCAACTTAGATAACACAAATGGTGATCAAAACATGAGTTCAACCAAAACTCTACATGAATCATGTATTTTAAGCTTATACATGCTATTTCAAAACATTTCCTTACATGCATGCATATATCAAGCTTTAATCCAACAAAACCAACCCAATTTCATTTCAATCTTACTTTTGATCACCCAATTAGCTTGAACACACAAAATTACAAACTATAATCCAAGAATTACTCACCTAGAAGCTTTGATTCACACAATCTAACAATTCTTGGATTATCTTCAAGGTTCCCAAGCTTTAAGCTACAATTTGCACAATTCTCTCATCTCTCCCTCTCTACAGCCGACTCTCCTCCTTTTCTCAAGGTTTGATCAGCCAAAATGAATACATAGGAGAGAATGGGAAGTGTAGTGACCTTACCCAACAATTCCCACTAACTCATGATAATAATAGTAAATAATTGGGCACCAATTTACCAACTTAATCAACTTAATCTGGTCCAAATCAATTTTTCCAATTAAATTTCACCATAGGCTCTAAAAATTATGCCAATCACAATGGCGCAATCAATTTCGGGTTCTGTGGCCGATAAGGCCCTCAATTTAATTTCCAAAGCAGGTTATTCAAACAGATATTCCTACGATGAACAGATAAAACTTCAAAATCATATATATTCGCATAATGGCACACAAAATCATATCAAAACATATAATCACATTGGCATTTGGGACCAATTAGCATAATACAGAACAGGGGTGTCACAGAGTCAGTCCTATTGTATAGAAGTTAGGTGATTCCGGGGTTGTTGCCTCGAACACCCTTTTGTTTTATAATTATCCTTTTGCTTTCTTTTGAGTCTGTCTCTGCCGTGGAGCCAGTTGTAACCAGGGAATCTGAATGAAACAGCTGCGGCTATCATGTTTCCATGCTTACTACTATTTTTGAGCTAGTTGTGCCAGAGGATTTGAATGGAATAGTAGTACATTCCACCTGCTCTCTTGTGCCCTGAAAATCATTGCATTGACCTAAGTTTTTCAAAACCTTTTTGAACACTGCGGTGAAAACAAAGGGGAAGGAATTCCTTCGGATTTGCAAAACTTTGATCAAATTGAGAGAAAGAGAGGCGTGTTAAGCCCTTAATGATTGAAATCATGTTTGTCAGCGTGAGTACAGAGAAGAACCCTAGCTTGATCCGGATTGGTTTCACACTATCTTCAGCGCGAGCGATTTATCGCTTTCTTAAAAACTTTGAAAAACAAAATGTTTTGCGCAGTCCTGCGAAGACCTATGTGGAATTGCTCTTGAGATTGTGCAGCTTAGGATCGCTCTCAGCCTCAAGACTTGAGCTCTTGCTTTAAAACCTTGAACCATAATTCGGAGTGTTCAACGATCGACCATCAAGAGAGGCCTGTGTGGCCAGATTGGAAGCAGCCCTCGAACAAGAGGCTCCAAACTCAGATCAAGAAGATCAGATCTCATCAGAAGAAGCTTGTGAAGCTAGAACAGAATCACCCCTCCAACTAGGAGCAAAAATGTCCGATGTGCTCGAAGAACCGAAGATGGGTCCTTCAGCAATTCAATACAACAGTCATTTTCCTAGATTCAAATGACTTCAGGATCTCAAAACCATTTGGCATGGACTTGTTACACTTTTACCCTTTGAGAGGCTCGCTGGGCCGAAAACCCGGAAGGGCGACCCAGGCAAAAGTTAGAGCAAGAGAGAATACAAAAAAAAGAAAAGACAAAAAAATGCAAAAGAAACGAAAAGAGAAAAATAGAAAAAAGAAGAAAAAAGAGAAAAGGAAAGAATTAAAAAAAGAAAGGAGAACAAAGCTCGCAAGGTCGAAAACCCGCAACGGACGCCTTGGCAAAAGTTAGAGCCTAAAAAGTGGAGGTTAATACCCGAGTGTACCTTAGCCGGAACTACGTAAGGCTTGATTCCCATGTTTGGGATACGTAGGCAACTTCATCCTGAAGTCCAGCCCCCAACGCTTTCAAAGCGACTGTGTCCATATATTGGTTTTGACCATCTTCGTCTTCTCTGTATCCGAGAGTTCGGTTATGACCATCACTAAGGAGGACTGTTTACAAAATGTTGCGGCGTCATCCAGACAAGAGGCAACTTTCCGTTTCCATGAGTCACCATTCAAACCAGGGGCAACTTTTCGTTGCCATTCAAAGCGCTGTGGTGTCATTCAGACAAGGGGCAACTTTCCGTTGCCATTCAAAACGCTACGGCGCCATCCAAACAAGGGGCAACTTTCCGTTGCCATGTAGTGTCCTTTAGAAAAGGGGCAGTTTTCCTTCCGATCTGAGGTTGTACATCTTGAGAGTAAGTTCTGCGCTCGTTGAGAAGTGACCGTTTGCAAAAATAGTTTTTAAGAATTTTTACCAAGGTTGACCATTTTCTCAAAAATTGTTTCATTTTTCAAAATTGGACCATTTTCTTGGACCCAAAAAAGGAAAATTTTCAGTGCTCATAGCCTGACTTGCATGATTCTCAAATCAAAAATCGCACAAGTATGTTAATCTAACTCTCATATTGGTCAAAATTGTTTTTGTAGAAACCAAAACAAAAAATGGTCAAAATGATGAACTATGGGCATGGTTGAGTTCGGCTTCCTGTCTTTCCCCCATCGCCAGCATACTTGGCAAGAAGAGCACAACTGAAGCTGTCATTAAAGGGCTGAGAGCCCTCAACCTCCTCCAAGCAACGAGGTATCAAACCAAATACGAAGCACGAACTGGAATAGATCAAGGTACTCCGTTCCCTCATCCAGAACATCAACCAAACGCCACTAGAAGAAATAGCCGCGAGCTAACCGTATCGGGTGTGAACCCACAACTTCCTATTCATCCGTCAAACACCCCGGGGAGGGATAAAAAATGAGAGAATAAAGAATAGAGAGGTGTAAGTTGAGAGAAAAAGGCGAGCCAAAGGGTTTTGAGGGAAAAATCGAGCCTGAGAGCCGAGCGATGTGAGAATCACACAAATGAGGAAGGGTGGGAAACAATACCCAGAGAAACTGGCTCTTCGTGATCTGACGTCCCCCGTCTTCGTTAACACATCTGTATGTCGTGTCTTTTGTTTTGTTTACCTCAACCTTTGTTTTGAGTCTTTTCCGTGTGTGTCTCATTGTGCTTAGGTTGTTTACTCTTTTGTTTCCGCTGTTGAGTCGTTCTCGCTATGTCCAGTTGTAGGCTCACTACCCCGGTTTGAAAAACCCTTCTTCAATTTCAAAAATTAATCGTTTTGTGCTCAGAGTGCTGTGCCATTCTCCGCATTTGTGCAAAAACATGATTTGGTTCTTTCATACAACTACAGGGTCCACCCCCGATAAGTGTGAACAGAAAAACCCGGGCCTCTCTGAAGCTTTTGGGTTTCAGATTGCACCTGAGTGTGCTTCAACTTTAGCCAATCCCACCTTTATATTCCGTCCTTTCAGATTGGACTATTTGTTCAGAATTTACTGTATGCAGATTAATCCCCAACAGAGTATGAGCCGAGTGTTCGAACTGAGCAGTGGGTCGTTTACGGTGTTTTGTTGTTAGCTGGTTCATTACCTGGTTATTACAATACAAATGTTTGATTTTCTGACAGGAGATCAATCTCATTTACATTGAGGTGTAACATGGTGCAATGCAATGCAATATATAAAGTGTACAAATGTAACAATTTTTCAAACAAAAAGCTTTGTTTCATTTCATCATCTTTTTCAAGTACAAAGTTTTGAGAAAAAAACAAAACCTACCTGCGGCAGTACGAGGTACTCTAGCTACTAGCAAAAAAGGAAAAGTACAAAAGAAAAGAAGAAGAAAAGCAGCAAAAATCTGGATCAATGTCAAACGGCCTCAGGCCTAAGGGTCTGTCCTCGTCCTCTTCCTGGATGAAGGTCCAAGAGCATCGTCATCAGCACCGTCATCTGAGCCTGAGTCAGTGCCATCTCCGGTCTCCTCCTCAGATGACTCTGCCTTTGCCTCCACCTTCGTCTCCGCCTCGGACTCATCGTTATCAGGGACTGGTGCCCGTGAGCTACTCCCAACATGAGTGCGCCCCGCCTTGGTACGGGGGTATACTCTTCCCTCTCTATCTCCCCCTTGAATAGGAACGGATGGTCCAGCTGGAGCACCTCCTACAATAGGAATCTGGAAGGGATGCTGAAAAGTACAAATGGCAAACACATCAGTATGCTACAGAATGCAGTGCATGAATACAGTGTGTGAATACTGTGAGCAGTGTATCAGTGCAGGATGCGGTGTATGAATACAGTGTGTGAATACCGTGAGCCAAATCAATGCAGAATACAGTGTATGAGTACAGTGTATGAATGCCGTGAGTAGTGCTGTGAACAGTCTGTGGGCTACAGTGTGTCAGATACCGTAAGGGCTGTGTATCAAGTGTTGTGTTGTGCATCAGATTGTGTGAAACAGTTTATGTATGGTTTGAGACCGTGGTCAGAAGAACATACCGGAATACTGTAAATGGCCAGAAGGTCGAGGCTCTGCTAAAGCATCCCCATTACCGAGGCGGTTAACTCCAGGAACTAGCGAGTGTACTCGGAGGAAGCCTGCAAAAGTGTTAGAAGTCTCAGTATTCTACGGAATATCAAATGAATTGAAATGAACTAACGGTGCAGAATGCAAAATGTAGTAGTACATACCGGAGGCAAGCCGTAGAACTCGACTAGCTCGTGATCAGCCGGAAGGGGAGCAATGGGGATCTGGTAAGTCGCCCCACCGCGCCCTCGGCATGTCATCGTCACGGGCAGTGCTGGCGAACGAGCCCCGCGCCCTCTTCGAGCTCCGCTTCTAACACGGGCCCGAGCCACCCTCAGTGCTCCCGCTCCCGCTCCTGCCCCTACTCCAGCCGCTGACGCCGCAGGCCTCTCTCTCTCGGCTCGACGGCCGCTGCTTAAAGGGCGCATGATATACGTCTGAACGTACTCTGAGTAGTCGCCTATGCCTCTGAAGCGTGTCGCATCTTAGCCGATCGTATAATCGGCCATTTGCTCAGGGATGAATCTCTCAATATCCCTCATATGCTCAGGAGGGTGAACCGGGACTATCTGCTCTGGCAAACCTAGGGTCTGGCGTAGGAAGCGCTCACCCAAGTACCAAGCCTGACAGACCGGCCCCTCCAGCAAGATCCTGAAGTGTGCGGCCTCCTCGTCACCGGCAAATCGCTCCCGCATCGCAGCTGGCAATGGAGCCCAAGGCTGCCAGGTGATCTGTAAATGGCATGCAGTTTGTTATCTACTGTTATTGAAAATACAGTGTAAAGCAAATTTTAAATAAACTCTAAAGTTGAACATACCTCCGCGGGGGTGATAGTGTCAAAGTAGCGGCGGAAGAAGATGAATGTCTCCCGCGGTCTCCGCACGCATCTCACGTCAAAACGTCGGGAGAATGGAACGACAAGAGGGGTCTCCTCGTCAGGCACTGGCGCAAGCCTCGAAAAGTAGACGTAGACCCACAACTGCAAAGGAAGTATCAGTATGCTTATCAGATAAAGCGAAATACAGAATAAAGCAGAAATTACAGAACCGTGTATTGTGCAGAGTGTACAGTGTGTGCAGTGTACAGTCAGAGTAAAACAGAGTATATGTGTGCCGTGTGTGCAGTATACAGCCAGCGTGATGCAGACCGCAGAGTGTGCAGTGTACAGAGTACAGAAAATGTAAAGCAGAAATGTAAATGTACCTCCCAAGCCCGCCAGTAGCCTCCGAGCAACTGCCCGCTGCAACGGGAGGCTGAGCTCATGTATCCGTACAGAGTGGCCAAAGGCAGCGCCACCCCAGTCGTAGCGTAGGATCCGCGTGACGTCCACTAGCGCACTCAACAAATAGAGAGGCACGGTGTTCGCCCGATCGGCGAAAATGGTCGTTCCCGGCAAAAACATCAGGAAGCTGCGGGCGTACCGCTCCACCTCCTCCTGGGTCATCGGTGCCTCCTCAGCCAAGGCTGGCTGAACCCTGAATTGGACCTCGAACCATGAATATCTGACGAAGCCGGGGCGTGCGAGAGGCGGCATCTCGCCCAGCAAGTAAATCTGAGTGGCCTCCCACTCGTCCATGTCGGTGTCGAAGGGGATCGGATCACCCCTTACCCCGATGCTGGTGAGCATCGAGAAGTCATAGGGAGTCATCGTCATGTCTCCCGCGACCGAGAAGTGGGATGAGTTTGTGGTGTCCCACCACCTCTCCACCAGAGCGGCAAGAACAGGTCTGCTCGCAGTAAGCCGGGAGAGTCCTCTGTAAAAAGTGCCGAAGCCGGCCTGGTCTACGATGTGGCGGACCGCATCGGGCAACTCCATGTACCAATCGTGGGTGGCAACATTCCCATACCCCCGGAAGGCATGGAAATCTCCCTGTGTTCAAGAAAAACAGTTGCGAAGCAATATAAAATGTACAGTTTTGAAGAGCATTCAGAATTGGTGACAATACAGCGTGTGTGCACGTTTTAAGTTCAAACAAATATCGGGTGTCGGTGTGCTCGGTGAACTACGGTATATGATGTGTCAGTGTTTCCGAGTGGTTCAGTGCAGATACAGCGCGTGTGCACGTTTTCAGATTCAAACAAACATCGGGTGCCGATGTGCTTACAGTGAACTACAACATGCGATGTGCCAGTGTGTTTGGGCGGTTCAGTGACAATACAACGTGTGTGCACGTGTTCAGATTCAAACAGACATCAAGTGTGCAAGTGTGTTCACAGTCAACTACAGGGTGTAATGTATCGATGTATCCGGGCTAAGCAGTTAGAGAACAGAATCAACTATGGCAGTAATGTTCTACATTGCGGAAAATAAAGAGGGAAGAGTGTACCTCAGAAGTGCCGAAAGATAGATGAAACTCTGGCTCGCACAGAAGCAACTCTGGTGGCACCCTCCTATCGAAACTCCAGAACTGGTGGAGACCATTGGGAGGTAACACGTGAATCGCCGGCCTGTAGGTCGCTAGGTCGAACGGGCAAACGCTCAAAGGCAAGAGCTCAGCCTCGGGATCCATCTCATGCTCCGGGGGAGTCCCGCCCTGTGAAAGATCGTCTGCCATCTCAGAGAGAGTGTGAAAATGGCCGAAAATGTGGAAACTGGGCTACAATATGAAAAGTCAACGAAAAGTCAACCCCGAGAGGGCGAAAAATGGCCAGAAAAGTCGGAATGCGGAAGAGGCATGAAGATCAAGAGGAACTCGGGGGAAACAAACCCCAAGAGGTGGAAATCAAGAAAGAGACACCGAAACGAAGTTTCGTTTGGTTCAAAGCGTTCGAAACGCAGAGCTATTCGCGAATCAAACGTCGAAATGAGCGCTAAAACCGAGGAAAACGGTGAATAGAAGAGAGAAAAATGCTCTAGAGAGAGAGAGGGAGGTTTTTCGCACAAGGGGCTAGTGCCAAAATAGGGTTTGAAGCACTATTTTAAAAGACCCGAGGCCAAAAGACCAAACTGCCCCGATTCAGGCACTTTTAGCCGGTCGGCCACATTGTTGGCCGGTCGGCCACATTGTTGGCCGGTCGGCCAAATATTTGGCCGGTGTACTATTTTTGTGGCCGGTGGGTAGCCGGTGACCTACTCTAATGGCCGGTGAACCTCCTACGACCTTTTTTGGGTCAGATATGTGGTTTGGGGCCTTCATTGCTCAAGACAGTGCAAGACAGTGCATTTCCGAAGCTTAACCGGCCTCCGTTTTGACCTCGGACTGTGTCTTCTACGCGCAGCACTTGAATATGTGCAGGGTGTATCCTTTTTGTATCCTTTTGTCCCTTTCAAGATTTGAAAAGTTGCCCCACACGCGTTGCTTTACAACGCTTTGATGTGAACGCGCGTTGAGTCGTATGTCATTATGCTCGCATCGGTCTAGGAGACCTTAAATCCTTCGAAGGTGCGAAACCTTTGGCGTCTGCATTGTCATGCATGATCCTTGTCCCGCGTTGCTATACGCACCTTCCATACGTTGTTATGTATCTTCCTCACATGCATTGCCATGCATTTCAAGCAACTTGCGTTATCACGCATTCAAAAACATGCATCATTTGCATTTAAAAAAAAAAACAACAAAAAATATATGCATATGTCATGCACTGTAAATAGCATGCATTTGTCATGCATTTCATCGTAAATATTGCACATGTTATGCATCATTGTATATATTGCATGTGTCATGCATTCCATTGTAAGTAGTGCATATGTCATGCATCATTGTATATAATGCATATGTCATGCATTCCGTTGTATAGACTGCATATGTCATGCATCCATTATATATATTCCATCCATTGTATATTGTAAACATGCATTGTAGCTGGCATGCATTCACTGCATCACCCCCACCTACGGCTTGCGCCTTTCCAGGTTGAGCTTGGTCTGGTATGTGCCCGTACTTTTTGCGTTGAAACACAGATCTGAGACTTTTGTGTACGCGCCTATTCCATGCTGGTATGTTGGTTTGAGGGTTGCGGCACCGTTTCTGTGTTAAACGTTGGTTCGTATGTGTGCATGCCTTTCCTAGGCAAAACAAGGTTTGGTCGCGTGCCTTATCCGCTGCGAATACTACATTTGCATCCATTGCATTCTCCCAGGCAGATCGCATTGTACAGAGCATTCATTGTATATAATGCATTGTACATCCATTACGTCCATTGCATATTGTAAATATTGCATTGTAGCCTGCATGCATTCATTGCATCACCTCCATTTATGGCTTGCGCCTTTCCATGTTGAGCTTGGTCTGGTATATGCCTATATCTTTCACGTCGAAGCACAGTTATGATATTATGTGTACGCACCTATTCCATGCTAGTATGTTGGTTTGAGGGTGACGGCACCGTATCTGTGTTAGACGCGGCTTGTATGTGTCCATGCCTTTCCTAGGCAAGATTTGGTTCGGCTGCATGCCGTATCCATTGTATATATTACATTGTAGTGTAATTTTTGCATCCAGCATTAGGATCATTGGTCTTTCCTCAGTGGGTCATTTCCCCACTTATGTCATTCCACCCAATTACTTGTTCTTGTGTCCGTCTACATCACTCATAGTTCTGCATGTGTACGCGCCTATTCCACGCTGGTATATTGGTTTGAGGGTTGCGACACCTTTTCTATGGTAGATGGACTTTGCATCTCCATTATCTCTTTGACATTTGTGTGGTTTTGTACCGCTCGTGGTTCGATTATGATCCAATTGCATTGCATTTTCATTTGCATTGTTTATACATAGTTTTGTATATATTGCATTAGCATTTTGCATTCATTTCACATTGTCATGCATGATTGCTAACAATATTGCACCTGTTGAGTTCTCTTTCTCTTTCAGGCACGATATTGTATGTACGGCTCATTTGAGGCTGGTGCAACCAGACGAATCGGGCAGGTATTGTATTCTCCGAGTGAGACGTATCGAGAATTACATAATTCTCTTACATCCTTTTTGCATTGTAATGTAGTTGAATTTGTGTTTGATTGCTTAAAACTGTCACATGTTATGCTTCATTACAGCTTTCTTTGTATGATCATAAGTTATGCTTGGCTTCTTGCATTGTCAATTGCATTTTTCCCCTGCCTTCGGGCGCATATCTTTATAAGCTTGTATGCACTGTCCAAGTCTTCGGCCTTGTCAAAAATGGGCCATCTCTGGGCTTTGACACTCACTCCCGTCATTCTTATGACTTTCGAGTTCTGTCAAAGAGTGGCAACTGTAGACACCCCATTTTTGACCACCCTCAAGACTTGGATGTCACCGTTTGAACACTCGGTGATCATCCTTGTTTGTGTTCGTCTTGAGTTCCCGGGGGTCTCGGCTACGTGCCTTGCCTCAGGATCTCTCGACTCGACTGTTCTGTGTTTGGTTTTGCACCAAACACTTGTGTTTTTGCTCTTGAGGACAGGGAATGGCTTGTTGGCCATCCCCACACTCCACTAGCCATGGCTTGAGGCCACCAGCTGTGTTTTGTTTCCATCGGCCAAATGTTTGGCCGACCGGCACTCTGGATGGTCGACCGGCCATCTAGTTTGGTCAAATTGCATTTTTGGCTGGCCGATCACTGTGCATCTGCTTTTGCAGATATTTTTATGCCAGTTGTGCTAGCTGGCATACACCTTTTCCCCTCTCCATACACATGTATGGAGGGATTTCACTCTTGCCAAGCTTGTTTTGTAAGCTTTGCAAGAGTGATCTTCTATAAGGAGGAGGCCTCTCCTCCCTCCTCTAGGGTTACAAAATATTCCAGAGAGAGCTCTGAGATTAGGGTTTACATAGTGTGTGTATTCTATCTCTATTTCTTTCTCTCTTGTGCTCTAAGTGTGTTTGTGTCTTACTTTTGTGCATAAACACCTAGTGTTACACCTTACCTTGGCTACGGAGGTGCTGAGGAGCTGTTCTTTGTGTTCTTGAGTGGATTCGAGCTCAAAGAACCAGCTGGACCATTGTTCTTGAAGGAGGTCTACAAGGGTAACAACTTTGCCCCTTTATTCCCCATTTTTGCATAGTCTTTTTGTCTACCTTGAAACTATTTTTAGACTTTGTATATAACTAATAAAAGTCTTGTTTTTACTTGCTTAAAATAGTTGTTTAAGTTTTCTTTGAGCTTTAGGGTTGTTTGACCCCTCTTAGGGCATGTTTGGCCCCATTTTTGTGCTATTTTGGTTAGCTTCAGGATCACTTTGTTTGGGCCTCCTCACCACTGAAATCTTGAGGGATTTCAGTGGTGAGGATGGTGGTTTAAGGTCCTAAGAAGGAGAGGGCCACCCCCGCTCCTTGCTGTCTTCAAAATGTGCCATTTAAGCCTCATGTGTGAGCACCATTTTTGAATTCATGTTGGCCATGTTTCAGTAGGTATTTGGTAGTATTTTGCATTGATTTACTTTTGTTTTTACTTGGTTTAGACACACCATGCTTCCTTAGCATACGTGTCTTGTAATGCCATGAATTGCCTTAACATGCCTTGTGCTTTGAGCCTTGTTTCTAGCATGATTTTGGCTTAGCTTTGTGAAGATTTTATGCTTGTTTTAGCATGCTAAAGGTATATTTTTGGTCATTTGGGTTGTCCATGCCTTGCTTTGTATATCTACCATGTAACCTCTCTTGTATGCCTTAAGCATTAACCCCTCTAGCATGCCATTGTAGACACCCCATTTTTGACCAACCTTAAGACTCAGACATCACCGATTGAGCGCTCGGTGACGTTGCATATCGTGCTCGTTCAGAAGTCTCAGAGTCGCGGCCGTAAGCCCTGCCTCCGGACTTCCGAACCCTCTTCTGTGCCTTGCCTCGGTTTGCGAACCAGACTCGGTTTTCTCTGTTTCTTTTCCTGAGGGGAGGGAGAGGTCCCGTAGACCATCTCTCAGTGGCCGTGGGCTACATTTTGTGGCCGCAGGCCATTTTGCCCATTTCGGAGTCCGATCTCCGGTTTTTCGGGACCGTTGGCCGTGTGCCTCGGTTCGGGACCGCCTAACCATCTCCGTTTGCTCTGATTTTTGGCATACATCATATTTTCTCTCTTTTGAGGGACGCTGGGGTCTGAGAAACCCGCTTCGTGGCCGAACGCCACTTTCGGTGCTTGGCAGCCTTTTTTCGGGACCCCAAACTGCGTGTTTTGGCCCCCGAGCATTCGTTTTGCATCGGTTTTCGTTCATTTTTGGCAAGTGCCTCTGTTTCATCACCAGGAAGGTCACTGGAGGGTGGGAGGCCAGCAATTATCTCGGCAACCAGTTATATTCCATTTTCGCCCTCCGACACCCGTTTTTCTCACTTCCGAGCCAATGTTGAACACCTTGGAGCCATTTTCTTCAACCCCAAACCACATATTTGTGATGTACACACATGGGAGGACCCTAAAAGTTGGTGGCCGGCCAGAAACTCCAATTGAACCTTTTGAACCCCTCCTAAAAATGGCTTGTTCTCTCTCTCCTGTTTTAGAGTTTCCAAATTCGAACCACAGGGTTGTGATGAGGGGACCTGGGAGGCCACCTTTTTGTGGTGGCCGGCCACTAAAGCAACTTGGCCTTTTTGACCCTTGGCCGGCCGGCTAGGGGAGGTGGCCGGCCGGCCACCCGCAAGTCCAAAAACCAGCCGGCCATGTTCCTCACAAAAGGCACTTTACAGCTGTATAGCTGTTTCCCCCAGAAAATATCTCAATCCGGGGGATATTTTGTGGGGGAAAGCCTTGGTCCTTTTCCCCCACCCTTTCCTTCCATGCTCCCCGTCCTTTTGGGTCCTTATAACCAGTTGCAAGCATTGGTATTGGGGGTTAGAAAAATTGGTCTTCAAGCTTGCATGCAAAAATTCTCCTCCATCTCTCTCATTTCCTTGAAAACCTCCAAGTCCAACACCACCATTTCTTCTACACCACCAACCCCCACCCTTCCATCCTCCATTCCAGAAGTTTGAAGGTGTTCTCCAAGGCCTAAGGAACCACAAACTCAAGCCAAGAGGCAACCAAAGTCAAGCCTTCAAGGGTAAGTAGTGTTTTTCCTTTTTTGAGCTTATTTTGGTATCTTTTCTTAGCCATACGTGCTTACTGATTTGAGGTCCGACCAAACTGAAAAGGTCATTTTTTTGAGCTCATTTTCTTGTTTCATTAAGGGCTCAACCCTGTTTGAGCCCCCCATATTGCACTTGCTCCAATATCCCTCCTTGGTCCCCTTTTCTTGCATGTCTTGGAAGCCCATTATGCTTCCATTTTAGGGCGTTTTACAGAGCTAGGAAAAGTCTTATTTTGACCTTCTTAACATGTTTTATTAAGGGTCTTTTCTTGTTTGATGAATGCTTTGTATACCTCATGTTATAGCCACTTTTTGAGCCCCATTTTGCATTGCATTTCTAGCATGTTTGTATACTGATTTCGGGGCTGCCATAAACTGTAAATGTGCATATTTTTGGTCCCTCTTCAATGTTGTAGAAGGGTATTTTTCAGTTTGGGCTTTGCATATACCACTTACCTCTTTGGCCACCTTTTGGCCCATTTTCTTGCATAAGAGCTTAGCCATATCTATGTTTGTTTTTGAGGTTTTTACAGTTCTGTAAAGTGGTTTATTTTGGGCCCCTCTTCAATGTTTTTGAAGGGCCCTAACCTATTTGGAGTCAGCAGCTGTGAGTTGCTTCATAATCTCATGTTTAGGGCCATTTTTGCATGCCGTTGTTGCCCTATCTCTGTTTGCTGTTAGGCCAAACTTTGAACTGGGAAAATTCTTATTTTGGGGCTGCCTTACTTCTGTCTTTTCATTCCATGTACCAATTATGCATGCTTTGTATAGCTGTAGTTCATTCTGTGTGCCTAATTTTGCATTTCGGGAGAGATCCCATGCATTGGGTGTGTTTTCGCCTCATTTCGGGGCTGTTTTCCCCACATTTCAGTGCTTAAATTCCATTAGCATGTTTGCATATGCCATTCCATGCCATTGCATTGCATATGTCATTGCCTCGGTTTGCGTGCCCGTGTGCACGCATTTCGAGGCACTTCATTTTCATCCATCGGCCTCTTATGTGAGTGTGGCTGAGGCTCTCTCATGTTAGTATAAGTCCATGTTGCATTTTCCATGCCATTTTAGCCATATTGCATTGCGTATGCCATTGTCTCGGTTTGCGTGCCCGTGTGCACGCATTTTGAGGCACTTCATTTTCATCCATCGGCCTCTTATGTGAGTGTGGCTGAGGCTCTCTCATGTTAGTATAAGTCCATGTTGCATTTTCCATGCCAGTTTAGCCATATTGCATTGCGTATGCCATTGCCTCGGTTTGCGTGCCCGTGTGCACGCATTTCGAGGCACTTCATTTTCATCCACCGGCTTCTTATGTGAGTGTGGCTAAGGCTCTCTCATGTTAGTATAAGTCCATGTTGCATTTTCCATGCCATTTTAGCCATATTGCATTGCGTATGCCATTGCCTCGGTCTGCGTGCTCGTGTGCACGCACGCATTTCTAGGCACTTCATTTTCATCCACCGACTTCTTATGTGAGTGTGGCTGAGGCTCTCTCATGTTAGTATAAGTCCATGTTGCATTTTCCATGCCATTTTAGCCATATTGCATTGCGTATGCCAATGCCTCGGTTTGCGTGCCTGTGTGCACGCATTTCGAGGCACTTCATTTTCATCCATCGGCCTCTTATGTGAGTGTGGTTGAGGCTCTCTCATGTTAGTATAAGTCCATGTTGCATTTTCCATGCCATTTTAGCCATATTGCATTGCGTATGCCATTGCCTCGGTTTGCGTGCCCGTGTGCACGCATTTCGAGGCACTTCATTTTCATCCACCGGCTTCTTATGTGAGTGTGGCTGAGGCTCTCTCATATTAGTACAAGTCCATGTTGCATTTTCCATGCCATTTTAGCCATATTGCATTGCGTATGCCATTGCCTCGGTTTGCATGCCCGTGTGCACGCATTTCGAGGCACTTCATTTTCATCCACCGGCTTCTTATGTGAGTGTGGCTGAGGCTCTCTCATGTTAGTATAAGTCCATGTTGAATTTTCCATGCCATTTTAGTCATATTGCATTGCGTATGCCATTGTCTCGGTTTGCGTGCCCGTGTGCACGCATTTCGAGGCACTTTATTTTCATCCATCGGCCTCTTATGTGAGTGTGGCTGAGGCTCTCTCATGTTAGTATAAGTCCATGTTGCATTCTATATGCCATTTTAGCCATTATTGCATTACATATGCCATTGCTTCGGTTTGCGTGCCCGTGTGCACGCATTTTGAGGCACTTCATTTTCATCCATCGGCCTCTTATGTGAGAGTGGCTGAGGCTCTCTCATGTTGGTATAAGTCCTTGTTGCATTCTATATGCCATTTTAGCCCTATTGCTTTGCGTATGCCATAGCCTCAGTTTGCGTGCCCGTGTGCACGCATCTCGAGGCATCTCATTTTCACAGCATAGTGCATACTAGGTTGTATCTTAGATCGTACCCATGCATTTCCTCAGTTTGCGTGCCCGTGTGCACGCATTTCGAGGCATGTCATTCCATAGCATTGTGTATGATAGGATTGTATCTTAGTTGCATTTCATGCATGTCATGCATATTACATCGTGTTCGGAATAGGAGTTAGCCCGGGCACGGGAAACGAGATGCATTTCGTACTCCGAGTGACAGAATGTGTCTCAATTCCCCAGTCACCGACACTCCGGATCATCCATGATGGAGTTAGGTCTTGTTGTGTTTTCATGTGCATTCATTCTATATTGGGTTGTGCAATTCGACTCGTCGGCCATCATGCCTCGGTATGCGTGATTGGTGGCACGAGGATCGAGGCATGCATATATTTGTGAAAATACATTGCTATGCCCCTTTCCTGCTCTCTGTTGTAGCAAAATGAAGAATCAGCAACTTTTCGGGACTTGGCACGCGTTTCAAGAATAACTGCTAAACAGAGGCTAATTGGGACATCTCGGTAGATTTCCGCGCAAGACAACCCGGACATGCATCATCCATCAGAAGCAAGGCAGTCCCTGGCTTGCATGCCAGTTTTATTTATTTTCTTAGTTGATTTGTTAATTAATTAGGAATTTGTATCTTATTTGGACTGTAATATTTGGACTGTAATATTCTTTTATTCAGGACTGTATATTTATTCGGACCCTCTGTGCGAGGGCATAATTGTAATAAGTGTGCGTGTGTGTGTTGTATGTCTTCCAACCCCACGTCTTTCTCCCTTTTATTTATCCGCTTATAATGGTTAGATTAGGGCATATTTCAATTAGCATACAGTATGATAGCATGTTTGCATCATTCATCTGTTTTTGCATGGACCGGGCTCGGCGCATCATACTAACTGCATTGTACTTTCAATTCCAAATTGAATACATGATAGTCGTAGCATTTCATATGCCATCTTAGAATAGCCGAGCCTGCTATAGTTGCATTTTGCATGTGTTGCATTAGGCATTTTTGTATACTTAGGATCATGCATGATTTCTAATGTAGTTTCTATTTTGGCTTAGAGTACTCGGTAAGTTCTATGCTTAAGCATCCTTGCATGCGTGTGAGTGACTGCCATGAATAGCATGCTTACCATGAGGCTAATTGCTTATGTGATATAACTGCCTGAATGCCTGTGGGTGAAGGTTGGGTTATTTGAATTGGAATAATTCATCAAATGTGTGTTTTAAGCCCACTAGATAGTGGCAAAACCATCTTTTCTAAGCCCACCTGCGGGTGGCAAAATCTGCATTTTAAGCCTACTTGCGAGTAGCAAACCATCTTTCAAATAAACAAACATGAAATGTTTTGTTCCAATTCGGGTGACCCAGTCTATACTTATATGCTGTGTGCATCACATAGTAACCTAGGCTAATAACCGGAATAAGAACACACAAAGTTTTCAAAAATAGATATCACGGTTAGTAGAGGCCGATCTTTGATCGGGCGAGCGGGGGTGCTCACGAAGTGTCCTTCCCCAATCGTACCCAAGTTCCCGAGCCGAGGCAATTTTGGTAATGACGGACACGTGGCCTTTGGCACCGAGTCAGGGTTTCCTAAATTTCCTATTAAAAAACATTTAGATGGCGACTCTATATCTGGCAAAGCAGTCCATGTTTGGCACTTCTTTTCAAAAATTTGTTTTTCTCAAAACGATTTGCCGGATTTGGACTCTTTGGTTCAACTTAGAACCGTGACAAATTTGAGAGTCCTGAGCTGTAGTGCCCCCAAAATGAACGGAACGGGAGCTCGTTCCTCCCGGGGCGTTCGGGGACGTCTACAGTTTCTGGCGACTCTGTTGGGGATTTAGAGAACTTGACTCGAACTCATGATATCTGTTTTTTACTACACTTGTGTGCTTCTTTGCATTGCATTTGCATTGGTGCGCCTAGGACACCGTGTTTGCCATCTGCTATTCCTGAACGGTTTGCCGGAGGCTTGTCTTGTCAAGGCATGACCATAAGGCTGACCGTTTGTGGGCTCTGCCAGTATGGGAACACAAACCCCGGTTTTACCGGGGCACCCTTTTTGACCATTCGACCTAGTGCATATTCGGATCCATAGTGACCACTCCAAACTAGGACAGGTTACTTACCCGTTTATAGGTTGTTTGAAACCGCTGCGTGCGTAGTGAAACCCTAGCTCCTGACAAAATAGGACAGGGAAACCCTACCCCACCATAGGGGTGTTTTAGCTCTCACTTGCTTGCTATGTGCTTTTAGGGTGAGTCCCTACAGGAATGCATGTATCAGTTTGCAAGTCTGGGCATCAGGCCTGTGGGCATTACTATCAATATTTGGGAGTCAGCTTTACCTGTGGGTATCAGACTCAGATTTTGGGGTAGAATTCAGTAGAGGGCACACTCATTCAACTATGCTCGTATCTGTTCAGATGGAATCAGGCTGAGATGCTGTCTATTTTCTCTTTTGCTAGGGTAGTCTGGGAACCATAGCTTCAGAAGGCTCCGATGTCCCCCGAGGTTCATCGAACTTGTGCTGATAGACTTTGTTAGGTCAGAGATTCAGTTCAAAGGCAATCAGTGTTCCTTCGCTAGAGGCAAGGTAAAAAGAGCTAGTCGGGCACAAATCACCGGTTCAGCAGTTACCAGATCAGTGGCCCTTATCCACCCCACCAGTGAACAGTCAGGCTGAGGTCTCAGTTCCTACTGCAGGGATAGATACCAATCAGTCAGATGGAACAGCAGAACACGTCAGGGATGGAGGCAATGATGCGCTAGATGCAAGAAAGTATGAAACTCATGCAGCAGGATGCTGCCCGTCAGGAGGAATGTTCCAAACAGCAGGCTGCGATCATGGCCCAGCAGGCCGAGCTCATCATCAAGCTGCAACAGCAAAGCGGTGCGTCCGCTTCACAACAAGTTCCTCCCCCAGCAGGAGCTCCAGCACCTGGGGAGACGCCAAACGTCCAAGATGATGCGGATATTCCAGGCGGGCCGGCTCCGCCCCCAATTTTACCTCAACTATCCAAAACACCTACCAATCTACCAGACTCTCCCTCCGAGTTCGAGGTCGACCCCATAGTGTTGAAGTTGAGCAAGCTTGAAAAGTTGTTCAAGAAATCCCAAGGGGTAAAGTCCATCCCGGACATTGAGGACGGGTACACCGACGCAGCTGTAACTCTGCCGGACAGGTTCAAGATGCCTCACATCGACCGTTTTGATGGGTCAGGAGATCCCATGGTCCACCTGAGCTTGTTTTCAGATGTTTTGCGCCCGATGGGCTTGACAAGATTACAGAAGCTCTCCCTTTTTGGCAGGACCCTGTCGGGTATTGCGGTCACCTGGTATGCCAAATTAGAGGATTCAGTGAAACGAAGCTGGGAAAAGATGGCCGAGGCCTTCGTCGCACAATATTCATACAATACCCAAATCGAGATTACGACCCGTGATCTTGAGACAATGAGGCAGGAGCCGAAGGAGAGCTTCTCAGAATTCGTAGCCCGCTGGAGGGCCAAGGCTTCAATGATGACTCTAAGGCCCACGGATAAGGACCAAATATGGATGGTTGTGCGCAACCTCCAGCCCAAACTAATGCAGAAAATGATCTTGCTCCCCTTTCCTACTTTCTCAGATTTACACGAGATGGGAGTGCAGATCGAGGATGCTATGAAGCAGGGCCTCTTTGACCAGGAGAAGGAGCAGCCCAGGAGGGCATTTTCCCGCAGTTCGAATGCGACCACCAGTGGTGATGCAGCTGCAAGATCTTCTGATATGGGCATGGTGGCTACTACCGTATCAAAAATAGCTACCCCATTCACCGATGCGTCCGGAAGTAGCTCACAAGGGACCAAATATCCACCCCATGTCAAGAGGGTTTTCACCTCGCTTTATATGCCTTTGTCAAAAGCTCTAGAGGCCTTAATCCGAAAAGGACATCTGAAGCCATTGGAACAACGGCCTTTACCTGATCCTATCCCTGCAAAGCATGATCAGACTAAATACTGCACCTACCATCAACAAACCGGTCATGACACCGACAGTTGCTTTCGTCTGCTCCATGATGTACAAGATCTGTTTGACAACAAGGTTATCCCCGCGCCAGTCCAGCAAAGTCTATCGGCACTCGATCGGTGAATTTGTGGGGGGATAATGTGATATGATCAGAGATTGAACCGGCTGCGGGTGACACTCAATTTACTCCAGATGGAGAAGGACAGGCACTGTTTTGAGCATTTGCGAATGCTAGCTTTTGGGCTTTCTGACTTGGGTATTGGGTCAGTCTTGTTGTTTTGTTTTGAGTCTGTCTTTTTGTTTCGAGTCAGTCTTTTTTTTTTTTTTTTTGGGTCTGTCTTGTTGTATCGAGTCAGTCCTGTTGTATAGGAGTCGGGTGATTCCGGGGGGTGTTACCACGGGCATCACCATTTTGTTTTGTGTCTGTCTTGTTTGTTTTGTTTTGAGTCTGTTTCTGCCGAGGAGCCAGTAACACCAAAAGATTTGAATGAAACAGCAGTAATTTTTACACTTCTGTGTTCGCTTCTGCTATGTGCTAGTTGTGACGGAATCTGAATGAAATGGCAGTGCATTCCACCTGCTCTCTTGTGCCCCAGAATCATTGCATCGACCTAAGTTTTTCAAAACTTTTTGAACACCGCGGTGAAAACGAAGAGGAAGGAATTCCTTGGGATTTGCAAACCTTTGATCAATTGAGAGAAAGAGAGGCGTGCTAAGCCCTTAATGAAATCATGCTTGTTAGCGTGAGTACTGAGAAGGACCCTGGCTTGATTCAGACTGGTTTCACACTATCTTCAGCGCGAGCGATTTGTCGCTTTCTTAAAAACTTTCAAAAACAAAATGTTTTGCGCGGTCCTGCGAAGACCTGTGTGGAATCGCTCCCGAGATTGTGCAGCCTAGGATCACTCTCAGCCTCGAGACTCAACCCCTTCGCTTCCAAACCTTGAACTTGAATTCAGAAGGTTCAACGGTCAACTACGATGTAAGGCCTGTGTGGCCAGATTTGAAGCAGCCCTCGAACAAGAGGCCAGGAAAGTCAGATCAAAAGATCAGATCTCATCAGAAGAAGCTTACGAAGCTAGAACACGAGCTATTCTCCTGGATTCAGATAATTTCAGGATCTCAAAACCATTTGACATGGACAAAGCTACACTCTTACCCTTGAGAGGCTCGCTGGGCCGAAAACTCGGAAGGGCGACCCAGGCAAAAGTTAGAGCAAGAGAAAAATATAAAAAAGAGAAGCAAAAAATGCAAAGAAAAGAACAAAAAAAAAAAAAAATCAAAAAAGAAAAGAAATGAAAAGAATTGAAAAGAAAAGAAAAACAAAGCTCGCAAGGTCGAAAACCCGCAACAGGCGCCTTGGCAAAAGTTAGAGCATAAAAAGGAGAGGTTAATACCCGAGTGTACCTTAACCCCGAACTACGTAAGGCTTGATTCCCATCTTTGGGATACGTAGGCAACTTCATTCTGAAGTCCAGCCGTAAAACACTTCAAATTCGACTGTGTCCATGCGATGGTTCTGGTCATCTTTGTCTTCTCTGTATTTGAGGATTTGGCTGTATTCGTCACTCTGAGGACTGACTACAATGCACCGCGGTGTCATTCAAACAAGGGGCAACTTTCCGTTTCCATTCAATGCGCCGTGGTGCCGTTCAAACAAGGGGCAACTTTCCGTTGCCATGCAGTTCCCCTCAAGCAAGGGGCAATCTTCCTTCGAATCTGAAGTTGTGCATCTCAAGAGTAGGTTCCGTGCTCGTTGAGCAGTGGTCGTTTGCAAAAATAGTTTTTGAGAATTTTTACTGAGGTTGACTAACCTTTTCGAAAAGTATTCAATTTTCAAAACTGGACCATTTCTTGGACCCAAAAGAGGAAAATTTTCAGTGGTCACAGCCTAACTTGCATGATTTTAAATTAGAAAATTGAACAAGCATGTTAATCTAACTCTCATGTTGGTCAAAACTGTTTTAGTAGAAAGCAAAAACAAAAAATGGTCAAAATGATGAACTAGGGGCACAGTTGAGTCGGGCTTTCTGTCTTTTCCCCTTTGTCAAAATACTTGCCAAGAAGGGCACTCTACCTGCCAGAATAGGGCACAACTGAAGTTAACAACAAAGGGCTGAAAGCTCTCTCATCCTCCAAGCAGCGAGGTATCAAGCCGAGTGCGAAGCACGAATTAGAATGGGTCGAGATGCTCCATTCCCTCATCCGGCGCATCGACAGATGTCACCGAAGGAAATAGCCGCGAGCTGATTATGTTGGGTGTGAGCCCGCAACTTCCTGTTCATCCATCAACCACCCAGGGGAGGGATGAAAAATGAGAGAATGAAGAATAGAGAGACGTACGATGAGAGGAAAAGTGAGAAGAGGGCTTTTTTCAGAAAAACAGAGCTTGAGGGCCGAGTGATGTGAGAACCACAAATGAGAAAGGGTGGGAAACACTACCCGGTGAAACAGGCTCCCTGTGCACGTCTGAGTGTCGTGTCTTTTTGTTTTATCTCGATTCTTGTTTTGAGTCGTTTCAAGTGTTACTCGATGTGTCTAGGTTGCGTGCCTTTTATTTCCTTGTTGAGTTGTCTGGCTGTGTTCAGTCGTAGGCTCGATACCCGGTCAAAAGCTCATTTATCAATTCAAAAATAAAATCGTTTTGCGCTTCGAGTGCCGTGCCGTTCTCCACATCTGTGTAAAACAAGATTTGTTCTTTCATAAAACCACAGGGTTCAACCCAGGTCATGCGAGAACAGTAGAACTAGGACCTATTTGAAGCTATATGGGTTCCAGACTACAAAGCAAAAGCAAAAGAGGAAATGTCGAGCATCTGAGTTTGTTTCAACTTCAGTAAGTTCCAAGACTACATTCCGTGTGTACCCCTTCAAGTCTTGCCAAAGCTCCGAAGTATGAGTGTGCCTCTACCTCAAGCTCAAGATCAAGTCTGCTTCAAGCCAAAATGGCGATCAAAAGTGCTCTCCCTAAGTACCATTCCCTGCTAGAGGCATCTTGGCTGCGTTCGCAATGAGTTCCTAGGAGACCAACTGCGACGGTGGAAACTAGAGTTCGAATGGCTGACGCCTAGAACGTAAAGGTTCGGAATTTCCGGGACTAAAGTCTGGTTTAAATACCCAGAGGCGTGTCCTTGGCTTGAAATCTGTATGGAAGCCCCATAGGTTGAGATAGCGTGTATGCACCTCAATTCTGGATACTGAACCAACCTAGTCTGTCACCCCGTTGGAGAATAGAGAAAGTTGTGAATATGATCAGGAAGAAAGGCAACGTCCAAAGTGTTCTACATGAAGAACCCTTGTCAGTATTTCAGAGCCTTTGTACTGTAAGTTGAAGGTAAGTGTTCGAAGAGCACAGGGGAAGATCCCTATCGGAGCAGAGCGGTTCACCGCCACTCACCTCATGAGGTGCTTTCTAAAACGCTGTTTTGTCTATTTATTGCTTTTCTTAAGCATCATGTATTGTATTGCATTGTACCTATCAAGTTTCTTTCTCATTCATACACGATATTGTATGTACGGTTCATTCAAAGAAGTTCTGTTTAAGATCATTCATTTAGTGCATCAATCACACTTCACACTTCACTTCATTTCTTTAGTGTATCAATCACACCTTATTCACCCTTAGTGTATCAATCACACTTCATTCGTTTAGTATATCAATCATACTTTCTTCACTAAGTGCATCTATCACACTTTGTGTTCACTTTCAGTATATCAATCATACTCTGTTCACTAAGTGCGTCTATCACACTTTGTGTTCACATTTAGTATATCAATCATACTTTGCTCACATTGTGCATCTATCACACTTCGTGTTCACATTTAGTATATCAATCATACTTTGCTCACATTGTGCATCTATCACACTTTGTGTTCACATTTAGTATATCAATCATACTTTGTTCACTAAGTGCATCTATCACACTTTGTGTTCACTTTTAGTATATCAATCATACTTTGTTCACTAAGTGCATCTATCACACTTCGTGTTCACTTTCAGTATATCAATCATACTTTGCTCACATTGTGCATCTATCACACTTTGTGTTCACATTCAGTATATCAATCATACTTTGTTCACTAAGTGCATCTATCATACTTCGTGTTCACTTTCAGTATATCAATCATACTCTGTTCACTAAGTGCATCTATCACACTTCGTGTTCACATTTAGTATATCAATCATACTTTGTTCACTAAGTGCATCTGTCACACTTTGTGTTCACCTTTAGTATATCCATCACACCATGCTCACTTCACCCTTTGTATATCAATTACACTTTGCTCAAATAGTGTATCTATCACACACTCGCTTTGCTCACTTAGTGCATCTATCACACTTTGTGCTCACCTTTTTGTGTATCAATCACATGTTCGCTCTGTGTATCTATCACACATGCACACTGTATTTGCAGTGAGAATTCCATAATTTTCTTACATCCTTTCTGCACAAGGTTTAGTTTGGCTCGAGTTTACTTGCTTGCCTAGCACTCGCTTAAAATGTTGCATTTATTTCGCATAATTGCTTCATTACAGCTCTCTTTGCATGATCATGAGTGATAACCGGCTTCGTGTAGCGTATAAGTCCAATTATCAAAACCGGTTTCGTATAGCGTATAAGTCCAATTATCAAAACCGGCTTCGCGTAGCGTATAAGTCCAATCTTCAAAATCTCCCTGTCGGTTGCATTTTTCCCCTGCCTGCGGGCACATTTCTTCGCTATTTTGTATGTTAGTCTAAGTCTTCGGCCTTGTCAAAAATGGGTCGTCTCTGGGCTTTGACATTCACTCCCGTCACTTATGACTTCCGAGTTCTGTCAAAGAGGGGCAACTGTAGACACCCCATTTTTGACCAACCTTAAGACTCAGACATCACCGATTGAGCGCCCAGTGACGTTGCATATCGTGCTCGTTCAGAAGTCTCAGAGTCGCGGCCGTGAGCCCTGTCTCCGGACTTCCGAACCCTCTTCTGTGCCTTGCCTCGGTTTGCGAACCAGACTCGGTTTTCTCTGTTTCTTTTCCCGAGGGTAGGGAGAGGTCCCGTAGACCATCTCTCAGTGGCCGTGGGCTACATTTTGTGGCCGCAGGCCATTTTGCCCATTTCGGAGTCCGGTCTCCGGTTTTTCGGGACCGTTGGCCGTGTGCCTCGGTTCGGGACTGCCTAACCATCTCCGTTTGCTCTGATTTTTGGCATACATCTTATTTTCTCTCTTTTGAGGGACGCTGGGGTCTGAGAAACCCACTTCGTGGCCGAACACCACTTTCGGTGCTTGGCAGCCTTTTTTCGGGACCCCGAACTACGTGTTTTGGCCCCCGAGCACTCGTTTTGCATCGGTTTTCGTTCATTTTTGGCAGGTGCCTCTGTTTCATCACCAGGAAGGTCACTGGAGGGTGGGAGGCCAGCAATTATCTTGGCAACCAGTTGTATTCCATTTTCGCCCTCCGACACCCGTTTTTCTCACTTCCGAGCCAATGTTGAACACCTTGGAGCCATTTTCTTCAACCCCAAACCACATATTTTTGATGTAGCCACATGGGAGGACCCTAAAAGTTGGTGGCCGGCCAGAAACTCCAATTGAACCTTTTGAACCCCTCCTAAAAATGGCTTGTTCTCTCTCCTGTTTTAGAGTTTCCAAATTCGAACCACAGGGTTGTGATGAGGGGACCTGGGAGGCCACCTTTTTGTGGTGGCCGGCCACTAAAGCAACTTGGCCTTTTTGACCCTTGGCCGGCCGGCTAGGGGAGGTGGCCGGCCGGCCACCCGCAAGTCCAAAAACCAGCCGGCCATGTTCCTCACAAAAGGCACTTTACAGCTGTATAGCTGTTTCCCCTAGAAAATATCTCAATCCGGGGGATATTTTGTGGGGGAAAGCCTTGGTCCTTTTCCCCCACCCTTTCCTTCCATGCTCCCCCTCCTTTTGGATCCTTGTAACCAGCTGCAAGCATTGGTATTGGGGGTTAGAAAAATTGGTCTTCAAGCTTGCATGCAAAAATCCTCCTCCATCTCTCTCATTTCCTTGAAAACCTCCAAGTCCAACACCACCATTTCTTCTACACCACCAACCCCCACCCTTCCATCCTCCATTCCAGAAGTTTGAAGGTGTTCTCCAAGGCCTAAGGAACCACAAACTCAAGCCAAGAGGCAACCAAAGTCAAGCCTTCAAGGGTAAGTAGTGTTTTTCCTTTTTGGAGCTTATTTTGGTATCTTTTCTTAGCCATACGTGCTTACTGATTTGAGGTCCGACCAAAACTGAAAAGGTCATTTTTTTGAGCTCATTTTCTTGTTTCATTAAGGGCTCAACCATGTTTGAGCCCCCCATATTGCACTTGCTCCAATATCCCTCCTTGGTCCCCTTTTCTTGCATGTCTTGGAAGCCCATTATGCTTCCATTTTTGGGCGTTTTACAGAGCTAGGAAAATTCTTATTTTGACCTTCTTAACATGTTTTATTAAGGGTCTTTGCTTGTTTGATGAATTCTTTGTATACCTCATGTTATAGCCACTTTTTGAGCCCCATTTTGCATTGCATTTCTAGCATGTTTGTATACTGATTTAGGGGCTGCCATAAACTGTAAATGTGCATATTTTTCGTCCCTATTCAATGTTGTAGAAGGGTATTTTTAAGTTTGGGCTTTGCATATACCACTTGCCTCTTTGGCCACCTTTTGGCCCATTTTTTTGCATAAGAGCTTAGCCGTATCTATGTTTGTTTTTGAGGTTTTTACAGTTCTGTAAAGTGGCTTATTTTGGGCCCCTCTTCAATGTTGTTGAAGGGCCCTAACCTATTTGGAGTCAGCAGCTGTGAGTTGCTTCATAATCTCATGTTTAGGGCCATTTTTGCATGCCATTGTTGCCCTATCTCTGTTTGCTGTTTGGCCATACTTTGAACTGGAAAAATTCTTATTTTTGGGCTGCCTTACTTCTGTCTTTTCATTCCATGTACCATTTGTATAGCTGTAGTTCATTCTATGTGCCTAATTTTGCATTTCAGGAGAGATCCCATGCATTGGGTGTGTTTTCGCCTCATTTCGGGGCTGTTTTCCCCACATTTCAGTGCTGAAATTCCATTAGCATGTTTGCATATGCCATTCCATGCCATTGCATTGCATATGCCATTGCCTCGGTTTGCGTGCCCGTGTGCACGCATTTCGAGGCACTTCATTTTCATCCATCGGCTTCTTATGTGAGTGTGGCTGAGGCTCTCTCATGTTAGTATAAGTCCAGGTTGCATTTTCCATGCCATTTTAGCCATATTGCATTGCGTATGCCATTGCCTCGATTTGCGTGCCCGTGTGCACGCATTTTGAGGCACTTCATTTTCATCCACCGGCTTCTTATGTGAGTGTGGCTGAGGCTCTCTCATGTTAGTATAAGTCCATGTTGCATTTTCCATGCCATTTTAGCCATATTGCATTGCGTATGCCATTAACTCGGTTTGCGTGCCCGTGTGCACGCATTTCGAGGCACTTCATTTTCATCCACCGGCTTCTTATCTGAGTGTGGCTGAGGCTCTCTCATGTTAGTATAAGTCCATGTTGCATTTTCCATGCCATTTTAGCCATATTGCATTGCGTATGCCATTGCCTCGGTTTGCGTGCCTGTGTGCACGCATTTTGAGGCACTTCATTTTCATCCACCGGCTTATTATGTGAGTGTGGCTGAGGCTCTCTCATGTTAGTACAAGTCCATGTTGCATTTTCCATGCCATTTTAGCCATATTGCATTGCGTATGCCACTGTCTCGGTTTGCGTACCCGTGTGCACGCCTTTCGAGGCACTTCATTTTCATCCATCGGCCTCTTATGTGAGTGTGGCTGAGGCTCTCTCATGTTAGTAGAAGTCCATGTTGCATTCTATATGCCATTTTAGCCATTATTGCATTACATATGCCATTGCCTCGGTTTGCGTGCCCGTGTGCACGCATTTCGAGGCACTTCATTTTCATCCATCGGCCTCTTATGTGAGTGTGGCTGAGGCTCTCTCATGTTAGTTTAAGTCCATGTTGCATTCTATATGCCATTTTAGCCCTATTACTTTGCGTATGCCATTGCCTCAGTTTGCGTGCCCGTGTGCACGCATCTCGAGGCATCTCATTTTCACAGCATAGTGCATACTAGGTTGTATCTTAGATCGCACCCATGCATTTCCTAAGTTTGCGTGCCCGTGTGCACGCATTTCGAGGCATGTCATTCCATAGCATTGTGTATGTTAGGATTGTATCTTAGTTGCATTTCATGCATGTCATGCATATTGCATCGTGTTCGGAATAGGAGTTAGCCCGGGCACGGGAAACGAGATGCATTTCGTACTCCGAGTGACGGAATGTGTCTCAATTCCCCAGTCACCGACACTCCGGATCATCCATGATGGAGTTAGGTCTTGTTGTGTTTTCATGTGCATTCATTCTATATTGGGTTGTGCAATTCGACTCGTCGGCCATCATGCCTCGGTATGCGTGATTGGTGGCACGAGGATCGAGGCATGCATATATTTGTGAAAATACATTGCTATGCCCCTTTCCTGCTCTCTGTTGCAGCAAAATGAAGAATCAGCAACTTTTCGGGACTTGGCACGCGTTTCAAGAATAACTGCTAAACAGAGGCTAATTGGGGCATCTCGGTGGATTTCCGCGCAAGACAACCCGGACATGCATCATCCATCAGAAGCAAGGCAGTCCCTGGCTTGCATGCCAGTTTTATTTATTTTCTTAGTTGATTTGTTAATTAATTAGGAATTTGTATATTATTTGGACTGTAATATTCTTTTATTCAGGACTGTATATTTATTCGGACCCTCTGTGCGAGGGCATAATTGTAATAAGTGTGCGTGTGTGTGTTGTATGTCTTCCAACCCCACGTCTTTCTCCCTTTTATTTATCCGCTTATGATGGTTAGATTAGGGCATATTTGAATTAGCATACAATATGATAGCATGTTTGCATCATTCATCTGTTTTTGCATGCACCGGGCTCGGCACATCATACTAACTGCATTGTACTTTCAATTCCAAATTGAATACATGATAGTCGTAGCATTTCATATGCCATCTTAGAATAGCCAAGCCTGCTATAGTTGCATTTTGCATGTGTTGCATTAGGCATTTTTGTATACTTAGGATCATACATGATTTCTAATGTAGTTTCTATTTTGGCTTGGAGTACTCGGTAAGTTCTATGCTTAAGCATCCTTGCATGCGTGTGAGTGACTGCCATGAATAGCATGCTTACCATGAGGCTAATTGCTTATGTGATATAACTGCCTGAATGCCTGTGGGTGAAGGTTGGGTTATTTGAATTGGAATAATTCATCAAATGTGTGTTTTAAGCCCACTAGATAGTGGCAAAACCATCTTTTCTAAGCCCACCTACGGGTGGCAAAATCTGCATTTTAAGCCTACTTGCGAGTAGCAAACCATCTTTCAAATAAACAAACATGAAATGTTTTGTTCCAATTCGGGCGACCCAGTCTATACTTATATGCTGTGTGCATCACATAGTAACCTAGGCTAATAACCGGAATAAGAACACACAAAGTTTTCAAAAATAGATATCACGGTTAGTAGAGGCCGATCTTTGATCGGGCGAGCGAGGGTGCTCACGAAGTAACCTTCCCCAATCGTACCCAAGTTCCCGAGCCGAGGCAACTTTGGTGATGACGGACACGTGGCCTTTGGTACTGAGTCAGGGTTTCCTAAATTTCCCATTAAAAAACATTTAGGTGGCGACTCTATATCCGGCAAAGCAGTCCATGTTTGGCACTTCTTTTCAAAAATTTGTTTTTCTCAAAACGATTTGCCGGATTTGGACTCTTTGGTTCAGACTTAGAACCGTGACAAATTTGAGAGTCCTGAGCAGTAGTGCCCCCAAAATGAACGGAACGGGACCTCGTTCCTCCCGGGGCTTTCGGGGACATCTACAACCATCCTTGCATCATTTTAGTGATTTGGAACCACTTTCCATGCCATTTCAGTCCGTGTGTTGTGCTTGTATGCTTGCATTTGATGCCCTTTTAATGTGTTAGAGGTTTGGTATTTCATGCTCCATGTTTGTGCTATTGTGTATGCCTCTAGGATTAGATTATTTAGATGCCATCTAAGTGGTTTTTGGGGCCTAGTTTTGCATGATTTGAGACTGTTTTGATTCACTTTGATCATTTGTTTCATGTGTCACATGATCATGGTTTAAGTCATTGGGCTAATTCCAAGCTTTTTTGCATGCTTTGCTTGTTTTGATTAGTTGGTTTGGCACCACTTTTTCATGATTTTCAGAGCTCATATTGCTTGCCATATGCCCATGTGTAGCCTTTTTTAAGTGTGCTTAGAAGTTGCTTCTTTATGCCTGAGTGATGAACCATGTTTGCATGCATGATTGTATGTTTAGATACTTGGTTCAGGACATGTTGTTGCATGCTTGAATGGTGTTGCATTTGGCATGCACCTCTTGCTAAGTTGTCCAACATGTTATATGCCTTGCATGTGTGCATGTTGACATTAAACTTCGCATGCTTGTTAGTTGTATCCTTGCATCTTCATTTGCATGCTCATGTTGCATAGTAGCTCACATGCCTAAGTTGCATGGCATTGGCATGCATGCTTTGCCTCTTGAATTGAGTATGACAGGGGTTGGGCGATTTGTTTGTTTAAGTGCATTTCACTCGACATTGAAATGGCACACTTGGTTTCTTGGGCCATCACGCATTGAAATGCGCAATTGATGATCCGAGAATCGAGGACCATCTTTCTTTGAGTCATAAACATGATAAGGAGTGTGGTTGGTGCAAACATTGCTTGAAATACATTGCCATGACATGTTTTTCCCTCTGCTGTTGTCAAAACAGGTTGCTGCAAGAAGCTTTGGCCGACCGGCCATCTATACTGCCGACCGACCAATTATTGATGGCCGAGAGCTCAACAAATGGTCGATGACCATCCGAACATGGTCGGTGGGGTTTCCACTTGGTCGGTGGTGATCCACAGTGTCCATGGAGCATACCTTGGGATTTGTGCAATTTTCAGAGGAGCAGAGCAGGGGAAACAGAGGCAACTTGTGCATGGCAGTGGACTTCCGAGCGGAACCGAGCACGCATGCATTGGGCCCCCTTTCCGAGGCTACTTTTAATGCTTAATTAGCTTAGTTAATTTTCTTAACTAGTTAATTGTCTGTAATATTTAATTAACTTGATAGTTAGTTAAATTGTATTATTCTTTCGGTCCCTTCGAGCGAGGGCAAATTTGTAACAAGTGTGGGTGCGTGTGTGCATGTCTTCCAACCCCCACTTCTTTCTCCCTTTTACTTACCTGCTTTGATGGTTAGTATTAGGACATATTTAATTTAGCATCCTTATGCCATGCATGCATGCATCATTCGTCAGTATTGCATGCATCGGGCTCGGCGCATCATACTAACCGCATAGTATTTCAAATCTAAACTTGAATATGTGCATCAAATGGATGCATTTCACATGCCATCCTAGGATTAGCCGAGCCTATCCTAATTGCATTATGTATGCGCTGCATTAGGCACTTAACATGGACTTGGATCATACATTGATTGCTAACGAGTTCTTTGTTTTGGCTTGGAGTACACTGTAAGTATTTTATGCTTTAGCATCTCGCACGAGTGTGAATGTTAACATGACAACATGCTTACCATGTGGGTAGATGCTTATGTGATATGAACTGCCTGAATGCCTGTGGGTGAAGGTTGGATTGCTTGAGTTGGAATAACTCATCAAAATCCGTGTTTTAGCCTACTCGCAAGTAGCAAATTTCAAAACATTTTCCAAACAAACGGATATGCGATGCTTTGTTCCAAATTAGACGATTTAGTCTATACTTGTTTTGCTGTACGCATCACATAGTAATTCTAGCTAATTAATCGGAATAAGAACACATAACGTTTTCAAAATTGGATATCATGGTTAGTAGAGGCCGATCTTCGGATCGGGCGAGAGGAGGTGCTCATCGCTGACCTTCCCCAATCGTACCCAAGTTCCCGAGCCGAGGCAACTTTGGTGATGACGGACACGTGGCCTTAGGCAAACGAGTCTGGGTTTCCTAAATTCTCCCAAAATAAAATATTTAGGTGGCGACTCTGTATCTGGAAAAGCAGTCCATGTTTGGCACTTCTTTACAAAAATCTGTTTTTCAAAACGATTTGCCAGATTTGGACTCTTTGGTTCAAGATTTAGAACCGTGACAATTTGAGTCCGAACTGTAGCGAGCCCAATTGAACAGAACGGGATTCGTCCTCCCGGGACGTTCGGTGACGTCTATAGGGTGGCACAGGCTTGGCCACGCTCTACGGATATATGAGCTCATCCTCCCGCTGCAACGGACACTTGCTCGGAGACTATTGGCGAGCCTGGGAGGTACATTTTCCCTTTTTGTTTTTACAGTTTTGCTTTGCACTATCTGTACACCACACACACTGGGCACACGCAATCTATTTTACACTGGCTGTACACTGCACATATTGCACAATACACTTCACATGCTGCACAATACACTGTACACACTGCACAATACACTGCATACACTGCGCAATGATTCTGATTTCTGCTTTATCTACATACTGCCTTACTGATAAGCATACTCATTCTTACCCTGTTACATTCTGTAGTTGTGGGTGTATGCCTACTTTCCTAGGCTTGCCCCAGTGCCAGATGTGGAGATCCTCCTCGGCGTTCCATACTCTCATCGCTATGGCGTGCGAGCGGAGGCCACGGGAGTCTTTTCTATTCTTTCGCAAATACTTCGACACCATCACCACCACAGAGGTATTTCAAACTTTACAGTTCATTTCAGCTTCGCTTTACATTGTACTTTAAACAGTAGATAACAAACTGTATATCCCATTGTTTGCAGATCCCTTGGCAGCCCTGGGCTCCGTTGCCTGACACAGTGAGGGAGCAGTATGCGGGTGCTCGGGAGATTGTCCGGTTCAGGATTTTATTAGAGGGTCTGTTCTGCCGAGTTTGGTATCTGGGTGAGTGCTTCCTGCGCCAGACCCTCGGCTTACCAGAGCAGATAGTTCCGAGTCCACCTCCTATCCATATAAGGCATATCGGGAGGTACACCTTGGAGGAGATGATGGATTTCACGATAGGCTGGGATTTTGACCCCTTCAGAGGCAAGGACGACTACACCGAGTTCATCCAGGCTTATCTGATGCGGCCTCTGATCGGTGCTCGCTGAGTCAAGAGAGAGAGGCCTGTAGCACCAGTGGCAGGAGCAGGAGCATCGAGGGCGACTCAGGCCCGTAGCAGGAGTGGGTCCCGGATGGGACAGGCTGTCGAGTGGCCAGAGCTACCCACTACCATGACATGCCAAGGACAGGGTGGGGAGACCTATCAGATATCCATCGCTCCTCCTCCGGCTGATCATGAGCTTGTTGGAGTTCGCGGCTTGACCCCGGTATGTACTATACTTTGCATTCTGTACAGTCATTTCATTTCATTTGATATTCCGTAGAATACTAAATACTTCAACACTTTTGTAAGCTTCGATTGAGTACACTACTCAGTCTTTGGAGCTGACGGCCTTAGTGATGGGGATGCTGCAGCGGAGCATAGACCTGCTCACCATCTATGAGATTCCGGTGAGTTCTTTCAATCTCAGTTTCAAAACCCTGCACATCTGTTCCATACTGATCTGGAGCATCGTATTATCAATACGGCACTTGATACACTGTAACTCACATACTGCTGACGGCATTCATATACTATACTCACACATTGTATTCGGTATTCATACCCTGTTTTGCATAGCATAAATGATGCATTTGCCATTTGTTCTTTTCAGGTCCCATTCCAGATACCGGCCGCAGGGAGTGCTCCAGCTGGGCCTTCTGTACCTGCTCGAGGAGGAGGGGGAGTCAGGCGGGGGATGACGATACACAGCCGAGGCAGACACAGGCGTGCTTGTGCTGAGAGTAGTTCACAGGAGCCATCCCCCGATGATTCTGACGAGGAGGCAGCATCATTGCAGGGTGAGGCTGGAGACAACTCAGACAGCAGAGATGACGACGGCGATCCTGGACCTTCGTCCAGGAAGAGGACCAGGACGGACTCTCGCGCTTGAGGCGACCGATGCCGATCCATACATTTTTTATGCTTTTCTTTTTTTTTTTTGCTTTATTTTTGTTTTTACTAGTAGTTTTGCACATTGTACTGCGTTAGGCACGTTTTGTTTTCTTCAAAACTATGCACTTTTTGCAGGAGAAAATATGATGAAATGAAACAGCTGTTTTGTTAAAAAAGTGTTACATTTGTACATTCGGAGCATCACATCGCATTACATAACAATGTAAATGAGATTGAACTTTGTTTTGAAAACTAAACACTCGAATTGCATTAATCAGGTAGTGAACCGACTAATAACAAAACAACTCGATAAGCAAAACAAAGAACTTGACAAGCTAACCAAATGTAAATACAACTCGATAAGCAAAAAAAAAGACTTAAAGAATGGAAAATACAACTCGATAAGCAAATGTACAACAACTCGATAAACAAATTGCCGTAACACAGGCGCGACTTCTCAAAATCGACACCGGAAGGCATTGGAAATGGAACCAATCACAAGTTCTCAGCATATTCAACACATGGATAGCTCAGAGATGAAGAGGAGAGGCCAACGGCCAAAGGAATAGGCCATCGGCCACAAGAAATGGCCATCGGCCATCATTACTACCCGATCGGCCAAAAAAGATGGTCGGTCGGCACTCTTTTTGGCTGATTGGCCAAAAATGGCAAGCACCTCCAGAATGCTGACACATGTCTTCCACTTAACACCTTATCCTCTACAAAAGCCTCAACTTCATAGTTTTCTCCATTTCATCTCAGTTTTTGCACCAAATGGAGGCATATCTTGTCCAAAATCTCACAAATTGGATTGCCAACTTGGATGGCTCGGAAAAGCTGAATTTCTGGGGCTTTGGCATAAATGCACTATTCACTTTGAGTCACACCCCGCTGCATTTTCCGTTCCTCCATGCCGCGGCAAGGTTTTGGAATCCGATGACACGCGTCTTTAGCTTCAGCGGACAAGAGATGTGTCCTACTTTTGAGGATTTCCAAGCTTTAATGGAATTCGAACGCGATGAAGAAATCTTGCCTCAACTCCACTTCGGCCGCATCCAAGCCTTAGGACGGATGTGTGGCCTTACTTTGCATGATGCTCGGTCATTGATTCACGACAAAGAGCTAGACATTCCACGCTTGGTTCGTCAGTTTTCTGATGCCGGTGACCGTGGCGACCATCATTGGCAGGGTTATCGGCGACATGCGCTTTGCTTGTGCATGCTGTCTCACTTCTTGCTTGCTCCAAGCTCCGGTGGGTTTAGCACTCGTTTGATTGAGGTCGCCGAGGGCTTGAAAGAGGGCAAAAGCTGCATCGCCATGATGCTAGTCGAGACATTGATGGGTTTGGACGCTTTTCATCGCTGGGAGATGACTAGATTTGCGGGGAGTCCACTACTATTGCAGGTAATGTTTCCCACCCTATCTCACATATAATTCTCACATCACTTGGCTCTCAGGCTCAGTTTTTTCTCTCAAAACCCTATTTCTCACTTTTTCCCTCAACGCACACCTCTCTATTTTTTAATCTCTCATTTTCTATCCCTCCCTAGGTATGGTTGATGGACAAATTGAGAGTGGTGGAATCATGTCTGGCATATTCAGCTCGCAGCTATTTCTTCCGGCGACGTCCAGCCGATGCCCCGGATGAGGGATGGTGGTGCAACTGGATGTGCAGTTTGTTCGCGGACCACATTGCTTGGCGCTGCCCCTGGTTTAATTTACCGGCAATGAGCTACAACATGACTCGCCAGCCCGAGATTCAGTTGATTGGCCTGACACACTGTGTCTTTTACTTTCCGTTCCGATTTCGGCGCCAGTTCGGACATGATCAAATTTGCCCGGCAGGGGTGATAGAGTACCCTGCTACATTTCCGATCCGAGGCGGGCAGCTAGCTCAGTATGCCACGACATGGAGGATGAGAGAGCTTCTGGCCCCCGCTTCCACTTTCAGTTGCACCCTCTCTAATGAGTGCATAGGTTGGCTCAATGAAAAGGCACAGGTAGGGCCCACTTTGGCATCAGAGGCTTCGACCAGCTCTAGGAGGGGAAACAGGAACACCTGACTATGCCCCGAATTTATTTGCTTTAATCAGAAATTTCAAGTTTTCTTTATGAATGTAATGAAAAACAACTTCAATTTGTATTCAAGAGTAGAATAACTCTGTATTGAAATCAATGAAATTGAAGGTTGTGGGTACTGAAATTTTTTCGTTTGGTCCAAAAATGGTCTAAGTTGTAAAAAGATTAATTTGAGCAAAATCAACTTTTATTAAAACTTTTCAAAACCATTTTCGATATGGATCACAACTGGACACGCTCGAGATCTATCACTGAGATGCACAACCCCGGATCCCAGCAACTGGAAAGTTGCCCGTAGTTTGAATATCACTGTACTGGAGATCACAACCAAGCTCTTGAATGTAGAATAGATGAAGATGACCAAACATGATCACATGGACAAAGTTGATCGAGGAAATGTTTATGGCTGGACTTCAAGATGAAGTTGCCTACGTATCCCAAAGATGGAAATCAAGCCTTACGTAGTTCGGCTTTGGTTCACTCGTGTATTAACTCTCTCCTTTTGCGCTCTAACTTTTGCCAAGGCCGCTCTTTTTGGGTTTTCAACCTTGCGAGCTCAGTTTTTATAATTTCAAATTTTTTCAATGCTCTAACTTTTGCCTAGGTCGCCCTTTCGAGTTTTCGACCTGGCGAGCCTCTCAGGGAAAGTATTTCTTCAACTTGTCCATGTTGATTGGTTGGGAGAACTCTAGGCCATCTAGGTCCATCAGAACGACAGCTCCACCCGACCAGATAGACTTGATGATGTAAAGGCCCGTCCAATTTGGTCTGAACTTGCCCCTAGGGTCGTAGATGGGAGCTCGGTTGTCTTTGAGCCCTAAATCTCCTTCTTTCAAATTCCTGGACTTAACCTTCTTGTTAAAAGCTCTAGCAATTCTCCGTTGATGACCCTGAACATGGTATAGTGCTTTTAGCCTTCTTTCATCAAAGAGCATGAGTTTTTCGAACCTGCTTTGCTGCCAATTTGCCTCGGCTATCTGACACTCAGCTAGTACTCGTAATGACGAAACTTCAATTTCGATAGGCAGAACAGGCTCCATCCCATAAACCAAGGAATACGGAGTTGCTCCCCTGTAGACACCCCATTTTTGACCGCCCTTAAGACTTAGGCACTACTGATGGTTTACTTGGTAGAGAAAGGTGTGCAAGGCAAAGGTTCAGTTTCTTCGGCAAGGAGAAAGTCAAATCTCAACTTCATACCCCTTTTGGACCGAAACAATCTTGATCAAAAGATTTTGGACCTTGAAACCCTCTCTTTCAAAATGTTTTGAAAATAAAGTTCCTACGATGTTCCGACGCTCGCATTTCGTTAAATGTTGTGCTTTTTGGTAAACTGAGCAAGAACAAAGTGGAAATGAATGAAAGAGATATGAGATCTTTGAAAAATCTTTCAAAACACCTTACTTAGGGGTTTGGAGTTGATGAAAAGAAGAGAAGGGGGAAGAAACCCAGTTGGGGGAGAAAATGGGCATGAACCGTTAAGAGAAGAACGAGCAGTCCTCGCTGAATCAGGCCTATTCATTTGCATACTTGGATTTCAGCTATGAGGCCACCACCATTGGAAATATTACTTCCAGGGCTTCATTTTCCACTCAAGAATCTCCTAAAGCCAAGTCCGGATGGGGGAGATATGGTTGATTGAAGTAGGGCATCACTCCGATTGGACCGAATCGGCGTGACTTCACCAAAATAGGCATAACTTTTTCCACAGGAAGAATTTTGATACAAGGCTGGTGCCATTGGAAAGCTAACTTCTGGGGTTTCAATTTGGACACCTGGTTGACAACTTTTGGACTTCCCAATCATTGGCCGACCACCTTTCTTTCCGGAAGACCAATTTTTTGTCCTTAAAAACCAGAAAACGTAGCAGGCCGACCAGAAAAGGTGGTCGGCCGACCACCTGAACCTTTTGACCTGGTCGGCCGACCAGGGAAAGTGGTCAGCCGACCACCTGAACAGGTCAGCCAGCTTTCTCCTTTTTTGTCTCAATGAGTTGAAGCGCACTGTGCCAGCTGGAAGCCTCAGAATGCATCCACCATACACGTGTATGGAGGATGTTTAAGCTAGCTTTTAAGCTTCTTGTAGAAGCTTTAGACCTTCTCCTCTATAAAGGAAAGGGCCCTCTTCCATTGCTAGGGTTCAGAACCTGTTTTGAGCACACATACACTTTCCCTCCATATCTCTATATTCCAAGCTCCAAAAACCCTTGTTCTTGGTCCCATTGCACTACACGTCCAAGCACAACACCTCCATTATCAACCTAAGCACCTAGGAGCTCATTTTCAGAGGTTGGAGAGTTCCTATTTGGGTCCAGAAGCTGCTGGCCCTCTGCTCTACAAGGGTAAGACACTAGTTCCCTCTTTTGGCCCTTATTTTGCTTCATTGTTTAGCCTTACTTGCAAGTATTTTTGCGTTTCTTCATAAAATTAAAAAAAATTTATTTTGAGCTTATAAACATGTTTGTTTAAGGTCATTTTTCTGTTGGGGGTCATCTACCCCCTTGCATGCTTCATTTCCTCTTGTTTTGAGCTATGCATTAGAGCATTTGCGTTGCCCTTGGTTTGGCCTTTTAGCCACTGAAATCCAGCGGATTTTCAGTGGCTAACATGTGTTTTTGAGCCTTAAAATCAGAGAGGGGTGACCCTCTCACCCCTTGTTTTGTTTACTAGCTTTCTTGGCCTTACAAAGAAGCCCCCATTTGCATGTTTTGAAGCCGTGTTTCAGGCCACTTTTTGTGAGTTTTGTGACCTGCATGAACTCTGTCCAGAGCCCATTTTTCCATATAAAGTGTCTATTATGCATGTGTAGAGCAATCCTATTCAAGGCCTTTCAAAGGGGCTTTCACTTGCATGCTTCCTAGACTAATTTTAGAACCATTTTGGTGAGTTTTACGGTCCTCATAACCTCTGCCCAGAGGTGGTTTTTCCATTTTGTATGTCTATCTTATACGTGTAGAACAACCTCTTGCATGGCCCTTCAAAGGAGCAATTCATTCTTGCATGTGTTGACTGACTTCCAGTGGTTATTTGGGCATATTTTGGCATGGCATACTTTTGTTTTTTGTTGGTTTGGTGAGCCCTCATATGCTTCATATACGTGTAGTGTAAATCATAGTTCACAACCTTACTTCGCGTGCTTTGTTGACCCTTCATGTTAGCACTTTTGGCCATGCCTTAAACTGATATTGTGCTTATTTTGGACTGCCCTAGCTCTATTTTTGGGTCTCATGATTGAATGATATTTGTTTTGCATGCTTGTAGTTCAATACCCATGCTTAACTTTGAGTTTTGAGGTCTATTCCATGCATATACTGAGGTGTGTTCATGTTTTGGGCCCATTATACATCATATTTCAGAGCTTGTTTGAATGCCATATTGCCATGTTTTGTACTCTTTAAATGTGTTCGAGAGTCGGGCTTGTATGCCTCATTTACCGACCATTGAACGAGCTCCATTTCTTTGCATTCCGAGCCATCATTTTAGGTCATTTCCCCTCTATTTCAGACCTGCCTAGGGTCTGTTTGGGCTTGGTTTTTCCATTCGTGCATTGCTTTATGTACCTCTAGTGTAATCCGCTTCACTAGTTTCGGTATTCGAGCCATCTAGCTTGCATTGTGTGACATATTTTCATGATTCGGAACCATTGCACATCATGTTTCAGAGCTGGAAATTGCATGTTTGTAGGCCATCTTTCATCCCTTGCCATGTTTTGGTAGAGTGGCATTTGATGCCTTAGGTTCGGTCCATTGCATTTGTGCAAGTTTGCATGTATTTCAGTTGTCTCATTTTCCTCATATGGCTACTGATGTGAGTGTGGCTGAGGTCCACTCATATTGGTGTAAGTCCACCTTGCATTGTGTATGCCATGTTACAATGTGTTGTGCATGTTATGTTGTTTTAGGCATTGTGTATGCCATCTCATTTCCCTGCATTGCGTATGCTAGGTTGTTAGTCGCATTGTGTATGCCATATGGTTCGTAGCATTGTGTATGCTAGTAGCATGTTCGCATCTCATCCTTGCATGTTTGCACGATTAGGTCGCATTGCATTAGGATTGCATGCTAGTTGCATTTGTGCATGTCATGCCATCCTTATTTGTTGCATTGTGTTTGGAGTAGGGTTTAGTCCAAACACGGGAAACGAGGGATGTTTCATATTCCAAGTGATGAAACGTGCCTTGATTCTTGGTCGCCAACACTCTTGACTACCCATGATAGAGTTGTTGGCTTTACATGCTTATATATGTATTCATTTCATATTGAGTCGTGCAATTTGACTCCTCGGCCATCATGCATCGAGATGCGTGATTGATGGCACGAGGATCGAGGACTACACTCCCTAGAGCTTGTGCAATGACGGGGAGAGTGGTCATGCACACATTTGTCAAAAATACATTGCCTTTTCTCTCTCTTGCCTTTGTTGCAGAAAAAACCAAAAACCAGAGGCAGAAAGTGGTCGGCCGACCAGGTTTTCTGGCAGGCCGACCACCTTTTTTGGTTTCCACCACAAAGGGTGGTCGACAGGTGTTTCCCAAGCCAATAGCTGGTCGGCACCCTTCCCGGGGTGGAGTTTCAGCCTCTTAGAGCCTTGTGCAAATTTCTAAAATCAGTTGCAAACAAAGGCGAGACAAGGCATCGCGATGGAATTTCTCGACGAGGCGACTCGAGCATGCATGCATCCATCGTCACCCAAAACAGAGCCGAGGCAGTCACATTCATGTAGTTTACATGCTTACTTAGCTAGTTTGTTAATTGGTTAATGTTGTATAATAATAAGCTGCAGTTGTTATTTATTCGGACAGTATTATTTATTCGGACCCCTCGAGTGGGGGACACTGTTGTAATAAGTGTGCATGTGTGTGATACGTCTTTGTTCCTTTTATTTACCAGCTTATGATGGTTAGATTAGGATATGTTTCAATTAGCATACTTATGCTCGCATGTTTGCATTCATTCATCTGTCTTACATGCACTGGGCTCGACGCATCATACTAACTGCATTGTATTTCAATTCCGAGTTGAATACGTGTTAATTGTAGCATTTCACATGCCATTGTAGAATAGCCGAGCCTACTATAGTTGCATTTTGCATGTGTTGCATTAGGCATTTCTGTATAGTTAGGATCATGCATGGATTTCTAACATAGCTTTTGTTTTGGCTTGAAGTACTCGGTAAGTTTTATGCTTTAGCATCCTTGAATGCGTGTGAGTGACTGCCATGATAGCATGCTTACCATGAGGCTATTTGCTTATGTGATATACCTGCCTGAATGCCTGTGGGTGAAGGTTGGATTATCTGAATTGGAATAATGCATTGACTGTGAGTTTTAAGCCCACTAGATAGTGGCAACACTATGTTTTCTAAGCCCACCCGAGGGTGGCAAAATCTGCATTTTAAGCCTACTTGGGAGTAGCAAACCGCTTTCAAAAACAAACATGAGATGTGTTGTTCCAATTCAGGCGATCCAGTCTATACTTGTATGCTTTGTGCATCACGTAGTAAATCTAGGCTAATAACCGGAATAAGAGCACATAATGTTTTCAAAACTCGATATCATGGTTAGTTGAGGTCGATCTTTGATCAGGCTAGCGGGGGTGCTCACGAAGTGACCTTCCCTAATCGTACCCAAGTTCCCGAGCCGAGGTAACTTTGGTGATGACGGACACGTGGCTTTAGGCAAACGAGTCAGGGTTTCCTAAATTTCCCAAAATAAAATATTTAGGTGACGACTCTGTATCTGGAAAAGCTGTCCATGTTTGGCACTTCTTTTAGAAAAATCTGTTTTCAAAAATGATTTGCCAGATTTGGACTCTTTGATGATTCATCGGTCTTGCATTACACTCTGCGAGATTAGATACAGGAGCGTGACATTTGAGTCTGAACTGTAGTAAGCCCAATGAACAAAACGGGGGGGATTTCCCTCCCAGGACGCTCGGGGACGTCTACAGTTTCTGGCGACTCCGCTGGGGAGTTAGACAACTTGACTCGAACTCGTGATATCTGGTTTTGACTACACTTGTGTGTTTTTTGCATTGCATTTGCATTGGTGCGCCTAGGACACCGTGTTTACCGTATGCTATTCCTGAACGGTTTGCCGGAGGCTCGCTTCGAGAAGCGTGCCATAAGGCTGACCGGTTGCGGGCTCTGCCACGACGGGAACACAAACCCCGATTTTACCGGGGCACCCTTTTTGACCATTCGACCTAGTGCATATTCGGAATCCAGAGTGACGATTCCAAGCTAGCACAGGTTACTTACCCGATCATAGGTTGTTTGAAACCGCTGCGTGCATAGTGAAACCCTAGCTCCTGACAAAATAGGACAGGGAAACCCTACCGTAACATAGGGGTGTTTTGGTTCTCGCTTGCTTGCTATGTGCTTTTAGAGTGTGCCTCTACAAGAATGCATGTATCAGTGTGCAAGTTTGAGTATCAAGCCTGAGGGCACCAATATTTGGGAATTAGTTTTACCTAAGGGTATCAGTTTACAGGCAAAATTTGGGGCAGAATTCAGTAGAGGGCACAGTCATTCTGCTATGCTCATATCTATTTTGGTGAAATTAGGTTGAGATGCTCTCTGTTTTCTTTTTTGCTAGGCGTAGTCCTAGAACCATAGCCTCCGAAGGCTCTGATATCTCCCGGGTACATTGGACTAGTGCTGATAGACTTTGTTAGGTCAGAGATTCAATTCAAGGGCCACCAGTATTCTTTTGCTGAGGCAAGGCAAAGAAAGGCCAGTCAGGGCTCACCAGTTCATCTGATCCGTCAGTCGCCAGTCACATCACCTTTGTTCAGACTCAGCAGACTGTGATGGCACAGGGTTCGGAAGAATTTGTGGCCGTGATAGCAGTGGTAAATCAGGGAACTACCATGCAGGCTAAGACCAGTATTGAAACGCAACACCCATCTGGGGTATCTGCCTCACATCCAGCTTTGGGACCCCAGCCGAACTTTGACCCACTTCTGCTAGCTGAAGATTTGCAGGGTCCAGATCCTCGAGAAGGGTTGGCTCAAGCACGAGTTTTCAGACCCTCGGTGTAGCCTAATGGGAGGCTTTATCCCCTTGATGCTAATGACCTCGATCCGACTGCGGTGAAAATTGCAAACCTTGAGAAACAATTCAAAAAGGTACAGGGCCTTAACTCCATTCCTGACATTGAGGATGGGTACACCGAGGCTTTCGTACGGCTCCCAGACAGATTCAAAATGCCACATATTGACTGTTTCGACGGGCCTGGAGATCCTATGGTACATATCCGGCTTTTCTTGGATATCCTGAAGCCAATGGGTCCGACTAAGCCACAGAAACTCTCTCTGTATGGAAGAACCCTGTCGGGTGTGGCAGCCGCTTGGTACGCCAAGTTGGAGAATATAGTGAAGCAAAACTGGGAAGAATTGGCTGAGGGCTTTGTTGATCAGTATTCTTACAATACCCAAGTTGAAATGACCATCCAAGAGCTTGAAGCAACCTGCCAGAACCCAACAGAGCCTTTTGTGGAGTTTGTTGCGAGGTGGAGAGCAAAGGCAGCACAGATGACAGATTGCCGCCCTTCTGAGAGGGATCAAGTGCAGATGATGATGCGAAACCTTGAGCATGATATGTTGCAAAAGTTGATAGTCGCTCCGTTATTCACTTTCAAAAGTTTGCATGAACTAGGGGTTCAGATCGAGAATGCGTTCAACAGTGGGATCATTCCCAGAACAAGTGAACCGACAAGGAGGGTGATTTCAGGGAGTACCAATGCTGGTAGTAGCGCTATTCCCAAACCCACCGAAATCAATACAGTTGCCACAGCCAACCCTTTTGCCAAACCAAGCCTATAAACCGCCGGCCCAGCCCGAGCTCAGGGCAGAACTTTCACCCCTCTCTATATGAGCCTGACTAGCACACTAAAAATCTTGATGGAAAGAGGGTATCTCAAACCCCTCGATCCTCAACCTCTGCCTGACCCACTCCCAGCCAGACATAACCCCTCCAAGTACTGTGTGTACCATCAGCAGTGCGGTCATGGCACCGACCGTTGCTACCACCTTCGTCACGAGGTCCAAAATCTCATCGACAATCGGACGATAGCTCCACCTTCAGACCCCATTGACCAAACATCTCCTGCCTACCTCAATCTCATCTATATACTGCCATCCACCTATGACCCCAACATATACATCACCTCGGCCCATCTATCCAAGCCTGAGGTGTTCATTCCAGAAAGCATGGACTTATACATGATGGATGCACCTGGATCCCAGTCATCTCAAACCCGTGAGCCCACTACTTCTGAGCTAAAGAGAATGATCGAAGATCTTCAGAGAACTGTGACAAATCTGGCCTCCGAGACATTGGCTCCCTCATCGACCACATCACATACCAGGAATTTCATTACAAAAGGCTCCCCAATCTTGGGACTGGCTGCATTTGAAGAAAGCCAAACCCTTGGCAAAGGGGCAGCAGGTGGTAAGAACAAGGTAGGGGCAGGCATTGGTCCCTATGAACACCTTTAACGGGCTGTGGAGGCTTTGAAAGCCGAAGGGTTAAACAAACAACAAGTACTCGCAGTTGTTGCAAAGATTGTGGAGGATACTTTCGTCACTCAGAATGAGAGCAGTTCGAAACAAGGGAAAAGCCGAGAGAAGGATCATCGTACCAGAAATGATCTTTTGAGCTCTAATCTTGCCCTCGGAAGAGATTGGCAAACCAGGCCAGCACCTGCCAATCCCTTTGCTGGTGCGTCTAGCAAAAATCCAGAAACTTTGAAGTACCAACCTCGAGGTCAGAGGGTCTTCCATGCCCTCTATATGCCTTTATCCAAAGCTCTCCAAATCCTTGTTGGACAAGGCCATCTTAAACCCCCTGAGCCTCGGCCTCAGCCTCTCCTGAATCCTCTTCCGGCTACGCATGATGCTGCCCAGTACTGTGCCTTCCATCAACAAACCGGTCATGGCACCGACAATTGCTTTCGTCTTCACCATGAAGTGCAAGATTTGATTGACAACGGGGTCATTCCCGCGCCAAGCTCGGCAAAGTCTATCGGCACTAGATCGGTGAACTTAGGGGATAATGCGAACATGTGATCAGGGGATGAACCACCTGCGGACGGCACTCAGTTTACTCCAGATGTGGCGTATAGCACGCACTGTTTTAAGCATTTGTGAATGCTGGTTTTTGTACTTTCTGACTCGGGTATTGAGTCAGTTTTATTATGTCGTTTAGAGTCAGTCCCATTGTGTAGAGTCAGTCTTTTTATACTGAGTCAGTTGGGTCTGTCTTGTTGTATCGAGTCAGTCCTGTTTTGTTAGAGTCGGGTGATTCTGGGGATGTTACCTCGGATATCACTATTTTGTTTTGTGTTTGTCTTTTCACTTTCTTTGGGTCTGTTTCTACCTTAGAGCCAGTAATGCCAACAGATTTGAATGAACATCAGTGATTTTAACATTCTTGTGTTCACTTCTGCCTTGTGCCAGTTGTGCCAGAAGTTTGAATGAAACGACGATGCTTTTCACCTGCTTTTCTGTGCTTTCAAAATCATTGCATTGACCTAAGTTTTTTCAAAACTTTTTGAATATTGTGATGAAAACAAAGAGGGAGGAATTCCTCGGATTTTGCAAAATTTGATCAACTGAGAGAAAGAGAGACGTGCTAAACCCTTAATGAATGAAATCATGCTTGTTAATGTGAGTATTGAGAAGGATCTTGGCTTGATCCAGATTGGTCCTACACTATTTTCAGTGCAAGCGATTAGTCGCTTTCTTAAAAGGTTTCAAAAATGTTTTGCGCCGTCCTACGAAGACCTGTGTGGGATCGCTCTTGAGATTGTGTAGCCTAGGATCGCTCTCAGTCTCGAGACTTGACCCCTTGCTTTTGAAACTTGAACTTACATTCAGAATGTTCAACGGTCAACCACCATGTAAGGCCTGTGTGGCCGAATCAGAAGCGCCCCTCGAACTAGGGGCATGAAAGTCAGATCAAGAAGATCAGTTGTCATCAAAAGGAGCTTGCAAAGCTAGATCAGAAGCACCCCTCGAACTCGGGGCAAAAGATGCCAGATTGTGCTCGAAGAGCCGAAGATGGATCATTCCACAAATCAATGAAGATCGACAAGAATGCCAAACCCCAGAAGGGAGGAAAGAAGGAGACATTGCTGAAGGACAACCGAGTTCCTATCCACAACACTAGGGGCAAATTCACCGTCCATTGGATGGACTTCTACATCATCAACGAACAGCAGCCGTTCTCCTGGATTCAGATGACTTCAAGATCTCAAACCATTCAACATGGACAAAGCTACACTTTTACCCTTGAGAGGCTTGCTGGGCCGAAAACCCGGAAGGGCGACCTAGGCAAAAGTTAGAGCAAGAAAAAGAAAAAAAGAACAAAGAAAAAGAAAAGAACAAAGAAAAAGAAAAGAAAAGAAAAGAAGAAAAAATGAAGAAAATGAAAAGAAAATATGAAAAAGAAAAGAAAAGGACAAAAAGAATTGAAAAGAAGAAAAACAGAGCTCGCAAGGTTGAAAACCTGGAAGGGCGGCCTTGGCAAAAGTTAGAGCGCAAAAGGAGAGGTTAATACCCAAGTGTACCTTAACCCCGAACTACGTAAGGCTTGATTCCCATCTTTGGGATACGTAGGCAACTTCATTCTGAAGTCCAGCCGCAAACACTTCTACAATTCATTGTGTCCATGTAATGGTTTTTGATCGTCTTTGCCTTCTTTGTATCCGAGAGTTCGGTTGTGATTGTCACTCTAAGGACTGATTGCAATGTGCTATGGCACTATCGAAACAAGAGGCAACTTTCCGTTGCCATTCAATGCGCTGCGGTGCCATTCAAACACGGGGCAACTTTCCGTTGCCATGCAGCTCTCTTCGAGCAAGGGGCAATTTTCCATTGTTATGGATCCAAGGTTGCTCATCTCAAAAGTAGGTTCCGTGCTCGTTGAGCAGTGGTTGATTTGCAAAAATAGTTTTTGAGATTTTTTTTTACTGAGATTGACTAATTCTCTCGAAAATTGTCCCATTTTTTTCAAAACTGGACAATTTCTTGGACCAAAAAAAGGAAAAATTTTCAGTGCTCATAACCTAGCTTGCATGATTTTAAATCAGAAAATCGAACAAGCATGTTAATTTAACTCTCATATTGGTCAAATTGTTTTAGTAGAATACCAAAACAAAAATGGTCAAAATGATGAACTAGGGGTACAGTTGAGTCTGGCTTCCTGTCTTTTCCCCGTTGTCAATGCATTTGCCAGAAAGGGCACCATACTTGCCAAGAAGGGCACTCTTCCTGCCAGAAAAGGGCACAACTGAAGCTAACAACAAAAGGCTGAAAGCTCTCTCATCCTCCAAGCAACGAGGTATCAGGCCATGTACAAAGCATGAATTGGAATGGATCAAGATTTTTCACTCCCTCATCTGGACGGATCTAACCACGTCCAAACTCCCCGGTAGAGCATCGACAGCCGATGTCAACTGCAGATTCGCTACACGCTCAGTTGCAGCGCAACCCCTCTATGGGACGAACTCACTAACTGCGCGCAAAAAAAGAAGAATCTAGTTGAATGCTAGGGGCAAGAGCCCGTAATTTTTTGTTTATCCATCAACCACTCATGGGAGGGATAAAAAATGAGAGATTGAAGAATAGAGAGATGTGCGCTGAGAGAAAAAGTGGGAAAAGGGTTTTATGAGAAAAGCCGAGCCTGAGAGCCGAGTGATGTGAGAATCACAAATAAGAAATGGTGGGAAACAATACCCGGAGGAACTGGCTCCTCGTGCACCGAGAGGTCTCTTGCCTTTGTAACGCAGCTGCGTGTTGTGTTTATGCGTTTTTGTTTGTCTTGATTCTTGTTTTGAGTCGTTTGAGTGTCAACAGATGTTTAGGTCATTTTACCTTGTTTTTCCTTTGTTGAGTTGTGTTTAGGTTGTTCTACCTTTCTTTTCCATTGTTGAGTCATTTTGGCTGTGGTCAGTTGTAGGATCAATACCCAGTTGAGAACCCTTTTCTCATTTCAATTTCAAAAATTGTTTTGTGCTCAGAGTGCCGTGTCGTTCTCCACATTTGTGCAAAACAGGATTGGTTCTTTCATAAAGCCGCAGGGTTCAACCCGGGTCCTATCAGAATAGTAAAACAAGGACCTATCTGAAGCTATTTAGGTTCCGGACTGCAAAGCAAAAGAAAAGAGGGAAAATTTGGAGCATCTTAGCATGTTTCAACTTTAGCAAAATCCGAGACTGCATTCTAGGTGCACCTTCTCAGGCCTCGCCGTTTCTCTGGAGTATGAGTGTATCTCGACCCCAAGTGTAAGCCTGCTTCAAGTCAGAATGGCAGTCCAAGCAGCACCCGAGGGTTTCATATGCAGATGTTATCTCTCGCCAATATGAACAGGGTGTGCTCTTTTTGAGCTGAGTGTGTTGCGAAGTCCTCTAAGAGGCAAATCAGAGCACCAGAGTACATATTTGATGCTCCTCTATTGCATAGAATGTGAACTTTCATATACACTGTTGTTGCATGCGTGCCGCACATCGTTATGATCCATGCATAGAATATGCTTGCTTTCGATTCCGCATAGAATATGCTTTGCTTGTCTCATACATAGAATATGCTTTCAATATTCCATAGAATGTGCTTCCATACTTGCATAGAAAATGCTCGTATCTGTTGCGTAGAAAATGCCCCCATACTTGCATAGAAGATGCATTTTATCGCACTGTCTTGTGCACTTACACTTTGTATCTCACTAGCACTGTCTTGTGCATCTTGTGGTTGTATCTCACTTATCTTGTGCATTGCATATCACTCGCGCTGTTTAGCGTATCGCACTGTTTAGTGCATTTCAAATCACTCGCGCTGTTTAGCGTATCGCACTGTTTAGTGCATTTCAAATCACTCGCGCTGTTTAGCGTATTGCACTGTTTAGTGCATTTCAAATCAATCGCGCTGTTTGGCCTATCGCACTGTTTAGTGCATTTCAAATCACTCGCGCTGTTTAGCGTATCGCACAGTTTTGTGCATTTCAAATCACTCGCGCTATTTAGCGTATCGCACTGTTAGTGCATTTCAAATCAATCGTGCTGTTTAGCGTATCGCACTATTTTGTGCAGTTTACATTCGCCCTATTTTGCGCATTGCACTGTTTTGTGCAGTTTACATTCGCGCTATTTTGCGCACCTCAATCGCACTGTTTTGTGCAGTTTACATTCGCGCTATTTTGCGCATTGCACTGTTTTGTGCAATTTACATTTGCGCTATTTTGCGCATTGCACTGTTTTGTGCAGTTTACATTCGCGCTATTTTACGCATCGCACCGTTTTGTGCAGTTTATCATTCACGTTATTTTGCGCACCTCAATCTCACTGTCCTGTGCATTACATTTATTCGCACTATTTTGCGCACCTCAATCGCACTGTCTTGTGCTTTGCATATCACATCGCGCTATTTTGCACACCTTTCCACACTTGTTAGTGCATTGCATCGCTCTATCTTGCGCACCTTATCTGTATCGCACTGATTTTGTGCATTCACCGTGCTCGTACTGTTTTGTACACCTTTAGCATCGCACTATTTTGTGCATCTATTTAGCACTGTTTTGTGCATTCACTCTACATCGCACTGTCTTGTGCACATTGTATTTTTGTATCATTCGCACTATCTTGCGCACTCCCTAGTCCAGGAGACCTTAAATCCTCTGGTCTAGGAGACCTTAAATCCTGCATCTTCATTCGCACTGTCTTGTGCACTTTCTGGTCTAGGAGACCTTAAATCCTCTAAAGGTGCAATTCCTTTGGTGTTTGTCATGCCTGAACGACTTCCGGTGGTCTGGTATAGCCACCTGCCTGTGTTTGTGGTGAGTTCCTAGGAGGCCACCTGAGATGGTGGAAACTAGAGCTCGAATGGCTCTTGCCTAGAACGCAAAGGTTCGGGATTTCCGAGACTAAAGTCTTGTTTAAATACCCAGAGGTATATCCTCGGCTTGAAGTCTGTATGGCAGCCCCATAGATTGAGATAGCATGTGTATGCACCTCAATTCTGGATACTGAACCAACCTAGTCTGTCACCCTGTTGGAGAATAGGGAAAGCTGCGACCATGGCCAGGGAGAAAAGTAGTTCCTGCGGTTCAACCAAGAAGAAGGGGAAGATTCCCACATTAGCATGAGGTAGGACATTGCTGAGGTAAGTCATTGCCGGTTGCCCCTGTAAGGTACCTTCCCTTCCTAGCTTTTACATTGCATTTTAGTTACTACATTGCATTGCATAAATCCTGAATTTTCAAACCGACTTCGCGTAGCGTATAAGTCCAATTTTTAAACCGGATTCGCGTAGCGTATAAGTCCACTTTTCAAACAGGCTTCGCGTAACATATAAGTCCAATTATCAAAATCTTCCTGAATAACATTTTGCATCCTGCCCCTGAACTACGCTGGTTTGATTCCTTGCAAAGGGATACGTAGGCAGCCTGCGGGCGCAACCATTTATCTATCTGTACTTTGTTTGTCCAAGTCTTCGGCTTTGTCAAAAATGAGTCGTCTCTGGGCTTTAACATTCACTCCCATCACTTCTTTACATCCGAGTTCTGTCAAAGAGGGCCAACTGTAGACACCCCATTTTTGACCACCCTTAAGACTTGGGCACTATTGATGGTTCACTTGGTGGAGAAAGGTGTGCAAGGCAAAGGTTCAGTTTCTTCGGCAAGAAGAGAGTCAAATCTCAACTTCACAATTCTTTTGGACCGAAACAATCTTGATCAAAAGATTTTGGACCTTGAAACCCTCTTTTTCAAAATGTTTTGAAAATAAAGTTCTTACGATGTTCCGACGCTCGCATTTCGTTAAATGTTGCGCTTTTCGGTAAACCGAGCAAGGACAAAGTGGAAATAAATGAAAGAGAGATGAGATCTTTGAAAAACCTTTCAAAACACCTTACTTAGGGGTTTGGAGTTGAAGAAAAGAAGAGAAGGGGGAAGAAACCCAGTTAGGGAAGAAAATGGGCATGAACCATTAAGAGAGAGACGAGCAGTCCTCGCTGAATCAGGCCTATTCATTTGCATACTTGGATTTCAGCTATAAGGCCACCACCATTGGAAATACTACTTCTGGGGCTTCATTTTTCACTAAAGAATCTCCTAAATCCAAGTCCGAACGGGGGAGATATGGTTGATTGAAGTAGGGCATCGCTCCGGTTGGACCGAATCTGCGCGGCTTCACCAAAACAGGCATAACGTTTTGCACAGGAGGAATTTTGATGCAAGGCTGGTGCCATTGGAAAGATAACTTCTGGGGCTTCAATTTGAACACCTGGTCGACCACTTTTGAACTACCCAATCATTGGCCGACCACCTTTCTTTCCGGAAGACCAATTTTTTGTCCTGAAAAAAAAGAAAAAGTAGCAGGCCGACCAGAAAAGGTGGTCGGCCGACCACCTGAACCTTTTGACCTGGTCAGCCGACCAAGGAAAGTGGTCAGACGACCACCTAAACTGGTCAGCCAGCTTTCTCTTTTTTTGTCTAAATGAGTTGAAGCCAGCTGTGCCAGCTGGAAGCCTCAGAATGCATCCTCCATACACGTGTATGGAGGATGTTTAACCTAGCTTTTAAGCTTCTTGGAGAAGCTTTAGACCTTCTCCTCTATAAAGGAAAGGGCCCTCTTCCATTGCTAGGGTTCAGAACCTGTTTTGAGCACACATACACTTTCCCTCCATATCTCTATATTCCAAGCTCCAAAAACCCTTGTTCTTGGTCCCATTGCACTACACCTCCAAGAAAAACACCTCCATTATCAACGTAAGCACCTAGGAGCTCATTTTTAGAGGTTGGAGAATTCCTATTTTGGTCCAGAAGCTGCTGGCCCTCTGCTCTACAAGGGTAAGACACTAGTTCCCTCTTTTGGCCCTTATTTTGCTTCATTGTTTAGCCTTACTTGTAAGCATTTTTGGGTTTTTTCATAAACTTAAAAAGTTTTTTTTTGAGCTTATAAACATGTTTGTTTAAGGTCATTTTTCTGTTGGGGATCATCTTCCCCCTTGCATGCTTCATTTCCTCTTGTTTTGAGCTATGCATTAGAGCATTTGTGTTGCCCTTGGTTTGGCCTTTTAGCCACTAAAATCCAGCGGATTTTCAGTGGCTAACATGTGTTTGTGAGCCTTAAAATCAGAGAGGGGTGACCCTCTCACCCCTTGTTTTGTTTACTAGCTTTTCTTGGCCCTACAAAGGAGCCCCCATTTGCATGTTTTGAAGCCATGTTTCAGACCACTTTTTGTGTGTTTTGTGACCTGCATGAACTCTGTCCGGAGCCCATTTTTCCATATAAAGTGTCTATTATGCATGTGTAGAGCAATCCTATTCAAGGCCTTTCAAAGGGGCTTTCACTTGCATGCTTCCTAGACTAATTTCAGGACCTTTTTGGTGAGTTTTAGGGTCCTCGTAACCTTTGTCCGGAGGTGGTTTTTCCATTTTTTATGTCTATCTTATATGTGTAGAACAACCTCTTGCATGGCCCTTCAAAGGAGCACTTCATTCTTGCATGTGTTGACTGAGTTCCAGTGGTTATTTGGGCATATTTTGGCATGGCATACTTCTTTTTTTGGTTGGTTGGTTTGGTGAGCCCTCATGTGCTTCATATACGTGTAGTGTAAATCATAGTTCACTACCTTACTTCGCATGCTTTGTTGACCCTTCATGTTAGCACTTTTGGCCATGCCTTAAACTGATATTGTGTGTATTTTGGACTGCCCTAGCTCTGTTTTTGGGTCTCATGATTGAATGATTTTGTTTTGCATGCTTATAGTTCAATACCCATGCTTAACTTTGAGTTTTGAGGTCCATTCCATGCATACACTGAGGTGTGTTCATGTTTTGGGCCCATTATGCATCATATTTTAGAGCTTGTTTGAATGCCATATTGCCATGTTTTGTACCCTTTAAATGTGTTCGAGAGTCGGGCTTGTATGCCTCATTTACCGACCATTGAATGAGCTCCATTTCTTTGCATTCCGAGCCATCATTTTAGGTCATTTTCCCACAGTTTCAGACCTACCTAGGGTCTATTTGGGGTTGGTTTTGCCATTCGTGCATGGCTTTATGTACCTCTAGTGTAATCCGCTTCACTAGTTTCGGTATTCAGGCCATCTAGCTTGCACTGTGTGACATATTTTCATGATTCAGAACCATTGCGCATCATGTTTCAGAGCTGGAAATTGCATGTTTGTAGACCATCTTTCATCCCTTGCCATGTTTTGGTAGAGTGGCATTTGATGCCTTAGGTTCAGTCCATTGCATTCATGCATGTTTGCATGTATTTCGGTTGTCTCATTTTCCTCATATGGCTACTGATGTGAGTGTGGCTGAGGTCCACTCATATTGGTGTAAGTCCACCTTGCATTGTGTATGCCATGTTACAATGTGTTGTGCATGTTATGTTGTTTTAGGCATTGTGTATGCCATCTCATTTCCTTGCATTGCGTATGCTAGGTTGTTAGTTGCATTGTGTATGCCATATGGTTCATAGCATTGTGTATGCTAGTAGCATGTTCGCATCTCATCCTTGCATGTTTGCACGATTAGGTCGCATTGCATTAGGATTGCATGCTTGTTGTATTTGTGCATGTCATGCCATCCTTATTTGTTGCATTGTGTTTGGAGTAGGGTTTAGTCCAAACACGAGAAACGAGGGACGTTTCGTATTCCAAGTGACGAAACATGTCTCGATTCTCGGTCGCCGACACTCTTGACTGTCCATGATAGAGTTGTTGGCTCCACTTGCTTATATGTACATTCATTTCATATTGAGTTATGCAATTCGACTCCTCGGCCATCATGCATCGAGATGCATGATTGATGGCACGAGGATTGAGGACTACACTCCCTAGAGCTTGTGCAATGACGAGGAGAGTGGTCATGCACACATTTGTTGAAAATACATTGCTTTTTCTCTGTCTTTCCTTTGTTGCAGAAAAAACCAGAAACCAGAGGCAGAAAGTGGTCGGCCGACCAGGTTTTCTGGCAGGCCGACCACTTTTTTTTGTTTTCACCACAAAGGTTGGTTGGCAGGTGTTTCCCAAGCCAATATCTGGTCGGCAGCCTTCCCAGGGTGGAGTTTCAGCCTCTTGGAGCCTTGTGCAAATTTCTAAAATCAGTTGCAAACAAAGGCGAGACACGGCATCGCGATGGAATTTCCCGACGAGGCGACTCGAGCAGGCATGCATCCATCGTCACCCAAAACAGAGCCGAGGCAGTCACATTCATGTAGTTTACATGCTTACTTAGCTAGTTTGTTAATTAGTTAATGTTGTGTAATAATAAGCTGTAGCTGTTATTTATTCAGACTGTATTATTTATTCGGACCCCTCGAGTGGGGGACAATGTTGTAATAAGTGTGCGTGTGTGTGATACGTCTTTCTCCCTTTTATTTACCAGCTTATGATGGTTAGATTAGGTCATGTTTCAATTAGCATACTTATGCTCGCATGTTTGCATTCATTCATCTGTCTTGCATGCATTGGGCTCGGCGCATCATACTAACTGCATTGTATTTCAATTTCGAGTTGAATACGTGTTAGTTGTAGCATTTCACATGCCATTGTAGAATAGCCGAGCCTACTATAGTTGCATTTTGCATGTATTGCATTAGGCTTTTCTGTATAGTTAGGATCATGCATGGATTTCTAACATAGCTTTTGTTTTGGCCTAGAGTACTCGGTAAGTTTTCTGCTTTAGCATCCTTGAATGCGTGTGAGTGACTGCCATGATAGCATGCTTACCATGAGACTATTTGCTTATGTGATATACCTGCCTGAATGCCTGTGGGTGAATGTTGGATTATCTGAATTGGAATAATGCATTGACTGTGAGTTTTAAGCCCACTAGATAGTGGCAAAACCATGTTTTCTAAGCCCACCCGAGGGTGGCAAAATCTGCATTTTAAGCCTACTTGGGAGTAGCAAACCGCTTTCAAAAACAAACAAGAGATGTGTTGTTCCAATTCAGGCGATCCAGTCTATACTTGTATGCTTTGTGCATCACGTAGTAAATCTAGGCTAATAACCGGAATAAGAGCACATAATGTTTTCAAAACTCGATATCATGGTTAGTTGAGGCCGATCTTTGATCAGGCGAGCGGGGGTGCTCACGAAGTGACCTTCCCCAATCGTACCCAAGTTCCCGAGCCGAGGCAACTTTGGTGATGACGGACACGTGGCTTTAGGCAAACGAGTCAGGGTTTCCTAAATTTCCCAAAATAAAATATTTAGGTGACGACTCTGTATCTGGCAAAGCAGTCCATATTTGGCACTTCTTTCAAAAAAATCTGTTTTCAAAAACGATTTGCCGGATTTGGACTCTTTGATGATTCATCGGTCTTGCATTGTACTCTGTGAGATTAGATACAGGACCGTAACATTTGAGTCCGAACTGTAGTAAGCCCAGTGAACAAAACTGGGGGGATTTCCCTCTCGGGACGTTCGGGGACGTCTACACTCCCGTAGAAGTTCGAATTGAAGTCCAGTAGCCCCACAAAGCAAATGGCAACTTATCTGGCTAGTCCCGGTAGGTTTCCACCATCTTCTGCAGAATGCGCTTGATGTTCTTGTTAGCGGCCTCAACAACTCTGTTGGTTTGTGGCCGATATGTAGATGACTTATGAAAAGCCACGTTGTATTTGTCCAACAAGTCGATCACTTCCTTCTTGAAGTGGGAACCATTATCTGAAATGATCTCGTTCGGGACCTCGTAGCGACAGATGATGTTGTTTCTGATGAACTTAGCAACATGCGATGCCTTCAACACTGCATAAGACTGGGCCTCAACCCACTTTGTAAAGTAGTCTATCACGACCAGAATGAACTCATGACCATTAGACCCCTTCGGAGTGACAGCCCTGATCACATCGATCCCCCAGACTGAAAACGGCCATGCCGAAGTCATGTTGTACAGCTTCGACGGCGGAATGTTCATGCGGTTTGCATGGATCTGACATTTGTGGCATCGCTGGACAAAGCCAATACAATCCTTCTTCATGGTGGAGCAGTAGTAACCCTGTTTGAGAATTTTTCAGGCTAGCATCACCCCGCTCGTGTGCGCTCCGCACTCCCTCCCATGGATGGCCTCCATCAGGCGTTTGGAATCTTCGGCATCCACACACAACTTATGCATCCCGAGATGACCTCTCTTGTACAGTTTACCCCTGCAGATGATGAACTGAGCAGCCATTCTTCTAATTGCCCTCTTATCTTTGGCACTTGCCCCTGGTGGATACGCCCCTTTTTCTAAGAAGTTCCAGACATCGTAATACCAGGGGTTCTCATTTTGTACCTCATCTATGGCAACAATCAGCTCGTAGGCTGGCACAAATTTCTGATCAATGATGATCGGACGCATCCGGACTCCAAAAGGGATGTCTATCATAGAAGATAGAGTTGCTAATGAATCTGTGAACCTGTGTTCTCTCTTAACAGATGAGCGAAATTCAGTTTCTCAAACCGAGAAATCAGCAAGTCCAAGACCTGGTGATAGATTCTCATCTTTTCTTCTTTGACTTTCCAATCTCCTTTAGCTTGAGAAACAACAAGGTTCGAGTCCCCGATGACGTCCAACCATTTTGCCCCTAGTTTTAGGGCGACTTCTAAACCAGCAATACTTGCTTCATACTCTACTTCATTATTCGATACTTTGAACCGGAGTTTGAATGCTAAAGGGATACGGGAATTGTCGGGTGCTATCAGCAACACCCCTATCCCATACCCGTATTGGTTTGACGCTCCGTCAAAGTACATCATCCAGGTTTCGTCTTTGACATGCAAAATAGCCTCGTCTGTGAATAGGTACTCAACTATTTCATCCCCTTCAACTGGGTGATCGGCTAGGAACTCCGCTACCGCTCTCCCCTTTAGTCACTTGCGCGTCATATACTTCAGATCGAATTCGGAAAGCAGAAGCAACCAACGGGCTAGCCTACCCGTAAGTGCCGGTTTCTCGAAGAGATATTTGATGGGATCTAATCTCAAAACTAGTATTACAGAGTGAGCTAATAGGTAGTGCCGCAGCTTCCTAGTAGCCCATACCAAGGCCAGACAAGCCTTCTCCAGCGGAGTGTAGCGAGTCTCATAATCCAGCATTTTCTTACTCAGGTAGTAGATAGCTCTCTCCACTTTGTCCTCAGACTCCTGTGCAAGCATTCAACCCATTGTAGTTTCAGTCACTAAAAGGTACAAAATCAACGGTTTCCCTGGCTCAGGCGGTGACAACACGGGTCGATTTTGTAAATATTGTTTGATTTGTTCAAAAGAAGCTTGGCATCGGCCGTCCCATTGGAACTTCTTTCCTTTCTTCAGGAGGCCAAAGAGTGGTTCACAAGTCAAGGTTAATTTTGCAATAAAACCATCTTATGAATTGCACTTTACCCAGAAAGCCTCGCACCTCCTTTTTAGTCCTTGGTCGTGGTATTTCTAAGATGGCCTTGATTTTGGAAGGATCGACCTCGATACCTCTCTGTGTGATCAAGAACCCCAGCATTTTCTCTGCTGTAACACCAAACGTACACTTCTGAGGATTTAGCTGCAGCCGATACTCCCTGATCCGTTGAAAGAATTTCTGCAAGGCGGTGTAGTGGCCCTTTCTTTCCTTGGACTTGACAATCATGTCGTCCACGTACACCTCAACCTCTTTGTGGATCATATTGTGCAAGATTGTGATCGCAGCCCATTGATACGTAGCTCCAGCATTCTTCAACCCAAATGGCATCACCCTATAACAATAGGTCCCCCATGGGGTGGTGAAAGCAGTCTTCTCCTGGTCTTTGGGTGCCATCAATATCTGATTGTAGCTAGAAAACCCATCCATGAATGAGAGCAACGCATGCCCAGCAGTAAAATCCACTAACCCATCGATATGCAGCAAAGGAAAGTCGTTCTTCGAACTGGCTTTGTTCAAATCCTTGAAATCCACACACACCCGAATTCTACCATCTTTCTTGGGCACTGGAACTATATTGGCCAACCAAGTTGGGTATTCGAATACCAGCAGGAACCCTGTATCAATTTGCTTGGTGACCTCTTCTTTGATCTTGATAGCCCAGTCCAGGCGGATCCTTCTAAGTTTTTGCTTAACAGGTCAAGCCTCTGGGTCAAGAGCGATCCGGTGCTGTACAATCTCAGGATCGATTCCAAGCATGTCTTCGTAGGACCACACGAAAACATCTTTGAAATCTTTTAATAAAGCGACTAAGCGCTCGCGCTCCTCCGAAGACAACGTGGACCCGATCTGGACCAGCCGCGGGTCCTTCTCAGTACCAACATTAATTTAGGTGATTTCATCAACCAGCGATTTTACAAACCTCTCCTGCTCCTGGTCTAGCAAATATTTCAAAATTGGAGGAACTTCTTCCTCATTGTTTTCATCAAAATTTTGAAAGTCTGAATTAATGCAATAATCAAGGGCACAGAAAAATACTTAAAGGCCACAGCCATCCCATTCTCATTAATCACTTCCAAGTCGCTTGATTCCTCTGTTACAACAGACTCAAAAGAAAAAGAAAAAGACGACCTAGACAGGACTGTGGCATCCGGGTAGTCACCCCTAGGAATACCGGACTCAGACTCAGACGAGCTAGAACCTGATTCCGAGTCCATAGACTCGGTGAATCAGATTCTGGCTCACTCTGACCTGGTGCTACTCGATAAGAATCCCTCCTCGTATTGCCAGACGAGGGAGGGTGCGATGGATGCATCCAAAATGTTCAAAGATGGGCTCGCGGCCACTTCATTCCCAATCATAGACACTGAGAGGTCATCCTCCAAGCACTCATGTACGATCAAAGGATCTAAAAGTAGACAAGCCAGTGCTACCCCCATTTCAATCTCGGTGCTCTTAGAATCCACTTCCTTACACTACTCAACCTCAGCTAATGGGTCTGTCTGCTCCTTAGCAACATCATCCCCCGTCAACTGCAAGTCAAAAAAGAACTCGAAACCCGGCAGGCGCCTCTACTCGGCATTCAGCCATGGCTCTGGGAAGCCATAGAATGGAAAGTCTTCCCCCTCCCGGACTAAGCGTCTGTTCAGGGTGCCCTGGATGGGTCAATGCATCAACTCCAAATGCCTCCCGATCTGCTTAGCTCTCTCTCTCCCAGCCATTTCTTTGCCTTTCCTCATCCAGTCCTCTTTGGTGGGCAGATAACCCAAACCAAAGGTATGCGGGTTATGCGGCACTTCGGCCGATACTGCAATGCCCTTCCGGCCACTTTTCCCTAGTCCCATCCCAGGGATATGCTGGAGCTTGTTCATGAGGTACCCTGACTGTGCGTTGACATATAACCCCTTATCAACAGCCAAAATGTTCTATACGACCCAGGCTTCGGCTAGGGTAAATCTCGACAGGAACACATCCTCTGTGCCATGCTCGATTTCCAAAACCGGTGTAAACACCTCTGGCGGCAGATGGATTGACGAATTCTCAAAAACAATAGCCACCCCCTTCCTGTGGGGGTATTTCAACATTTGATGTAGGGTGGAAGAAACTGCCTTCACCTTGTGCAGCCACGGCCGCCCCAAGAGTAGATTAAAGGTTGCGAGAACGTCCAAGACATGGAAGTCAACCTCGTGCTGTCCTGGACCAACCTGAGTACGAATCTGCACAGTCCCCATCACCTCTCTGTTGGTGTTATCGTCTGCCCTTATCATCTGGGCAATTGGCATAAAGTCCACGGGCTTCAACCCGATTGCATATGTTGTCCTCGACGGGCATACATTAATGGCGGATCCCATATCGACAAGAACTGCCGGTATCTATTTTTCTCTACACTCAACAGAGATGTAGAGAGGTTTGTTATGGTTTGCGCCCTCAGGCGGCAGCTCCTTGTCGGTGAAGGTCAATGTCGGGGAAGCTCCTCCCGGAAAGACCAGTCCTACCAGCTGCTCAGGCATGGTATCTATTGAAAGTTTGGCCTTGTGCATTGCAGAAAGGACAGCTTGTCGATGTACTTTGAGGCCATAAGCAGTCCCCTGATGGAGATGTCTACTTGTATCTTCTTAAGTTGTTTCAGCATAGCCTCCTCCTCGAGCAATTTATCTTTCTGTTTCTTTGCCTCCTTGTCCTTTCCCGGACACTTCTGGTTGATCTAAGTGTGGGGGCTTGAAATACCGCCCACTCCTAGTCATGTGGTCTACTTCGCCAATGTACCAGGTATCATCTAGCTGACTTTGCCCCCAGTCTTCATCTGTGTGGGCAAGACATAGGTCGTCATCTTCCCACCACATACCATCGGCAGCTGATAGACACCTGTCCGGCTCCGTTACAACTATTCCTGTGCCTGCAGCACCTTCCGTGCCCGTACTCGCAGCACGTTCTGTCCCCGCAGGGGCTTTGGCCTTTCTGAGCCTCTCAGAATCTTCGATCCTTTCCTGCTCAAACTGCTTCAACGCAGCCTGCTGTTCAGCATCTTTCGTACCCAAACTGCCCCTATTCTGAGCAAAATTCTTAACACCGGTGCTCTCTGGCGGTGTATTCTGTTGCTCGGCCCTTCCGACCACAACTGACGTCCCCGTCCTCGACGGACCTTGTTAACGAATTACAGCTAATTATTACACAACCCTAACTAATTAACAAATTAACTAAAATAAATAAGCTAGCATGCAAAACATATGAAATGGATTGCCTCAGCTCGGTCTTGAATGACAAGGAATGCATGCATGCTCGGGTCGCCTTGCCGGAAAATCCATCACAATGCCCTGATTTGCCTTTGTTTGCAACTAATCCCAGAATACTGAACAAAACTCAAAAAGGCTGAAAATCCAACATGCTGTAGGGATACTACTGACCAGTTTTTGTTGTTGGCTTTCGGTTTGCTGTAACAGAGATCAAGAAAGGGGCATGGCAAAGTATTTTCACCATATATGTGCACGACCACTCTCCCCGTCATTGCATAAGCTCTAGGGAGTGTAGTCCTCGATCCTCGTGCCACCAATCCCGCATCTCGATGCATGATGGTTGAGGAGTCGGATTGCACGACTCGATGTAAAATGAATTCACATATAAACGCAACAAGGCCTAAACCCCATCATGGGTAATCCGAAGTGTCGGCGACCGAGAATCGAGGCGCGTTTCGTCACTTGGAGTACGAAATGTCCCTCGTTTCCCGTGTCTGGACTAAACCCTACTCCCAACACAATGCAATACACATGGCATGCATGAATACAACCCTAACATGCAACCTAAACATAATGCCACTAAATGATGCAAACATGCAAGTGATGATATGCAAACATGCTACTAGCATGCACAATGCTATGAAATAATCAGTGGCATATTCAATGCACATAAAAACTATATGGCAAACGCAATGCACACTTGGAGACTAACAATGAAATGATCAAGGCATACACAATGCAATAGTCAATCACGCAACAACATGGAATAAATGGCATATACAATGCAAGATGGACATAAACCAAGATAGGTGAGCCTTAGCCACGCCCAAATCAGTGGCCAAACAAGATGAAATTAGGCAACAAAACACATGCAAACATGCACAAATGCAAGGGACCAAACTTAAGGCACCAAATGCAACTCTATCAAAGCATGGCAAGGGATGAAATATGGCATACAAACACACATTTTCCAACTCTGAAATGACGTGCAAGATGGTCCTGAATCATGCAAACACGTCACACAATGCATGCTAGATGGCCCGAATACCGAAACTAGTGAAGCGCATTACACTAGAGGTACATAAAGCAATGCACAAATAGAAAAACCAGCCCCAAACAGACCCTAGGCAGGTCCAAGACAGTGGGAAAATGGTCTAAAATGATGGCTCGAAGGGCATGGAAATGAAGCTCATGCAATGGTCCAAAAACGAGGCATACACGCACGACTCTCAAACGCATATAAAGTGTGGAAAACATGGGAATATGGCATACATGTATGCTCTGAAATATGATGCACAATGGCCCCAAAACATGGAAACACTTTGTAGACGTCCCCGAACGCCCCGGGAGGGTTAGCTCCCGTTCTGTTCATTTGGGGTCACTACAGCTCGGACTCTTAAATGTTACGGTTCCTAATCTGAACCAAAGAGTCCAAATCCGGCAAATCGTTTTGAGAAACTGATTTTTGAAAAAGTAGTGCCAAACATGGACTGCTTTGCCAGATACAGACTCGCCACCTAAATATTTTATTTTGGGAAATTTAGGAAACCCTGACTCGGTGCCAAAAGGCCACGTGTCCGTCATCACCAAAGTTGCCTCGGCTCGGGAACTTGGGTACGATTGGGGAAGGTCACTTCGTGAGCACCCCCGCTCGCCCGGTCATAGACCGGCCTCTACTAACCATGATATCAATTTTTGAAAACATTGTGAGTTCTTATTCCGGTTTATTAGCCTAGGTTACTATGTGATGCGCACAGCATACAAATATAGACCGGGTCACCTGAATTGGAACGAAACATTTCATGCTTGTTTTTTGAAAATGGTTTACTACCCGCAGGTAGGCTTTAAAACATTTGATGATTTATTCCAATTTAAGTAACCCAACCTTCACCCACAGGCATTCAGGCAGTTATATCAGATAAGCACATAGCCTCATGGTAAGCATGCTATTCATGGCATTCACTCACACGCATGCAAGGATGCTAAAGCATAAAACTCACCGAGTACTCCAAGCCAAAATAGACACTTATTAGAAATCATGCATGAATCCTAAGTATACAGAAATGCCTAATGCAACACATGCAAAATGCAACTATAGCAGGCTCGGCTATTCTAAGATGGCATATGAAATGCTACAACTATCATGTATTCAACTTGGAATTGAAATGCAAATGCAGTTAGTATGATGCGCCGAGCCCGGTGCATGCAATACAGATGAATGATGCAAACATGCTGTCATACTGTATGCTAATTTAAACATGCCCTAATCTAACCATCATAAGCGAATAAATAAAAGGGAGAAAGACGTGGGGTTGGAAGACATACAACACACACACGCACACTTATTACAGTTGTGCCCTCGCGCAGAGGGTCCGAATAATACAGTCCAAATATTACAGTCCCGAATAAAAGAATATTACAGTCCAAAATATTACAAAATCCTAATTAATTAACAAATTAACTAAGAGAATCAATAAAACTGGCATGCAAGCTAGGGACTGTCTTGCTTCTGATGGATGATGCATGTCCGGGTTGTCTTGCGCGGAAATCCACCTGAATGCCCCAATTAGCCTCTGTTTACACCTGTTCTTGAAATGCGTGCCAAGCCCCGGAAGACCGCTGATTCTTGATTTTGCTGCAACAGAGAGCAGGAAAGGGGCATAGCAATGTATTTGCACAGATATATGCATGTCTCGATCTTCGTGCCACCAATCACGCATACCGAGGCATGATGGCCGAGGAGTCGAAATGCACAACTCAATATAGGATGAATGCACATGAAACTACAGCTAAAACCTAACTCCATCATGGATAATCCGGAGTGTCGGTGACTGGGAAATTGAGACACATTCCGTCACTCGGAGTACGAAATGTACCTCGTTTCCCGTGCCCGGGCTAACTCCTATTCCGAACACGATGCAATATGCATGATATGCATGAAATGCAACTAAGATGCAATCCGAACATACAGAATGCTATGGAAATGATATGCCTCGAAATGCGTGCACACGGGCACGCAAACCGAGAAAATGACAGAATGTAATCTAAGATACAACCTAGTATGCACAATGCTATGAAAAAGAGATGCCTCGAAGTGCGTGCACACGGGCACGCAAACCGAGGTGATAACTTGCGTAATGCAGATGACATGGAAAATGGCAACATAGAATGCAACATGGACTTATACTAACATGAGAGAGCCTCAGCCACACTCACATGAGAGGCCGATAGATGAAAATGAAGTGCCTCGAAATGCGTGCACACGGGTACGCAAACCGAGGCAATGGTATATGCAATGCAAATGTGGCAAAAATGGTATGCAGAATGCAACATGGACTTATACTAACATGAGAGAGCCTCAGCCACACTCACATAAGAGGCCGGTGGATAAAAATGAAGTGCCTCGAAATGCGTGCACACGGGCACGCAAACTGAGGCGATGATAGAATGCGATGCAATGACAGGAAAACATGATATGGGCTTATACCAACATGAGTGAGCCTCAGCCACACTCATATAGGATGCCGGCGGATAAAAATGAAGTGCCTCGAAATGCGTGCACACGGGCACGTAAACCGAGACGATGATAGAATGCGATGCAATGACAGGAAAACATGATATGGGCTTATACCAACATGAGAGAGCCTCAGCCACACTCACTTAGGATGCCGATGAATGAAAAATAAGGTGCCTCGAAATGCGTGCACTAGGGCACGCAAACCGAGGCGATGACAAAATGTGATGAAATGACAAATGGGCTTATACCAACATGAGTGAGCCTCAACCACACTCACATCGGATGCCGGCGGATAAAAATGAAGTGCCTCGAAATGCGTGCACACGGGCACGCAAACCGAGGCGATGATAAAATGTGATGTAATGACATGGAAATGATAAATGGGCTTATACCAACATGAGTGAGCCTCAGCCACACTCACATCGGATGCCGGTGAATGAAAAATAAGGTGCCTCGAAATGCGTGCACTCGGGCACGCAAACCGAGGCGATGACAAAATGTGATGAAATGACAAATGGGCTTATACCAACATGAGTGAGCCTCAGCCACACTCACATCGGATGCCGGCGGATAAAAATGAAGTGCCTCGAAATGCGTGCACACGGGCACGCAAACCGAGGCGATGATAAAATGTGATGTAATGACATGGAAATGATAAATGGGCTTATACCAACATGAGTGAGCCTCAGCCACACTCACATCGGATGCCGGCGGATAAAAATGGAGTGCCTCGAAATGCGTGCACACGGGCACGCAAACCGAGGCGATGATAAAATGTAATGTAATGACATGGAAATGATAGCAATCATTCTAATGGAATTTCAGCACTAAAATATGGGGGAAAACAGTCCCGAAATGAGGCGAAATGACATGAAATGCATGGAATTGACCCGAAATGCGAATTTAGGCACTCGAAATGGCCTATAGCTATGCAATGCGTGCACAATATGGATATGGAATGTAAAGACAGAAGCAAGGCAGCCCCAAAATTAGTGTTTTACTAGTTTATAGCATGGCCAAACAGTGGACAAAAACAGAGCAAAACAAGCATGCAAAAATGGGGAATAAACATGAGATTAAGAAGCAACTCATAGCTACTGTCCTCGAATAGGTTCGGGCCCTTCAACAACATTGAAGAGGGGACAAAAATAAGCACATTTACAGAACTGTAAAATCCTCAAAAACAAAAGCATGGTAGGCTAACAAAACACGCAAGAAAACGGACCAAAAGGTGGCCAAAGAGGTAAGTGGCATATGCAATGCCCAAACTGAAAAATTTCCTTCTACAACATTGAAGAGGGACCAAAAATAAGCATATTTTCAGAACTGTAAAATGGCCAAAACAGTATAAAAACGTGCTAGCAATGCAACGCAAAATGAGGCTCAAAAGAGGCTATAACATGAGGTATGCAAAATAATCCACAAACGGCCAAAGACCCTTAATAAGACATGTAGAATGGGCCAAAATAAGACCTTTTATAGAACTGTAAAATGGCCAAAAATGGAAGCATAATGGGCTGCCATAGCATGCAAGAAAACGGTATTTAAGGAGGATATTGAAGCAAGTGGCATATGGAAGGCTCAAAAAGGGTTGAGCCCTTAATGAGACATGAAAATGAGCTCAAAAGAAGGCCACTTTCAGTTATGGCCGGAGCTCAAAGCAAAAAGCAAGGATGGCTTGCAAAAGATCCAAGAAAAGGGCCAAAAAGGGGAAATTGCAACTTACCTTTGAAGACCAATTCTTTTGTTGCTTCTTGGGCCAAATTTGTTGCCTCTTAGCTGCTGGAATTCCTCTCCTTGCTCTTGGAATGGAGTGGTGGTGGTAGAGCTTGGTATTGTAGTGTAAATGGTGGTGTAGGGCTTGGAGCTTTTTAGGAAAATGAGAGAGATGGAGATGGAGTTGTGTATGGAGACTTGAAGATGAAGTTTTCTAACCACACTAAAGGATATATCTTGCTTGCTATATAGGCCAAAAAGGGGGTGTAAAGGTGGGGGAAAAGGAGAGTAACTTTCCCCCACAAAATATCCCCCGGATAAAGAACTTTTCTGGGGGATAAAGGCTCACAGCTGTAAAGGGAACAGTGCAAGGAATACGGCCGGCCTGGTACTTTTGTTGCAGGTGGCCGGCCGGCCACACCCCCTAGCCGGCTGGCTAGGGGTCAAAAAGGTCAATCATATTTTCTGGCCGGCCACCAACTGGTGGGGTCCTCCTCTGTGTGTACAACACAACCATGTGGTTAAAAGTCCAAGAAAGTGGGTCCAAGGGGTTCAACATTAGCTCGGAAAGAGGGGTTCAAAAGGGTCAATTTGAATTACTGGCCGGCCACCTCTTTTTAGGGTCCTCTCATGTGTGTACATCACAAATATGTGGTTCAAAGTTCGAGAAAAATGGTCCAAGGGGTTCAACATTAGCCCGGAAAAGAGGGGGTCAAAAGGGTCAAGTTGAATTAATGGCCGGCCATGAACTTTTAGGGTCCTCTCATGTGTGTACATCACAAATATGTGGTTCAAAGTTCGAGAAAATGGGCCCAAGGTATTCAACATTAGCCCGGAAGTGCGAAAAACGGGCGCCGGAGGGCGTCGGAGGATGTATAACTGGTTGCTGCAACAATTGCTGGCCTCCCACCCTTCAGTGACCTCCCCGGTGATAAAACAGAGGTACCTGCCAAAAATGAACGAAAACCGTTGCAAAACGAATGTTCGGGGGCCAAAACGCGCAGTTCGGGGTCCCGAAAATGGGCTGTTAAGCACCGAAAGTGGCATTCGACTTCGAAGTGGGTTTCTCAGACCCCAGTGTCCCTCAAAAGGGAGTAAATAAGATGTATACCAAAATTTAGAGCAAACGGAGATGGTTAAGCGGTCCCGAACCGAGGCACACGGCCTGACGGTCCCGGAAAACCGAAAACCGGGCTCCGAAATGGGCAAAATGGCCTATGGCCACTGAGAGATGGTCTACAGGACCTCTCTCTCCCCTCAGGAAAAGAAACAGAGAAAACCGAGTCTGGTTCGCAAACCGAGGCAAGGCACAGAAGAGGGTTCGGAAGTCCGGTGGTAGGGCGCACGGCCGTGACTCTGAAACTTCTGAACGAGCACATTATGCAATGTCACCGAGCGCTCAATCGGTGATGTCTGAGTCTTAAGGTCGGTCAAAAATGGGGTGTCTACACACTTCAACATAAGCATGCATCAGGCTCCAAAACTCAAAACTAGGCAAGCGTATTGAACTACAACCATGCATAGAAAGCATCATTCGACCATGAGGCATAAAAATAGAGCTAAGTCAGTCCAAAACATGCACAAAATTAGTTTAAAGCATGGCCAAAAAGTGCTAGAATCAAAGGCCAAAATAGAATGCAATGTAAGCTAGTAAAGAGGATTTGCACTACAAGCATGTGAGGAAATCAATAGGCCATCAAACCAGCAAAATTCAGAGGTATGACATGCCAAATAAAGCCTAAAAACCCACTGAAACATGGTCTATGCATGCAAGAATGATAGGCTCCTTTGATAGGCTACAAAGGGGGTTGTTCTACACATGCAAGATGGACACCCAAAATGGAAAAATGGGCTCTGGACAGAGCCTATGCAGGTCCTAAAACCCACCAAAAATATCCTGAAACAAGGCTTGGAAGCATGCAAATAAGGGCTCCTTTGTTAGGCCAAATATGCTAGTAAACAAGACAAGGGGTGAGAGGGTCACCCCACTCTGATTTTGGCACTCAAAACAGCATGCTAGCCACTAAAAATCCACTGGATTTCAGTGGCTAGAAGGCCAAACAAAGGTCAATGCAAAGGCTCAAAGGCATGGCTCAAAACAAAGTAAAATGAAGCATGCAAGGGGGTAGATGGCCCCCAACATAAAAATGATCTTAAACAAACATGTTAAGGACCTCAAAATAAGACTTTTTTCAGTTTATGACAAAGCCCAAATATGCTTGCAACTGTAGCTAAGATATGAAGCAAAATAAAGCTAAAACGGGAGAAAAGGTGTGTTACCCTTGTAGCCAAGAACTCCAGCAGTTTCTGGACCAAAACAGCAAACCTTCAACCTCTAAAAATGGCCTCCAAGATGTTTAAAGTGATGGTGGAGGGGTTAGGCTAGGAGGTAGTATGCAATAGGCCAAGAACAAGGGACTTTTTAACACAAAATAGAGAGATATAGAGAGATAGATATATGTATGCCTTAACCAATTTTTTGAACCTTTGCTAATGAGGGAGAGAGTCCCTCTTATAGCCAAAGGGGTTCAAAGCTTCTCCAAGAAACTAAAAAACAAGTTTGAAGATCCTCCATACACGTGTATGAAGGATCAATTATGTGCCTTCGAGCTGGCACAGCTGGCAACAACTCACAGAGACAAGACAGGGGGAGTAGGCTGACCAGTTCAAGTGGTCGGCCGACCACTTGCCCTGGTCGGCCGACCAGGTTCAAAAGGGTCAAGGCTCAAAAGTTGGTCGGCAGCCTCCTAGGGTGGTCTCCTCACTTAATGCAAGCTAGTGGTATGGTCGGAGACTAGCAATTGTGGCTCAAAAGTCAGGGAGACCAGCTACCTGACAAGAAAAATCGACCGGCGAGGAAAAGTGGTCTCCAAGAAGAAACGGTGGTCTCTCACCCTTGTACCAACTTCCAAACAATGAAAATAGGGTCCATGCCAAAAATGAACCAAGGGGGATGCAAAACGAGGGTTCGGGGGCCAAAACGCGCAGCTGGGTGCCCCGAAAACTGGCTGTTAAGCATCGAAAGTGGCGTGCGACCACAAAGGGGGTCTCCCGGGACACAGTGTCCATCTAGATAGAGAAAACAAGGTGTGTGCCAAAAACCGGAGCAAACGGAGAAAGTTAAGCAGTCCCGAACCGAGGCGTACGGCCGACGGCTCCAAAAACCGGAAACTGGTCTCCAAACGGGAACAGTGGTCTACGACCACGAAAAGTAGCCTACGGCCACTGAGAGATGGTCTACGAGACCTCTCCCTCCCTTCGGGAAGAGAAAGAAGAACCTGGTTCGCAAATCGAGGCAAATCACAAAAGAGTCCCGAAGTCCGGAGCCAAGGCTCTCAGCCGGGACTCTGTAACCTCAGAACGAGCACAACATGTGAAATCACTGACCGCTCAATTGATGACGTCTGAGTCTTAAGGTCGGTCAAAAATGGGGTGTCTACAGTTGCCCCTCTTTAACAAAACTCAAAAGTCAGAAGTGACGGGAGTGAATGTCAAAGCCCAGAGACGACCCATTTTTGACAAGGCCGAAGACTTAGACAAACAGGTGAGATAAACAAGGGATGTGCCCGCAGGCATGGGGCAAAATGCAAAATGATATGCCCAAAGCCGAACGTAACTCATGACAATGCAAAGTAGCAAGCTGTAATGAAGCAAATATTCACAATAAATGCAACCGTTCTAAGCAAGAATGCAAAGCAAAACTACATTTCATGCAGTAAGAGTGTAAGAGAATTATAATTCTCGCTACGTCTCATACAGAGAAGATACAATACCTGTGCGTCTGGTTGCACCGGCTTCAAATGAACCGTAGATACAATATCGTGCCTGTAAAAGAGAGAAACTTAATAGGCACAACATAGTTAGCAACATATGTTCAACGCTATATCGAACGCAGACAAACATGGTGTTGATGAAAAAGTACATCGCAATGCAAGAAGAAATGTGCACGGCAACGCAAGTTAAGCATGGAGGGCATGACAATGCCAATGAAACGTGCATAACAATGCAAGTGACGTGCATAACAATGCCAGTGACGTGCATAACAATGCAGGATAAGCGTAACTTCAAAAGCATGTTTGCAACAAAATGTCGAGCAAAGAAAAACAAGCCTCGACGAGGGCAACTCAAACGCGACCTCTGATTTACCTCTCGGAGGGGTCGCAACGTACTTAAAAAGGATACACCTTGCTCTTGGCGAGTAACGACGAGCCATGCATCGAATATTGGATTTGAAGTTCCCGCGGAGGGGTTTCACGCCGAAAAGTGCACTTTACTTGTGCTTTCTTGAGTGCCGGGGACTCCAATCACCACCAAAATTTGCAGGGAGCTCAAAGAGACATTGGAGATCACCCAGGAAGGATGGCCGACCCCCTAGGGAGGCCGCCGACCAGTGGTTGTTCAAGGGGTGGTCGGCCTGCTAGGAAATGTGGTCGGCCGACCACTTTGCTAAATCCGGGACAGTTTTATCTTTTTACACTTGTTTCTTTAAATCCACATGGCCCAATCACTGTTGCTCACAACCTCAAGGCTGAAATCAGCTCCTCTTCCTTCCTAGACCATTTTCTCCCTCAGATCTGCTCTTTATACGCGCTTTCCAACGCCCCACGCAAAGTTGTTTAACGAAATCTTTCAGTTTTCTTCACTTTGGACCGATTAAAATTTGATTTCGGAGCCTCTTTCTTCATTTTCACCACTTGGGGTAAGTTTTTTTCAAAATTTGGAACACTTTCTCGAGAGTTGACTTTTGTTGACTTTTTCATTTTTCGAGAGTTGACTTTTGTTGACTTTTTCTAATTTTGGCTAATTTTGCTCATTTTTGCTCCTTTTGCAGATTTCTTCAAATGGCGGGTCATTTTCCTCATCGCGGAGGTCCTTCAGGTGCTGAGGGTGAGCCGGACATCATGCCCTTGCCCCCGAGAGTTCGGCCGTTTGATCCCGAGAGGTATAATCCTCAGGAGCACGTCCTTCCTCAGGCCACTTTCTATCATTTCATTGACTTTGATGACAGAGCACCTGCGGATCTGTTGCTACGGGAGCCAGAGACTCATCTCTCTCATCAAGCACGAGAGGTACGCACTTCACTTTTACGTTCTCTGTAATGTATTCTGCATTTCATGCACATTTCATACTTTCACTATGTATGCTTATTTTAGCACGTATCTCACAGCACAAAATTCTATTGAGTGAGCACACAGCTTGTTCTGAACACTTAGTCTATAACATAGCGTTCTGTTTGCATTTTGAACACACAGCTCAATCACTCGAATTTTTGTACACTCAGCTCATACTTTTTGTCGGGACACGCAACCCGTAGTTTTTTAAAAGTTGAACACACAGCCCAAACTCTTGATGGTGAACATACAGCCCACAGTTTTTGAAAGTTGAACACACAGCCCAAACTCTTGATGGTGAACATACAGCCCACTTTTTTGAAAGTTGAACACGCAGTCCAAAGTTTTGATGGTGAACACACAGCCCACAGTTTTTGAAATCTGAACACGCAGCTTTAACTCTTGAGGTGAACACACAGCCCACAGCTTTTGAAATCTGAACACGCAGCTCAAACACTTGAGGTGAACACACAGCCCACAGTCTTCGAAATCTGAACACACAGCCCAAACACCTGAGGTGAACACACAGCTGTAGACAAGCCCACGGGGGACCTCGCCACAGCTCGGACTCGACTTTTGTAGTCACGGTTCTAAGTCTGAACCAAAGAGTCCAAATCCGGCAAATCGTTTTAAGAAAACAGATTTTTGAAAGAAGTGCCAAACATGGACTGCTTTGCCAGATACAGAGTCGCCACCTAAATATTTTATTTTGGGAAATTTAGGAAACCCTGACTCGGTGCCAAAAGGCCACGTGTCCGTCATCACCAAAGTTGCCTCGGCTCGGGAACTTGGGTACGATTGGGGAAGGTCACTTCGTGAGCACCCCCGCTCGCCCGATCAAAGATCGGCCTCTACTAATCATGATATCTATTTTTGAAAACATTGTGAGTTCCTATTCCGGTTATTAGCCTAGGTTACTATGTGATGCGCACAGCATACAAGTATAGACTGGATCGCCTGAATTGGAACGAAACATTTCATGTTCGCTTTTTGAAAATGGTTTGCTACCCGCAGGTAGGCTTAAAACATTTGACGATTTATTCCAATTTAAGTAACCCAACCTTCACCCACAGGCATTCAGGCAGATATATCACGTAAGCAATTAGCCTCATGGTAAGCATGCTATTCATGGCAGCACTCACACGCATGCAAGGATGCTAAAGCATAAAGCTTACCGAGTACTCCAAGCCAAAATAGAAACTCATTAGAAATCAAGCATGAATCCTAAGTGTACAGAAATGCCTAATGCAACACATGCAAAATGCAATTATAGCAGGCTCGGCTATTCTAAACATGGCGTATGGAATGCTACAACTAACATGTATTCAATTTGGAATTGAAAGTACAATGCAGTTAGTATGATGTGCCGAGCCCGGTGCATGCAATACAGATGAATGAATGCAAACATGCTGTCATACTGTATGCTAATTGAAATATGCCCTAATCTAACCATCATAAGCAGATAAATAAAAGGGAGAAAGGCGTGGGGTTGGAAGACATACAACACACACACGCACACTTATTACAGTTGTGCCCTCGCGCAGAGGGTTCGAATAAATAATACAGTCCAAATATTACAGTCCCGAATAAAAGAATATTACAGTCCAAAATATTACAAAATCCTAATTAATTAACAAATTAACTAAGAAAATAAATAAAACTGGCATGCAAGCCAGGGACTGCCTTGCTTCTGACGGATGATGCATGTCCGGGTTGTCTTGCGTGGAAATCCACCGGAATGCCCCAATTAGCCTCTGTTTACACCTGTTCTTGAAATGCGTGCCAAGTCCCGAAAAGTTGCTGATTCTTGATTTTGCTGCAACAGAGAGCAGGAAAGGGGCATAGCAATGTATTTGCACAGATATATGCATGTCTCGATCCTCGTGCCACCAATCACGTATACCGAGGCATGATGGCCGAGGAGTCGAAATGCACAACTCAATATAGAATGAATGCACATGAAACTACAGCTAAAACCTAACTCCATCATGGATAATCCGGAGTGTCGGTGACTGGGGAATTGAGACACATTCCGTCACTCGGAGTACGAAATGCACCTCGTTTCCCGTGCCCGGGCTAACTCCTATTCCGGACACGATGCAATATGCATGATATGCATGAAATGCAACTAAGATACAATCCTAACATACACAATGCTATGAAAAGTGAGATGCCTCGAAATGCGTGCACACGGGCACGCAAACCGAGAAAATGGCAGAATGTGATGTAATGACATGGAAACATGATATGGGCTTATACCAACATGAGTGAGCCTCAGCCACACTCACATAGGAGGCTGGCGGATGAAAATGAAGTGCCTCGAAATGCGTGCACATGGGCACGCAAACCGAGGCGATGACAGAATGCAATGCAATGACATGAAAACATGATATGGGCTTATACCAACATGAGTGAGCCTCAGCCACACTCACATAGGAGGCCGGCGGATGAAAATGAATTGCCTCGAAATGCGTGCACACGGGCACGCAAACCGAGGCAATGGCATACGCAATGCAAATGACATGAAAATGTGATATGGGCTTATACCAACATGAGTGAGCCTCAGCCACACTCACATAGGATGCCGGCGGATGAAAATGAGTGCCTCGAAATGCGTGCACACGGGCACGCAAACCGAGGCGATGGCAAATGCAATGCAAATGACATGAAAATGTGATATGGGCTTATACCAACATGAGTGAGCCTCAGCCACACTCACATAGGATGCCGGTGGATGAAAAAGGAGTGCCTCGAAATGCGTGCACACGGGCACGCAAACCGAGGCGATGACAAATGCAATGCAAATGGCATGAAAATGGAAAGCAATCATTCTAACAGAATTTCAGCAATGAAAAATGGGGGAAAACAGTCCCGAAATGAGGCGAAATGACACCAAAAACATGGAATTGTCCCGAAATGGCCTATAGCTATGCCAAACATGCACAATCTGGACATGTAATGCAAAGACAGAAGCTAGGCAGTCCCAAAAAAAGTATTTTCACAGTTATAAACATGGCCAAACAGCAAGCATAGGTATGGCAAAAATGGCATGCAAGAATAGGGGTCAAGAGAGGGGTAATGAAGCAAGTGATATAAGAAAAATCCAAACTGAAAAATTTCCTTCTACAACATTGAAGAGGGACCAAAAATATGAATGTTTACAGTATATGGAAAGCCTCGAATCAATATACAAACATGCTGAAAAAAGGCACAAGATTGAGGCTCAAAAGGTGCTATAACATGAAGTATACAAAATAATCATCAAACAGAAAAAAAATGTTAATGAAACATGAATTATAGGCCAAAATAAGGCCAATTTCAGTTTGGACCAAGGTCCAAAAACAGAAGCAAAAGGGGCTGCCAATTTATGCAAAAATGGGGCCAAATAAGGGATATAACTACAAGTGACACATGGAGGCACCAAATGGTGAGGGGCCCTTCAACAATGTTGAAGAAGGGCCCAAAATGAGCACATTCACAGATTACATCATGCTCAAAAACAGATTACTCAAGGGCCAAAAATAGCATGCAAAATTATGACATATAAGAGGATCAATGAAGCAAGTGCATCATGGAGGGCTCAAACAGGGTTGAGCCCTTAATGAAAAGTGAAGATGAGCTCAAAAGAGGGCCACTTTCAGTTAGGGCCGGAGCTTGAATGTATAAGAAGGAGAGGCTAAGAAATATTGCAAAGAAAAGCTCAAAAGAGAGAAAAAGGTAACTCACCCTTGGAGACAAGTCTTTTGTTGCTTCTTGGACCAATTTGCAGCTCCTTTAGCCTTTGAGAAGCTCTCCTTGTTGCTGGAAATGAAGTGGTGATGGTAGAGCTTGGTGGTGATGAAGAACACAAGGTATAGGACTTAAGGATTTTTAAGCAAATGAGAAGGATGGTGGGAGATATGGAGCTTGAGGCTTGAAGAACAATTTTTCCAACCCTTGAATGTGATATAGCTTGCTTGTTATAAAGGCCAAAAAGGGGGTGTAAAGGTGGGGGAAAAGGAGGGCAACTTTCCCCCACAAAATATCCCCCGGATAAAGATATTTTCTGGGGGATAAAGCCCTACAGCTGTAAAGTGAACAGTGCAAGGAACTCGGTCGGCCAGTTACTTTTGCTGCAGGTGGCCGGCCGGCCACACCCCCTAGCCGGCCGGCTAGGGGTCAAAAGGGTCAATCTGATTTAGTGGCCGGCCACCAACTGATGGTGTCCTCCTATCTGTGTACAACACAACCCTGTGGTTAAAAGTCCAAGAAAGTGGGTCCAAGGGGTTCAACATTAGCTCGGAAAGAGGGGTTCAAAAGGGTCAGGTGGAATTACTGGCCGGCCACCAACTTTTAGGGTCCTCTCATGTGTGCACATCACAAATATGTGGTTCAAAGTTCAAGAAAATGGGCCGAAGGTGTTCAACATTAGCTCGGAAGGAGGGGGTCAAAAGGGTCAAGTAACATTAATGGCCGGCCACCAACTTTTAGGGTCCTCCCATGTGTGTACATCACAAATATGTGGTTCAAAGTTCAAGAATGTGGGCCCAAGGTGTTCAACATTAGCCCGGAAGTGTGAAAAACGGGCGCCGGAGGGCGTCGGAGGATGTATAACTGGTTGCTGCAACAATTACTGGCCTCTCACCCTTCAGTGACCTCCTTGGTGATAAAACAGAGGTACTTGCCAAAAATGAACGAAAACCGTTGCAAAACGAATGTTCGGGGGCCAAAACGCGCAGTTCGGGGTCCCGAAAATGGGCTATCAAGCACCGAAAGTGGCGTTCGGCCACGAAGTGGGTTTCTCAGCCCCCAGTGTCCCTCAAAAGGGAGTAAAAAGGAAGTATGCCAAAAATCAGAACAAACGGAGATGGTTAGGCGGTCCCGAACCGAGGCACACGGCCAACGGTCCCGAAAAACCGGAAACCGGACTCCGAAATGGGCAAAATAGCCTACGACCACAAAATGTAGCCTACGGACATTGAGAGATGGTCTACGGGACCTCTCTCTTCCCTCAGGAAAAGAAACCGCGAAAAACGAACCTGGTTCGCAAACCGAGGCTAGGTACAAAAGAGGGTTCGGAAGTCCGGAGGCAGGGCTCACGGCCGCGACTCTGAAACTTCTGAACGAGCACATTATGCAACATCACCAAGCGCTCAATCGGTGACGTCTGAGTCTTAAGGTCGGTCAAAAATGGGGTGTCTACAGTTGCCCCTCTTTGACAGAACTCGGAAGTCACAAGTGACGGGAGTGAATGTCAAAGCCCAGAGACGACCCATTTTTGACAAGGCCGAAGACCTAGACAAACGTACAAGATAAACAGAGATGTGCCCGCAGGCAGGCCCGCAGGCAGGGGGGGCAAAATGCAAAGCGATATGCAAAGAGATTTTGAAGATTGGACTTATACGCCACGCGAAGCCGGTTTTGAAAGTTGGACTTATACGCTACGCGAAGCCGGTTTTGAAAGTTGGACTTATACGCTACGCGAAGCCGGTCATCACTCATGATCATGCGAATACAGCAAGCTGTAATGAAGCAAGTATTCGCAAATAGATGCAACAGTTTTAAGCAAGAATGCAAAGCAACAACTACATTTCATGCAGTTAAGAATGCGGAGGATTATTCAATCCCCGCCACGCCTCACACGGAGAGGATACGATACCTGCGCGACTCGTCTGGGCGCACCAGCCTCAATTGAACCGTACATACAATATCGTGCCTGCAAAAGAGAGAAATTGCAACAAGTACAATATGCTACCAACGTACATCCAATGTGATTCTGGAAGTTGGACACATGCAGTGTCGGTGAGTGAATGCATCACAATGCAAGAGTAGAACATGCGTGACAACGTATGCTCAAACATAGAGGTATGCCAATATCAAGAAATGTGCATAAAAATGCAAGTATGCGCAAGAGAATGCAAGTTATGTGCATGATAGTACAAAACGAGCATAAATCAGGGTGTTCATTTGTCATGAAATAACGAGTACGAAAATGCGTGTTTCGGCGAAGGCGACTCAATCACGGCCTCCGATCCACTTCCTGGAAGGGCTACAACTCATTCAAAAAGGATACACTTTGATTTTGATGAATGATGATGAGACACATGTCAGATCTTGAAGCCGAAGTTCCGACGGAGCAATTTCGCGACCAGAAATGTACTTTTCTTGAAATTTTTTAGGTCCCGGGAACTCCGATCTTCCTCAAAATTTGCAGGGAGCTAGGTGAGCCTGTGAGGGACATGGTCGGCCGGTTATATGAGAAGGGGGAGGTGGCCAACCGGTTTTCCATAAAGTAAAAGGCTGGCCGGCCGGTTTTCCAAAAAGGAAATGGCTGGCCGGCTAGTAAATGTGGTCGGCCGGCCATCTGCCCAAATCCGGGGGCACTTTGGTCTTTTTCACCTCCTTTCTTCATGCTTCTTTATCCAAGACCTTGAGCCTATATAAGGTAGCCGAGATCCCTTCCTTTCTTGCCTCCTACAACACTTTCTTCCCCAGATCTGAGTTTCATACGCGTTTTCCAACGCCCCGCGCAAATTGTTTTCGCAAAAATATTTAGTTTCAAGCACTTTGAAGCGATTAAATTTCAATTTCGGAGCTTCTTTTCTCATTTCGCCACTTGAGGTAAGTTTGTCTCAATATTTGGAAGATTTTCTCGGGAGTTGACTTTTGTTGACTTTTTCATTTCCCGAGAGTTGACTTTTGTTGACTTTTTCCAATTTTGGCTCATTTTCGCTCATTTTTGCTCCTTTTACAGATTCTTTGAAAATGGCCGGTAATTCTCCCCACGGCGGAGGTTTTCCAGGTGCCGGAGACGATTTTGATCCCAAGACCCTACCCCCGAGGACCCGACCTTTTATTCCCGGAAGGTACAACCCGCCAGCACATGTCCTTCCGCGTGCCGTCTTCCGTCACTTCACTAGCTTTGACGAGCGAGCACCCGGGGATCTGCTTCTCCGAGAGCCGGAGCATCACCTCTCTCATGAGGCCCGAGAGGTATTTACTTTATTTTCTGTATTTTTCGTACATTTCGCACCTTTGCCATGCTTGAACACGCAGTTTAGCTTATGACATAGTACTTCGCTTGCATCCTGAACATGTAGTTTCAACACTCGAATTTCTGAACACTCGGCTCATTAATTAATTGCGGACGCACAGTACACATTAGTTAAGAGGCGAACACACGGCTCAAACACTAATTTGTCGAACACACAGCCCGAATTCGAAAGTGAACACACAGCCCACACTTTACATTTTCTGAACACGCAGCCCAGATTAGAATAGTGAACACGCAGCCCACACTAGTTGAAATTTGAACACGCAGCCCAAACTTTAAATTTTCTGAACACGCAGCCCAGATTAAATAGTGAACACGCAGCCCACACTGATAGAAAGTTGAACACGCAGCCCAAACTTTAAATTTTCTGAACACGCAGCCCAGATTAAATAGTGAACACGCAGCCCACACTGATAGAAAGTTGAACACGCAGCCCAAACTTCAAATTTTCTGAACACGCAGCCCAGATTAAATAGTGAACACGCAGCCCACACTGATAGAAAGTTGAACACGCAGCCCAAACTTCAAATTTTCTGAACACGCAGCCCAGATTAAATAGTGAACACGCAGCCCACACTGATAGAAAGTTGGACACGCAGCCCAAACTTTAAATTTTCTGAACACGCAGCCCAGATTAAATAGTGAACACGCAGCCCACACTGATAGAAAGTTGAACACGCAGCCCAAACTTTAAATTTTCTGAACACGCAGCCCAGATTAAATAGTGAACACGCAGCCCACACTGATAGAAAGTTGAACACGCAGCCCAAACTTTAAATTTTCTGAACACGCAGCCCAGATTAAATAGTGAACACGCAGCCCACACTGATAGAAAGTTGAACACGCAGCCCAAACTTCAAATTTTCTGAACACGCAGCCCAGATTAAAATAGTGAACACGCAGCCCACACTGATAGAAAGTTGAACACGCAGCCCAAACTTTAAATTTTCTGAACACGCAGCCTAGATTAAATAGTGAACATGCAGCCCACACTGATAGAAAGTTGAACACGCAGCCCAAACTTTAAATTTTCTGAACACGCAGCCCACACTGATAGAAAGTTGAACACGCAGCCCAAACTTTAAATTTTCTGAACACGCAGCCCAGATTAAATAGTGAACACGCAGCCCACACTGATAGAAAGTTGAACACGCAGCCCAAACTTCAAATTTTCTAAACACGCAGCCCAGATTAGAATTTGCATGTAGCTTATTTCACTTCATCGGCATACAGCCCATTTCATTCCATTAGCACGCAGCCCATTTCATCTCGTTGGCACACAGCCCATTCATTTCATTATTGACACATGTATTCATTCTGAATGCAGGTTGGTTCCCGCAGTGTGCGGGGGTATGGTTCCACCATCGCGCGGGACTAGTGCGCTGAGCTCCCGGAGGGTGTCCGAGACTTAGTAGACTTGGCAGGGTTTGGGCCCTTCTGCGTCGGGTTGTCACGTTGTCCTGCCAGGAGGACACTGATGGCAGCATTGGTAGAGAGATGGTGGGACACCACCAACTCCTTTCATTTCTCTGCCACTGGAGATATGACCATGACGCCTCTAGACTTTGCTGTACTGACCGGCCTGGATATAGGAGGTTGGTCCATCCCCTATGATGAGGACGTGGGCGAGTGGGAGGCCGCCTGGATGTATCTATTGGGGGCTCGCCCGCCTGTTGACAGGGTTTCTGGGAGAGTCTGATACACTTGGTTCTCTTCCCGCTTCCGGCGGGCGGAGATGGTGCCCGAGACTCCTGAAGAGACGGAGCAGTACGCCCATGGTTTCCTTATGTTCCTCTTCGGGACTACCCTGTTTGCCGATAGAGGGAACACAGTCGGGTTATATCTGCTGAGCGCTCTGGTTGACCTATCACAGGTCAGTAGATATGACTGGGGTGGCGCCGGCCCGGCTACCCTTTACTTTTATATGAGCGCGACCTCCCGCGGGCGGGGCGATTTACTTGGCGGCTACTGGAGAGCCTGGGAGGTACTTTTCTGTCCTCTTGATTTACATTTCTGCTCTTCATCACTTGTACATTGCACACACAGCGCACTTTCACAGTCTGTATTTTGCTCTCAGCATTTCGTACTTACATTCTGCACTACTTTTCTCAGCTATGGGTCTATGTATACTTCCCAGCATTAGCCCCAGAGCTGGAGGTGGCAGGGCTCCCCATGACCCCATATTCACTGGTGTTTGAGGGCCCGCACCGGCCGAGACCTCGAGAGACCCTCCTTTACCTGCGACAGTACTTTGACACTGTGTGACATTCAGAGGTACCTCAGAACTTTCAGTTCCTTTCATTTTCATCTTTGATTTGCTCTGTATATTCTCGATTTCTGATTGGTTTATGCATTTATCATCCGCAGATCACATGGCAGCCCTGGGTGTCCCCGGGTGATGGTCTCCGACTTCAGTATAACGGAGGGTCGGACATCTCCCAGTATAGGGTCTTGCTCGAAGGGCCGGTTGGCAGGGCATGGTTTCTGGGGGAACGCTTTCTGTGTCAGGTATGGGGGTATCTTTCTCAGGATCCTCCCGCAGTACCCCCAGTCAGTATGCGGACTGCTGACAGGCTCTCTTACTCGGAGGTAGTCGGCGCCATGCTGGGTAGTGATGCTTTACTATATATTGAGGAGGGGGACTACGCCACTTACCGTCACATATATTTGATGCCTCCATTGACTGGAGCTCGTATCCCGATGATGAGGCCTGCCGGTACGTCATCCTCGGGCCAGGCTCGGGCTCGGGCTGCAGACGCCCCTTCTACTAGCAGGGCTGGTACATCTAGAGGTGGGAGTAGACCGGTTCCTCCGATTCCGTCGACTTATCCTCATCCTGGATGGCCAGATTTGCCGACTGAGTTGATGGCGTGGCAGTATGGGGCTATCTCTCCGACCCCGATCCCGCTAGAGCCTCCGATGCCCAGTGATCGATACGCCATTGATCCTGACTCACCGCTGGTATGCTCCACTGTTTTTCATTCATCATTCAGATGTTTAGACATTTTTGTTCACTGATGATTATGAGCTCATATTTGCAGCCACCGCGAGGGTACATGGAGGAGGTGGTTGGACTGGTGGCCACACTCGAGGGCATGGTCCTGCGTAGGGAGGCACAGTTGTCTGTCGCGGGCATTCAGGTACCCTTCAGTTTTCTGGCATTTATCATACTTCTGATGACATGCTGATTTCTACCGCATCGATAGACTACTTGCGTAGAGCACATCTGACACACACCCCACTTGTACACTGTATTTACATGCACCCACTTCACGTAGCCTTTGCTTGTATCTGCATCTAATGTATATATTTGGACTGATGAATTTGAATTGAACTTTTTGTTTTCAGATGCCTTCATGGTCCGGTCGGCCGCAGGCCAGGCCACCTGGGCCTCCTTGGGGAGCTGGGCCATCTGGGCCTTTTCAGGGGGCGGGGTCATCTCGGCCTTCTCGAGGAGCCGGGCCATCCAGGCCTTTTCGAGGAGCTTGAGGAGGGCCTGTCCGCAGACGCAGGGCTCACGTTGTAGAGGTGGAGCCTGATGGGGAGGAGGAGGATGCTGAGGAGGAGGAGGAGGCTACCGATCGTTAGTCAGAGACATCTGCTGAGGAGGGGGGCTCCGGTTTTGGTTCGGGGAACAGAGGTGAGGCTGAGGGGGATCCTGAGGATGACAGCTCCGACCCAGATGATGATGATGGCACAGAGGTCATCCCGCAGAAGAGGATGAGGAGTGCTTCTCATTCCCGTTCCCGAGGACATTGATGCCGCTGTTTCCTGCTTTATTTTTCTTTTTGCTAGTAGTTTGTAGCACTTTGCACATTGTTAGGTAGTTTTATTTTTTGTGAAACTTGTACCTTTGTTCGTTGTAAAGCATGATGGAATGAAATAGCTTTTGAAAAGGTGTTTGTATTTTAAACTTTTAGCATCGTATCGCGTCATTTTATTTTGCACAAAAATGAAATTGAATGGGAATGCACATTGTGTAATCACCGAGTCAGGTAGTGAACCGACGCAACAAACTAAGCAACTCAACCTACTAAGATATAACAGGACCTTAGGAAGTTTACAACTCGATAAACAAAATGCAATAGCGTTGACAACTCAAATAAACAAGACTTTAACAAAGATTGCTTGAACAGAGCGCAATGACTCAAAAACACGAAACACGTCCGCTCGACAAACAACTCGATAAGCAAAACAACAACTCGATAATCAAAACAACAACTTGATAAACAAAACAACAACAGAGTGTACTTCGGACGATCTGGGCATCGGAACGCATCCGAAATGGAGGGAGATGAAGGCCTTTGACTCTCCCGTTGCATGGAAATGCTTGGAACTTCCCCTCGAAGAGTAAAACAGGGCCAAAGAGATACACTGCAGCATTGCCGGCCACCTTTGGGGGCCAGCCGGCCAATTTTGTGGAGAGAGGCAGCTGGCCGGCCAGTTTTGTAAAAAGTAAATGGCTGGCCAGCCAGAAAAGGTGGCCGGCCGGCCAGTTATTCCTGCAGCCACCTGATTTTTGACACGTGTCCCCGTGAATAGTTTTTTTCCTTCTATAAAAGCCTCAACTTCGGGAACATTCATTTCATCTTAGTTTTAGACAAAGATGGAGGCGTTTTTCGTAGAAAATGTCACATCTTGGATCTCTTCTCTAGATGGCTCGGAAAAGCTGAATTTCCGGGGTTTCGGCTTGAATGCACTATTCACGCTGAGCCGTACTCTGCTAGAGCTTCCTTTTCTCCATGCCGCGGCAAGGTTCTGGAATCCAGTGACGCATGTTTTTAGCTTTGGCGGCCAAGAGATGTGTCCCACTTTCGAAGATTTTCAGGTTTTGATGGAGTCTGAATGCTCTGAAGTGATCTTGCCCCAGCTCCGTTTTGGCCATGCTCAGGCTTTAGGGCGGATGTGTGGGCTCACGGCGCATGACGCTCGATCTCTGATCTGCAGTGGGGAACTGGACATCCTCGGCTTGATCCATCGTTTTTCCGACGCCGGTGACCGCAGCAACCATTATCGGCAAGGTTTCCGGCAACACGCCCTCTGCTTATGTTTGTTGTCTCACTTTCTGCTTTCCTCGGGCTTCGGCGGGGCTAGCATTCGCCTGATTGAAGTTGCCCAAGGCTTGAGAGAAGGAAAGAGCTGTATTGCTATGACCTTGGCCGAGACACTGATGGGCTTAGATTCTGTCTATTGCCGGGAGGCGACTAGGTTTGCTGGGAGTCCACTGCTGCTGCAGGTAATGTTTCCCACCCGACCTTACATATATATTTGCTCACATCACTCGACCCTCAGGCTCGGTTTTTCTCACAAAACCCTTGTCTTACTTTTCTCTCATCGTACATCTCTCTGTTCTTTATTCTCTCATTTTCCATCCCTCCCCCAGGTATGGTTAATGGATAAGTTGCAGGTTGTGGACTCTTGCCCGGCCTATTCAACTCGAGGCTACTTCTTTCGGCAGCGCCTAGTCAATGCTCTTGACGAAAGGTGGTGGTTCGATTGGATGTGCAATTTGTCCGCAGACGGCATTGCTTGGCGTTGCCCTTGGCTTAACCTCCCGGCAATGAGCTATAGTATGTCCCGGCTGATTGGGATCCAATTGATTGGTCTAACCCACTGCGTATTCTATTTTCCGTTCCGGTTCCTGCGTCAGTTTGGTCATGATCAGACCTGTCCACCGGAGGGGATTGAGTACCCAGCCACTTTCCCGGTCCGGGGTGCACAGCTTGCCCGATATGCCACAACATGGAGGACTAGAGAGCTCCTGGCCCCTGCTTCTACTTTCAGTTGCACTTTGTCCGACGAGTGCTTGGATTGGCTCAATGAGGAGGCACAGGTTGGGCCTAGCTTGGCATCAGATGCTCCGTCCAGCTCTGGGAGGGGACGCAGAGATACTTGATTCAACTATGCCCCAAATTTATTGCTTTATTAGTATTTTCAAGTTTTCTTTATGAATGTACCAAAAAAGCAACCCTGATTGTAATGCAAGAGCAGGAGAACTCTATTTTGAAATCAATGAAATTGAAGGTTATGGTACCGAAAATTTTCCGCTTAGGGTCCAAAAATGGTCCTAGTCGTAAAAAGATTGATTTGAACAAAGTTAACTTTTATTAAAACTTTTCAAAACTATTTTCGATGTGGATCAGAACTGGACACGCCGAAAATCTGTCACTGAGATGCACAACCCCAGATCCCGCAACTGGAAAGTTGCCCCTAGTCTGAAGAACAATGCGGCACTTCATAGCAACGGAAAGTTGTCCCTAGTCTGAGTAACTTTGCACCGTCGCGGCAACGGAAAGTTGCCCCTAGTTTGAACAGCACTGTACCGGAGATCACGATAAATGCTGATGGATAAAGATGACTGAGATGATCAAAATGGTTGGAGTTGATCGGGGAAAAGTTTATGGCTGAACTTCAAGGTGAAGTTGCCTACGTATCCCAAAGATGGGAATCAAGCCTTACGTAGTTCAGGCCAAGGTTCACTCGAGTATTTTCACTCTCCTTTTGCGCTCTAACTTTTGCCAAGGCCGCCCTTTGCGGGTTTTCAACCTTGCGAGCTCAGTTTTTATATTTTCTAATTTTTTATGCTCTGACTTTTGCCTAGGTCGCCCTTTCGGGTTTTCGGCCTAGCGAGCCTCACAAGGATAGTATTTCTTCAACTTGTCCATATTGATCGGTTGTGAGAACTCCAAGCCATCTAGATCCATCAGAACCACAGCTCCACCTGACCAGATAGCTTTGATGATGTAAGGACCAGTCCAATTAGGTTTGAACTTGCCCCTTGGGTCGTGGATGGGAGCTCGGTTATCTTTGAGCACCAAATCTCCTTCTTTCAGATTCCTGGACTTAACCTTCTTGTTGAAAGCCCGGGCAATTCTGCTTTGATAGCCTTGGATGTGGTACAGTGCTTTCAGTCTTCTTTCATCAAAGAGCATGAGTTCTTCAAATCTGCTTTGCTGCCAATCTGCTTCGGCTATCTGGCACTCAGCAAATACTCGTAACGACGGAACCTCAATCTCAATGGGTAGGACAGCCTCCATTCCATAGACCAATGAATATGGAGTTGCTCCAGTAGAAGTCCTGATTGAAGTCCTGTAGCCCCATAGAGCAAATGGCAGCTTGTCTGGCCAATCCCGATAGGTTCCCACCATCTTCTGCAGTATATGCTTGATATTCTTGTTGGCGGCCTCAACCGCTCCGTTGGTCTGCGGCCGGTATGTAGATGACTTATGGAAAGCCACATTGTATTTCTCCAACAAGTCTATCACTTCTTTCTTGAAGTGGGAACCATTATTTGAAATTATCTCGTTTGGCACCCCGTAGCGACAGATGATGTTGTTTCTGATGAACTTTGCGACGTGCGACGCCTTCAACACCGCGTATGATTGGGCCTCGACCCACTTTGTGAAATAATCTATCACTACCAGGATAAACTCATGCCCGTTTGACCCCTTCGGGTAACAGCTCCGATCACATCAATTCCCCAGACTGAAAAAGGCCATGGCGAAGTCATGTTGTACAGTTTTGACGGCGGGATGTTCATGCGGTTTGCATGAATTTGACACTTGTGGCATCGCCGAACAAAACTAATACAATCCTCCTCCATGGTTGACCAGTAGTAGCCCTGTCTGAGGATCTTTCTGGCCAGCATTACTCCATTCATGTGTGCACCGCACTCTCCCCCATGGATGGCCTCCATCAGGCGTTTTGACTCTTCAGCTTCTACACAGAGCTTATGCATTCCCAGATGACCCCTTTTGTACAGCTTACCCCCGCAGATGATAAACTGAGCAGCCATTCTTCTGATGGCCCTCTTATCCTTGGCATTTGCCCCTAGTGGATATGTCTCCTTTTCCAAGAAGTTCCAGATGTCGTAATACCAGGGGTTGTCGTCTTGAGCCTCATCTATGGCGGAAATCGACTCGTATGCTGGCACGAACTTCTGATCAATAATGACTGGACGCATCCGGACTCCGGACGGGATGTCTATCATAGAAGATAGAGTTGCTAATGAATCTGCAAACCTGTTGTTCACTCTTACGAGGTGGGTGAAATTTAGCTTCTCAAACCGAGGAATTAACAAATCCAAGGTTTGGTGGTAGATTATCATTCTTTCCTCCTTGACTTTCCAATCTCCTTTTGCTTGAGACACAACAAGGTTTGAGTCCCCAATGACGTCCAACCGTCTTGCCCCTAGTTCTAGGGCTGCTTCCAGGCCAGCAATACATGCCTCATACTCTGCTTCATTGTTGGAAACTTTGAACCGGAGCTTGAATGCTAAAGGGATACGGGAATCATCAGGCGCTATCAGCAACACCCCTATCCCATACCCATACTGGTTTGACGCTCCGTCAAAGTACATCGTCCAAGTTTCATCTTCGACATGCAGAATGGCTTCATCTGGGAATAGATACTCAACCGCTTCATCCCCCTCAACCGGGTGGTCGGCAAGGAACTCCGCTACCGCTCTCCCTTTTACTGACTTTCGCGTTACATACTTCAAATCAAATTCGGAGAGCAACAGCAACCAACGAGCCAGCCTACCCGTAAGTGCTGGTTTCTCGAAAAGATATTTGATGGGATCCAATCGTGAAACCAACATTACAGAGTGAGCTAACAGGTAGTGCCGCAGCTTCCTGGTTGTCCATACCAAGGCCAAACAAGCCTTCTCCAGCAGTGTATAGCGGGTCTCGTAATCCAGCATCTTTTTGCTCAGATAGTAGATGGCCCTTTCCACTTTGTCTTCTGATTCCTGCGCGAGCATGCAGCGCATGGTAGTCTCAGTTACCGAAAGGTACAATATCAATGGTCTCCCCGGCTCAGGCATTCAGTTACCGAAAGGCTTAAAACATTTGACGATTTATTCCAATTTAAGTAACCCAACCTTCACCCACAGGCATTCAGGCAGATATATCACGTAAGCAATTAGCCTCATGGTAAGCATGCTATTCATGGCAGCACTCACACGCATGCAAGGATGCTAAAGCATAAAGCTTACCGAGTACTCCAAGCCAAAATAGAAACTCATTAGAAATCATGCATGAATCCTAAGTGTACAGAAATGCCTAATGCAACACATGCAAAATGCAATTATAGCAGGCTCGGCTATTCTAAACATGGCGTATGGAATGCTACAACTAACATGTTTTCAATTTGGAATTGAAAGTACAATGCAGTTAGTATGATGTGCCGAGCCCGGTGCATGCAATACAGATGAATGAATGCAAACATGCTGTCATACTGTATGCTAATTGAAATATGCCCTAATCTAACCATCATAAGCAGATAAATAAAAGGGAGAAATGCGTGGGGTTGGAAGACATACAACACACACACGCACACTTATTACAGTTGTGCCCTCGCGCAGAGGGTCCGAATAAATAATACAGTCCAAATATTACAGTCCCGAATAAAAGAATATTACAGTCCAAAATATTACAAAATCCTAATTAATTAACAAATTAACTAAGAAAATAAATAAAACTGGCATGCAAGCCAGGGACTGCCTTGCTTCTGACGGATGATGCATGTCCGGGTTGTCTTGCGTGGAAATCCACCGGAATGCCCCAATTAGCCTCTGTTTACACCTGTTCTTGAAATGCGTGCCAAGTCCCGAAAAGTTGCTGATTCTTGATTTTGCTGCAACAGAGAGCAGGAAAGGGGCATAGCAATGTATTTGCACAGATATATGCATGTCTCGATCCTCGTGCCACCAATTACGTATACCGAGGCATGATGGCCGAGGAGTCGAAATGCACAACTCAATATAGAATGAATGCACATGAAACTACAGCTAAAACCTAACTCCATCATGGATAATCCGGAGTGTCGGTGACTGGGGAATTGAGACACATTCCGTCACTCGGAGTACGAAATGCACCTCGTTTCCCGTGCCCGGGCAAACTCCTATTCCGGACACGATGCAATATGCATGATATGCATGAAATGCAACTAAGATACAATCCTAACATACACAATGCTATGAAAAGTGAGATGCCTCGAAATGCGTGCACACGGGCACGCAAATCGAGAAAATGGCAGAATGTGATGTAATGACATGGAAACATGATATGGGCTTATACCAACATGAGTGAGCCTCAGCCACACTCACATAGGAGGCTGGTGGATGAAAATGAAGTGCCTCGAAATGCGTGCACACGGGCACGCAAACCAAGGCGATGACAGAATGCAATGCAATGACATGAAAACATGATATGGGCTTATACCAACATGAGTGAGCCTCAGCCACACTCACATAGGAGGCCGGCGGATGAAAATGAATTGCCTCGAAATGCGTGCACACGGGCACGCAAACCGAGGCAATGGCATACGCAATGCAAATGACATGAAAATGTGATATGGGCTTATACCAACATGAGTGAGCCTCAACCACACTCACATAGGATGCCAGCGGATGAAAATGAGTGCCTCGAAATGCGTGCACACGGGCACGCAAACTGAGGCGATGGCAAATGCAATGCAAATGACATGAAAATGTGATATGGGCTTATAGCAACATGAGTGAGCCTCAGCCACACTCACATAGGATGCCGGTGGATGAAAAAGGAGTGCCTCGAAATGCGTGCACACGGGCACGCAAACCGAGGCGATGACAAATGCAATACAAATGACATGAAAATGGAAAGCAATCATTCTAACAGAATTTCAGCAATGAAAAATGGGGGAAAACAGTCCCGAAATGAGGCGAAATGACACCAAAAACATGGAATTGTCCCGAAATGGCCTATAGCTATGCCAAACATGCACAATCTGGACATGTAATGCAAAGTCAGAAGCTAGGAAGTCCCAAAAAAAGTATTTTCACAGTTATAAACATGGCCAAACAGCAAGCATAGGTATGGCAAAAATGGCATGCAAGAATAGGGGCCAAGAGAGGGGTAATGAAGCAAGTGATATAAGAAAAATCCAAACTGAAAAATTTCCTTCTACAACATTGAAGAGGGACCACAAATATGAATGTTTACAGTATATGGCAAGCCTCGAATCAATATAAAAACTTGCTGAAAAAAGGCACAAGATTGAGGCTCAAAAGGTGCTATAACATGAAGTATACAAAATAATCATCAAACAGAAAAAAAATGTTAATGAAACATGAAGTATAGGCCAAAATAAGGCCAATTTCAGTTCGGACCAAGGTCCAAAAACAGAAGCAAAAGAGGCTTCCAATTTATGCAAAAATGGGGCCAAATAAGGGATATAACTACAAGTGACACATGGAGGCACCAAATGGTGAGGGGCCCTTCAACAATGTTGAAGAAGGGCCCAAAATGAGCACATTCACAGATTACATCATGCTCAAAAACAGATTACTCAAGAGCCAAAAATAGCATGCAAAATTATGACATATAAGAGGATCAATGAAGCAAGTGCATCATGGAGGGCTCAAACAGGGTTGAGCCCTTAATGAAAAGTGAAGATGAGCTCAAAAGAGGGCCACTTTCAGTTAGGGCCGGAGCTTGAATGTATAAGAAGGAGAGGCTAAGAAATATTGCAAAGAAAAGCTCAAAAGAGAGAAAAAGGTAACTCACCCTTGGAGACAAGTCTTTTGTTGCTTCTTGGACCAATTTGCAGCTCCTTTAGCCTTTGAGAAGCTCTCCTTGTTGCTGAAAATGAAGTGGTGATGGTAGAGCTTGGTGGTGATGAAGAACACAAGGTATAGGACTTAAGGATTTTTAAGCAAATGAGAAGGATGGTGGGAGATATGGAGCTTGAGGCTTGAAGAACAATTTTTCCAACCCTTGAATGTGATATAGCTTGCTTGTTATAAAGGCCAAAAAGGGGGTGTAAAGGTGGGGGAAAAGGAGGGCAACTTTCCCCCACAAAATATCCCCCGGATAAAGATATTTTCTGGGGGATAAAGCCCTACAGCTGTAAAGTGAACAGTGCAAGGAACTCGGTCGGCCAGTTACTTTTGCTGCAGGTGGCCGGCCGGCCACACCCCCTAGCCGGCCGGCTAGGGGTCAAAAGGGTCAATCTGATTTAGTGGCCGGCCACCAACTGATGGCGTCCTCCTATCTGTGTACAACACAACCCTGTGGTTAAAAGTCCAAGAAAGTGGGTCCAAGGGGTTCAACATTAGCTCGGAAAGAGGGGTTCAAAAGGGTCAGGTGGAATTACTGGCCGGCCACCAACTTTTAGGGTCCTCTCATGTGTGCACATCACAAATATGTGGTTCAAAGTTCAAGAAAATGGGCCGAAGGTGTTCAACATTAGCTCGGAAGGAGGGGGTCAAAAGGGTCAAGTAACATTAATGGCCGGCCACCAACTTTTAGGGTCCTCCCATGTGTGTACATCACAAATATGTGGTTCAAAGTTCAAGAATGTGGGCCCAAGGTGTTCAACATTAGCCCGGAAGTGTGAAAAACGGGCGCCGGAGGGCGTCGGAGGATGTATAACTGGTTGCTGCAACAATTACTGGCCTCTCACCCTTCAGTGACCTCCTTGGTGATAAAACAGAGGTACTTGCCAAAAATTAACGAAAACCGTTGCAAAACGAATGTTCGGGGGCCAAAACGCGCAGTTCGGGGTCCCGAAAATGGGCTATCAAGCACCGAAAGTGGCGTTCGGCCATGAAGTGGGTTTCTCAGCCCCCAGTGTCCCTCAAAAGGGAGTAAAAAGGAAGTATGCCAAAAATCAGAACAAACGGAGATGGTTAGGCGGTCCCGAACCGAGGCACACGTCCAACGGTCCCGAAAAACCGGAAACCGGACTCCGAAATGGGCAAAATAGCCTACGACCACAAAATGTAGCCTACGGACATTGAGAGATGGTCTACGGGACCTCTCTCTTCCCTCAGGAAAAGAAACCGCGAAAAACGAACCTGGTTCGCAAACCGAGGCTAGGTACAAAAGAGGGTTCGGAAGTCCGGAGGCAGGGCTCACAGCCGCGACTCTGAAACTTCTGAACGAGCACATTATGCAACATCACCAAGCGCTCAATCGGTGACGTCTGAGTCTTAAGGTCGGTCAAAAATGGGGTGTCTACAGTTGCCGCTCTTTGACAGAACTCGGAAGTCACAAGTGACGGGAGTGAATGTCAAAGCCCAGAGACGACCCATTTTTGACAAGGCCGAAGACCTAGACAAACGTACAAGATAAACAGAGATGTGCCCGCAGGCAGGCCCGCAGGCAGGGGGGGCAAAATGCAAAGCGATATGCAAAGAGATTTTGAAGATTGGACTTATACGCTACGCGAAGCCGGTTTTGAAAGTTGGACTTATACGCTACGCGAAGCCGGTCATCACTCATGATCATGCGAATGCAGCAAGCTGTAATGAAGCAAGTATTCGCAAATAGATGCAACAGTTTTAAGCAAGAATGCAAAGCAACAACTACATTTCATGCAGTTAAGAATGCGGAGGATTATTCAATCCCCGCCACGCCTCACACGGAGAAGATACGATACCTGCGCGACTCGTCTGGGCGCACCAGCCTCAATTGAACCGTACATACAATATCGTGCCTGCAAAAGAGAGAAATTGCAACAAGTACAATATGCTACCAACATACATCCAATGTGATTCTGGAAGTTGGACACACGCAGTGTCGGTGAGTGAATGCATCACAATGCAAGAGTAGAACATGCGTGACAACGTATGCTCAAACATAGAGGTATGCCAATATCAAGAAATGTGCATAAAAATGCAAGTATGCGCAAGAGAATGCAAGTTATGTGCATGATAGTACAAAACGAGCATAAATCAGGGTGTTCATTTGTCATGAAATAACGAGTACGAAAATGCGCGTTTCGGCGAAGGCGACTCAATCACGGCCTCCGATCCACTTCCTGGAAGGGCTACAACTCATTCAAAAAGGATACACTTTGATTTTGATGAATGATGATGAGACACATGTCAGATCTTGAAGCCGAAGTTCCGACGGAGCAATTTTGCGACCAGAAGTGTACTTTTCTTGAAATTTTTTAGGTCCCGGGAACTCCGATCTTCCTCAAAATTTGCAGGGAGCTAGGTGAGCCTGTGAGGGACATGGTCGGCCGGTTATATGAGAAGGGGGAGGTGGCCAACCGGTTTTCCATAAAGTAAAAGGCTGGCCGGCCGGTTTTCCAAAAAGGAAATGGCTGGCCGGCTAGTAAATGTGGCCGGCCGGCCATCTGCCCAAATCCGGGGGCACTTTGGTCTTTTTCACCTCCTTTCTTCATGCTTCTTTATCCAAGACCTTGAGCCTATATAAGGTAGCCGAGATCCCTTCCTTTCTTGCCTCCTACAACACTTTCTTCTCCAGATCTGAGTTTCATACGCGTTTTCCAACGCCCCGCGCAAATTGTTTTCGCAAAAATATTTAGTTTCAAGCACTTTGAAGCGATTAAATTTCAATTTCGGAGCTTCTTTTCTCATTTCGCCACTTGAGGTAAGTTTGTCTCAATATTTGGAAGATTTTCTCGGGAGTTGACTTTTGTTGACTTTTTCATTTCCCGAGAGTTGACTTTTGTTGACTTTTTCCAATTTTGGCTCATTTTCGCTCACTTTTGCTCCTTTTACAGATTCTTTGAAAATGGCCGGTAATTCTCCCCACGGCGGAGGTTTTCCAGGTGCCGGAGACGATTTTGATCCCATGACCCTACCCCCGAGGACTCGACCTTTTATTCCCGGAAGGTACAACCCGCCAGCACATGTCCTTCCGCGTGCCGTCTTCCGTCACTTCACTAGCTTTGACGAGCGAGCACCCGGGGATCTGCTTCTCCGAGAGCCGGAGCATCACCTCTCTCATGAGGCCCGAGAGGTATTTACTTTATTTTCTGTATTTTTCGTACATTTCGCACCTTTGCCATGCTTGAACACGCAGTTTAGCTTATGACATAGTACTTCGCTTGCATCCTGAACATGTAGTTTCAACACTCGAATTTCTGAACACTCGGCTCATTAATTAATTGCGGACGCACAGTACACATTAGTTAAGAGGCGAACACACGGCTCAAACACTAATTTGTCGAACACACAGCCCGAATTCGAAAGTGAACACACAGCCCACACTTTACATTTTCTGAACACGCAGCCCAGATTAGAATAGTGAACACGCAGCCCACACTAGTTGAAATTTGAACACGCAGCCCAAACTTTAAATTTTCTGAACACGCAGCCCAGATTAAATAGTGAACACGCAGCCCACACTGATAGAAAGTTGAACACGCAGCCCAAACTTTAAATTTTCTGAACACGCAGCCCAGATTAAATAGTGAACACGCAGCCCACACTGATAGAAAGTTGAACACGCAGCCCAAACTTCAAATTTTCTGAACACGCAGCCCAGATTAAATAGTGAACACGCAGCCCACACTGATAGAAAGTTGAACACGCAGCCCAAACTTCAAATTTTCTGAACACGCAGCCCAGATTAAATAGTGAACACGCAGCCCACACTGATAGAAAGTTGAACACGCAGCCCAGATTAAATAGTGAACACACAGCCCACACTGATAAAAAGTTGAACACGCAGCCCAAACTTTAAATTTTCTGAACACGCAGCCTAGATTAAATAGTGAACACGCAGCCCACACTGATAGAAAGTTGAACACGCAGCCCAAACTTTAAATTTTCTGAACACGCAGCCCAGATTAAATAGTTAACACGCAGCCCACACTGATAGAAAGTTGAACACGCATCCCAAACTTCAAATTTTCTGAACACGCAGCCCAGATTAAAATAGTGAACACGCAGCCCACACTGATAGAAAGTTGAACACGCAGCCCAAACTTTAAATTTTCTGAACACGCAGCCCAGATTAAATAGTGAACATGCAGCCCACACTGATAGAAAGTTGAACACGCAGCCCAAACTTTAAATTTTCTGAACACGCAGCCCACACTGATAGAAAGTTGAACACGCAGCCCAAACTTTAAATTTTCTGAACACGCAGCCCAAATTAAATAGTGAACACACAGCCCACACTGATAGAAAGTTGAACACGCAGCCCAAACTTCAAATTTTCTGAACACGCAGCCCAGATTAGAATTTGCATGTAGCTTATTTCACTTCATCGGCATACAGCCCATTTCATTCCATTAGCACGCAGCCCATTTCATCTCGTTGGCACACAGCCCATTCATTTCATTATTGACACATGTATTCATTCTGAATGCAGGTTGGTTCCCGCAGTGTGCGGGGGTATGGTTCCACCATCGCGCGGGACGGGTACGCTGAGCTCCCGGAGGGTGTCCGAGACTTAGTAGACTTGGCAGGGTTTGGGCCCTTCTGCGTCGGGTTGTCACGTTGTCCTGCCAGGAGGACACTGATGGCAGCATTGGTAGAGAGATGGTGGGACACCACCAACTCCTTTCATTTCTCTGCCACTGGAGATATGACCATGACGCCTCTAGACTTTGCTGTACTGACCGGCCTGGATATAGGAGGTTGGTCCATCCCCTATGATGAGGACATGGGCGAGTGGGAGGCCGCCTGGATGTATCTATTGGGGGCTCGCCCGCCTGTTGACAGGGTTTCTGGGAGAGTCCGATACACTTGGTTCTCTTCCCACTTCCGGCGGGCGGAGATGGTGCCCGAGACTCCTGAGGAGACGGAGCAGTACGCCCATGGTTTCCTTATGTTCCTCTTCGGGACTACCCTATTTGCCGATAGAGGGAACACAGTCGGGTTATATCTGCTGAGCGCTCTGGTTGACCTATCACAGGTCAGTAGATATGACTGGGGTGGCGCCGGCCCGGCTACCCTTTACTTTTATATGAGCGCGACCTCCCGCGGGCGGGGCGATTTACTTGGCGGCTACTGGAGAGCCTGGGAGGTACTTTTCTGTCCTCTTGATTTACATTTCTGCTCTTCATCACTTGTACATTTCACACACAGCGCACTTTCACAGTCTGTATTTTGCTCTCAGCATTTCGTACTTACATTCTGCACTACTTTTCTCAGCTATGGGTCTATGTATACTTCCCAGCATTAGCCCCAGAGCTGGAGGTGGCAGGGCTCCCCATGACCCCATATTCACTGGTGTTCGAGGGCCCGCACCGGCCGAGACCTCGAGAGACCCTCCTTTACCTGCGACAGTACTTTGACACTGTGTGACATTCAGAGGTACCTCAGAACTTTCAGTTCCTTTCATTTTCATCTTTGATTTGGTCTGTATATTCTCGATTTCTGATTGGTTTATGCATTTATCATCCGCAGATCACATGGCAGCCCTGGGTGTCCCTGGGTGATGGTCTCCGACTTCAGTATAACGGAGGGTCGGACATCTCCCAGTATAGGGTCTTGCTCGAAGGGCCGGTTGGCAGGGCATTGTTTCTGGGGGAACGCTTTCTGTGTCAGGTATGGGGGTATCTTTCTCAGGATCCTCCCGCAGTACCCCCAGTCAGTATGCGGACTGCTGACAGGCTCTCTTACTCGGAGGTAGTCGGCGCCATGCTGGGTAGTGATGCTTTACTATATATTGAGGAGGGGGACTACGCCACTTACCGTCACATATATTTGATGCCTCCATTGACTGGAGCTCATATCCCGATGATGAGGCCTGCCGGTACGTCATCCTCGGGCCAGGCTCGGGCTCGGGCTGCAGACGCCCCTTCTACTAGCAGGGCTGGTACATCTAGAGGTGGGAGTAGACCGGTTCCTCCGATTCCGTTGACTTATCCTCATCCTGGATGGCCAGATATGCCGACTGAGTTGATGACGTGGCAGTATGGGGCTATAGCCTCCGATGCCCAGTGATCGATACGCCATTGATCCTGACTCACCGCTGGTATGCTCCACTGTTTTTCATTCATCATTCAGATGCTTAGACATTTATGTTCACTGATGATTATGAGCTCATATTTGCAGCCACCGCGAGGGTACATGGAGGAGGTGGTTGGACTGGTGGCCACACTCGAGGGCATGGTCCTGCGTAGGGAGGCACAGTTGTCTGTCGCGGGCATTCAGGTACCCTTCAGTTTTCTGGCATTTATCATACTTCTGATGACATGCTGATTTCTACCGCATCGATAGACTACTTGCGTAAAGCACATCTGACACACACCCCACTTGTACACTGTATTTACATGCACCCACTTCACGTAGCCTTTGCTTGTATCTGCATCTAATGTATATATTTGGACTGATGTATTTGAATTGAACTTTTTGTTTTCAGATGCGTTCATGGTCCGGTCGGCCGCAGGCCAGGCCACCTGGGCCTCCTTGGGGAGCTGGGCCATCTGGGCCTTTTCAGGGGGCGGGGTCATTTCGGCCTTCCCGAGGAGCCGGGCCATCCAGGCCTTTTCGAGGAGCTCGAGGAGGGCCTGTCCGCAGACGCAGGGCTCACGTTGTAGAGGTGGAGCCTGATGGGGAGGAGGAGGATGCTGAGGAGGAGGAGGAGGCTACCGATCGTCAGTCAGAGACATTTGCTGAGGAGGGGGGCTCCGGTTTTGGTTCGGGGAACAGAGGTGAGGCTGAGGGGGATCCTGAGGATGACAGCTCCGACCCAGATGATGATGATGGCGCAGAGGTCGTCCCGCAGAAGAGGATGAGGAGTGCTTCTCATTCCCGTTCCCGAGGACATTGATGCCGCTGTTTCCTGCTTTATTTTTCTTTTTGCTAGTAGTTTGTAGCACTTTGCACATTGTTAGGTAGTTTTATTTTTGGTGAAACTTGTACCTTTGTTCGTTGTAAAGCATGATGGAATGAAATAGCTTTTGAAAAGGTGTTTGTATTTTAAACTTTTAGCATCGTATCGCGTCATTTTATTTTGCACAAAAATGAAATTGAATGGGAATGCACATTGTGTAATCACCGAGTCAGGTAGTGAACCGACGCAACAAACTAAGCAACTCAACCTACTAAGATATAACAGGACCTTAGGAAGTTTACAACTCGATAAACAAAATGCAATAGCGTTGACAACTCAAATAAACAAGACTTTAACAAAGATTGCTTGAACAGAGCGCAATGACTCAAAAACACGAAACACGTCCGCTCGACAAACAACTCGATAAGCAAAACAACAACTCGATAATCAAAACAACAACTTGATAAACAAAACAACAACAGAGTGTACTTCGGACGATCTGGGCATCGGAACGCATCCGAAATGGAGGGAGATGAAGGCCTTTGACTCTCCCGTTGCATGGAAATGCTTGGAACTTCCCCTCGAAGAGTAAAACAGGGCCAAGGAGATACATTGCAGCATTGCCGGCCACCTTTGGGGGCCGGCCAGCCAATTTTGTGGAGAGAGGCAGCTGGCCGGCCATTTTTGTAAAAAGTAAATGGCTGGCCAGCCAGAAAAGGTGGCCGGCCGGCCAGTTGTTCCTGCAGCCACCTGATTTTTGACACGTGTCCCCGTGAATAGTTTTTTTCCTTCTATAAAAGCCTCAACTTCGGGAACATTCATTTCATCTTAGTTTTAGACAAAGATGGAGGCGTTTTTCGTAGAAAATGTCACATCTTGGATCTCTTCTCTAGATGGCTCGGAAAAGCTGAATTTCCGGGGTTTCGGCTTGAATGCACTATTCACGCTGAGCCGTACTCTGCTAGAGCTTCCTTTTCTCCATGCCGCGGCAAGGTTCTGGAATCCAGTGACGCATGTTTTTAGCTTTGGCGGCCAAGAGATGTGTCCCACTTTCGAAGATTTTCAGGTTTTGATGGAGTCTGAATGCTCTGAAGTGATCTTGCCCCAGCTCCGTTTTGGCCATGCTCAGGCTTTAGGGCGGATGTGTGGGCTCACGGCGCATGACGCTCGATCTCTGATCTGCAGTGGGGAACTGGACATCCTCGGCTTGATCCATCGTTTTTCCGACGCCGGTGACCGCAGCAACCATTATCGGCAAGGTTTCCGGCATCACGCCCTCTGCTTATGTTTGTTGTCTCACTTTCTGCTTTCCTCGGGCTTCGGTGGGGCTAGCATTCGCCTGATTGAAGTTGCCCAAGGCTTGAGAGAAGGAAAGAGCTGTATTGCTATGACCTTGGCCGAGACACTGATGGGCTTAGATTCTGTCTATTGCCGAGAGGCGACTAGGTTTGTTGGGAGTCCACTGCTGCTGCAGGTAATGTTTCCCACCCGACCTTACATATATATTTGCTCACATCACTCGACCCTCAGGCTCGGTTTTTCTCACAAAACCCTTGTCTTACTTTTCTCTCATCGTACATCTCTCTGTTCTTTATTCTCTCATTTTCCATCCCTCCCCCAGGTATGGTTAATGGATAAGTTGCAGGTTGTGGACTCTTGCCCGGCCTATTCAGCTCGAGGCTACTTCTTTCGGCAGCGCCTAGTCAATGCTCTTGACGAAAGGTGGTGGTTCGATTGGATGTGCAATTTGTTCGCAGACGGCATTGCTTGGCGTTGCCCTTGGCTTAACCTCCCGGCAATGAGCTATAGTATGTCCCGGCTGATTGGGATCCAATTGATTGGTCTAACCCACTACGTATTCTATTTTCCGTTCCGGTTCCTGCGTCAGTTTGGTCATGATCAGACCTGTCCACCGGAGGGGATTGAGTACCCTGCCACTTTCCCGGTCTGGGGTGCACAGCTTGCCCGATATGCCACAGCATGGAGGACTAGAGAGCTCCTGGCCCCTGCTTCTACTTTCAGTTGCACTTTGTCCGACGAGTGCTTGGATTGGCTCAATGAGGAGGCACAGGTTGGGCCTAGCTTGGCATCAGATGCTCCGTCCAGCTCTGGGAGGGAACGCAGAGATACTTGATTCAACTATGCCCCAAATTTATTGCTTTATTAGTATTTTCAAGTTTTCTTTATGAATGTACCAAAAAAGCAACCCTGATTGTAATGCAAGAGCAGGAGAACTCTATTTTGAAATCAATGAAATTGAAGGTTATGGTACCGAAAATTTTCCGCTTAGGGTCCAAAAATGGTCCTAGTCGTAAAAAGATTGATTTGAACAAAGTCAACTTTTATTAAAACTTTTCAAAACTATTTTCGATGTGGATCAGAACTGGACACGCCGAAAATCTGTCACTAAGATGCACAACCCCAGATCCCCGCAACTGGAAAGTTGCCCCTAGTCTGAAGAACAATGCGGCACTTCATAGCAACGGAAAGTTGTCCCTAGTCTGAGTAACTTTGCACCGTCGCGGCAACGGAAAGTTGCCCCTAGTTTGAACAGCACTGTACCGGAGATCACGATAAATGCTGATGGATAAAGATGACTGAGATGATCAAAATGGTTGGAGTTGATCGGGGAAAAGTTTATGGCTGAACTTCAAGGTGAAGTTGCCTACGTATCCCAAAGATGGGAATCAAGCCTTACGTAGTTCAGGCCAAGGTTCACTCGAGTATTTTCACTCTCCTTTTGCGCTCTAACTTTTGCCAAAGCCGCCCTTTGCGGGTTTTCAACCTTGCGAGCTCAGTTTTTATATTTTCTAATTTTTTATGCTCTGACTTTTGCCTAGGTCGCCCTTTCGGGTTTTCGGCCTAGCGAGCCTCACAAGGATAGTATTTCTTCAACTTGTCCATATTGATCGGTTGTGAGAACTCCAAGCCATCTAGATCCATCAGAACCACAGCTCCACCTGACCAGATAGCTTTGATGATGTAAGGACCGGTCCAATTAGGTTTGAACTTGCCCCTTGGGTCGTGGATGGGAGCTCGGTTATCTTTGAGCACCAAATCTCCTTCTTTCAGATTCCTGGACTTAACCTCCTTGTTGAAAGCCCGGGCAATTCTGCTTTGATAGCCTTGGATGTGGTACAGTGCTTTCAGTTTTCTTTCATCAAAGAGCATGAGTTCTTCAAATCTGCTTTGCTGCCAATCTGCTTCGGCTATCTGGCACTCAGCCAATACTCGTAACGACGGAACCTCAATCTCAATGGGTAGGACAGCCTCCATTCCATAGACCAATGAATATGGAGTTGCTCCAGTAGAAGTCCTGATTGAAGTCCTGTAGCCCCATAGAGCAAATGGCAGCTTGTCTGGCCAATCCCGATAGGTTCCCACCATCTTCTGCAGTATATGCTTGATATTCTTGTTGGCGGCCTCAACCGCTCCGTTGGTCTGCGGCCGGTATGTAGATGACTTATGGAAAGCCACATTGTATTTCTCCAACAAGTCTATCACTTCTTTCTTGAAGTGGGAACCATTATCTGAAATTATCTCGTTTGGCACCCCGTAGCGACAGATGATGTTGTTTCTGATGAACTTTGCGACGTGCGACGCCTTCAACACCGCGTATGATTGGGCCTCGACCCACTTTGTGAAATAATCTATCGCTACCAGGATAAACTCATGCCCGTTTGACCCCTTCGGGTAACAGCTCCGATCACATCAATTCCCCAGACTGAAAAAGGCCATGGCGAAGTCATGTTGTACAGTTTTGACGGCGGGATGTTCATGCGGTTTGCATGAATTTGACACTTGTGGCATCGCCGAACAAAACTAATACAATCCTCCTCCATGGTTGACCAGTAGTAGCCCTGTCTGAGGATCTTTCTGGCCAGCATTACTCCATTCATGTGTGCACCGCACTCTCCCCCATGGATGGCCTCCATCAGGCGTTTTGACTCTTCAGCTTCTACACAGAGCTTATGCATTCCCAGATGACCCCTTTTGTACAGCTTACCCCCGCAGATGATAAACTGAGCAGCCATTCTTCTGATGGCCCTCTTATCCTTGGCATTTGCCCCTAGTGGATATGTCTCCTTTTCCAAGAAGTTCCAGATGTCGTAATACCAGGGGTTGTCGTCTTGAGCCTCATCTATGGCGGAAATCGACTCGTATGCTGGCACGAACTTTTGATCAATAATGACTGGACGCATCCGGACTCCGGACGGGATGTCTATCATAGAAGATAGAGTTGCTAATGAATCTGCAAACCTGTTGTTCTCTCTTACGAGGTGGGTGAAATTTAGCTTCTCAAACCGAGGAATTAACAAATCCAAGGTTTGATGGTAGATTATCATCCTTTCCTCCTTGACTTTCCAATCTCCTTTTGCTTGAGACACAACAAGGTTTGAGTCCCCAATGACGTCCAACCGTCTTGCCCCTAGTTCTAGGGCTGCTTCCAGGCCAGCAATACATGCCTCATACTCTGCTTCATTGTTGGAAACTTTGAACCGGAGCTTGAATGCTAAAGGGATACGGGAATCATCAGGCGCTATCAGCAACACCCCTATCCCATACCCATACTGGTTTGACGCTCCGTCAAAGTACATCGTCCAAGTTTCATCTTCGACGTGCAGAATGGCTTCATTTGGGAATAGATACTCAACCGCTTCATCCCCCTCAACCGGGTGGTCGGCAAGGAACTCCGCTACCGCTCTCCCTTTTACTGACTTGCGCGTTACATACTTCAAATCAAATTCGGAGAGCAACAGCAACCAACGAGCCAGCCTACCCGTAAGTGCTGGTTTCTCGAAAAGATATTTGATGGGATCCAATCGTGAAACCAACATTACAGAGTGAGCTAACAGGTAGTGCCGCAGCTTCCTGGTTGTCCATACCAAGGCCAAACAAGCCTTCTCCAGCGGTGTATAGCGGGTCTCGTAATCCAGCATCTTTTTGCTCAGATAGTAGATGGCCCTTTCCACTTTGTCTTCTGATTCCTGCGCGAGCATGCAGCCCATGGTAGTCTCAGTTACCGAAAGGTACAATATCAATGGTCTCCCCGGCTCTGGTGGTGACAACACGGGTGGGTTCTGTAGGTACTCTTTGATCTGCTCAAAAGCTGCTTGACATCGGCCGTCCCATTGGAATTTCTTTCCTTTCTTCAGGAGACCAAAAAGTGGTTCACAAGTCAAGGTTAATTTAGAAATAAACCGTCTTATGAATTGCACTTTACCCAGAAAGCCTCGCACCTCCTTTTCAGTCCTTGGTGGTGGCATTTCTAAGATGGCCTTGATTTTGGAAGGGTTGACCTCGATGCCCCTTTGTGTAATCAGAAACCCTAGCATCTTCCCTGCTGTAACACCAAACGTGCATTTCTGGGGATTCAGTCGCAGCCGAAACTCTTTGATCCTTTGAAAGAATTTCTGTAAGGCGGTGTAGTGGCCCTCTCTATCTTTGGACTTGACAATCATGTCGTCCACATACACCTCGACCTCTTTGTGGATCATATCATGCAATATTGTAGTTGCTGCCCGTTGATATGTAGCTCCAACATTTTTCAACCCGAATGGCATCACTCTATAACAATATGTCCCCCACGGGGTAGTGAACGCAGTCTTCTCCCGGTCTTCGGGTGCCATCACTATCTGATTATAACCTGAGAAACCATCCATAAATGAAAGCAAGGCGTGTCTTGCTGTGAAATCCACCAATTCATCAATGTGTGGCAAGGGAAAGTCGTCCTTCGGACTGGCCCTGTTCAAATCCCTGAAGTCTACACCGACCTGAATTCTGCCATCCTTCTTTGGCACCGGAACAATGTTGGCCAACCAAGTTGGGTATTCAGATACCAGCAGGAACCCTGCGTCAATTTGCTTGGTGACCTCTTCCTTGATCTTGAGAGCCCAGTCCGGGCGGATCCTTCTGAGTTTCTGTTTGACAGGTCGGGCCTCGGGGTCAAGAGGGATCCGGTGCTGTACAATCTCAGGATCGATTCCAGGCATGTCTTCGTAGGACCACGCGAAAACATCTTTGAAATCTTTTAATAAAGCGACTAAGCGCTCGCGCTCCTCTGAAGACAACGTGGACCCGATCTGGACCAGCCGCGGGTCCTTCTCAGTACCAACATTCACAGTAGTGATTTCATCCATTAAAGGTTTAACAAATCTTTCCTGCTCTTGATCAATTAATCGTTGCAAAACTGGGGGAATTTCTCCCTCGCTGTTTTCATCAAAATTTTGAAAATCCTGATTTAAGCAATAAATCAAAGGCACAGAAAAATACTCAGAAACCACATCCACATCATTCTCATTAAATATTTCCAAGCCGTCAGATTCCTCTGTTACAACAGACTCAAAAGAAAATGAAAAAGACGACCTAGATAGGACTGTGGCATCCGGGTTATCACCCCCAGGAATACCGGACTCAGACTCAGTCGAGCTGGAATCTGATTCCGACGCACAAGATTCGGTAGAATCAGATTCCTGCTTACTACCTGACCCGGAGCTGCTAGATAAAAAGCCTTCTTCATATTGCCAGATGAGAGAAGGTGCGATAGATGCATCCAAGATCGGCGCTGGAAAGCCTGCAGCTATTTCATCTCCAATCATAGAAACCGAAGAGTTATCCCCCAAGCACTCTTGGCCGATCGGAGGATCTGATAGTAGACACGCCAGTGCTACCCCCATTTCAAGCTCTGTGCTCTCAGGATCCACTGCTTCACATTGCTCAACCTCAGTTGGTGGGTCTGTCTGCGCTTCGGCAACGTCATCCCCAGATAATTGTATGTCGAAGAAGATTTCAAAACCAGGCACGCACTTCCCCTCCGTGTTTAGCCATGGCTCCGGGAAGCCGCAGAATGGAAAATCTTCCCCCTCCCGGACGAAACGTCCGTTTAGGGTACCCCAGATGGGCCTGTGCATTAACTCAAATGGCTTCCCGGCCTTCTTTGCTCTGGCCCTTCCGGCCATTTCTTTCCCTTTTCTCACCCAGTCCTCTTTGGTGGGCAGATAACCCAGTCCAAAGGCGTGAGGGTTGTGTGGCACTTCGGCCAACACTGAGACGCCCTTCCGGCCGTTTCTCCCTAATCCCATCCCGGGAGTATGTTTTAGTTTGTTCATGAGGTAGATAGATTGAGCACTAACGTACATACCCTCATTCACAGCCATGACATTCTGCACCACTTGAGCCTCGGCCAAAGTGAACCCCGACAAAAACACATCCTCCGTGCCGTGCTCGATCTCCAAGACAGGTGTGGACACTTCCGGCGGGGGATGGATTGATGAATTCCCAAAAACGATCACTACCCCTTTCCTGTGGGGGTACTTTAGCATCTGATGTAGAGTGGAAGAGACTGCTTTGACCTGGTGCAACCACGGTCGCCCCAAAAGTAGGTTAAAGGTTGCGGGAACGTCCAAGATATGAAATTCAATGCTGTGTTGTCTTGGACCAACCTTGGTTTGAATTTTAACAGTCCCCATCATTTCTCTGCTGGTATTGTCGTATGCTCTGATCACTTGGGTAGTTGGGACGAAGTCCACGGGCTTCAACCCGATTGCATATGCCGTTCTGGTCGGGCAGACATTAATCGCAGACCCGGTATCAACAAGTACCACCGGTATCCACTTATCTCTACATTCCACAGAGATATAGAGAGGTTTGTTATGACTTGTGCCCTCAGGCGGTAGTTCCTTGTCCGAAAAGGTTAATGCCGGGGAACCTCCTCCCGGAAAAACCAGCCCAACCAGCTGTTCAGGCGTGGTGTCTATGGAGAGCTTGGACTTGTCCATGGCAGAGAGGACAGCTTCTCTATGTACTCGTGATGCCATTAGCAGTCCCCAGATGGAGATGTCTGCTTGTATCTTCTTCAATTGTTTCAGCACAGCTTCCTCTTCAATCTGCTTCTCCTTCTGTTTCTCCGCTTCTCTATCCTTCCCGGATGCCTCGGGTTGGTCCAGGTGTGGGGGTTTGAAGTACCGCCCACTCCTCGTCATGTGGTCAACGTCATCGAGGTACCAAGTGTCATCCGGTTGATTATTTCCCCAGTTTTCATCCGTGTGGGCAAGACATAAGTCATCGTCTTCCTACCACATTCCATCGGCAGCCAACAGACACCTGTCTGGCTCCGGTTTAGTTGCATTCGCAGTACTCTCTGTCCACATGCTCGCAGCATTCTCTATCTTCGTGCACACAGCACTCTCAGTCCCCTCAGGGCCTTTAGCTTTCCTAATTCTCTCAGCCTCCTCAAACTTTTCTCGTTCCAGCTGCATCAGTACAGCTATTTGTTCAACAATTCCTGTATCCATAATGCCCAAATCTCGAGCGGAATTCTTAGCACCGGCGCTCTCCGGCGATACAACTTGACTTTCGGCCATTCCGGCCACAACTGATACTTCTGCCCCTGCCGGGCTCTGTTCTGGTTGGGCTTCCCCCACTGCATCTGGTTGATCTTCGAGCCATCCAGTGGCCTCCACTGATCCCTCATAATCGTACCAATTGATTGACGCATCCCCCAGTTCCTGGTCATCGAGAAATTGCAGGTTGGCAAAGTCCTCCTCTACGGCTGTCAGATCATCCGCCCATAGCCCAGATCCATCCCCTCGGATCATGCATAGCTCTCCTGTCTATGGCAATTCTATACCTAGCCCAATTCGGCTCGTTGATAGGATATACTCGCTTGGATCATAGGCTCCCCCAGCAAAATTCTGTCCAGTCCCAGATTCAATAATCTCATTCTCTCCCAAAATCTGCCCTACCCTATCTTCGACGGTCACCACCATCGGTTCTGGTTGGGTTTTGGAGATGTCCACCATGCACAAGAAGTCAGTACAATCGGGGAGGAGCACCTCCGGCTTGGGTAGGTGGGTGGGCGTAATATAGATGCTAGGATCGTAAGATGCGACCCCAGTCTGGATAAAATTAATTCTTTTGGGAGGGGGAGGTTGGTTACGTGGTGGGAGAGGGTTGGTTGTGACATTGGGTCTATCAGGAGGCGCGATCACCTGTTTGTAAATAAGATCTTGGATCTCATGACGCAATCTGTAACAACGGTCGGTGTCGTGACCGTGTTGTTGGTGATATGCGCAGTACTTTGCTGGGTCATAAGAGGGGGGGAGTGGATTCGGTAATGGCTTTGGCTCCAGGGGTTTTAAATGATTTTTTCTGATCAATATTCCCAGAACTTTGGTCAGGGGCATATATAGTGGGGTAAAGATTCTTTGGCCTCGCGGTTGGAATCTGTTGGTTTGTGTGTTGCTTCCGGACGCGCCGGAGAATGGTGTGGCAGTCATGGGCCTTGGAGGGGGAGGGGGAGTGGTGGTGACCATACTAACTTCCGAGGCTCTCGTATTTGCAGCGCCACTCGGGCCCGCATTGTTGTTACGGTTGAAGGTCCTCCTCGGTTGTTCCCTGTCGTGGTCAAACAGACCTTGTTTCATTGCGTCTTCAATTTGCACCCCCATCTCATGTAAATCAGCAAAAGTAGGGAAGGGGACTACAATCATTCTCTGCATCAACTTTGGGTGGAGATTGCGCACAATCATCCGGATTTGATCTTTGTCAGTGGGCCTTAAAGTCATCATTGACGCCTTTGCCCTCCATCGGATCACAAAGTCCGAGAAAGTTTCCTTGGGCTCTTGCCTTGTCGTTTCGAGATCACGAGTTGTAATCTCGATCTGAGTGTTGTACGAATATTGCGTGACAAAGGCCTCAGCCATTTCATCCCAATTTTTCTTCACTTCATCTTGTAACTTTGCGTGCCAGTGGGACGCCACACCTGACAGGGTTCGGCCGAATAGTGAAAGCTTCTGTGGTCGTGTTAGGCCCATTGGCCGCAAGATGTCTGCAAACAGTCGGAGATGGACCATTAGGTCGCCGGATCCGTCAAAGCGGTCGATTTGTGGCATTTTGAACCTATCGGGGAGTGTCACGGCCTCCTCGGTATATCCGTCTTCGATATCCGGCATAGCCTTGACCCCTTGGGATTTCTTAAAGAGCTTCTCCAGTTTGCTCCATTTCAGAGCTGTATGATCAACCTCGACCTCAAAGGGAGAGTCCGGGTGATTAGGTGTATGGACCTTGGACAATTGTGGCGGAAGCGGGGGCGGAGCTGGCCCCGTTGGAAGATTCGTGTCCTCTTGCAGGTTCTGGATAGTCGGCACAGTATTCTGGGTGTTTGGAGGAGCGTTCTGAACAGCAGGTGTCTGCTCAGGTAATGGAGCCCCTGCCGGAGGAGGGACTTGATGTGAAGTAGATGCAGCATTCTGCTGTTGCAGTCTGGTAATCAGCTCAGCCTGCTGGGTCATAATCTCGGCTTGTTGCTTAGCGAGTTCATCTCGGCGAACGGCATCCTGCTGCATGGCCCGCATGGTTTCCTGCATTTGGCGCATCATTTCCTCAACTCCTGTTGGTGCCGTCATACTGTTTTGATTTGTCTGAACTACTGGCAGATCTGTCTCAATGGGGATCTCAATCCGACTGTCCACTGATGGGGGAAACCACTGTTCTGGTGATCTCTATTCAGATACACTGCGCTTTTTCTGCTTTCTTCTGGTAACAGGGGGTAGAGAATGGAACACTGGCTGTCCGTCGATTAGATCCTCAGATCGGTGGAGTCGACGACCTCGTGTCCAAAGTGCTTGGGGAATGCCTGCTGGGTTGGAAGCAATTGTGCTAGAACTGACCTAGCAAAAGATAAATAAAGCGAAAAGGAAATAAATAAACAGATAAACGGACAGCATAACAGCTTAAAATAAAATACATGACACACAGCCGGGCATAATCAACACACAGTCAATAAGCTGAATACACACTGTCCTCAAACACTGATTATTATCCCTGTATCACTGTCCCCCAAAACAGAATCTGATATCCGCAGATAACTAATTCTCAAATACTGGCTGATGCCCGCAGGCCTGATACCCAAACTCATGTACTGAACTGATGCCCGCAGGCCTGATGTCGACAATACTGAACTGATGCCCGCAAGCCTGATACTGACGATCCTGAACTGATCCCCGCAGGCCTGATGCCCAAACTCATATACTGATACATGCATTCCTGTAGAGACTCACTCTAAAGCACATAACAGATAAGTGAGAGCCAAAACACCCTATGTTGGGGTAGGGTTTCCCTGTCCTATTTTGTCAGGAGCTAGGGTTTTACTACGCACGCAGCGGTTTCAAACAACCTATAAACGGGTAAGCAACCTGTCCTAATTTGGAATGGTCACTACGGATCCGAATATGCACTAGGTCGAATGGTCAAAGTGGGTGCCCCGGTAAAACTGGGGTTTGTGTTCCCATACTGGCAGAGCCCACAACCGGTCAGCCTTATGGTCATGCCTTGACAAGACAAGCCTCTGGCAAATCGTTCAGGAATAGCAGATGGAAAACACGGTGTCCTAGGCGCACCAATGCAAATGCAATGCAAAGAAACGCACAAGTGTAGTAAAAAATAGATATCATGAGTTCGAGTCAAGTTCTCTAAATCCCCAGCGGAGTCGCCAGAAACTGTAGACAAGCCCGCGGGGACCTCGCCACAGCTCGGACTCGACTTTTGTAGTCACGGTTCTAAGTCTGAACCAAAGAGTCCAAATCCGGCAAATCGTTTTAAGAAAACAGATTTTTGATAGAAGTGCCAAACATTGACTGCTTTGCCAGATACAGAGTCGCCACCTAATTATTTTATTTTGGGAAATTTAGGAAACCCTGACTCGGTGCCAAAAGGCCACGTGTCCGTCATCACCAAAGTTGCCTCGGCTCGGGAACTTGGGTACGATTGGGGAAGGTCACTTCGTGAGCACCCCCGCTCGCCCGATCAAAGATCGGCCTCTACTAATCATGATATCTATTTTTGAAAACATTGTGAGTTCCTATTCCGGTTATTAGCCTAGGTTACTATGTGATGCGCACAGCATACAAGTATAGACTGGATCGCCTGAATTGGAACGAAACATTTCATGTTCGCTTTTTGAAAATGGTTTGCTACCCGCAGGTAGGCTTAAAACATTTGACGATTTATTCCAATTTAAGTAACCCAACCTTCACCCACAGGCATTCAGGCAGATATATCACGTAAGCAATTAGCCTCATGGTAAGCATGCTATTCATGGCAGCACTCACACGCATGCAAGGATGCTAAAGCATAAAGCTTACCGAGTACTCCAAGCCAAAATAGAAACTCATTAGAAATCAAGCATGAATCCTAAGTGTACAGAAATGCCTAATGCAACACATGCAAAATGCAATTATAGCAGGCTCGGCTATTCTAAACATGGCGTATGGAATGCTACAACTAACATGTATTCAATTTGGAATTGAAAGTACAATGCAGTTAGTATGATGTGCCGAGCCCGGTGCATGCAATACAGATGAATGAATGCAAACATGCTGTCATACTGTATGCTAATTGAAATATGCCCTAATCTAACCATCATAAGCGGATAAATAAAAAGGAGAAATGCGTGGGGTTGGAAGACATACAACACACACACGCACACTTATTACAGTTGTGCCCTCGCGCAGAGGGTTCGAATAAATAATACAGTTCAAATATTACAGTCCCGAATAAAAGAATATTACAGTCCAAAATATTACAAAATCCTAATTAATTAACAAATTAACTAAGAAAATAAATAAAACTGGCATGCAAGCCAGGGACTGCCTTGCTTCTGACGGATGATGCATGTCCGGGTTGTCTTGCGTGGAAATCCACCGGAATGCCCCAATTAGCCTCTGTTTACACCTGTTCTTGAAATGCGTGCCAAGTCCCGAAAAGTTGCTGATTCTTCATTTTGCTGCAACAGAGAGCAAAAAAGGGGCGTATCAATGTATTTGCATAGATATATGCATGTCTCGATCCTCGTGCCACCAATCACGTATACCGAGGCATGATGGCCGAGGAGTCAAAATGCACAACTCAATATAGAATGAATGCACATGAAACTACAGCTAAAACCTAACTCCATCATGGATAATCCGGAGTGTCGGTGACTGGGGAATTGAGACACATTCCGTCACTCGGAGTACGAAATGCACCTCGTTTGCGTACGAAATGCACGCAAACGGAGGCAATGGCATACGCAATGCGAATGACATGAAAATGTGATATGGGCTTATACCAACATGAGTGAGCCTCAGTCACACTCACATAGGATGCCGGCGGATGAAAATGAGTGCCTCGAAATGCGTGCACACGGGCACGCAAACCGAGGCGATGGCAAATGCAATGCAAATGACATGAAAATGTGGTATGGGCTTATACCAACATGAGTGAGCCTCAGCCACACTCACATAGGATGCCGGTGGATGAAAAAGGAGTGCCTCGAAATGCGTGCACACGGGCACGCAAACCGAGGCGATGGCAAATGCAATGCAAATGACATGAAAATGGAAAGCAATCATTCTAACAGAATTTCAGCAATGAAAAATGGGGGAAAACAGTCCCGAAATGAGGCGAAATGACACCAAAAACATGGAATTGTCCCGAAATGCGAATTTAGGCACTCGAAATGGCCTATAGCTATGCCAAACATGCACAATCTGGACATGTAATGCAAAGACAGAAGCTAGGCAGTCCCAAAAAAAGTATTTTCACAGTTATAAATATGGCCAAACAGCAAGCATAGGTATGGCAAAAATGGCATGCAAGAATAGGGGCCAAGAGAGGGGTAATGAAGCAAGTGATATAAGCAAAATCCAAACTGAAAAATTTCCTTCTACAACATTGGAGAGGGACCAAAAATATGAATGTTTACAGTATATGGCAAGCCTCGAATCAATATACAAACATGCTGAAAAAAGGCACAAGATTGAGGCTCAAAAGGTGCTATAACATGAAGTATACAAAATAATCATCAAACAGAAAAAAAATGTTAATGAAACATGAAGTATAGGCCAAAATAAGGCCACTTTCAGTTCGGACCAAGGTCCAAAAACAGAAGCAAAAGGGGCTGCCAATTTATGCAAAAATGGGGCCAAATAAGGGATACAACTACAAGTGACACATGGAGGCACCAAATGGTGAGGGGCCCTTCAACAATGTTGAAGAAGGGCCCAAAATGAGAACATTCACAGATTACATCATGCTCAAAAACAGATTACTCAAGGGCCAAAAATAGCATGCAAAATTATGACATATAAGAGGATCAATGAAGCAAGTGCGTCATGGAGGGCTCAAACAGGGTTGAGCCCTTAATGAAAAGTGAAGATGAGCTCAAAAGAGGGCAACTTTCAGTTAGGGCCTGAGCTCGAATGTATAAGAAGGAGAGGCTAAGAAATATTGCAAAGAAAAGCTCAAAAGAGAGAAAAAGGTAACTCACCCTTGGAGACAAGTTTTTTGTTGCTTCTTGGACCAATTTGCAGCTCCTTTAGCCTTTGAGAAGCTCTCCTTGTTGCTGGAAATGAAGTGGTGATGGTAGAGCTTGGTGGTGATGAAGAACACAAGGTATAGGACTTAAGGATTTTTAAACAAATGAGAAGGATGGAGGGAGATATGGAGCTTGAGGCTTGAAGAACAATTTTTCCAACCCTTGAATGTGATATAGCTTGCTTGTTATAAAGGCCAAAAAGGGGGTGTAAAGGTGGGGGAAAAGGAGGGCAACTTTCCTCCACAAAATATCCCCCGGATAAAGATATTTTCTGGGAGATAAAGCCCTACAGCTGTAAAGTGAACAGTGTAAGGAACTCGGCCGGCCAGTTACTTTTGCTGCAGGTGGCCGGCCGGCCACACCCCCTAGCCGGCCGGCTAGGGGTCAAAAGGGTCAATCTGATTTAGTGGCCGGCCACCAACTGATGGTGTCCTCCTATCTGTGTACAACACAACCCTGTGGTTAAAAGTCCAAGAAAGTGGGTCCAAGGGGTTCAACATTAGCTCGGAAAGAGGGGTTCAAAAGGGTCAGGTGGAATTACTGGCCGGCCACCAACTTTTAGGGTCCTCTCATGTGTGCACATCACAAATATGTGGTTCAAAGTTCAAGAAAATGGGCCGAAGGTGTTCAACATTAGCTCGGAAGGAGGGGGTCAAAAGGGTCAAGTAACATTAATGGCCGGCCACCAACTTTTAGGGTCCTCCCATGTGTGTACATCACAAATATGTGGTTCAAAGTTCAAGAATGTGGGCCCAAGGTGTTCAACATTAGCCCGGAAGTGTGAAAAACGGGCGCCGGAGGGCGTCGGAGGATGTATAACTGGTTGCTGCAACAATTACTGGCCTCTCACCCTTCAGTGACCTTCCCGGTGATAAAACAGAGGTACCTGCCAAAAATGAATGAAAACCATTGCAAAACGAATGTTCGGGGGCCAAAACGCGCAGTTCGGGGTCCCGAAAATGGGCTGTCAAGCACCGAAAGTGGCGTTCGGCCACGAAGTGGGTTTCTCAGCCCCCAGTGTCCCTCAAAAGGGAGTAAAAAGGAAGTATGGCAAAAATCAGAACAAACGGAGATGGTTAGGCGGTCCCGAACCGAGGCACACGGCCAACGGTCCCGAAAAATCGGAAACCGGACTCCGAAATGGGCAAAATAGCCTACGACCACAAAATGTAGCCTACGGACATTGAGAGATGGTCTACGGGACCTCTCTCTTCCCTCAGGAAAAGAAACCACGAAAAACGAGCCTGGTTCGCAAACCGAGGCTAGGTACAAAAGAGGGTTCGGAAGTCCGGAGGTAGGGCTCACGGCCGCGACTTTGAAACTTCTGAACGAGCACATTATGCAACATCACCAAGCGCTCAATCGGTGACGTCTGAGTCTTAAGGTCGATCAAAAATGGGGTGTCTACAACAGCCCACAGTTTTTGAAATCTGAACACGCAGCTTAAACACTTGAGGTGAACACACAGCCCACAGTCTTTGAAATCTGAACACGCAGCTCAAACTCTTGAGGTGAACACAAAGCCCATAGTTTTCGAAATCTGAACACACAGCCCAAACACCTGAGGTGAACACACAGCCCACAGTTTTTGAAGTCTGAACACGCAGCTGAAACTCTTGAGGTGAACACACAGCCCACAACTTTTGAAATCTTAACACGCAGCTAAAACTCTTGAGGTGAACACACAGCCCACAGTTTTTTTAAATCTGAACACGCAGCTCAAACACTTGAGGTGAACACACAGCCCACAGTTTTTGAAATCTGAACACACAGCCCAAACTCTTGATGTGAACACACAGCCCACAGTTTTCATTTGCACGCCGGGCATATTGAACACACAGTTCTTACATTTCACTTTTGAACTCGCAACTCATTCATTGCATTTGCACGCAGCTTATACATTTCATTCTGAAATTGAATACATCTGTTCATTTTGAATGCAGGTACCCTCTCGTTCTAAGCGAGGTTATGGCTCGATTATCGCTAGGGGGTGGTATGGAGAGCTCCCAGAGACCATTCGTCACATGGTGGACGGGGCAGGGTTTGGGACCTTCTGCGCGGGGCAATCTCACTACCCTGCGAGCAAGACGTTGATGGGGGCGCTCGTGGAGAGATGGTGGGACACCACCAACTCTTTCTACTTCTCAGCTACCAGGGATATGACGATGACTCCGTTCAACTTTGCCATGCTGACTAGCCTTGATGTGGCCAATCTACCAGTCCCCTACGATGAGGATATGGGCCAGTAGGAGGCTGCCTGGATCTATCTGTTGGGAGCTCGCCCATCGATTGACTGATCTTCAGGAAGAGTCAGGTACACTTGGTTCCTCGTGCAGTATAGGGGGAGTATGCCCGAGACTCTTGAGGAGATAGAGCAGTACGCTCGAGGTTTTTTGATGTTCCTCCTTGGGACCACTTTGTTCTCCGACAGGGGGAACACAGTTGGACTATACCTGCTCAGTGCTTTGGTGGACCTATCACAGGTCAGCCAGTATGACTGGAGTGGCACCGGCCTCGCTACCCTCTACTGCTATATGAGTGCGACCTCCCGCGGATGGGGGAACATAGTTGGTGGCTACTGGAGAGCCTGAGAGGTACCTTCTGCCATCTTGATTTACATTTCTGCTCTTCATTATCTGTACACTGCTCATGGCACACTTTACATTCTGTACTCTACATTCTGCACTCAGCATTTTGCATTTTCTGTATATTCTGTATTCTAATGGCCACTGCCCTATTTTCTACAGCTATGGGTTTACACGTACTTTCTGACGCTAGCCTCAGAGTTTGAGGTGGAGGTGCCTATTAAGATCCCTTACTCTCACGTATTTGAGGGTCGATGCCGGGCTCGGGCTCGGGAGACTCTGCCCTTCCTGTGACAGTTTTTTGACACGGTGCGGGCGATTGAGGCAATTCAGAACTCTCAGTTCTTCATATTTTCAGCTTTGATTCATCTCGCATATTTATGACATCTGATTGGCTCATGCACTTGTTATCCTCAGATTGCTTGGTGGCCCTGGGCATCCTTGGGAGGAGATATCCGTTTCCAGTTCCTGGGAGCATGGGCTTCTTCTCAGTATAGGACTTTGTTTGAGGGTCTAGTTGGCAGGGCCTGGTTTCTGGGAGATCGCTTCATACGCTAGACAATAGGTGTCCCTGAGCAGAGTGTCCTTTCAGCACCTCCAGATGACATGCGGTCCGCTGAGGGACTCACTCCCAAGGAGGTCGATGTTGCTATGTTCGGTATCGATGCAGCTCTGCACATGGAGGAGGGGGAGTATGCGACTTACCGCCATACATACTTGATGCCCCCACTGATGGGTGTCCGTACTCCTCCTAGGAGGGCTGCTGGTGCACCATCGTCAGCTCGAGCCTAGGCTGCAGACGTCCCTTCATCTAGCAGGGCCGGCACATCGAGGAGTGGGGCTAGACAGATTCCCCCGACTTATCAGCATGTTGGGTGGCCAGATCTTCTAACCAAGTTGACTGGATGGCGATACGGGTCATCTTACCCGATTCCAATAGAGCCTCCTATGCCCAATCACCGATATGTCAGTGATCCTGACTCACCACCGGTATGTTCTACTGCTTTTCATTTATCACTCAGATACATAGTCATTCATTTATTCATTGATGATTTGAGCTTGTATCTGCAGCCTCCCAGGGAGTATTCTGATGATCTGCTCGGATTGGTGGCCTCATTTGAGGGCATGGTCTTGCGAAGGGATACACAGCTGTTCATCGCCGGTGTTATGCTATTTTTCAATTTTCTCGCATTTATCATACTTCTGATGGCATGCTGTATTTAACCATTTCACTGCATTGTTTGACTGTATGCATAAAGCACATCTGACACACACCATATTCATACATTGTATCTGCATACACCCACTCTATGTAGCATTCTTGTCTCTGCATCTGATATACATGTTGGCTAATGTACTCAAATTGCCCTTTTCAGATGCCACCACTACAGGCCAGGCCATCCAGGCCTTCTCGGGGAGCTGGGAGAGGGGACTCGTCTCGCAGACAAGGCAGGCGCAGAGCACCTATCATAGATGATGAGGAGTCCAACGAGGAGGAGGAGTCGGCGCATCCTCAGTCGGAGACATCCGCAGGCAGGGAGGAAGACTCTGGCTCCAGTTCTGAGAGTGGAGATGATGCTGAGGAGGGTTCCAAGGATGGCAACTCGGATTCGGATGATGAGGCTGATGCAGAGGTCGTTCAGCCGAAGAGGACGAAGAGGGCTTCTTATTCTTGTGCCTGATAGCACTGATGCAGATGTTCCTGCTTTATTTTCCTTTTTTTACTAGCAGTTGTAGCACATTAGCTTTAGGCAGTTTTATTTTCTTTAAAACTTGTACCCTTGCTGTAAAATGTTGTAACAAAGGAAGCATGATGGAATGAAACAGCATTTTGAAAAAGTGTTGTATTTTATGTTCTTAGCATCGCATCGCATCATTTTGGACAAAAATGAGATTGAATGAAAATTGAGCATCGAAAATTGCCAAGTCAGTTAGTGAACCGATGCAACAAACTAAACAACTTAACTTACTAAGAAACAACAAAACCTTAGCAAGTTTACAACTTGATAAGCAAATCTCGACAATGTTGATTAAACAAAGAGCAACAACTCGATATACGGAACTTAACGACTCTATAAACAAAACTTTAACAACTCAATAAGCAAAACCAAACAACAACTCGATAAACAAAAAACAACAACTCGATAAGCAACTGCATGTCGAACCATTGGAGTGACAGAACGCATCCGAAACAGAGGTAAACTCGGACTTTCAACATGCCCAACGCATGGAAAAGCTAGGATCTCTCTTCTAGAAGCTTGGAACAGACCAAAGACCAACTTTTCTCCATGGCCGACCACCAGAAAGGGCTGGCCGATTAGCTATTTTTCTTGGAGACCAAAGGGGTGGTCGGCCTACCAAAAAAAGTAGTCGGCCGACCACCTGGTTTGGTGACCACCAGATTTTTGGCACGTGTCCTCAAACAGTGCCTTATCCTCTATAAGAGTTCCAACTTCGTAGTTCTTTCATTTCATCTCAATTTTGCATCAAAATGGAGGCATTCCTCATCGAAAATCTCGCAGCTTGGATTGCTACTTTAGACGGCTCGAAAAAGTTGAACTTCCGGGGCTTTGGCTTAAATGCACTATTCACGTTGAGCCGCACTCCGCTGCATCTTCCCTTTCTCCATGCCGTGGCAAGCTTTTTGAATCTGGTAACACGTGTCTTTAACTTCGGCGGGCAAGAGATATGTCCTACCTTCGAAGATTTCCAAGCTTTGATGGAGTCCGAGCGCAACGAGGAGATCTTGTCCCAACTCTGCTTCAGCCATGCTTAAGCCTTAGTACGGATGTGTGGGCTCACTATGCACGACGCTCGGTCTCTGATCTGTAACGGAGATTTGGACATCCTCAGCCTGATTCAACGTTTTTCTAATCTCGGTGACCACAGTAACCATTATTGGCAGGGCTTTCGGCGACATGCCCTTTGCTTGTGCATGTTATCTCACTTTTTGCTTGCCCCGGGCTTCAGCGGGTCTAGCGCTCATCTGATTGAAGTTGCCCAAGGCTTGAATGAGGGTAAAAGCTGGATTACTATGACCTTGGCCGAAACACTAATGGGCTTGGATGCTTTTCATTGTCAGGAAACAACCAGATTTGCAGGGAGTCCACTACTACTGCAGGTAATGTTTCCCACCCTATCTCACATATATATTGCTCACATCACTCGGCCCTCAGGCTCGGTTTTTCTCACAAAACCCTTTTCTCACTTTTCTCTCAACATACACCTCTCTATTCTTTAATCTCTCATTTTTCATCCCTCCCCAGGTGTGGTTGATGGACAAGTTGCAAGTTGTGGACTCTTGCCCAGCATACTCAGCTCGCGGCTACTTCTTCCGATGATGTCTAGTCGATGCCCTTGATGGCATGTGGTGGTTCGACTGGATGTGCAATTTGTCCGTAGACCGCATTGCTTGGAGGTGCCCTTGGCTCAATTTACCGGCAATGAGCTACAGCATGTCCCGGCAGACCGGGATTCAGTTGATTGGCCTGACACACTGCGTGTTTTACTTTTCTTTCCGGTTCCAGCGCCAGTTCGGCCATGATCAGACTTGCCCGCCAGAGGGGATAGAGTACCCTGCTGCATTCCCGGTCCGAGGCGCATAGCTTGCCCGGTATGCCACAGCATGGAGGACGAGAGAACTCCTGGCCCCCGCTCCCACTTTCAGTTGCACTTTGTCTGATGAGTGCATAGATTGCCTCAATGAAGAGGCACATATTGGGCCTACTTTGGCGTCTGAAGCTTCGACCAGCTCTGGGAGGGGGCGCAGGAACACCTGACTTAGCTATGCCCCCGGATTTATTGCTTTATTAGTACTTTCAAGTTTTCTTTATGAATGTAGCCAAAAGTAACTTCAATTTGTATGCAAGAGCAGGAGGACTCTGTATTTAAATCAATAAAATTGAAGGTTGTGGGTACTGAAAATTTTCCGCTTTGGTCCAAAAATGGTCTAAGTTGTAAAAAGATTAATTTGAACAAAATCAACTTTTATTAAAACTTTTTAAAACCATTTTCGACATGGATCAGAACTGGACACGCCTAAGATCTGTCACTGAGATGCACAACCCCGGATTCCAGCAACTGGAAAGTTGCCCCTAGTCTGAGTAGCACTGCATCGGAGATCACAACCGAACTCTTGAATGCTGAATAGACAAAGATGACAGAGATGATCAAATGGACAAAGTTGATCGGGGAAAAGTTTATGGTTGAACTCCAGGATGAAGTTGCCTACGTATCCCAAAGACAGGAATCAAGCCTTACGTAGTTCAAGCTTAGGTTCACTCGTGTATTAACCCTCACCTTTTACGCTTTAACTTTTGCCAAGGCCGCCCTTTGCGGGTTTTTAACCTTGCGAGCTCAGTTTTTATAATTTCAAATTTTATGTGCTCTAACTTTTGCCTAGGTCGCCCTTTCGGGTTTTTGGCCTAGCGAGCCTCTCAAGGGTAATATTTCTTCAATTTGTCCATGTTAATCGGCTGTGAGAACTCTAGGCCATCTAGGTCCATCAGAACGATAGGTTCGCCGGACCAAATAGACTTGATGATGTAAGGACCAGTCCAATTAGGTCTGAACTTGCCCCTAGGGTAGTGGATGGGAGCTCGGTTATCTTTGAGCACCAAATCTCTTTTGTTCAAATTCCGGGACTTAACCTTCTTGTTAAAAGCCCTGGCAATTCTGCGCTGATAACCTTGAACATGGTATCATGCTTTCAGCTTTCTCTCATCAAAGAGCATGAGTTCTTCAAATCTGCTCTGCTGCCAATCTGCTTCGGCTATCTGACACTCAGCCAGCACTATCAACGACGGAACCTCAATTTTGATAGGTAGAACGGTCTCCATCCCATAAACCAATGAATACAGAGTCACTCCAGTAGAAGTTTTAATTGAAGTCCCGTAACCCCACAGAGTAAATGGCAGCTTATCTGGCCAGTCCCGGTAGGTCTCCACCATCTTCTGCAAAATGTTTTTGATGTTCTTGTTAGCGGCCTCAACTGCTCCGTTGGTCTGCAACCGATATGTAGATGACTTGTGAAAAGCCACGTTGTATTTCTTCAACAAGTCAATCACTTCCTTCTTGAAGTGGAAACCATTATCTGAAATGATCTCGTTCGGGACCCCATTGCGACAGATGATGTTGTTACTGATAAACTTTGCAACGTGCGACGCTTTCAACACCGCATAAGATTGGGCCTCAACCCACTTTGTGAAATAGTCTATCGCGACCAGAATGAATTCATGCCCATTGGACCCCTTTGGAGTGACAGCCCCGATCACATCGATTCCCCAACCTGAAAATGGCCATGGCGAAGTCATATTGTACAGCTTCGATGGTGGGATATTCATGTGGTTTTCATGGATCTGACATTTGTGGCATCGCCGAACAAAGCCAATACAATCCTCCTCCATGGTGGACCAGTAGTAACCCTGTCTGAGGATCTTCCGAGGTAACATTACCTTGCTCATATGTGCTCCGCACTCTCCTCCATGGATGGCCTCCATTAAGCGCTTCGATTCTTTTACATTCTCAGATGACCTCTCTTGTACAACTTATGCATTCCCAGATGACCTCTCTTGTACAACTTATGCATTCCCAGATGACCTCTCTTGTACAATTTACCCCTGTAGATGATGAACTAAATGGCCATTCTTCTGATTGCCCTTTTATCCTTGGCATTCGCCCCTGGTGGATATGTCTCTTTGTCCAAGAAGTTCCAGACATCGTAGTACCAGGGGTTCTCATCTTGAATCTCTTCTATAGCGGCAATTGACTCGTAGGCCGGTGCAAACTTCTGGTCAATAATGATCGGACGCATCCGGACTTCAAAAGGGATGTCTAGCATGGAAGATATTGTTGCTAGTGAATCTGAGAAACTGTTGTTTTTCTCTTAGTAGATTAGCGAAGTTCAGCTTCTCAAACCGAGGAATCAGCAGGTCCAAGGTCTGATGGTACATTCTCATCTTTTCTTCTTTGACTTTCCAATCTCCTTTCGCTTGAGATACAAGGTTCGAGTCCCTGATGACGTCCAATCGTTTTGCCCCTAGTTCCAGGGTTGCTTCTAAACCAGTAATGCATGCTTCATATTCTGCTTCGTTGTTCGAGACTTTGAACCGGAGTTTGAAGGCTAGAGGGATACGGGAATTGTCGGTTGCTATTAGCAACACTCCTACCCCATACCCGTATTGGTTTGACGCTCCGTCAAAGTACATTGTCCAAGTTTCGTCTTCGATATGCAAAATGGCCTCATCTGGGAATAAGTACTCAACTGCTTCACCTCCTTCCACTGGATGATCGGCTAAGAACTCCGCTACCGCTCTTCCCTTGACTGACTTGCGCGTCACATATTTCAAATCGAATTCGGAAAGCAACAGCAACCAACGAGCTAGCCTACCCGTAAGTGCCAGTTTCTCGAAAAGATATTTGATGGGATCTAATCTTCAAGCCAACATTACAGAGTGAGCTAACAGGTAGTGCCGCAGCTTCCTGGTAGCCCATACCAAGGCTAAGCAAGCCTTTTCCAACGGTGTGTAGTGGGTTTCATACTCCAGCATCTTCTTACTCAGATAGTAGATAGCTCTCTCCACCTTGTCCTCAGACTCTTGTGCGAGCATGCAGCCCATTGTAGTCTTAGTCACTGAAAGGTACAAAATCAACGGTTTCCCCGGCTTCGGTGGTGACAACACGGGTGGGTTCTGTAAGTATTCCTTGATCCGTTCAAAAGCAGCTTGGCATTGGCCGTTCCATTGGAACTTCTTTCCTTTCTTCAGGAGGCCAAAAAGTGGTTCACAAGTCAAGGTTAATTTTGAGATAAACCGTCTTATGAATTGTACTTTACCCAGGAAGCCTCACACCTCCTTTTCAGTCCTTGGTGGTGGCATTTCTAAGATGGCCTTGATTTTGGAAGGGTCGACTTCGATACCTCTCTGTGTAATCAGAAACCCCAACATTTTCCCCGCTGTAACACCGAACGTACACTTCTGAGGATTCAGCCGCAACCAAAATTCTTTGATCCTTTGAAAAAACTTTTGCAAGGTGGTGTAATGGCCCTCTCTTTCTTTGGACTTGACAATCATGTCATCCACATACACCTCAGCCTCTTTGCGGATCATGTCGTGCAATATTGTGGTCGTGGCATGTTGATATGTAGCTCTAGCGTTCTTCAACCCAAATGGCATCACCCTGTAACAGTAAGTCCCCCACGGGGTGGTGAAAGCTGTCTTCTCCCGGTCTTCAGGTGCCATCACTATCTGATTATAGCTCGAGAATCCATCCATGAACAAAAGCAAAGCATGCCCCGCTGTGAAGTCCACTAACTCATCAATATGCGGCAAGGGAAAGTCGTCATTCGGACTGGCTATGTTCAGATCCCTGAAATCCACGTATACCCGGATCCTGCCATCCTTCTTCGACACCGGAACAATGTTGGCCAGCCAATTTGGGTATTCAGATACCAGCAGGAACCTTGCGTCAATTTGCTTGGTGACCTCTTCTTTGATCTTGAGGGCGCAGTTTGGGCGGATCCTTCTAACTTTCTGTTTAACGGGTCAGGCCTCCGTGTCAAGAGGGATCCGGTGTTGTACAATCTCAGGATCGATTCCAGGCATGTCTTCGTAGGACCACGCAAAAATATCTTTGAAATCTTTTAATAAAGCAACTAAGCGCTCGCGTTCCTCCGAAGACAACGTGGACCCGATCTGGACCAGTCGCGGGTCCTCTTCAGTACCAACATTAACAGTAGTGATTTCATCAATTAAAGGTTTAACAAATCTTTCCTGCTCTTGATCAATTAAGTGTTGCAAAACCAGAGGAATTCTTCCCCGTCATTTTCATCAAAATTTTGAAAGTCTTGATTAATACAATAAATCAAGGGCACAGAAAAGTACTCAGAAACCACATCCATTCCATTCTTATTAAGCATTTCGAAATCGTCTGATTCTTCTGTTACAACAGACTCAAAAGAGAAAGAAAAAGACGACCTAGACAGGAATGTGGCATTCGGGTTATCATCCCCAGGAATACCGGACTCAGACTCGGACGAGCTGGAACCTGATTCCGACTCCACAAACTCGGTGGAATCAGATTTCGGCTCACTACCTGACCCGATGCTGCTCGACAAAAATCCCTCTTCGTACTGTCAGATGAGAGAGGGTGCGATGGATGCATCCAAAATACTTGCAGGTAGGCTCGCAGCCATTCCATTCCCGATCATGGACACCGAGAAGTTATCCCCCAAGCACTTCTGTGCGATCGGAGGATCTGAAAGTAGACAAGCCAGTGCTAGCCCCATTTCAATTTCAGCGCTCTTGGAATCCACATTTTTACACTGCTCAACCTCAGCTGATGGGTCTGTCTGCTCCTTGGCAACATCATTCCTGGATAACTGTAGGTCGAAGAAGATCTCAAAACCTAGCACGCGCTTCCTCTCCGCATTCAACCATGGCTCTGGGAAGCCGCAGAACGAAAAATCCTCCCCTTCCCGGACGAAGCGTCCGTTTAGGGTACCCTGAATGGGTCAGTGCATTAACTCATATGGCTTCCCTGCCTTCTTCGCTCTAGCCCTCCTAGCCATCTCCTTACCTTTCCTCACCCAATCCTCTTTGGTGGGCAGATAACCCAAGCCAAAGGTATGTGGGTTGTACGGCACTTCGGTTGATACTGCAATGCCCTTCCGGCCATTCTTCCCTAATCCCATCCCGGGGATGTGTTGAAGCTTGTTCATGAGGTATATCGATTGTGCGTTGACATACACCCCCTCATCAACAGCCAAGATGTTTTGCATGACCCGAGCCTCAGCCAGAGTAAACCCCGATAAGAACACATCCTTCGTGCCGTGCTCGATTTCCAAGACTGGTGTAGACACCTCCGGCAGCGGATGGATTGATGAATTTCCAAAAACTATAGCTACCCCCTTCCCGTGAGGGTATTTCAATATCTGGTGCAAGGTGGAAGAAACTGTCTTTACTTGGTGTAACCACGGTCGCCCCAAAAGTAGGTTAAAGGTTGCGGGAATGTCCAAGACATGGAAATCGATCTTGTGTTGTCCTGGACCAACCTGGGTCTGAATTTTGATAGTCCCCATCACTTCCCTACTTGTGTTATCATATGGCCGAATCACCTGGGCAGTTGGCACGAAGTCCGCGGGCTTCAACCCGATTGCATATGCCATCCTCGACGGGCACACATTAATGGCGGATCCGGTGTCGACAAGAACCACCGGTACCCACTTGCCTCTACATTCCACAGAGATGTAAAGAGGTTTGTTATGATTTACGCCCTCAGGCAGTAGTTTTTTGTCAGAAAAGGTCAACGTCGGGGAACGTCCTCCCAGAAAAATCAATCCAACTAGTTGTTCAGGTGTGGTGTCTATTGAGAGTTTGGCCTTGTCCATTGCCGATAAGATAGCTTGTCTGTGAACACGTGAAGCCATAAGCAGTCCCCAGATGGAGATGTCTGCTTGTATCTTTTTCAATTGTTTCAGCACGGCCTCATCTTCAAGCTGCTTCTCTTTTTGTTTCTCTGCCTCCTTGTCCTTCCCGGACGCCACTGGCTGATCTAGGTGTGGGGGCTTGAAATACCGCCCACTCCTAGTCATATGGTCAACTTCACTAATGTACCAGGTATCATCTGGTTGATTGCTTCCCCAGTCCTCATCCGTGTGGGCAAGACATAGATCATCGTCCTCCCACCACATTCCATCGACAGCCAACAAACACCTGTCCGGCTCCGTTACCACTGTCCTTGTACTCATGGTACCTTCTGTCCATGTATTCGCAGCACCCTCTGTTCCTGTGCGCGTAACACTTTCAGTCCCTACAAGGGCCTTGGCTTTTCTGGCTCTTTCAAAGTCTTTAATTCCTTCCCGTTCTAGCTGCATCAATGCAATCTGTTGTTCAACATCTCTTGTATTCAAAATGCCCAGACACCGAGCAAAATTCTTGGCACCGGCGCTCTCCGGCGATGCATTCTGACTCCCGGCTCTTCTGGCCACAATTGATGTCCTTGCCCCTGACGGGCCTTTTTCCAGCTGAGATTCTTCAACAATATCTGGTTGGTCGTCAAGCCACCCCGTAACCTTTGCCGACTCCTCAAAATCAAACCAGTTGACTGTCGTGTCCCCCGAATCTTGTTCATTGAAAATTTGAAGGTTAGCAATGTCCCCTTCCAGAACTACTAAGTCATCTATCCTCTGATCAAGTCCATCCCCCCGTAGTACACAAATTTCTGCCCCCACCGGCAATTCCACATCTGGCCTAAGCTGACCTACTGACGCAATGTAGCCACTCGGATTGTATCCCTCCTCAACAAAGCTTCCCAGTTCCTCAGTCCCCGAATCCACTGTACCACTTTCCTCCGAAATCATCCCTATTCTGTCTTCGACAGTCACCACCATTGGTTTAGGTTAGGTTCGGGAGATGTCCAACATGCACAAGTCAGTGCTGATGAGAATGAACACCTCCAGCTTAGGTAGGTGAGAAGGAGTGATATAGATGCTAGGATCGTAAGACACGACCCCAGTCTGGATAAAGTTGATGCGTTTGGGAGGTGGGGCTTGGTTGTGTGGTGGGAGAGGGTTGGTTGTGACGTTGGGTTTTTCGGGTGACACAATCACCCTGTTGTCAACGAGATCCTAAATCTTGCAACGCAATCTAAAACATTGGTCGGTGTCATGACCATGTTGTTGGTGATATGCGCAGTATTTGGCTGGGTTATAAGAGGGAGGAAGTGGATTTTGCAATGGCCTCGGCTCTAGGGGCTTTAAGTGCCCTTTCTTGATTAATACCCCCAGAGCTTTGGACAGGGGCATATATAATGGAGTGAAGGTTCTTTGGCCTCATGGTTGGTATTTGGTCGTTTGTGTGTTACTTCTGGACGCACCGGAGAATGGTGTAGCTACCAGGGTTCTTGGAGGGGTGGTGGTGACCATGCTTACTTCCGAAGCTCTAGCAGTTGCAGCACTACTTGTGCCTGTATTGTTGTTTCGGTTGAAGGTTCTCCTGGGTTGCTCTTTGTCATTGTCAATCAAGCCCTACTTCAAGGCATCCTCGATCTGTACTCCCATCTCATGTAGATCGGAAAAGGTAGGGAATGGGAGCACGATCATTTTCTGCATCAGTTTGGGTTGGAGGTTGTGCACAACCATCCGTATTTGATCCTTATCCGTCGGCCTTATGGTCATCATTGAGGCCTTGGCCCTCCAGTGGGTTACGAATTCAGAGAAACTCTCTTTAGGCTCCTGCCTTGTTGTCTCGAGATCATGGGTTGTAATCTCGATTTGCGTGTTATAGGAGTACTATGCAATGAAAGCCTTGGCCATCTCATCCCAGTTACGCTTGACATCGTCTTTCAATTTTGCGTACCAGAGGGCCGCCACACCCGACAGGGTCCGGCCAAACAATGAAAGCTTCTGTAGTCTGGTGTGGCCCATCGGCCTTAGTATGTCCGAAAACAAACGTAGATGCACCATGGGATCCCTGGACCCGTCAAAGCGGTCGACTTGTGGCATCTTGAACCGATCTGGCAGCGTCACAGCCGCATCGGTATACCCATCCTCAATGTCTGGGATGGACTTTACCCCTTGGGATTTCTTGAACAACTTTTTAAGCTTGCTCAACTTCAACGCTGTAGGGTCCACCTCGAACTCAAAGGGAGAGTCTGGTTGATTGATAGGCGTAGGTGCCTTGGATAGTTGAGGTAGAATCGGGGGTGGAGCCGGCCCTGTTGGGATGTCTGTATCCTCCTAGATATTCTGAACATTTGGTGTCTCCCCGGGTATCGGAACTCTTGGTGGGGGAGGAACTTGGTGTGAAGCTGATGCTCTAGCTTGCTGTTATAGCCTTGTAATTAGCTCTGCCTGTTGGGCCATGACAATGGCCTGCTGTTTGGCAAATTCTGCTTGGTGAACAGCGTCCTCCTGCATGGCTTTCATACTTTTTTGGAGTTGACGCATCATTTCCTCCATCCCTGCCATGTTCTGTTGTTCAAGCTGACTGACTGGTATATCTATCTTTATGGTAAAAACTGAAGCCTCAGCCTGATTGTCCACTAATGGGGTAGACCACTGTTCTGCCAACCTCTGCTCGGATACACTGCATCTTCTCGACCTCCATTTGATAACCGGGGGTAAGGAATAAAATACTGGTTGTCCGTCGACTAGATCCTCAAATCGATTGAGTTGGCGACCTCTAGTCCAGAGTGCTTGGGGAATATCTGCTTGGTCGGAAGCAATTGTGCTAACCTACACTAGCAAAAAGATAAATAAAGCAATAATAAGGAAATAAACAACCAGAAAACAGACAGCATAACGGCTTAAATAAAAAAAACACACAGTTAGGTATCACAACACACAGTTGATAAGCTGAATAGACTGTTCTCAAACACAGATCATTGTTCCCAAATCACTGCCCCCAAAACTGAATCTGATACCCGCAAATAACTGATTCCCAAAATACTGAACTGGTGCCCGCAGGCCTGATACCCAAACTTGTAAATTGATACATGCATTCCTGTAGAGACGTACTCTAAAAGCACATAGCAAACAAGTGAGAGCCAAAACACCCCTATGTTGGGGTAGGATTTCCCTGTCCTATTTTGCCAGGAACTAGGGTTTCACTATGCACGCAGCGGTTTCAAACAACCTATAATCGGGTAAGCAACCTGTTCTAGCTTGGAATGGACACTATGGATTCCGAGCATGCACTAGGTCGAATGGTCAAAAAGGGTGCCCCGGCAAAAATCGGGGTTTGTGTTCCCATCGTGGAAGAGCCCGTAACCGGTCAGCCTTATGGCACGCTTCTCAAAGCAAGCCTCCGACAAACCGTTCAGGAATAACAGATGGAAAACAAGGTGTCCTAGGCGTACCAATGCAAATGCAATGCAAAGAAACACATAAGTGTAATCAAAACAAGATATCATGAGTTCAAGTCAAGTTCTCTAACTCCCCAGCAGAGTAGCCAGAAACTGTAGACGTCCCCGAACGTCCCGGGAGGGAATCCCGTTTTGTTCATTAGGCTCACTACAATTCGGACTCGATGTCACGGTTTTGAATCTAATCTCGCAAAGTGCAATGCAGGACCGATAAATCACCAAAGAGTCCAAATCCGACAAATCGTTTTGAAAAACTGATTTTTAGAAGGAAATGCCAAACATGGACTGCTTTGCCAGATACAGAGACGCCACCTAAATATTTTATTTTCGGAGAATTTAGGAAACCCTGACTCATGCCTAAGGCCACGTGTCCGTCATCACCAAAGTTGCCTCGGCTCGGGAACTTGGGTACGATTGCAGAAGGTCACTTCGTGAGCACCCTCGCTCGCTCGATCAAAAATCAGCCTCTACTAACCATGATATCGAGCTTTGAAAACATTATGTGCTCTTATTCCGGTTATTAGCCTAGAATTACTATGTGATGCGCACATCATACAAGTATAGACTGGATTGCCTAAGTTGGAACAAAGCATCACATATCCGATTGTTTTGAAAATGGATTGAAGTTTGCTACTCGCAAGTAGGCTAAAACACGAGTTTCGACGAATTATTCCAACTCAAGCAACCCAACCTTCACCCACAGGCATTCAGGCAGTTATATCATATAAGCACATAGCCTCATGGTAAGCATGCTATCATGGCAGTCACTCTCACACATGCAAGGATGCTAAAGCATAAACACTTACCGAGTACTCCAAGTCAAAGAAAGAAACTAATTAGAAAACATGCATGAATCCTAACTATGTTAAGAATGCCAAATGCAACACATGCAAAAATGCAACTAAGATAGGCTCGGCTATTCTAAAATGGCATATGAAATGCAACAACTGATACACGTATTCAACTTAGAATTGAAATACAATACAGTTAGTATGATGCGCCGAGCCCGGTGCATGCGAGACAGATGAATGGATGCAAACATACGAGCATAAGGATGCTAATTGAAACGTGCCCTAAAACTAACCATCATAAGCTGGTAAATAAAAGGGAGAAAGACGTGGGGTTGGAAGACATACATCACACGCACGCACACTTATTACAACATTGCCCTCCTCGGACGGTGCGAATAAATAATACACTACTGAATGAATAACGAATTACAACTAATTATTACACAACCCTAATTAATTAACCAATTAACTAAAATAAATAAGCTAGCATGCAAAACATATGAAATGGACTGCCTCAGCTCGGTCTTGAATGACAAGGAATGCATGCATGCTCGGGTCGCCTTGCCGGAAAATTCATCGCGATGCCCTGATTTGCCACTGTTTGCAACTGATCCCAGAATACTGAACAAAACTCCAAAAGGCTGAAAATCCACTATGCTGTAGGGATACTACCGACCAGTTTTTCCTGTTGGCTTTCGGTTTACTACAACAGAGAGCAAGAAAGGGGCATGGCAAAGTATTTTCACCATATGTGTGCACGACCACTCTCCCCGTCATTGCATAAGCTCTAGGGAGTGTAGTCCTCGATCCTTGTGCCACCAATCACGCATCTCGATGCATGATGGCCGAGGAGTCGGATTGCACGACTCGATGTAAAATGAATGCACATGTAAACACAACAAGGCCTAAACCCCATCATGGGTAATCCGAAGTGTCGGCGACCGAGAATCGAGGCGCGTTTCGTCACTTGGAGTACGAAACGTCCCTCGTTTCCCGTGTCTGGACTAAACCCTACTCCAAACACAATGCAATACACATGGCATGCATGAATGCAACTCTAACATGCAACCTAAACAAAATGCCACTAAATGATGCAAACATGCAAGTGATGATATGCAAACATGCTACTAGCATACACAATGCTATGAAATAATCAATGGCATATTCAATGCACATGAAAACAATATGGCATACGCAATGCACACATGGAGACTAACAATGAAATGATCAAGGCATACACAATGCAATGGTCAATCATGAAACAACATGGACTAAATGGCATATACAATGCAAGATGGACTTAAACCAAGATAGGTGAGCCTTAGCCACACCCAAATCAGTGGCCAAACATGATGAAATTAGGCAATAAAACACATGCAAACATGCACAAATGCAAGAGACCAAACCTAAGGCACCAAATGCAACTCTATCAAAGCATGGCAGGGGATGAAATATGGCATACAAACACAAATTTTCCAGCTCTGAAATGACATGCAAGATGGTCCCGAATCATGCAAACACGTCACACAATGCATCCTAGATGGCCCGAATACCGAAACTAGTGAAGCGCATTACACTAGAGGTACATAAAGCAATACACAAATCGAAAAACCAACCCCAAACAAACCCTAGGCAGGTCCAAGACAGTGGGAAGATGGTCTAAAATGATGGCTCGAAAGGCATGGAAATGAAGCTCATGCAATGGTCCAAAAACGAGGCATACAAGCACGACTCTCAAACGCATTTAAAGAGTGGAAAACATAGGAATATGGCATACATGTAAGCTCTGAAATATGATACACAATGGCCCCAAAACGTGGAAACACTTCAAAATAAGCATGCAATAGGCTCCAAAACTCAAAACTAGGCAAGGGTATTGAACTGCAACCATGCATAGCAAGCATCATTCGACCATGAGGCATAAAAACAGAGCTAAGGCAGTCCAAAACATGCACAAAATCAGTTTAAATCATGGCCAAAATGTGCTTGAATCAAAGCCCAAAATAGCATCCAATGTGAGCTAGTAAAGAGGATTTGCACTACAAGCATATGAGGCAATCAAGAGGCCATCAAACCAGCAAAAGTTAGAGGTATGACATGCCAAATAAAGCCCAAAAACCCACTGAAACATGGTCTATGAACGCAAGAATGATAGGCTCCTTTGATAGGCTACAGAGAGGGTTGTTTTACACATGCAAGATGGACACCCAAAATGGAAAAATGGGCTCTGGAAGAGCCTATGCAGGTCCTAAAACCCACCAAAAATAGCTTGAAACAAGGCTTGGAAGCATGCAAATAAGGGCGCCTTTGTTAGGCCAAATATGCTAGTAAATAAGACAAGGGGTGAGAGGGTCACCCCTCTCTGATTTTGGCACTTAAAACAGCATGCTAGCCACTGAAAATCCACTGGATTCCAGTGGCTAGACGGCCAAACAAAGGTCAATGCAAAGGCTCAAAGGCATGTCTGAAAACAAAGTAAAATGAAGCATGCATGGGGTAGATGACCCCCAACAGAAAAATGATCTTAAACAAACATGGTAAGGACCTCAAAATAAGACTTTTTTCATTTTATGAAAAAGCCCAAATACGCTTGCAAATATAGCTAAGATATGAAGCAAAATAAAGCTAAAAAGGGGGAAAAGGTGTGTTACCCTTGTAGCCAAGAACTCCAGCAACTTCTGGACCAAAACAGCAAACCTTCAACCTCTGAAAATGGCCTCCAAGATGTTTAGAGTGATAGGGGAGGGGTTAGGCTAGGAGGTGGTATGCAATAGGCCAAGAACAAGGGACTTTTTAACACAAAATAGAGAGATATAGAGAGATAGATATATGTATGCCTTAACCAATTTTCTGAACCTTTGCTAATGAGGGAGAGAGTCCCTCTTATAGCCAAAGGGGTTCAAAGCTTCTCCAAGAAACTAAAAAACAAGTTTGAAGATCCTCCATACACGTGTATGGAGGATCAATTCTGTGCCTTCCAGCTGGCACAGCTGGCAACAACTCACAGAGACAAGACAGGGAGGAGTAGGCCGACCAGTTCAAGTGGTCGGCCAACCAGGTTCAAAAGGGTCAAGTCTCAAAAGTTGGTCGGCAGCCTCCTAAGGTGGTCTCCTCACTCAATGCAAGCTAGTGGTATGGTGGGAGACCAGCAATTATGGCTCAAAAGTCAGGCAGCGCCTGACAAGAAAAACCAGCCGGCGGGGAAAAGTGGTCTCCGAGAAGAAAAGGTGGTCTCCCACCCTTGTACCACCTTTCAAACAATGAAAATAGGGTCCATGCCAAAAATGAACCAAGACGGATGCAAAAATGAGGGTTCGGGGGCCAAAACGCGCAGCTGGGTGCCCCGAAAACTGACTGTTAAGCATCGAAAGTGGTGTACGACCACAAAGGTGGTCTCCCGGGCCACAGTGTCCCTCTAGATAGAGGAAACAAGGTGTGTGCCAAAAACCGGAGCAAACGGAGAAAGTTAAGCGGTCCTGAACCGAGGCGCACGACCGACGGCTCCAAAAATCAAAAACTGGTCTCCAAACGGCAACAGTGGTCTACGACCACGAAAAGTAGCCTATGGCCAATGAGAGATGGTCTACGAGACCTTTCCCTCCCTTCTGGAAGAGAAACCAAAACCTGGTTCGCAAACCGAGACAAAGCACAAAAGAGTCCCGAAGTTCAGAGGCAAGGCTCTCAGTCGGGACTTCCTAACCTCAGAACGAGCACAACATGCGCAATCATTGAGCGCTCAATCCATGACGTCTGAGTCTTAAGATCGGTCAAAAATGGGGTGTCTACAGTCCCATTTGATTCAGTTGTCCTATTTATCCTTTATGGCGGGTTTAGTTGCAACACAGATTCAGTTGTGCATCTCAAGTGTTGATTTCATGTTGGTCAGGTAGTGGTCATTTGCAAAATTAGATTTTTAGCACTTTTCTTGAAGTTGACTAATTTTCTCGTCAATCATTCCAGTTTTGCAAAAATCAGACCATTCATTAGACTCAAAAAAAGAAAAATTTCAGTGCTCAAGGGTTGACTTACATGACTTCAAAATAGAGAGTGGAACAAGCATGATAATCTGACTCTCATGTTGATCAGAATCCTTTTAGCAAAAAACCGAAACAAAAAAGAAAAAGTCAAAGCGATGAACAAGGGGCACAGTCGAATCAAGTTTTCTATCATTTCCCTACACTCTCGAGTCCTCGTCGACTTAACTTGTACTTTTTGTTTAAGTTGAGCACTCACCAGAAAATGCACAGTAGTTGTCTCCTATGATGTCCTTCAATCCGGTGGTTGATCGGGCAGTCGACCAGTGATGTTTTGTTTTGTGCACATTTTATTCCGGCAAGCATAAAAGGGTGCGTTTGGGATATTTTTTCTTTGTTTTCCTTTCATTGAGTTATGTTTTTTGTTTTGGTCAATTATAGGCTCAATATTTAATTCAAAACTCAATGAAATGCAACCATTCTCAATTTCAAAATTCAAAACAAAATGGTTTTCATGCTCAAGTGCCATTCATGCCATTCGGATTTGAAAAACAAAACTCTTTTTTATCAAATGTTAGGGATCAAACCCTGATCAAAGTTAGGAAAGAGAGAGTTGAAGCTATAAGTGCCTACTTCCAAGCAAAACTACTGAAAAAAGAAAAACAAATTGCAAAATGCAAAAAAAAATAAAATAATGCAAGCATTGTTCTCGGTTTCTAGTGACTTGTGTTTCCGGTGGCAAAGGTTACAGGTTGATGCTTAAGTTTCACCACCCGCTTCCATTGTCGGTTTCCTCACTTCGTCATTACTCTAGGGAAGCCCTTGAAATTATAATACTCCTCGCCGGTCGTCAAGTGAAGAGCACTAAGGAGCTCCGAATCGGGGCTTAGAGGTTGCTCGTCGTTTCAGCTGTTTGTTTTGTTTTTTCAAATTTCCGATCTCTTCTCGAGCATCATTGTACATAACCTGGAGCAGGGAGAGTTGTACGTTTAACCGATGTACTTCACTTGTCTTACCCTGTAGCTGGTGGGACAAATTGGAGACCACAGTTACGGTCTCCTCACAGGACATCAATGTGTAATGATTGGCATTGATGTCAGACTGTGCTACCATCAGTTGCTCGACCGACAACATAGGAAAACTCAAAATAGGGGTAGTTTGAAATTGTATATTTTTGAGGTATTAATATTTTAATGAAAGGAATTGGTGATTTATTATAGTAGTTTGGTGGTGAGATTTTTAGATAAGAACCTAACTTATTTTCTCTATTTGTTCTATCTCTTTTTATCTCTATTTCATTATTCATCTCTTTTATTTATTTATTTATTTATTATTTTTAGTTTGCTTGGGCTCCAAGCAAAAAAAAATTTCTTTCCCTCAAAGAAAATGTTCTTTTCTTGCACTCCAAGCAACCTTTCTTTGCCTCCAAGACAAATATCTTTCTTTTCTTTCAAGTTTACTTGGAGGCTACTCTATCTTTCTTTGTTTCCAAGTTTACTTGGAGGCTGCTCTTTATTTTGTATATAAATTTGAACTCATCCTCTCAGCTTCTTTCTATGGCTCTTCTTCTTGGTCCATTCGTATCTTTCTCTCTCTCTCTCTCTTTCTTTATGATCAAAATTTAGAGTTTAGATTGAGAGTATTTAGAGTGAGAGTTAGCATTTTATTTAAGAGGAAAGTTAAAGATTTTGTTAAACTTTACATACCTTTTCGATCCATAACTTTTGGAGATTTATTGTGATATAGCAGATGATTAAAAGCATTGGCGTTGGAGGGATTTTGCATGAAGTGATCATGGAATTGTTTTGAGGTAATTTGGGTGGTATACAATATGTTTCCTCTAAATCTCTTTGCAAATAGTTTTTATCTTAATTACTTTACATTTGTACTCCTTTTGATGATCATGGTCATTTATTAAATTCTATGGAGTCATTCTTGTTAATACGTTTGATTATTTTAGTCATTTGATAAATTATGTGAAGTTGTTCTACGTAGTTAGTGCTGATGTGTCTGGCTAAATGACGTGAAATCCTCCGTACATAGATCGAGTGGACCTTGCCAATAGTTTGGACCAATAGCTCGGATAAGCAGTTATACTTGGGTGAGGTGGGTGAGGCCGTTCACTCGCCATGTACTGCGTAGGACCGGGTATTTGGTCCTGGATAAATTATCATATGTTAAGTTGACTTTTTTGTGTAGTTTGGTAAATTGCTTGGGATCTCAAATCGAATCGTTTGTGCCATGTCGTAAATTGTTAGATCCTTGTTGATTTATTCTCTATCTGAGCATTGGTATTCCTATCATATCGTTTACTTCCTAAATTAATTTATTTTTCAGGTATGGAGCAAATCTATTGGCGATTGGAGTTGAAGCATTTAAAGAATTATTGAGTTGGAAATTTTTGGGCCCACCACTATATGTTGTTTTTGGAGATTGGTATAAATTATAAATTATAGACATTTGTGTAATTATTTTGGAGCCAATTTGTATTTTTGAGATTATTAATTAGTTAGAATTTTAAATTTGAGGTTACTTTGATTTATTAACGGCTTGAAAGTTGGGGCATTATAGGTACTGGCAAGGGTACTCTATCGAGGCTTAGAGGAGTTGGTGTTAGTAATTTCTATCAGGGAATCATTAAGGTCTGGGAAAAGGGAAAGAGTACGGTGGGAAGAGGCCATGTCAGAGGAGAGTAACATAGAGTTTACAGAGTAATGGCACAGAGGGATTTTGCAGTTTTGCTCTTTACTTTGCTCTAACTCACAGGGCTCATTTCAGAAGCGGATGGAGGAAGAAGAAGCCAAAGAGGAATTTCCAAGGCAATCGTTGAAAATCAGGGCTGGTCCAGTTGTTGTTGGTTAGGTGCCGCAATTGTTGAAATCGCGCGCCAAATGCGACAGTTGAAGAAGACGAACGAGGGAGAGAGAGAGACAATAACAGGGAAGAGAGATATATGTATATATTGTGTATATGTATGTAAATTGTATGTATATGTATATATGTAAGTGTATCTGTATGTATATATGTATGTGTCTATATGTTTTTGTTTATCTGTGTATCCGTCTGTATATATATGTTTGTGTATCTATCCATATATGTATATGTATGTATAGATTTTGTATCTATATGTATATGTATACTGATGTATGTCACATGTATAAAAAAAAAGTAAAACATAAAAATAAAAAAAGAGATTGAAAAAGAAAAGATACAACATAATTTCAAAAAAGAAGAAAAAAATGAAAAATAAATTTGTGCATCAATCAAATACGATTAAAACCTTCCCCCTCTCCATATGAAATACGGTTAGGTATGCATGTTGGTTACACGACCTTTCCTCCTTTCATGTGAAACGTGTTAGGAAGTTTACTCAGTTAAAACCTCCCCCATCTTCATATGAAATAGGTTAGGCATGCCTATTGGTTACACCACATTTCCTCCTTTCGTGTGAAACGCGTTAGGATTTAGAGATTGCCTGATTAAAACCTTCCCCCTCTCTGTGTTAAATACAGTTAAATACACCTATTGGTTACTTCACTACTCCTTCTCTCATGTGTGACGCCTTTGGATTTCGAGTTCACTATTCCTCTTCCTGCGTAAGACGCGTTTGGATTTTTAGTTCACTTTTTCTTCTCTCGTGTGAGATGCATTTGGATTTTGAGTTCACTATTCCTCCTCTCGCATGAGACGCGTTTGGATTTCGAGTTCACTTTTTCTCCTCTTACATAAAACATGTTTGGATTTCGAGTTCACTATTCCTCCTCTCGCGTGAGACACGTTTGGATCTTAGGTTTACTACTTATCCTCTCGTTTGAGACGCGTTTGGATTTTGGATTCACTATTTCTCCTCTCGCGTGAAACGTATTTGGATCTCAAGTTCGCAATTATTTGGATTTCGAGTTAACATTTCCCCTCTATCATTTATGTTGTGGCATATTTGTATGCGATGTACTTTCTCTATTATTTGTATGCGATGCACCCCCTATGATGCTTCATATCATTTGCATGAGGCATGCCTCTCATATCGCCATCTTCATATCTTAATCATCATTCCATTGCATTGCATTGGATAATCATGAATTTCAAAATAATAGGCTATGTGAAGTGTGTAAGTCCAACTTTCAAATTGCATTTTGAGCATATTGCCCCTAAACTACGAGGTTTTGATTCCTTGCAATAGGATACGTAGGCAACCCTTGGGTTCAACTAACTGTATTTGCATCTTGTTTGTTTGCCCAATCTTCCGACCTTGTCAAAAGGGTCGTCTTCGAGCTTTGACATTCACTCATGTCATGAAATAATGTATCAAGTTCAGTCAAAGAGGGGCAACTGTAAACATCCAATTTTGACCAGCCATAACTTTTTTTTTATTACCCGATGATGAAAATAAGAATGTGTTTCTCACAAAATTCTCAGTAAAAAGGATGGAATTTGAGCTTTAGTCTCCGCCCTAAGCCTATTTTGGCCAAGTGTTTAGGTCACATTGGGCACTGAAGCAAAACTGGACTGAACGGGAGCAAAACAGCCAACTTTCTCTCTAGCTGGTCAACCGCCCAGTCGTCCAGCTGGTCAACCAACCAGTGACAGTTTTGCCTAGATTTTTGTTGGTTCAGGTGGGGGACTTCACAACCCCATTTTTTGACCCATTTATGTATTGAATGTATGTATACTCAACCTCCATTGCTTAGTGCTTGATCCATTGGAGGTAATGCTCCATATTTGTCTTCCATTAACTCCATTTGTGTTCCATTAGTTCCATTATCTTCCCTAAATGCTCCATTAGTTCTCCACTTTGTCTTCCACCATTGCTCCACTTGCATTGCCTACATAAGAAGAGCTCAAGTCTTGAATTTGGAGAGATGAATTTAAGAGAAGAAGGGTAGAGAGAATGATAAGTTTGCATTAGAGTTTGAGAAAGAAAAGAAAGTTTTGAAAACGAGAGTGTTCTCTTGCCAAAGTAGTAAAATTGTCTTTAGCCTTCATACATCTCATCTTTCATTACAAAAACCTCCTAAGAAACTCATTGAAACGAAGTCCTAGAGCTTTGATAAAAGAAAGAGAGTAGTCTTTGCCAAGTTTAAGAACTGAGCGATCATTTCCTACACTTGTTCGAAGCCACCAGTATAGCTCAAATTCCAAGCTTTCTAATTGAGGATTGAGAACGTAATTCACAACTTTAAGGGTAATCAAAAGGAAGTTAGGAAATCGAGAAGTTTAATCTTTCTTTAGAAGGTGAATTTTCAATTCTTTCAATTTCTTGTATTTTTTATCTTATATATATATATATATATTGCTTTAATTTCATATTAGTTTTGTTGCAATCTAACTGGAAGTGATTAGTTAAGCCACCTACATATTCCTTATTTGTTCTTTTCTTGGTGTTGCAACAAGACAGGTTTTACTAGGCCTAGTTAGCCGGCTGGCTAATGTAGAACAAAGCAGTCGTCCTGCGTTAAGCATGATAATTTTCGGCGATCCTCGAGACACATGAAACTTCTATTTTCTTTTCACTTGAGTGTTTTGTGAGGTTTTTTCTTTTATTTTGTTGTAATATTTTCTTCATCTCTCTTTCTCATTTAGTTTGTAATTATTTATTCAAAGTGTCGTAATAATTCCCCATTCTGCTTCTTTCTATCCCGTTCTTTTACTTGTTTTCCTTATTTGTACATAAGCATCATATTTTGCTTCTTATTATATCCATGCTTTGCATCCATGTTTCATGCATCTTGATTTCGCTAAGTTTGCATTTGTGGATTTAATCAATTCCTATGTGATTATGTGCACAACCTCATGTTTTTGAAATGATTCATGCGTCATATATTAGAAGTCAAATCTTTAGTTGCATCTCATGAGTGAATTGCATTAGAATTTCGTATATAAGATCATGTATATTTTACTAACTTTGTTTTGTAGCTGTTCGCAAGACGTCGGTAAATATGTAAGTTTTTATACTTTAGCATCCCACTTGTGTGTATTTTTCTTGCTATGTTTAGCATCCTACCATGTGGCTACTTGCTTACTTGATATAACTGTATGAATGCCGATAAATGGAGGTTGTGTCGCTTAATTTGGATTAATGTTGATTTTTATGTTTGTAAACTCAATCTTTTGAGTTGTACATCTTTCAAAACTTTTTCAAAATATGTGGAATAAAATAGTTCCAAAATGAATGGCATAGTCTATACTTGTTTGCTTCACATAGTAAATTTTAGGATTTATTAAATAATTAGAATATGGACATATAAAGTTAATAAAATTCATATCATGGTTTAGTAGAGGCTGATCTTTTGAGCGGGTGAGCAGGGGTGCTCAATTAATGACATTCCCCTCTCATACCTAAGGTTCCAAGCCAAGTATCCTTGGTTACGACGAACAGTGGCCTTTGCACGAGTCACAAGTTTCCTAATTTTTCCAAAATATTAGGTGGTGACTCTAAGATCTGGTGATGTAGTCTATTTTTGGCAAAGCTCTTATAATAAATGGTTTTTTTTATAAAAGTTTCCAAATCTAGACTCTCATCTATGTTTCACATTACACTCATGAGACTAGATCAAAGAATCAAGGGTCCAAACTATTTAAACGCGTAAGGGTACTCCCCGGGTGATGTCACACACCCATCTCCATGTCACTTTATAAATTTGCACCAATAGAGTTGCTTGTCTTAAAGGAGCAATTGCAAGATTTGTTAGACAAAGGTTTCATGCACCCTAGTACCTCGCCATGGGGTGCACTGACTTTTTTTTGCCAAGAAGGATGATGGTCCGTTATGGTTATGCATCGACTACCACAAGTTGAATAGGGTCACGATTAAAAATAAGTATTTGTTGCCTAGGATAGACGATCTATTCGATTTACTGAAAGGTTCCCGATGTTTCTCAAAGATAGATCTAAGATCGGGTTATCATCAGTTACGTGTAAAAGAGGAAGATATTCCGAAGACTGCCTTTCGTACTCGATATGGCCATTATGAATTTCTTGTAATGCCGTTTAGTTTAACCAATGCCCCTGCCACTTTTATGGACTTAATGAATCGAGTCTTTCGAGATTATGTCGATAAATTTGTGGTAGTTATAGACACCCATTTTGATCGGCACTAAGACTTGAGCGTTTTCTTTTGATTACTAGATGATGAAAATAAGATTGTGTTTCTCACATAATTCTCAGTAAGAAAGATGAAATTTGAGCTTCATTTCCAAACCTAAGCCTGTTTTGGCCAAGTGTTCAAGTCCCTTTCAAACTTCTCTTTCGAGTTTTTCTTATCACGCTTGATTCTGAATATTTTCGTAATGTTTCGAAGCTCATTTTTTAACTTCAAAATGAAACTTTTTCTGAGGAAATTGAGCAAAAAAAAAAGTGGCAATAGGAGGAAAAGACAAGAGTTCTGCTGAAAACCCATATTTTCCCTGAAAAGATTATTTAGTGAAAAGTGGTTGAGTGAGGTGAAAAGTGGCTGGGTGAGATGAAAATTGGTCGGGTGTCTGTAGACACCCCATTTTTGACCGCCCTTAAGGCCTGGGCGCTACTGATGGTTTCTTTAGTGATACAGGCCATGCTATGCAAAGGTTCAATTTCTTCGGCAAGGAGAGCGTCAAATACAAACTACACACCCCATTTTGGACCAAAGCTATTTTGGATGGTTTTTAGATCTTAAAACCCTCTCTTTCAAAATATTTTTGAAATAAAGTTTCTATGATGTTCCGAGGCTCGCATTTCATTAAATGTTGCACTATTCGGTAAACCGAGCGAGGACAAAGTGGAAATGAATGAAAGAGAGATGAAATCATTGAAAAATCTTTCAAAACACCTTGTTTAGGGGTTTGGAGTTGAAGAAAAGAGGAGAAGAGGGAAGAAACCAAGTTGGAGAAGAAGATGGGTATGAATCGCCAAGAGAAAGTCGAGCGGTCCTTGCTAAATCAGGCCTATCTCTCTATGCACTTGAATTTAAGCTATGAGGCCACCACCGTTGGAAAGAAGACTTTTGGGGCTTCATTTTACACTAAAGAATCTCCTAAAACCAATTCCGGATGGAGGCGATATGATTGGTTGAAGTTGGGCATCATTCCGGTTGGACCGAAACTGAGCAGTCTTCACTAAAAGAGGCATAACTTTTTTCACAGTTTGAATTTTTATGCAAGGTTACCACCATTGAAAATCTTACTTCTGGGGCTTCAATTTGGACATAAGAATGACCTAAAAAGGAGTTCATATTAAGGAGTTATACCCATTTGAAGTTGGGCCTGAAAAGCAGATTTTGTTGGCCGATCGGCCAAAAAAGTAGCAGATAAGTAACAGATCGGCACAAAAGATGGCTGATCGGCCAAGGGTGACCCAAACTCAGTTTTTTTTTAAGTTATTTCATCTCCAGCTATTTCCAGCATGCTCCAGCTGTCCCAACTTAGATATTTTCGACCAAAGCTCTTGCTTTCATTATATATGAAGCCAAATATCTCATATTCAAGGGTGAGAACATTTTGAGCGATTATGGGAGCTTCTCACACTAAAATCTCTCTCTCTCTACAAATTCCAGAGCTAAAGTTCAGATTTTCCCTCAAGTTTGCTCTCCCTCTTGCCCTTATGTGCATGCAAGATGTATACTTGGAGATATACCTCTCCTTTGCCTAGGCATCCTTGATCAAACTTGATCACCGATGGGCTGAGATTCTTTGGAACCTTGTTTGAGCTCCAAAAGGTGGTTCTAGCTTAGATTTTGGGCTGGCTTTGCAGCTGTGCATCAAGGGTAAGCATCTCTCCCTTTCAAGCTTGTTTTGCACACTTGCTTCGCCATTCTTTTTCCATTGTTTTGGACTATTTTTGGGGTGGTGTTGAACTACAAAAAACTTCTATTTTTTAGTCCTGAAAGTGTTGGTTTGTGCCTTGTTTGGCTAGGGGGTTGTTCTCCCCTTTTGCTCCTTGGCTTGTATGGCCTTTTGAGCTAACTCTCAAAGCTTGCCAAGCAACTTCTTTTGGCCTTAAAACCACTAAAATCCAGTGGATTTTCAGTGGTATAAATGTTGGTTTGAGGTCCTAAATAGGAGAGGGTGGTCCCCTCTTCTCTTGTCTTGATTGCTAGTGTTGATGGCCAACCAAATGAGCATCTGTTTTTACTTCTTTATGGCTTTGTTTAGGCTCATTTTTGTGACTTATCAGACCTGCCATAACTCTGTTTTTGGCTGTCTCGGTCACCTCTTGCATGCATATTGCACTTGTAATGTAAATCCTCTTTTCTAGCCTTGTTAGCTTTACAAAATAGCATGCTTTTGTGGTTTGAATTAGCTTAGTTCAAGCATGTTTTTGGTGTTATTTTGACATGTTATAACTCTGATTTTGATTGGTGGATCCTTGCATGGTTCATACACTTGTAGTGTATTTCTCACAAACTAGTCTTGTATGCTTCATGATGTAGCATGCCTTTCTAGCATGATTTGATTCTATTTCAGGATTTTTTTTGTGATTTTTTGCCATGTCATACCTCTATTAAGGTTTGATTTGGTTGGCCCTTGCATGCTCCATGCACTTGTAGTGCAATTCCATGAATTAGCCTAATGTGTATCATGCTTTAATATGTCATTCTAGCATGATTTTGGCTTAACTCTAAGAAGCTTTTTGTAATGTTTTAGCATGATTAAGCTCTGATTTTTGTTGTTTTGGCCATGCATGCCATGATTTGTATAGCTATGGTTCATCCTAGCTTGTTAGCTTTGTGCATCAAGTCCACTAGCATGCATTTCTCGACCTATTTGAATAATTTGGCATCATTTTTTATGTAATTTTAGAGCATGTTTCATTGCCATGCACTCACATCTTTCACTTTTTCAATGCGTTGAAGGGTTGGTCCTTTATGCCTTGAACATGAGCCTTTGCGTATGCCTTCATGCCTAAGCTTGCGAGCTATCATTTCAATGTGTATTTGGGGTTATTTTGCCATGATATAACTCTGATTTTTGTTGGCGTAGCCATCTCATGCTTGATCTTGATAGGTGTAGTGTAATCCACCTTATTTGCCTTGCATCCATCATGCCTTATGCCCTTCATGCTAGCATATTTTGGCTTCCTTCCATACATGTTTTAGACTCATTTTAACATGTTTTAGGACTATTTTGGGTTGCCCTTGCCATATGCTTCATGTTTTGCATAGTTATAGTGCAAGTGCCTTGCTAGCATTAAGCTTTGGGCACCATAGCATGCTTCATTTGTATCATGTACATCACTTGGCATCATTCCACATGACATTTCAGAGCATGTAGCATTGCCATGTTCCCACTTCATTCACCCTTTGAGTGCCTCTAAGGGTTGTGAATTTGTTACCTTGTTTGTGGCTTAGTGTGTATGCATGCATGCCTAGGCATTTGTGCCTTAATCTTAGCATATTTTGGTCTTTGTTTAGACCTATTTGAACTCTATCCATTTTAGTTTAAGTCTATTTTGCATGTTGTTGCATGCTTGTCGCATTGCATGTTGTTGCATGCTAGTTGCATTGCATGACATTGTTGCATGCTTGGTACATTGCATGCTAGTTGCATTGCATGACATTGTTGCAGACTTGTTACATGCCATGTTGTTTGCATGCCTGTTATTTGCATTGTGTTTGGCATACCTTGCATTGCATTGTGTTTGGTTTGCGTGTCAAGCCAAACACGAGAAACGAGGGACGTTTCATACTTGAAGTGATGAAACGTTCCTCAATCCTCGGTCGCCGACACTCTTGATCAAACATGATAGAGTTTAAGGCATTTATATGTTTTTTGTGCATTCATGTGATATTGATTTGTGCAACTCGGTCTCTTTGGCCATCATGCATCGAAATGCGTGATTGATGGATTGAGAGCCGAGCACTACACACCTTTGAGCCTTAGACATGATAAAGGGTGTAATAGCACACACATTTTCTTGCAAATACATTGTCATGCCTCTGTTTGTGCTCTATTGCAGTAAAAAGAAGAGTTTGCAGGAAGAAGTGGCCGATCGACCACTTAGTGTGCCGATCGGCTATCAATAATTGGCCGATAGCCTTAAAATTGGTCGATGACCATCATTACTTGGCCGATGGCCATTCCTCTTGGCCGACCACCTCTCAGATGGTTCCTAAGGTAGGTCAAAAGCACTATGGAAGTTGGCACAATTTTCAAAAATACAGAAGTGTGCAAACAGAGGCAACATGAGGCATGGTAATGGATTTCCGAGCGAGGCGATCGAGCATGCATCTTTGAACTCTTGGAACTGAGCTGAGGCTTTGTAATTTGTAATTAGCTTCATTTGTTAGTTAGCGTTTGAATTTGTAATCAAACTAGCTAGTTTGTTAAATAGTTAACGTGTTGTAATAATTAGCTTAGTGTTAGCTAGTTATTCAATTTGATTATGTAATAATTAGTTTAATTGGATTATTAGATTAATTAGAATAGCTTAGCGTAGCTAGCTTAGTGTAATCATTCGGACCCTCGGGCGAGAGGGCGAATTTTGTAATAAGTGTGCGTGAGTGTGTGAATATCTTCCAACCCCACGTCTTTCTCCCTTTTATTTAACCACTTACGATGGTTAGTTCTCGGTCATGTTTCAATTAGCATCCTTATGCCTGCATGTTTGCATCCATTCATTTGTATTGCATGCACCGGGCTCGGCGCATCATACAAACTGCATTGTATTTCAATTTCAATTTGAATACATGTTATCAAGTTGCATCTCATATGCCATCTTAGAATAGCCGAGCCTATTTCTAGTTGTATTTTGCATGTGTTGCATTAGCCATCTTAACATAAACTAGGATCATGCATGATTTCTAACTAGTTGTTGTTTTGGCTCGGAGTACAAGGTAAGCTTTATGCTTTAGCATCTTGCATGTATGTAAGTGACTGCTATGATAGCATGCTTGCCATGAGGCTAACTGCTTAAATGGTCAACTGCATGAATGCCGGTGGATGAAGGTTGGATTGCTTGAATTAGAACAATTCATCGAAATGCGAGTTTTAAGCCCACTTTGTGAAGTGGCAAAATCTTGTTTTCTGAGCCCACTTGAGGGTGGAAAAATCCACGTCTTAGCCTACTTGCGACTAGCACCTTCAAACCATTTTCAAACAAACAAACATGAGATGTTTTGTTCCAATTTAGGCGATCTAGTCTATACTTGTGTGCTGTGCGCATCACGTAGTAAGGTTAGCTAATAAACTGGAATAAGAACACATGTGTTTTCAAAAACAAAATGTAATGTTAGTAAAGGTCGATCATTCGATCGGGCGAGCGGGGGTGCTCATTGCATGACCTTCCCCTCTAGTACCTAAGTTCCCGAGCCGAGGCAACTTTGGTGATGACGGACACGTGGCCTTAGGCACGAGTCAGGGTTTCCTAAATTTTCCCAAAATAAAACATTTAGGTGGTGACTTTGTATCTGGCAAAGCAATCCATGTTTGGCACTTCTTTATTAAAATCGATTTTTCAAAATGATTTGCCGGATTTGGACTCTTTGGTGATTTATCGGTCTTGCATTGCACTTTGCGAGATTAGATTCAAAACCGTGACATGAGTCCGAACTGTAGTAGCTAATGAACAAAACGATTTTTCTCCTTCGCGCGCGGAGCTAGGACATTCGGGCACGTCTACAGTGTCTTGAAAAGTGGTCGGTCATCCACTTTTGTGGCCAGCCGTCCATTAAAGTGGCTAGGTGTAGCATAAAGTGGTCGGGTGGGTTCAAAACCTGGTCGGCCATCCACAAAAGTGGCCGGCTGGCTACTTTTCCCAAGTTCAGGGCAGTTTTGGTAGAATTCTTAATCAAACTGTGTGGGTCATGCCCAATTGAGATCTTTTATGTTAGATGCACCCTCCCTCAGCCCTGCATGATCCTCCTTGATCCTTCCTTGATCTCATTAGTAAAAAGGGGGTTTGTCATCTTGCCAAAAGATGGCAACCATTTCAAACCATCTTTGTCCCTCCATCAACTTGTCACCCACCTTGTCTCCCACCTCCTTGATTGTGCATTACATTCATATTCTATATATATATATATATATAGAGAGAGAGAGAGAGAGAGGATGAGAAGAGAGAATAAGGGAGACAAGAATTGCGTTGAACGAAAAGAGAGAAAGAGAGAATTTAGAAACTTAAAGCCAAAACCTTCTATTTCTTCAATATACACACTGAAATTCCATCTTCAATACACCAAAGCTAGTCCATTAATTATGTTATAGCCATATTCTAGTAGCTTAATCCTGGCGTTTGCACGAAATAGTCTTTGGTGGTCTTCGAGACCCCTCAAAGCTCCTGGTTTTGTTTATTTATGTTAATTAGAGAGTGTTCGTGAGGATTTAACTTGTTGTAATTATTTTATTCCTCTCCTCCTTTATTCGGATTAGTAATATTCAAAGCGATGTAGTAATTCCCCAATCCCACTTCTTTTTTATCTCGTTCTTTTACATTCTTTCCATATGCTATACATATGCATATTGTTATGTTTGTCATCATATCCATGCTTTGCATCCATGGTTTATGCTTTAAAATTCGGCTAAAATTGCATTTTGTGGGTTTAATCGTTTATTTTGTGATTTTGTGTGCTGCCTCATGATTTGAGTTCTTTCACATGTCATATACTAGAAGCCGGATCTCTGGTTGCATTCCATGTGTGAATTGCATTAGGATCTTGTATATAGAACCATGCAAATTTTACTAACTTTGTTTTTGTACCTCCTCGGGGGACGTCGGTAAATATGTAAGATTTTATGTTTTAGCACCTCGCTTGCGTATGTTTTTGTACTATGTTTAGCATCCTACAATGTGGCTATGTGCTTATTTGATATAACTCTATGCATGCCAGTGGGTGAAGGTTCTATTATTTAATTAGGAATAAAATTGATTTTCATGATTGCACTATTCAAAACATTTTCAAGATAATGAAATCAAGGTTTTCCAAAATGGACGACACAGTCTATATTTTATTTCCTTCACATAGCAATTTTAGGATTTATTAAATAATCAGAATATGAACACATAAAGCTAATAAAAATCATATCACGGTTAGTAAAGGCCGATCTTTTATTCTGGTGAACGAGGGTGCTCAATTAATGACCTTCCCCCTTCATACCCAAGGTTCTGAGCCAAGCATGATTGTTTACGATGAACAGTGGCCTTAGCACACAAGTTACAGGTTTCCTAATTCTCCCAAAATAAATATTAGGTGGCAACTCTGAGATCTGATCACGCAGTCCATTACTGGCAAATGTTTTTGCAATAAAATGGATTTTCTAAAAGTTTCCAAATACGAACTCTCATCTATGTTTCACATTACAATCGTGAGATTAGATTAAAGAGACCGAGGGTCCGAACTGTCAACGCGCGCGGGTACCCCCTGGGCATTTTATAGTTTCTGGAAACTCTGTTGGAGATATTTTGAAACCTTAACTTAAACTCCATGATACGTTTTTATTTTCAATTATCTGTTCATTGCATTTCATGCATGGTGCACTTAAGTCCCGTGCTCGTCACTTGTGATCCTAGATGACTATTCGGCTTTGGGCGGATAGGCGGACATGGGCTCTAATACTGTGGGAGCACAAGCCTTGGAATGAGGATCACCACATATCGCTTGATACTCTGGATTGAATAGGTATATCGGTATCCTGTTGAGGTATCCCTTTTGACCAGACTAACCTAGTGTATATAGCAAGCTCTAGCAACTTCCAAAATTAGGACAGGATACTACCCCATGGTAGGATGTATGATGCTGCTTGTGTGAATGGTTGAACCCTAGATCATATCAAAGCTAGGACATGATAACCTTACCCTCCATAGGTGTGTTTGTCCTCTTTCCTGTTATGTGCAATGTATAAGATCTGGGGTTCTCAAATCTGATCAGTGGGTCAGGCGTATCATTTTGAGTGGCTAAGTTCAATGTGCATATTGATCAACTTGAGTCAAAGTGCTGTCGAATTTCTGATTGGGAGTTCTATTTTGTTTTTGCTAGGTCGTTATAGCACCACAGCTTGAGAATAGTCTGATATCCCCCATGTTTTGTGGACTCACACTGGTAGACTGAATAGAACATCAGATTTCGTTCAGGGACAGCCAATGTTATTTTCTTTGCTGCCAGTTACAAGGAGAAAGGTTAAAACCACTTTGTCAAAACCTTGCTAGGTAGAATTTTTAAGATTTGTGATGGATCCACCTTTAGTAGTGATGGACCAACCTCCAATGGTAGCAAACTAACCTCCAATAGTCACCGACCCACTTCCAGTAATGATGGACCCACCTCTAATGGTGACAGATCAACCTCCAACAATAATGAACCAACCTCCGATAGATATAGCACATGTGTTTTTGGCCCATTAACAAAGCATGGATCCTATTACCAACAAGGTTGCCGCCCACTAGGAGACTCCCGCCTAATTACAACGCCTATCTGGGGCGTCTATATCCTATCCACCTCCACCAGTTGAGGGACCTCATGAACCTAATTTGCAAGAAGATACACATCCAATGGGAGGATTGTTCCCCACAGATATTAATGAAATTGACCCAATTACGCTAAAATTAGCCAAGTTGGAGAAAATGTTCAAAAAATCACAAAGAAGCAATTCCCTTCCAAACATTGAGGATGGGCTTACAAACACAATTGTGAGGTTGCTTGAGCGGTTCAAAATGCCACACATGGAAAGATTTGATGGGGTTGGTGACCCTACGGTTCGCATCCTCCTTTCCACAGACATTCTGAAGCTAATGGGCCTATCTCTAGCTCAAAAGCTTTCACTATTCGAAAGAACTTTAATCTAGTATGCTAAGTTAAAAGACTCGAAGAAGTAGAATTGAGAGAAGTTAGCTGAGGCTTTCAGTATCCAATATTCTTACAACACCCAGATTGAAGTAACTACCCGAGACCTGGAGGCAACCCGACAAGAGCCTAGTGAGAGTTTTGTGGCCTTCATCACCAAATAGAGGGCAAAGGCGGCCATGATGACAAGACAGCCTCTGGAAAAAGATCAAGTCTGCATGGTTATCAGAAATCTGCATAGAGAATTGTTGCAGAAGATGATAGTTCTTCAACTCTTCAACTTCAAGGGCCTTTATGAGATTGGGGTTCAAATTGAGGATGTTATCAGACAAGGGATCATTATTGAAGGAAATGAGCCCGTGAGAAAGATGTTCAATCGTAGTTCCAATGTTACTCTCAATAGTAGCACAATTGCCAATTCTATGCCTTTAGAAGTCAACACAATCACTACCACCACTGCCAATCCCTTCGCCAACTCTGACCCACAAACAACCACTTCAACCCAACCTCGAAACCAAAATTTTCACCTTCTCCACATGTCTCCAACCCGTGCCATGAAAATCCTGGTGAAAAAGGGGCACCTTAAGCTTTTTGATCCCAAACCCCTTCCTAATCCACTCCCACGTAGCCACGATCCAACCAAGTACTATCCCTTTCACCAATAACACGGTCATGATACTAATTGTTGTTTCCAACTTCATCATGGGATTCAAGATCTTATTGATAATAAGATCATAGCTCTACCCCAAAAAGCCAAGACCACCACCAACACATTGCCACCTCATGACCTAGCTCCACAACCTTCCTATCTCAACCTCATCTATACACTAATACCTACCTTCAACCCCAACATATACATCACACCTTCTCATTTTCCTAAGCACGAGGTGCATATTCTAAAGGGCTCTGATTTATTCATGACATATGCTCCTCAATGCTAACCAAAACCCCAACACCCTGTGGTGGAAGATGATTTAAAGCAAGAATTGGGCATTATTGGCAGCTATTCTCATGGGCATGCATTTCCCTGTCTATGGTTTTCTTAAGCCATGGATTGATCATGCAGCAAAAGAGCACTGGAAAAGTTCTGGGTCAGACACTGGTTGAATCTATGATAGATCTTGAGACTAGCGCAGGACCATTAGACTTGAGAGGATATTGTGACCATTTTTGTGATCGGGGATGGACCACCTATTGATTGTACAAAGACGTGGTAGGTGACATGTACTGATTTTAGCAATTTGAGAATGCTTTTATTTTACTTTCTAAACTGAGTGTTGAGTCAATCTTATTAAGTCAAAGTTTGGTGACCCCGAGGGTGTTAACCCAGACATCACTGTCCTTTCTGTGCCTGTCTATTCATTTTTTCTTTTGAGTCTAGTTTGACCGTTGAACTAGAAATTCTGAATGAAAATGCAGTAGTTTTCGCCTACTTCTTTGTGTCTTTAAATCATTGCATTGACCAAAATTTTCAGAACTTCTTTTCAAAATTGTGATAAAAACGAAGATAAAAGAATTCCTCGGGATTTGTGAAATTTGATCAACTGAAAGGAAGAGAGATGTGCTAAACCGTTAGTGGATGAGATAATTTTTGTTAATGTGGGTACTGAGGAGGATCCTGGCTTGGTCCAGATTGGTTATGCACTGTCTTTAGAAATATTTTTTGTATGGTCCTGCGAAGGCATGCCTAGAATTGATCTTGAGATTATACAGCATAGGATCACTGTCAACCTTGATTCAGAACGTTCAATGATTAACCAAGATATGACACTGTAAGAAAATCAAGCTATAGTAGTGTTTTTCTTATAGCAGCGCCTCAAAAAATGCAGCTATCAAGTGGTTATTGTGACGGTCTTTAACCGCAATTAAAAATTAAGTTTTTAGTCGCATTTTGTTTCCTAAACCGCTGCTATATATATATATATATATATATTTTTAGCTACGTTTAAAACTTAACCGCTACATTAAGTCAAACAAATAAGGCTCCAAAAAAAATTTTGATTTAGCGCTTAGAATTTTAGTTCCAAAAAAAAAAAATGGTTCAACTCTAGGTCAGTCTATCTATACTTCTTGTGCCCTAGTCTATCTATACTTTCATGATGCAACACCAGGAAGTCACAGAGGGTTCCTGATTTCACAAGCTATAGCCCACCGGTGTATCGACCAGTGTATCAACGGTTCATCCTCTATCAGTGTATCGACTGATGTATCAACGATTCCAAATTTCAGGTCAGTTTGCTCTCTTCGTCTCTCTCTCTCTCTCTCTCTCTCTCTCTCTCTCTCTCTCTCTCTCTTTCCAGACACTCTCATCATGTACTGACATACCAACCAAATCCATTAATTAATAATCTATATATTTCATCCTCCATCTGTGTTTCTCATGTATGCTTCAAATAAACCCAACCCAGAATTCGTACAACTCCCAAACTTCCAAGGACCACAAAAACCTTACATTTTTGCTATGATTTCATGTTAAAATCTTGAGTTTTCTTTGGGTTTTTTGTTTCTTTTACCATAATCAATGGCTTCTAAACCAGTTCCAAAAATTTTAATCATCTTCATGTTGACCTATACACTAACAAGCACATATTCTCTTCCTTTTGTCATCTTTCATAGTAATTTTCTCATCATTCTATATGATCTCCTTGATTATTCATGCTTACAATATGCTTTGTTTACTTTAATTAACAATTCATTATCGAGAATTGGAATGTGAAGATCACAGTGTGATGATTAAGTGTTATTGTTACTAAGTTGGTGTTGGACTGTTACAATTAGGTTGGTTTAGACGTGGGTTTGTTGGATTTTGTATATTAGTTGTTAAAACTCCCTTTTTAGGATCATTAGCATTAATACAAATACAAAATTGCTTTCAAGTCACTACATAGTTTATGATTTATATGGTTGTGTTTCGTGTTTTGTGTAGTGATTTCTGTTACTATAATTAACAATTCAGTATTGGGAATTGGAATGTGAAGATCATGGTGTGATGATTAAGTGTTATTGTTACTAAGTTGTTGTTGGAATGTTACAATTTGGTCGGTTTAAATGTGAGTTTTTGAATTTTTGTATTTTAGTTGTTGATGCTAGACACATTTATGAATAGCAATGAGGAATCATCATGTGTTCTTGTATGTGTTTGATAAAATGCCACAACAAGCTTTTTCTTTATTGTTATATTTCGTTTTTTTTTTCTTTTTTTTTTTTGAGAAAATTGCTATCCATTATTTTAATGCTCATACACTTGTATTGTTTTCTTGACCTAATAATGTGATTGGAGAAAATTCAACACTAAATTATGCCCCTTTTTTGTTGAATCCAAATACACAACTAAAGAAGAACTTTGTAACATTCCACCCTTTTTACTAGTTTACCAACCATCATACAAACCCAAAATGACTTTACTTTCACTGGTTAGATGCACAATAAAGTCGTTCTAGGTAACCAGGTAACATAGTTAAGGTCACACTTGTCTTAGGGAAGACCCAGCAAAAATGATTTTAATTTCATTGGTTAGATGCGAAAAAGTCTAGCTTAACCTTCAATTGGATTTCATTCTAAGTCTTTTGTTTTCCATAGAGAGAGGTGAGTTTTAGACCTTTTTTCCTCCCATTATATACGGCTTCTAGAAACAAAATTTTGTGCTTTGTGAAGTCTTACTCTATTATATGGCCGAGTTTTTAAACTAGGAAGTACTAAAAAAAATGTACTGATTTATTTGATCGTTGCTTTTCATGTCCTCATTACAACCAGAAAACAGGCTGCAACCTCAAAACCCAATAGTAGCCACCAAGAAACAAGGAAATAAACAGAGCTACCCCCATCATAGGACAATTGGAACCCCAAAACCCAGAATAGAACACACTTAGAGCTTCACCTTTCCACCTAAACACCTTCTGATCTGGCTAAGGTGGAGAAGATGAATGGAAGAAACAAAGAGGTGGTGACTGGGGAGTACACCATCAGCCTCCATATGCACTTGCACAGTTGGTACTAACCCATCTATGTATATATGCATTATAGCTTGTTGATTCTATCAGTTAATATATGAAGTTGGGTTCTTGGTAGTGTTGAATCAATTACTATGTAGTTGTGAAACACCTTCTGATCTGGCTAAGGTGGAGAAGATGAAACAAAGTGATGGTGACTGGGGAGTACATCATCAGCCTCCACATGCACTTGCACAGCTGGTACTAACCCATCTATCTATATATGCATTATAACTTGTTGATTCTATCAGTTAATATATGAAGTTTGGTTCTTAGTAGTGTTGAATCAATTGCTACGTAGTTGTGAAGGGTTATCTTAATTTTTTTAGTTAATTTTATTATTGATATTGCTTTTTTAATTGTTTGAATAATTAGAATCATCTTGATGTACTAGTTTTTAGATTGAACATGAAATGTGAATCTATTGTGGCTGCTTATGTTTCTGAATCTATTTAGTCATGCCTTCAAGACCATAACTCTAAATTTGCTGTAAAATAATTAATTCATGGAAGATCAATCTTAGTTCAGTACTTAATTAGAGTGGAATTAATGTCCAAAATTGGTTTCTTCTATTATAGTATTCTGCATTTTTTCTATGTAATATTGTGTATAGCGTTGTTTTGAAGTCTGTATTCTTCTCATGCAATCGGTATTAGGGTTTTCAAAGTGGTCCATTGATGTAACTAGCTTGTCTATGTGGTCTAACTGAGTAATTTCTAAATTGTTAGCTCTACATGACTTAAGTAAATAAATATAAAGTAATTGGTGAGAGTTTGGAGAACTTGATGAGTGTCAAGTGATAAGAGATATGGAGTAATGCTCCAAGACCACCAAATAATCACTCGTCTATGTTGTATTATGTGATTTATAGATTTTCAAATTGAAAATGATACTTATGCTCGTTCAATCATTTTTATTGTACAAAACAAGACAATATGAAAGCATCAAAATGGAAGTCATTTTTCATTGCAGAAAATAGGACAATATGAAAGCATCAAAATGGACGTCGTTTCTCGATTTGAACATTTTTCATGGAGGTCTTTATAAAATGGCATCGTGAGTAATGCTTTTGAGTACTATTGTCATGTGACAAGTTTATATGTACCTTTTGGATTATGGTGTAGCTATTAGTTTGCTAGAAACATTTGATCTATTTTGATATGACAAGCTAATGTAATGAACATTTTAATTAAGGTGTTTCGAATATTTTGAGATTATGAAAATGCAAACTCTTTTGCCTTTTAGAATTGTTGAGCATTGAGCCTTTAGAATAACATAGTGCATTTATAGATATATAATGATGATTATGTAAGCAAGGATAAGTGAGACAATAATTACTACTTAGCAAACCATTGAAAATTTCAATTTATATATTATTGGTAATTGAATAGTAAAACATAGACTATAATCAAGGTTAACAATCATCGCTACAAATAAAATTTTAAAAAATTCTATGGCTATAGTGATAGTGTAAAACTGATGGAATGGAGTCAAAATATAGTTGTAGTTGACAAAATGTCACAAAAGCGAATGTTGTAGTAACAGTAAAACCATCGCTATAGCGGTATATAAGCAATGGGTAAATTTGAGATATAGCGACGTTTACAACAGTCGCTACATCAATTGTCGCAAGAAAAATATTTATACCAGCGGTTGAGAAAAGTTTCGCAATAAACCTATACCGAAGGGTCTATTGCGACAGTTTGGCTATCGCTATTTATACCGCAGGCAAAAGTGTGGCAGTTTTTAGCTACGTTTTTTTGTTACTTTTAGCGGTAATTCTAGCTTCTACTATATGTCAAATATTTTGTAGTGTGAGGTTTTCATAGCTGAATTGGAAGTAACCCTTAAACTAGGGTCAATAAGGCCGGATATGATCAATAGAAGGCTTGCATAGCCAGATTGGAAGCAGCCCTTGCACTAGGGACAATGAGGTTGGATGTGATTGAAGATTCAAACTGGATTTGTTTCTCAAGCTAATGGAGACCGAAAAGAAAGTCAAATCCTAGAATCTGAGAGAAAGAGATTTATTGCTAAAAGACAATCGAGTTCCTATCCACCACAGTAGGGGAAAATTCAAACCCAATTGGATGGGTCCCTACATCATCAAGACTATCTAGTTTAGGGTAACAGCCATTCTCATGGATTTAGATGGCATATAGTTCTCATAACCAATCAACATCGATAAGCTAAAATTTTCTACCCTTGAGAGTCTCACTAACCCAGAGGGGAGACCTAGGCAAAAGTTAGAGCAGAAAAAAAAAATGAAAAAAATAGAAAAATGAAAGATGAAAAAAAAAATGAAAAATGAAAAAATTGAAAAAACAACTCGCAAGGTCAAAAACCCGAAAGGGCGGCTTTAGCAAAAGTTAGAGTGTAAAAGGAAAGTCAAAATACTGTGAGCCTTACCCGTGAGCTACGTAAGGCCTGATTCCTATCTTTGAGATACGTAGACAGCTTCATCCTGAAGTTTGGCCCCAACCATTTTCAACTCACTCATCCCATCCATGTTTGATTGGTATATTTTTACTTGACTCGGCGATCTTGTCTATGTTCAATTACCTTTATTCAGTTCGATTGTCCTATCTCTTCTTTATGGCGGATTTAGTTGCAAGATAAATCAAGCTCGGGTTATCTAATCTGAGGTTGTGCACCTCAAAGGTTAATTCCATGTTGGTCGGGTAGTGGCCATTTACGAAACAGTCTTTGAAGGAGCCATATCAGGAATGAAGAGGTTTGGGCTATGGCAAAGCGTGGTTTTTTCCTTCTTTTTTCTTTTCTTTTCTTTTCTTTTCTTTTCTTTCTTTTTTTTTTTTTTTTGTGTGCAGCCTTCCCTTTCTATTTTGTATCTCTCGCAGGCCTCGTTGAAAAAGAAGCTAGAAGAGAAAAAGAAGCCAAAAGAAGAGGGATAGCAGAGGCAGTCTTTGACAGGTGAGGCCGGTCCAGCTGTTATCAGTCAAGCACGTTGTGATTGTTTAAATCGCGCACCAAACACAGCGCCCGACAAAGACAAAAGAGGCAGAGGGAGAGAGAGAGAGAGAGAGAAACAGGGGAAAAGTGTATATTTGTATATATTCTGTATATATATCTTATTTGAATATATATATATATATATATTTTGCCTCTGTATCCGTATATATTCGTATCTGTATGTTTGTGGCCGTATACGTGTATGTATATACTGTGTCAAACGTGTGTATGTATCTATATATATATGTACATGTCTATGTATATAGCTTGTCTATGTATATGTATATGTATATGTATATGTATATGTATATGTATATGTATATGTGTTTGATATCGTATATGTATCCGTATTTTGTATATTGTTTATATTCGTATACGTATATATGGTATGTATATACTTTTTCAATCAAAAAAAAAAAATACAAAAAAGAATTTTTCAAAGGAAAAAAAAAAGGGAAAAAAAAACAAAGAAAAAGAAATTTTCAAAATAATCATGAAAATCAAAAAAGAAAATTTGATTAAAAAGAAGAAGAAGAACATTTGGGAAAAGAAGAAAAAAAAAAGACAAAAAATATCATTTTTGTTGTGTTCATCTGTTTTGCATCTATCCATCATTGCATATTGTATGTCTCACATTACCCTTTTGTGTTGTTTTTGCATTTACCATCACACTTGCACTGTTCATATCATACATGGCACCAATTGTCAAATTGTTACATCTCTTGGTTCCAATCAATTCACATCAACATTTGATTACACCGTTTTTCATTAGTTTTTGCTGGCCTCCTTTCTTCTGGGTTGTAGGATCAAACTCCTTGATATTGTATTGGCCTATTTTCTGGATAACGAAACTATCCCTTTCCCGGGTTAGCAGTCCGAACCACCGTCGGTAATACCTCTCTCTTCTTGGGTTGTTGGTTTAAACTATTCATCAGCTACATTTCATTCTCTTATGTAAATGTGAGTGGATTGTATCCCTTTGTTTGTTTCATTTGCATGAGGCTTGCCTCACCACCTGTCATATTGCATTGCATTGTATAAGTCATAAAAACAAAAAAGAAAAAAAAAATTCAATTGTATTAGTAGTGTCATACTGTTGCATCATTTGACTACGATCTATTTGCATCCACATTTGATTACACCACACTTTTCATGTTGCCCCCTTTTATTGAGTTGTAGGATCAAACCATTCAGTTTGTATTGGCCCCTTTCGGGATGACAAAACTATCCCTTTCTTGGGTTGACAGTCCAAACCACCATTGGTTAATACCTCTATTTTCTTGGGTTTTTAGTTGAGACTATCCATCGGTTTTGGATATTCTCCGGTTACATTTCGTTCACTTATGTGAATGTGTGTGAATTGTATCTTTTCTTATGCTTCATATTACCTGTTGCATTGCATTGATCAAAAAATTTCAAAAAAAAAAAAAAATATGGCCTCGCGAAGCATGGAAGTGCAGCCATCAATTGTATTTCAATTGCATATTATTTGCATTTTGTCCCTGAACTACGCTTGTTTGATTCCTTGCAAAGAGATACGTAGGTGTAGACACCCCATTTTTGACCGTCCTCAAGACTTGGATGTCATCGTTTGAATACTCAATGATCATCCATGCTTGTGTTCGTTTTGAGTTCTCGAAGGTCTCGGATACGCGCCTTGCCTTAGGATCTCTCAACTTCTCTGTTTTGTGCTTGGTTGTGGACCAAGCACTTGTGTTTTTGCTTCTGAGGGAAGAGGGTTGCTTGTTTTCCATCCCCTCAACCCATCGGCCAAGGCTTGAAGCCGTCGGCCTTGTTTTCTTGCCATCGGCCAAAAGTTTTGGCCAATCAACACTCCTTTTGGTCGATCGGCACTTATGTTGGTCGATCAGCCATGTTTTCTAGCCAAACCCTGTTCATTTGCTTTATGCAGATATTTTATGCCAGCTGTCATAGCTAGCATGCACAATTCACCCCCACCATACACGTGTATGGAGGGATTTGCTCCTTTGCTTAGCTTCCTCAAGAAGCTTTGCTTTTGGTTCTCTATAAGAGAGAACCACCTCCTCCCTCCCCAAGGGTTTAGAAAATTGAGTCTTGAGGGATAGATATACTTTTGTATCTATTCTTCTTTGTTTAGCCTTGTTTTGTACTCAAAAGTGTAGTATTGTCTTACTATTGTACACAAACACACACTAGAACACCATCCTCTTGGAGCTGAGGTCCCTTGAGGTTGATTTTAGAGTTCTTGGGTTAGTTTGAGCTTGGAAAACCTGCTGGAGCTTTGTTCTTGAAAGTGTTCTTCAAGGGTGAGCATTTTGAATTTTAATACCCCTTTCTTGCTTAAGCTTTTAGACCTTCTTGCTTATTGTTTTAAGCTTAACTCTAAACTACAATAAGTTCTAATTTTTGATGCTTTATATCTTTGTTTAAGATCACTTTTTAATTTGGGGTTGTCTCCCCCCCCCCCTCTTAGGCCTTGTTAGGCCTTGTTTTAGGCCATCCCTTTTGGCCCTTGTTCTTGGCTTTGCATGACCTACCTACCACTGAAATCCAAAGGATTTTCAACGGTGGGAAGGTGGTTTTGGAGTCGTAAATAGGAGAGGGTCATCCCCTCTCCTTATTGTCTTGAATGCTAGTATAAATGGCTTATATTGGTAACATGTTTGCTTGGCTTGTTTTAGCTTCATTTCAGTATGTATTAGGCTTTGTTTTTCCATGATATAACACTGTTTTAACTTGGTTTGGACATACCATGTATGCTTCATGTACTTGCCTTGCAATCCTTTCATTTGCCTTAACATGCATCATGCTTTAAGCCATGTTTCTAGCATGATTTTGGCTCGACTCCATGAAGCTTTTAGCCTTGTTGTGACATGCTTAAGCTCTGATTTGAGTTGTTTTGACCATATATGCCATGCTTTGTATAGCCATAAGGCATTCTAGCTTGTTAGACTTAAGTGTCCAAGTCACTGGCATGCTCTACTTGGACCATTTCAATGATTTGGCATCATTTGTTATACTATTTCAGTCCATGTTTCATGCTCAAACACTTGCACTTGTCACTCCTTTAATGCTTTAAAGAGTTGATGTTTTATGCCTCATAAATGGGTCATTGTGTGTGCCATCATGTTTAGGTTTTTGGGATGCAATCTAAGTGGGTTTTTGGTCTTGTTTTACCATGCCATAACTCTGTTTTCCATTGCTTAAGTCATGCCATGTTTGGTTTTGATAGGTGTAGTGCAACACCTCTTTTGTAGCCTTGCATGCCTCATGCTTTTGGCCCTTTGTTCTAGCTTATTTTGGCTTTGGTCCTTGCATGTTTTAGGCTCATTTTGGCATGATCTAGGACTGTTTTGGATTATACTTGTCATTTGCTTCAGATTATGCATAGCCTTGGTTTGAGTCCCTTGGCTAGTTTCATGCTTTAAGCCTTTTTGCGTGACTTGCTTGCTTTGTTTGGTCGGTTTGGCACCTTTCCTAACATGATTTCAGAGCTTACAATGTATGTCACGTGTCCATATTTGTCCCCTTTTAAGTGTTCTTGAAAGTTGCTCTCCTATGCTTAGGTGATAGGCCAATTGGCATGCATGTTTGTATGTACCTTTGTCTTCATTTCCATAGCATTTCGGCCACTGATTTGGGCTTGTTTAAGTGCTGTCCATTTTAGTTTAAGTTCATCCTTTCGCATGTTATTGCATGTTTACCTCGCATGTTGTCACATGCTTGTTGTATACTTGGTACATTATATGTTGTTGCATATTAGTTCCCTTGCATGTTGTGGCATGCTAGTCCTATTACATTATGCTTACATGCTTGTTTCATGCTTGCTAATTGACATGTTGTTGCATGCTCATCCATCTTGCATACTTGTTAGATTACATGTTGTTGCATGTTTGTTATTGGTATTGTTGTTGCATGCCTATTACATTATATGCATGCATGTTTGCATGCTTAGGTTGCATATCGCTTGCTTGCATGCTCATGTTGCATTAGCTTGCTTGCATGCTTAGGTTGCATTGCATTGCGTGCGTATTCCCTTGCCTCTTGATCAAGCATGATAGAGGTTGGGGCCCCTTATGTGTTCTTTTGTGCATTTCATTTGATACTGAATTGCACACTTGGCTCCTTTGGCCATCATGCATTGAAATGCGTGATTGGTGGTCCGAGGATCGAGAACTACACACCTTTGAGTCTTAAACATGATAAGGGGTGTAGTTGTGCAGACATTGTCTTGTAAATGTATTGACATGCTCTGTTTGTCCTCTGTTGCAACAACAGAGGCATCCGCAGGAAGAAATGGCCTATCAACCATATTCAGTGCCGATCAGCTAACATCATTTGGCCGAGAGCCTTATATTTGGTCGATGACCAATTTCCCATGGTCGATGGCCATATCTTTTGGCCGATGGCCTCTCAGCATGCCCACAAGGTGGTTCAGAAGTGTCACAGAAGTTGGCACAGTTTTCAAAGGTACAAAGTAGTGCAAACAGAGGCAACATGAAGCATGGCAACGGATTTCCGAGTGACGCCGACCGAGCATGCATTCGTCCCTCTTCCCGAGGCTGCTTTACTGTCTTCATAGCTTAATTAATTTGTTAATTATTTAAGTGGTGTAATAATTAGTTGTAGCTAGTTATTTATTTGGTTTTGTAATAATTAATTAGCTTGTTAGTTAGTTAATTAGATGATTTGTATTATTCTTTCGGTCCCTCCGTCAAGAGGGCGCAATTATGTAATAAGCGTGCGTGTGTGTGATGCATGTCTTCTAACCCCCACTTCTCTCTCCCTTTTACTTACCTGCTTTCAGTGATTAGTTCTAGGGCATATTTCAATTAGCATCGTTATGCTATGCATGTTTGCACCATTCATCTGTGTTGCATGCACCGGGTTCGGCGCATCATACTAAATGCATTGCATTTCAATTTCAAATTGAATACATGTATCGAATTGTCTCATCTCATATGCCATTTTAGATTAGCCGAGCCTATTCTAGTTGCACTTTGCATGCGATGCATTAGCCATTTTAACATGAACTAGGGTCATGCATGATTTCTAACTAGTTTCTTGTTTTGGCTCGGAGTACACTGTGAGTATTTCTGGTTTAGCATCTTGCATTAATGTAAATGTTAACATGACAGCATGCTTACCATGAGGCTAATTGCTTATGTGATATAACTGCCTGAATACCTGTGGGTGAAGGTTGGATTACTTGAATTGGAACGATTCATTGAAATCTGTGTTTTAGCCTACTTGCGAGTAGCAAACTTCGAGCCATTTCCAAACAAATGGATATGCGATGCTTTGTTCCAAATTAGGCGATCTAGTCTATACTTGTGTGTTGTGCGCATCACATAGTAATTCTAGCTAATTAACCGGAATAAGAACGCATTGTTTTCAAAAACAAGATATCATGCTTAGTACAGGCCAATCTTTGATCGGGCGAGCGGGGGTGCTCATAGATGACCTTCCCCAATCGTACCCAAGTTCCCGAGCCGAGGCAACTTTGGTGATGACGGACACGTGGCCTTAGGCACGAGTCAGGGTTTCCTAAATTCTCTCAAAATAAAATATTTAAGTGGCGACTCTGTATCTGGTAAAGCAGTCCATGTTTGACACTTCTTTCTTAAAAATCAGTTTTCCAAAACGATTTGCCGGATTTGGACTCTTTGGTGATTTATCAGTCTTGCATTACACTTTGCGAGATCAGATTAAGAACCGTGACATTAAGTCCGAACTGTAGCATAAAGCCCAAGGGCGTGTCTACAGTTTCTGGCGACTCTGCTGGTGACATAGAGGACTTGACTCGAACTCATGATATCTTGTTTTGACTACACTTATGTGCTTCTTTGCATTATATTTGCATTGGTGCGCCTAGGACACAATGTTTTCCGTATGCTATTCCTGAACGGTTTGCTAGAGGCTCGCTTTGAGAAGCATGCCATAAGGCTGACCGGTTGCGGGCTCTACCACGAAGGGAACACAAACCTCAGTTTTTACCGAGGCACCTTTTTGACCATTCGACCTAGTGCATATTCGGAATCCATAGTGACTATTCCAAGCTAGGACAGGTTGCTTACCCGATTGTAGCTTGTTTGAAACGGCTGTGTGCGTAGCGAAACCCTAGCTCCTGACAAAATAGGACAGGGAAACCCTACCCCAACATAGTGGTGTTTTTGCGCTCATTTGCTTGCTATGTGCTTTTAGAGTGTGCCTCTACAGGAATGTACGTACCAGTTTGCAAGTCTAAGTATCAGGCCTGCGGGCATCAGTATTTTGAGAATCAGTTATATCTGCGGGTATCAGATTCAGTTTTGGGGCAGTAATTTGGGGAATAGTGATCAGTGGTCGAATACAGTTATTCAGCTATGCTTATGTCTGTTCTGGTGAAATTAGGCTGAGATGCTGCATGTTTTCTCTTTCAGTTCAGAGATCCGGTTCAGTGCAACCAATGTTCTCTTTCGCTGAGGCAAGGCAGAAAAGGGCCAGTCAAGGCTCACCGGTTCATCAGATCCGTCAGCCACTAATCACATCACCTCTGTTCAGTTCAGCAGACTCATGATGACACAGAATTCAAAAGAAATTATGGTCATGGCGGCAGCACTAAACCAAGGAATCACCATACAGGGTGAGACCAATGTTGAGATGCAACGTCTGCTCAGGTCACCTGCAGCACATCCAATCTAGGAACCTCAATTATTTCAAACCCGTGAACCCATCACTTTTGAGCTGATGGGAATGATCGGCGATCTTCAGAGATCTGTTGCTGATCTAGCCTACGGAATATCGGCTCCGCCGTCGACCATGTCACATGCCGGGAACTTCATGCCGGAAGAGCCTCCATTATTGGGGCGAATTGTAATTAAACTCAGTCAACCTGAAGCCATCCCAAGTTTCGGCGATGACATGTCGACAACAACAGGACTTCGCACTGATGTAGCAACCCAAACCTTCGACCGAGCTGAGGCGAGTGGTAAGAACAAGGTGGGGGTAGACACTGATCCCTATGAACAACTTCTTCAGGCTGTTGAGGCTTTGAAAGCCAGGGGACTGAACAAACAGCAGGTGCTCGCTGTTGTTGCAAAAACTATGAATGACACGTTCCCCACTCAAACTGAGGGCAGTTCAAGCCAAGGGGAGAACCGGGAGAAGGGCCGTCATACTGGAAACGATCCTGTTAGATCTAATCCTGCACCCGAAAAAGATCAGAAAACCAAATCAGCGCCTGACGACCCCTTTACTAGTGCGTCTAGCAAAAGTCTGCAAAGTTCGAAGTATCTACCCCGAGGGCACAGGGTCTTCCATGCCCTCTATATGCCTTTGTTCAAGGCTCTTCAAATCCTTGCTGAAAAGGGGCATCTCAAACCCCACAAGCCTCGGCCTCTCCCTAGTCGTCTTCCATCTAGTCATGACGCTACCCAGTACTGTGCGTACCATCAACAAACCGGTCATAGCACCGACAATTGCTTCTGTCTTCGCCACGAAGTGCAGGATTTGTTTGACAACGGGGCCGTCCTCCCACCAAGTTCAGCAAAGTCTATCATCACTAGATCAGTGAACTTGGAGGATAATGTGATGTGATCAGAGGATGAACCACCTACGGGCGGCGCTCAGTTTACTTCAGATATGGTGTATGGCACGAACTATTTTGAGCATTTGTAAATGTTGGTTTTCGTACTTTCTTACTTGGGTATTGAATCAGTTCTGTTGTGTTGTTTTGAGTCAGTCTCTTTGTTTTGAGTCAGTCTTTTTGTTTGGGGTCTGTCTTGTTGTATCGAGTCAGCCCTGTTGTATTGGAGTTGGGTGATTTCGGGGGTGTTACTTTGGATATCACTATTTTGTTTTGTGTTTGTCTTTTTGCTTTCTTTTGGGTCTGTTTCTGCCATGGAGCCAGTTACACCAGAAGATCTGAATGAAACAACAGTGATTTTCGCACTCTTTTGTTTACTTCTGCCTTATGCCAGTCGTGCCGGAAATTTTGAATGAAATGGAAGTGAATTTTCACCTACTTCTTCTATTCTTTTAAGTCATTGCATTCACCTAAGTTTTTCAAAACTTTTTTCTAACAGTGGTGAAAACAAAGAGGGAGGAATTCCTTGGGATTTACAAAATTTTGATCAAATTGAAAGAAAGAGAGGCATGCTAAGCCCTTAATGAAGCTAATCGTGCTTGTTAATGTGAGTATTGAGAAGGATCCTGGCTTGATCCAGATTGGTTCTACATTGTCTTTCGCGCGAGCGATTAGTCGCTTTCTTAAAAGACTTCAAAAAATATTTTGCGCGGTCCTGTGAAGACCTGTGTGGAATCGCTCTTGAGATTGTGCAGCTTAGGATCGCTCTCAACCTCAAGACTCGACCCCTTTTGCTTTCAAACCTTGAACCTTAACTCATAATGTTCAATGGTCAACTACAATGTGAGGCCTGTATGGCCAGATCAGAAGCAACCCTTGAGCTAGGAGCAAGAAAGTCAGATCAAGAAGGTCAGACGTCGTCAAAGGAAGCTTGCGAAGATAGATCCCTCTAACTAGGGGGAACAATACCCAATGTGCTGGAATAGCCAAAGATGGATCATTCTGTAAACCAATGAAGACTGGCAAGAATGCCAAATCCCAGAAGGGAGGAAAGAAGAAAGTATTGCTGAAGGACAACCAAGTTTCTATCCGCAATACTAGGGGCAAATTCAGCCCCCATTGGATGGACTTCTACATCATCAACAAACAGCAGTCATTCTTCTGGATTCAGATGGCTTCAAGATCCTAAAACCATTTGACATGGACCAAGCTACACTTTTACCCTTGAGAGGCTCGCTGGGCCGAAAACCCGGAAGGGCGACCCAAGCAAAAGTTAGAGTAAACAACAAAAGAAAAGAAAAGAACAAAAAAAAAAAGAAAAATGCAAAGAATGAAGAAAAGATGAAAAAAGAGATGAAATAAAAAGAAATGAAAACAAAAAAAAAAGAATTGAAAAGAACAGAAAAACATAGCTCACAAGGTTGAAAACCCAGAAAGGGCGTCCTTGGCAAAAGTTAGAGCGTAAAAGGTGAGGGTTAATACATGAGTGTACCTTAACCTGAACTACGTATGGCTTGATTCCCATGTTTGGGATACGTAGGCAACTTCATTCTGAAGTCCAGCCACAAACACTTCCAAATTGATTGTGCCCATGTAATGGTTTTGATCATCTTTGCCTTCTCTATATTCGAGAGAGTTTGGTTGTGTTCGTCACTCTGAGGATTGACTACAATGCGCTGCGGTGCCATTCAAACAAGGGGCAACTCTCCATTGCCCTATAATGTGTTGCGGTGCTATTCAAACAAGGGGCAATTTTCCGTTGCCGTGCAGTGTCCTTTCGATAAGGGGCAGTTTTCCATTGTTATGAATCCGAGGTTGTGCATCTCAAGAGTAGGTTCCATGCTCGTTGAGCAGTGGATGTTTACAAAAATAATTTTTGAGAATTTTTACTGACGTTGACTAATTTTCTCGAAAATTATTCCATTTTTCCAAAACATGACCATTTCTTGGACCCAAAAAAGGAAAATTTTCAGGGCTCACAAACTAACTTGCATGATTTCAAATCAAAAAGTTGAACAAGTATGTTAATGTAACTCTCATCTTGGTCAAAATTGTTTTAGTAGAAAGCCAAAACAAAAAATGATCAAAATGATGAACTAGGGGCACAGTCAAGTCAAGTGTTCTGTCTTTTCCCCATTGTCAACGTACTTGCCAAGAAGGGCATTCTACCTCCCAGAAAGGGCACAGCTGAAGCTGTCACTCATCCTCCAAGCAGCGAGGTATCAAGCCAAGTGCAAAGCACGAACCAGAAATGGAGCAAGATATTCCACTCCCTTGTCTGGACACATCTGATCACGTCCAAACTCCCCAGCAGAGCATCGTCAACCGATGTTAGCTGTAGATTTTCTACACACCCAGTTGTAGCACAACCCCTCTGTGGGAAGTTCACTGTTGTGAGTAGAAAAGGACAAGAGCCCGTAACTTCTTGTTTATCCATCAACCACCCAGGGGAGGGATTAAAAATGAGAGATTGAAGAATAGAGATATGTGCGTTGAGAGAAAAAGTGAGGAAAAAGGCTTTTTCAGAAAAACAGAGCCTGAGGGCCGAGTGATGTAAGAATCACAAATGAGAAAGGGTGGGGAAACAATACCCGAAGAAATTGGCTCCTCACGAACTGAGAGGTCTCTCGCCTTTGTAATACATCTGAGTGTCGTGTTTGTTGTTTTGTTTGTTTCGATTCTTGTTTTGAGTCGTTTCGAGTGTTACTCGATGTGTTTACATTGTTTACCTTTTGTTTTTCTTTGTTGAGTCGTTTTGACTGTGGTCAGTTGTAGGCTCAATACCCAGTTGAGAACCCTTTTCTCATTTCAATTTCAAAAATGAATCGTTTTGTGCTTAGAGTGCTGTGACATTCTCCACATTTGTGCAAACAACATTCGTTCTTTCATAAAACCGCGAGGTTCAACCCAGGTCATCTCAGAGCAATAGAATCAGGACCTATCTGAAGCTATAGGTTCCAGACTGCAAAGCAAAAGAAAAGAGGGAAATTCAGAGCATCTGAGTTTGTTTCGACTCCTACAAATTCCGTCTTTCCATCCCGTGTGTTCAAAAATGAACCAAGTATTGTGTTATAGGCTGTGTGTTCAAAATGAGCAGTATTCAGAATGGACTGTGTGTTTAGAGAAACAGAGTACTGTGTTATGGGCTGTGTGTTCAGAATGAGCAGTATTCAGAATGGGCTGTGTTCAGAGAAACAGAGTACTGTGTTATGGGCTGTGTTCAGAATGAGCAGTGTGCTGTACGAACTGTGTGTTCAAAGTGAATCAAATACTGTGTTGATTGTTTTAGTATCAGAATCACGATTAGAGGTGCTCTTCTTGAGTACCAATCCCTACCAGAGGCATCTTGGTTGTGTTCGCAATGAGTTCCTAGGAGATCAATCGCGATGGTGGAAACTAGAGTTCGAATAGTTGTTGCCTAGAACACAAAGGTTTGGAATTTCCGAGACTAAAGTCTGGTTTGAAATCTGTATGGAAGCCCCATAGGTTGAGGTAGCAGGTATGCATCTTAATTCTGGATACTAATCCAACCTAGTCTGTCACCCCGTTGAAGAATAGGGAAAGTTGTGAGTATGATCAGGAAGAAAAGAAACATCTGTGGTTTCCCCAGTAGGTGTCGCTCCTTGTCAGCATTTCAGTGCCTTTGTACTATGAGTTGAAGATAAGTGTTCGAGGAACACGAGAGGGGGATCCCCACCAGAGTAGAGCGGTTTATCGCCACTCACCCTGTGAGGTGCTTGCTGAAGCGCCGCTTTGTTTGTTTATTACATTCCTTAAACATCATGCATTGTATTGCATTCTATCTATCTAGTTTCTTTCCCATCCTTGCATAGTATTGTATATACTGTTCATTCAGGGACGTTCCGGTTCAGTTTAACTGATACCTTTCTCCTCTCGCATTCGGCATGCGTTTGGACCTATCTTTCTCCTCTCGCGTTTGACACGTGTCTGGATGACTGCACTTTCTTGCACAGTCCTTTCCTCTCTTGCGTGTGATACACTGAGAGGTTTTCTCTTCCCTCTCGCGTGTGATACGCTGAGAGGTTTTCCTCCTTTCCTCACACGATTCCAGCGTGTTTGGAATTTATCTCAGGACGCGTGAAGGGTGGCCCTAGTCGGGTTTTATCTCAGGTTGCATTGTATACGCGCCTGGGCGGGTTGTTTTGGACCTCCTCTCACGATTTCAGCGAGGCTTGAGTGTCCCTTTCCACACACGATTTCAGCGTGTTTGGAATTTATCTCAGGACGCGTGAAGCGTGGCCCTAGGCAGGTTTTATCTCAAGTTGCATTGTATACGCGCCTGGGTGGATTGTTTTGGACCTCCTCACACGATTTCAGCGTGGTTTAAGTGTCCCCCTCCTCTCACCCTCCTCTTACGATTTCAACGTGGTTTGAGTGTCCCTTTTCTCACACGATTTCAGCGTTTTGGAATTTATCTCAGGACGCGTGAAGCGCGGCTCTGGGCGGGTTATATCTCAAGTTGCGTTGTATATGCACCTGGGCGGGTTGTTATGGACCTCATCTCACAATTTCAGCGTGGTTTGAGTGTCCCTTTCCTCACACGATTTCAGCGTGTTTGGAATTTATCTCAGGACGCGTGAAGCGTGGCCCTGGCCGTGTTTTATCATGGGTTGCGTTGTATACACACTTGATTGTTTGTTTTTCCTCCTCTTATGATTCCAGCATGCTTGGAGAATGTCACCCTTTTTATATCTACTATACTATCATTGCGCATCACACTGTTTCGTGCACATTGCATTGCATTCGCGCTATTTTGCGCACATCATATGCACCTGTTAGTGCATTGCATTGCATTCGCTCTATTTTGCACGTTTTGTGCACATTGCATTGCATTCGCGCTATTTTACGCATCACGCTATTTTGCACACATCATATGCATCTGTTAGTGCATTGCATTGCATTCACACTATTTTCCGCATCGTGCTATTTTACGCACATAATATGCAACTGTTAGTGCATTGCATTTCATTCACGTTATTTTACGCATCGCGCTATTTTGCGTACATCATATGCACCTGTTACTGCATTGCATTGCATTCTCGCTGCGCAATTTTACGCACATCATATGCACCTGTTACTACATTGCCTTGCATTCGCGCTATTTTGCGCATCGCACTATTTTGCGTACATCATATGCACCTGTTAGTGCATTGCATTTCATTCACGCTATTTTGCGTACATCATATGCACCTGTTAGTGCATTGCATTGCATTCGCGCTATTTTACGCATCGCGCTATTTTGCGCACATCATATGCACCTGTTAGTGCATTGCATTGCATTCGCACTATTTTGCGCATCGTGCTATTTTGCACACATCATATGCACTTGTTAGTGCATTGCATTCCATTCGCGCTATTTTGTGCATCGTGCTATTTTGCACACATCATATGCACCTGTTAGTGCATTGCATTGCACTCGCGCTATTTTACGCACATCACATGCACCTGTTTGTGCATTGCATTGCATTCGCGCTGTTTTGCACATCGCGCTATTTTGCACACTTTACCTGCACCTGTTAGTGCATTGCTTGCGCTATTTTGCGCACCTTACCTGCACTTGTTAGTGCATTGCATTGTTATGTATACTTCACTTGCATTGTTATGCTTGTTTTCACCGCATTGTTACGTGTCATACTTAACTTGCATTGTCTTGCTCGTTATGTGCATTGTCTTGCACCCCGCTAACTTGTGCATTGTCTTGCACCCTACTAACTTGTGCATTGTCTGCACTCCCCCTCTAACTCTTGCATTGTTTTGCAACCTATCTAACTTGTGCATTGTTTTGCACTCACTAACTTGCATTGTTTTGCAAACTCACTAACTTGCATTGTTTTGCAAACTCACTAACCGTCATTGTTTTGCAAACTTATCTAACTCGCATTGTTTTTCAAACCCATCTAACTTGCATTGTCTTGCAACATCACTAACTTGCGTTGTTTCGCACATTCTCTAACTTGCGTTGTTTCGCACGTTCTACTTGCATTGTCATGCACATCACACTTCACTTGCGTTGTCACGCACTTTTCACTTGCATTGTTATGCATGTTTGTAACGATATTGTACCTGTTAAGTTTCTTTCTTTTGCAGGCACGATATTGTATGTACGGTTCATTTGAAGCTGGCTCGACCAGACGAACCGGACGGTATTGTATATTCTCCGTGTGAGACGTAGCGAGAATTATATAATTCTCTTACATCCTTTCTGCATGTAATGTAGTTGGTTTTTATTTGCTTGCTTAAAACTGTTGCATGTTATGCTTCATTACAGCTCCCTTTGCATGATCACAAGTTATGTTCGGCACCGCGCATGTCATTTGCATTTTGCCCCTGCCTTCGGGCACATATCTTTGCCATCTTGTATGCTTGTCTAAGTCTTCGGCCTTGTTGAAAATGGGTCGTATCTAGATTTTGACATTTACTCCCGTCATTGTTATGACTTTCGAGTTCTGTCAAAGAGTGGCAACTATAGACACCCCATTTTTGACCGTCCTAAAGACTTGGACGTCATCGTTTGAACACTTGATGATCATCCATGCTCGTGTTCATTTTGAGTTCAGGAAGTCTCGGCTACGCACCTTGCCTTAGGATCTCTCAACTTCTCTGTTTTGTGCTTGGTTGTGGACAAAGCACTTGTGTTTTTGCTTTTGAGGGAAGAGGGTGGCTTGTTTGTCATCCCCTCAACCATCAGCGAAAGCTTGAAGCCATCGGCCTTGTTTTCTTACCATCGGCCAAAAGTTTTGGCCGATCGGCACTTCTTTTGGTCGATCGGCACTTATGTTGGTCGATCGGCCATATTTTCGGGCCGAACCTTGTTTATCTACTTTATGCAGATATTTTATGCCAGCTGTCACAGCTGGCATGCACAATTCACCCCTTCCATACACGTGTATGGAGGGATTTGACCCTTTGCTTAGCTTCCTCAAGAAGCTTTGCTTTTGGTTCTCTATAAGAGAGAACCATCTCCTCCCTCCTCAAGGGTTCAGAAAATTGAGTCTTGAGGGATGGATATACTTTTGTATCTATTCTTCTTTGTTTAGCCTTGTTTTGTACTCAAAAGTGTAGTATTGTCTTACTATTGTACACAAACACACACTAGAACACCATCCTCTTGGAGCTGAGGTCCCTTGAGGTTGATTTCAGAGTTCTTGGGTTAGTTTGAGCTTGGAAAACCTGCTGGAGCTTGTTCTTGAAAGTGTTCTTCAAGGGTGGGCATTCTTGCTTTTAATACCCCTTTCTTGCTTAAGCTTTTAGACCTTCTTGCTTATTGTTTTAAGCTTAAATCTAAACTACAATAAGTTCTAATTTTTGATTCTTTAGATCTTTGTTTAAGATCACTTTTTGGTTTGGGGTTGTTTCCCCCCCCCCCCTTAGGCCTTGTTAGGCCTTGTTTTAGGCCATCCCTTTTGGCCCTTGTTCTTGGCTTACCTTCCTACCACTGAAATCCAAAGGATTTTTAGTGGTGGGAAGGTGGTTTTGGAGTCCTAAATAGGAGAGGGTCATCCCCTCTCCTTATTGTCTTGAATGCTAGTATAAATGGCTTATATTGGTAGCATGTAGCATGTTTGCTTGGCTTGTTTTACCTTCATTTCAGTATGTATTAGGCTTTGTTTTGCCATGATATAACACTGTTTTGACTTGGTTTGGACATACCATGTATGCTTCATGTACTTGCCTTGCAATCCTTTCATTTGCCTTAACATGCATCATGCTTTAAGCCATGTTTCTAGCATGATTTTGGCTCAACTCCATGAAGCTTTTAGCCTTGTTGTGACATGCTTAAGCTTTGATTTGAGTTGTTTTGACCATATATGCCATGCTTTGTATAGCCATAAGGCATTCTAGCTTGTTTGCCTTAAGTGTCCAAGTCACTAGCATGCTTTACTTGGACCATTTCAATGATTTGGCATCATTTGTTATACTATTTTAGTCCATGTTTCATGCTCAAACACTTGCACTTGTCACTCCTTTAATGCTTTAAAGAGTTGATGTTTTATGGCTCATGAATGGGTCATTGTGTGTGCCATCATGTTTAGGTCTTTGGGATGCCATCTAAGTGGGTTTTTGGTCTTGTTTTGCCATGCCATAACTTTGTTTTCCATTGCTTAAGTAATGCCATGTTTGGTTTTGATAGGTGTAGTGCAACACCTCTTTTGTAGCCTTGCATGCATCATGCTTTTGGCCCTTTGTTCTAGCTTATTTTTGCTTTCGTCCTTGCATGTTTTAGGCTCATTTTGGCATGATCTAGGATTGTTTTGGATTACACTTGTCATTTGCTTCAGATTATGCATAGCCTTGGTTTGAGTCCCTTGGCTAGTTTCAAGCTTTAAGCCTTTTTGCGTGACTTGCTTGCTTTGTTTGGTTGGTTTGGCACCTTTCCTAACATGATTTTAGAGCTTACAATGTATGTCACGTGTCCATATTTGTCCCCTTTTAAGTGTTCTTGAAAGTTGCTCTCCTATGTGTAGACGCGCCCGAACGCCCCGGGAGGATGAGTCCCGTTCTGTTCGTCTGTGGGCTTATTACAGTTCGGACTCTCGAATTGTCACGGTTCCTAATCTGAACCAAAGAGTCCAAATCCGGCAAATTGTTTTGAGAAAAATAGATTTTTGAAAGAAGTGCCAAACATGGACTTCTTTGCCAGATACAGAGTCGCCACCTAAATATTTTTTAATGGGGAAATTTAGGAAACCCTGACTCGGTGCCGAAGGCCACGTGTCCGTCATTGCCAAAGTTGCCTCGGCTCGGGAGCTTGGGTACGATTGGGGAAGGTCAATTATGAGCACCCCCTCTCGCCCGATCCGATGATCGGCCTCTACTAACCGTGATATCTAGTTTTGAAAACCTTATGTGTTCTAATTCCCAATTATTAGCCTAAAATTACTATGTTATGCGCACAGCACACAAGTATAGACTAGATTGCCTAATTTGGAAATAAACATTGCATATCCGTTTGTCTTGAAAAGCATTTTGGAATTTGCTACTCGCGAGTAGGCTAAAACACGGATCTCAACGAGTTTTTCCAACTTAAACAACCCAACCTTCACCCATAGGCATTCAAACAGTTTATCACATAAGCATCTAGCCACATGGTAAGCATGCTGTCATGATAGCATTCACACTCATGCGAGATGCTAAAGCATAAACACTTACATCGTACTCCGTGCCAAAACAATAAACTAGTTAGCCAACATGCATGGTCCTAGTTCATGTCAAATTGCCTAATGCAACACATACAGGATGTAATCAGAGTAGGCTCGGCTAACCTAAGGATGGCATGTGAAATACAGTCAATCAATTGATGCACGTATTCAATTTGGAATTGAAGTACAAATGCAGTTAGCGTGATGTACCGAGCCTGATGCATGCAATACAAATGCATGAATGCACGCATGCATAGCATAAGGTATGCTAATTTTAAATATGCCCTAGTCTACCATCATAAGCAGGTAAATAAAAAGGAAGAAAGAAGTGGGGATTGGAAGACATGCACACACGCACCTACACTTATTACAGATTTGCCCTCGCTCGGGGGGACCGAATAAATATTACAAATTAACTAACTCGCGAGCTAATTAATTATTACAAATTGCCTAATTAGTTAACAAACCAACTAAGCTAGGAAAAACAGTAAACCACCTCGAGAAAAGAGCCTAATGCAATGCGTGCTCAGGTCTTGCTCGGAAGTGTACCGCCATGCATAGGCTACCTCTGTTTTCCTTTCTTTACTCCTCTGGAGGCTGCCAAAACCTCAGGATTGCTTCTCTGGATACTGGGGAATGCCATCGGCTGAGTAGAATGCCCACCAGCAGTGGCATGTGATCACCGGCCATTGGTGAAGCCATCGGCCGAGGGAGGATTGCCGGTCGGCACTTGGCACTGCCGGTCGGCAGAGGGTTCCTGCAGAACCTGCAATTGGCAGCAACAGAGGGCAAGGCAGAGCATGGCGATACAATTCAAGCAATGTATGCACCAATCATGTCCCTTATCATGGTAATGACTCAAAGGAACATGCTCCTCGGTTCTCGGACCATCAATTGCGCATTTCCATGCGTGATGGCCCAAGGGACCAAGTGTGCACATTCGATGTCAAATGCAATGCAATGCACACAATCAATCCGATGGAGACTTAACCTCTATCATGGATAGTCAAGAGGCCAAGCATGCATGCCAATGCAATGCAACCTGAGCATGTTAACTAGGCATGCAATATGGCAATGCAAATGAGCATGCAAGGAATGCAAGGCATAGGGCAATGCAACTAACAAGTGTGCAAGACTAATGTAGGCATTCAAGCATGTAAGCCAACATGTGACTTCATTCAATCATGCAAGTTCAATTATGCAACAATCTACCAATATGCTACAACATACTAGGAGTACATGCAACAAACAAAGAGATGAACTTAAACAAGATTTGGGCAGCTCTAATTAGGCCCAAAAACAGTGGCCAAAGTGCTATAAAATGAGGGCTAAATGACATGCAAACATGCATACACACAAGGGCCAACACTTAAGCATAAAAGGGCAACTCTCAAGCACACTTGGAAGAGGCATAACATGGACTAATGGCATGCAAGGTGGGCATTGAAAATCATGTTACAAAGGGTGTTAAGCCAATTAAACAAGACAAACAAGGCATGCAAACTAAGCCAAAAACCTAAGACAAGCCAAGAGGCTTAAACCAAGACGAAATCAACCAAGCCTCATAAGGCTAAGAGGACTTAAAATAGGTTTAGTGCAAACCTAAACAACACCCAAGGGACACCTAGATGGCATCTAAATGGCTCAAAATCAAAAGCATGCATAATGACCAAAACATGGAGCATACAAGACAAGCTTCCAAAGCTTCAAAGAGGCATCCGAGGCAAGCATACAAGCATGTCAAAGAGACTGAAATTATGCTACAAATGGTGCCAAACCATTAAAACAAAGCGAGTAAAGCATGCTACATACTCACACACTTAAGGCCAACAAGCCAAAATGCAAAGGGGGCATATAATGCATGGCAAAGATGACCCAAACAACTATGGACAGACCTTAAACATGGCAAAATAAGCACAAAATCTTCACAAAGCTAGGCCTAAAACATGCTCGAACGACGGTTTACAACCTAAGGCATGTTAAGGCCTAAACATGGCATTACAAGGTATGTATGCTAAGCATGCATGGTGTACCAAAACCAAGTAAAAAAAGAGGCATATTATGACATAATAAGCACAAAAAACAGCCAAGGCATGGTCAACATGAAGCTTAGCTAGGTGCTCCCTCAAGAGACCAAGAATGGTCCTTTTCAAGGACAACAAGGAGAGGGGGTGGCACTCTCCTTCTTGGGACTTCAAGGCACCATCCTTACCACTGAAATCCCTCAAGATTTCAGTGGTGAGGAGGCCCAAACACCAAAGTCCCGAAGCTCACTCAAAATGGCTCAAAATGAGGCCTTTCAAGGCCTAAGAGGGGTCAAACACCTCCAAACCACAAAACACTCTAAACAAACTATTTAGAGGGCCTAAAAACAGAACTTTCTTATGTTATATACTAAGCACAAAAACAGTTTTAAGATAGGGAAAAATTCAATGCAAAAATGGGGAATAAAAAGGCAAAATTGTTACCCTTGAAGACCCTCTTCAACAATGGTGGACCAGCTGCTCCTCCAAGCTCAAAACCACCCAAGAACCTCAAGAACAACCTCTTAGAACCTCAGTAGCTAAGGGAAGGTGAAACACTATGTGTTTGTGTGCAATAGTAAGACACAAACACACTTAAACACACACAAAGGTAAAGAGGGAGAGGTATAGAGATAGAATGTGTATGGATCCTAACCCTAGAACTCAAAACCCTAATATGGTTGTTTAAACTCTCTAACCTAAACAAGGGAGAGGAGGGCTCCTCTTATAGAGTTTTTTGTCTTGTAAAGCTTACAAGACAAGCTTCTAAAGAGAGAGATCCCTCCATACATGGAGGGGAGCCAAATGCAAGACAGCTGTGTCAAAATATCTGCAAAAGCAGCTGCACAGTAGTCGGCCGGCCAAAAATGCAATTGACCAAAAAAATATAGCCGACCGGCTATCTATAGTGCCGGCCGACCAAATAATTGGCCGGTGGCCACAAAACACAGCCAGTGGCCTCAAGCCACGACCGGTGATGGGTGGGGGTGGTCTACAAGCCCTACCCTGCCTCTCAAAGGCAAAACACAAGTGTTTGGTGTCGAACCAAGCACAAAACAGTCAAGTTCGGAGATCCTGAGGCAAGGCGTGTAGCCGAGACCTCCGGGAACTCCAAACGAACACAAACATGGATGATCACCGGGTGTTCAAACGATGACGTCCAAGTCTTGAGGACGGTCAAAAATGGGGTGTCCACAGTTGCCCCTCTTTGACAGAACTCGAAAGTCATAACGATGATGGGAGTGAATGTCAAAGCCCAGAGACGACCCATTTTTGACCAGGCCGAAGACTCAGACAAACATGCAAGACAAACAAAGTATGCGCCCGAAGGCAGGGGCCAAAATGCAAGGCAATGCACAAAGTCGGACATAACTTATGATCATGCAAAGAAAACTGTAATGAAGCATACATACGACAATTTTAAGCTAGCATACACCGTACTACACTACAATGTAGAAAGGATGTAAGAGAATTATGCAGTTCTCAATACGTCTCACTCGGAGGATACAATACCTGTGCGGTTCGTCTGGTTCCCCCAGCTGCAAATGAACCGTACATACAATATCGTGCCTGTAAAGAAAACAACTCAACAGGTACGATGTTATTAGCAACATGCACAACATGCAAAATGAATGCAGGATGATATGCAATACATACAAAACTATGTATAAACAATGCAAATGAAGATGCAATGCAATTGAAACAATGCGAACTACATGCAAAGCAATTGAATCATGATCCAATCATGAGCGGTTCGAAACCACACCTATGTCAAATAGATTGATGGAGGTAACAAGTCCGTCTACCAGAAACGGTCAACTGAACTATGAGTAATGTAGACGGACACAAGAACAAGTATTGGGGGGGATTGACAAAGGTGGGGAAACGACCCGCTGAGGAAAGGACTACGATCCTAATGCTGGATGCAACAATTACACTACAATGTAATATATATATATATATATATGGATATGCTGGGGAGATGGCAATGGACATGGCACGCGGGCCAAACCAAATCTTGCCTAGGCAAGGCATGTAGACATACAAGCCACGTCTAACATAGAACGGTCCACTGAACTATGCTTCGACACAAGAAGTATGGGCACATACCGGACCAAGCTCAACATGGAAAGGCGCAAGCCATAAATGGAAGGTGATGCAATGAATGCGTGCAAGCTACAATGCAATATCTACAAATATGCAATGGAATGGAAATGCAATATAATGGATATGGCATGCGGGCCAAACCAAATCTTGCCTAGGAAATGCATGTACACATACAAGCCGTGTCTATCATAGAACGGTCTACTGAACTATGTTTCGTCGTAAAAAGTATGGGCACATACCAGACCAAGTTCAACATGGAAAGGCACAAGCCATAAATGGAAGGTGATGCAATGAATGCATGCGAATTACAATGCAATGGAATGGCACGCGGGCCAAACCAAATCTTACCTAGGAAAGGCATGTACACAAACAAGCCGCGGCTAACATAGAACGGTCCACTGAACTATGTTTCGACACGAGAAGTATGGGCACATACCAGACCAAGCTCAATCATGGACAGGCGCAAGCCATAAATGGAAGGTGATGCAATGAATGCATGCGAATTATAATGCAATATCTACAAATATTACAATGATGGATGACAATGCAACTATTTACGATGATGCATGACAATGCGATTGTTTGTTTTTTTTTGTTTTTTTTTTTTGAAATACAAATGCATGACGATGCATGTTGCATGGAACGCGCGACAACACGCGGCTTAAAACACATGTATAATGCAACTTATCAAAAGTCGTTCGGGCACGACAAACACCGAAGGACTTGCACGTTCGGAGGATTTAGGGTCTCCTAGACCGTGCGTGTTTAAGGTCTCGCCAGACCATTCCAATACCTGTGCGGTTCGTCTGGTTGCACCAGCCTCAAATGAACCGTACATACAATATCGTGCCTGCAAAGAAAACAAACTTAACGGGTACAATGTGGTTAACAATATGCATATTAATGCATTTGAAAATGCGTGACAACGCAAAGCAAGTGGGAAGCATAACAATGCTGTGAAGGTACAGGCACGCAAGTGGAGCACGCGGTCTACGCAGGCACTGAAATTGAACGTAAGAATGCGACCTACGCAAGTAGAACATGCGGTCTACGGAAGTAGTGAAATTGATTACAAATATGCGTTTTACGCAAGCAAAACATGCGGTCTACACAAGTAATGAAATTTGAACGAACATACGGTCTACGCAAGTAAAACGTGCGGTCTACGCAGGGAAATCATGCGGTCTACGCAAGTAATGAATTGAAGAAATATGCGGTCTACGCAAGCAAAACATGCGGTCTACGCAAGTAATGAAATGAACAAGCATGCGGTCTACGCGGGAAAAACATGCGGTCTACGCAAGTAGTGAATTGAACAAATATGCGGCCTACGTAGGCAAACACATGCGGTCTACGCAAGTAGAACATGCGGTCTACGCAGGTAATGAAATTTGAATAAACATGCGGTCTACGCAAGCAAAACGAGCGGTCTACGCAGGGAAATCATGCGGTCTACGCAAGTAATGAATTGAAGAAATATGCGGTCTACGCAAGCAAAACATGCGGTCCACGCAAGTAATGAAATGAAGAAGCATACGGTCTACGCAATCAAAACATGCGGTCTATGCAAGTAGTGAATTGAACAAATATGCGGTCTACGCAGGCAAAACATGCGGTCTACGCAAGTAGAACATGCGGTCTACGCAGGTAATGAAATTTGAATAAACATGCGGTCTAGGCAAGCAAAACATGCAGTCTACGCAGGGAAATCATGCGGTCTACGCAAGTAATGAATTGAAGAAATATGCGGTCTATGCAAGCAAAACATGCGGTTTACGCAAGTAATGAAGTGAACAAGCATGCGGTCTACGCAATCAAAACATGCGGTCTACGCAAGTAGTGAATTGAACAAATATAAGGTCTACGCAGGCAAAACATGTGGTCTACGCAAGTAGAACATGCGGTCTACGCAGGTAATGAAATTTGAATAAACATGCGGTCTACGCAAGCAAAACATGCGGTCTACGCAGGGAAATCATGCGGTCTACGCAGGCAAAACATGCGGTCTACGCAGGTAATGAAATTTGAACGAACATGAGGTCTACGCAAGTAAAACGTGCGGTCTACGCAGGGAAATCATGCGGTCTACGCAGGTAGTGAAATGAACAATCATGCGGTCTACGCAAGCAAAACATGCGGTCTATGCAGGGAAATCATGCGGTCTACGCAAGTAATGAATTGAAGAAATATGCGGTGTACACAAGCAAAACATGCGGTCTACGCAAGTAATGAAATGAACAAGCATGCGGTCTACGCAATCAAAACATGCGGTCTACGCAAGTAATGAAATTAAACAAACATGCGGTCTACGCAATCAAAACATGCGGTCTACGCAGGTAATGAAATTAAACAAACATGCAGTCTACGCAATCAAAACATGCGGTCTACGCAGGTAATGAAATTAAACAAACATGCGGTCTACGCAGGCAAAACATGCAAAATGCGATGAGATGCACAAAATCGCGCGATGCATTTAGATAACGCGAGTGCACGAGACAGTGCGATGGTTTGAAGTGCACAAGACAGTGCGATGATTTGAAATGCACAAGACAGTGCGATGATTTGAAATGCACAAGACAGTGCGACATTTTGAAATGCACAAAACAGTGTGATAATTTGAAATGCACAAGACAGTGCGACGGTTTGAAATGCACAAAACTGTGCGATGGTATGCGATACGCATGGGGCAACTTTTTGAGTTTTATAAAAGCCAAAAAGGATACGAAAAGGATACACCTTGCACGAATTCGAGTGCCACGCACAAAAGGCACGGCCCGAGGTCAACACGGAGGCCGGTTGAGTGTCGGAGATGCACTTTCTTGTACTTATTTGAGATATGAAGACCCAAAACCACATATCTGACCCAAACAAGGATGAAGGAGGCTCACCGGCCGGAAGAGGAGGCCACCGGCTGTCCACCGGCCATCAATACATTCCACCGGCCAAATATTTGGCTGACCAGCCAAACATGTAGCCGATCGGCCAAAAATGCCTGAATCGGGGCAGTTTCGACTTTTCACCTCGGGTCTTTTAAAATAGGGTTTCAAACCCTATTTTACATATCCTTTTTAGCCGAAAATCCCTTCCCTTTCTCTCTAGAGCATTCTCCTCCTTTGATTCTCCCATTTTCGTGCGTTCCAGCCCCCGTTTCGTCGTTCGATTTCGCGAATATCTTCGCGTTTCGAACATTTTTATCTGAATATTTCTTTATTTCGGTGCTCCCTTTGCCATTTCCACCTTTTGGGGCTTATTCCCCTCGAGTTTCTCTCGACTCACGTGCCTTTTCACTTCCCAGCTTCTCGGGCCACTTTTTCACCCTTTCGGGTTGACTTTTCGGTTGACTTTTCACATTTTCGCCCGGTTTTCCCTTTTTCGACTATTTTCTCACCATTTTTGACATGGCTGATGATATTCCACAGGGCGGGACTCCCCCGGATCATGAGATGGATCCCGGGGTCGAGCTCCACCCGTTGAGCGTTCGCCCGTTCGACCCGGCGACCTATCGGCCGGTGATTCATGCGCTACCTCCTGACGGACTTCGCCAGTTTCGGAGTTTCGACAGAGCGATGCCACCAGAGCTCCTCCTGCGTGAGCCCACATCTCACTTATCCTTTGGTGCTTCCGAGGTAACATTCCTCTCTCTGTTTTATTTTCCGTAATGTAGAATATAGAAACTGCCATAGCTGATTACATCCTTTAACTGCTTGACTCAGATACACTGACACACTGTGCACTGTAGTTGATCGCAACCATACTGACAACCGATATCTGTTTGAGGCTGGCATATGCACACACTGTAGTTCATTGCAATCATACCAATACCCGATATCTGTTTGAATCTGAAAAACTTGCACACGTGTTATATTTGTACCGAACCACGCAAACACGCTGACACATCACACGTTGTAGTTCACTATAAGCACACCAGCACCCGGGATCTGTTTGAATCTGAAAAACTTGCACGCATGTTATATTTGTATTGAATTCTGAATGCCCTTCAAAACTAGTATATTCAGTATTGCCTCGCAATTATTTGTTTGAAAACAGGGGGATTCCCATACCGTCCGTGGGTATGGGAACATTGTCGCTCGGGACTGGTATGCTGAGCTTCCCGGCGCGGTTCACCACATTGTGGACCAGGCGAGCTTTGGCGCTTTCTGCAGGGGATTATCGAGACTCACCGCGAGCAGGCCTCTCCTTGCTGCTCTAGCGGAGAGGTGGTGGGACACCACCGACTCGTTCCATCTATCTGCGACGGGAGACATGACGATGACTCCCTATGATTTCTCGATGCTCACAGGCATCGGGGTAGGGGTGATCCGATCCCCTTTGACACTGATATGGATGAGTGGACCGCCGCTCAGATCCATCTACTTGGCGAGGTGCCACCTCTCGCCCGTCCAAGCTTTGTTCGTTACTCTTGGTTCGAGGTGTAGTTCAGGGTCCAGCCCGCGTTGGTAGAGGAGGCTCTGATGACTCCGGAGGCCGTGGAGAGATATGCACGCGGCTTTCTCATGTTCCTGCTGGGGACGACCATTTTCGCCGACCGGGCGAACACCGTGCCCCTCTGCCTGCTTAGTGAACTGGTGGACGTCAGGCAGATCTTGCACTATGATTCGGGTGGCGCCGCTCTGGCCACACTCTACGGGTATATGAGCTCGGCTTCCCGTGGTGACGGACAGTTGCTCGGGGGCTACTGGCGTGCTTGGGAGGTACGTTTCTGTTCCGCTTTTCATTTCTGCTTTTCTATCTTCTGTACTCTGTACTGTATTCTGTATTGCACACACTATAGTCTTCTTTTCACTAACTGTATACTGCACACACGGCACACACATACACTCTCCTTTGCACTGACTGTACATTGCTCACACTGTACACTGTACACAATACACTGCGCAACACACGGCTCTGCCATTTCTGCTTTATTCTGTATTTTGCTTTATCTGATAGTCATATTGATGTTTTCTCTGCAGTTGTGGGTGTATGCCTACTTTCCCAGGCTTGCACCCGTGCCAGACACGGAGACCCCCCTCGTCGTCCCGTTCTCGCGACGCTTCGATGTGAGATGCGTGCGGAGGCCACGAGAGACATTTAGCTTCTTTCGCCGTTACTTCGACACTATTACCCCTGCCGAGGTATGTTTTTAGTTCAAAATTTATCTAAGCTTTGCTTTTCACTGCATGTTTCAATAACGATGGATAACAAATTGTATGTCACTTTCAGATCACGTGGCAGCCTTGGGCTCAGTTACCGGCGACGATTCGGGACCGATTTGCCGGTGCTGAGGAGACCTCACGTTTTCGGATCTTACTGGAGGGCCCGGTCTATCGGGCTTGGTACCTGGGTGAGCGTTTCCTACGCCAGGCCCTAGGGTTACCCAAGCAGATAGTCCCGGTTCACCCTCCTGAGGACATGAGGGAGACCGAGAGGCTCACTACCGCGCAGATGGCCGACTATACTATTGGCTGGGAGGCGACCCGCTTCAGATGTACATTATGCGGTCTCTGAGTGGCGGCCGTCGAGCTGGGGGAGCCAAGCCCGTGGCGCCAGCAGCTAGGACAGGAGTGGGAGCTGGAGCAGGAGCTTCGAGGAGGGCTCGAGTTCGTGACAGGGGCAGAGTTCAGGGAGGACGGGGGACTGGCTGGCCCGCCCTGCCCACTGTACTGTCATATAGAGGGCAGGATGGGGCGATCTACCAAATCCCCTTTGCTCCTCCCCCGGCTGGTCATGAGTTAGCCGGCATCCCCGACCTGCCTCCGGTATGTTTTACTTTATTTTGCATCTTGCATCTAGCATTTCATTTCAGTTTATTTGATACTCCGCGGAATACTGATATATCTTGTACTTTTGCAGGCGTCTTCTGAGTACACCCGGCAGTCCGTGGAGTTGAATGACTCCATGATGGGGATGCTACAGCGGACCTTCGACCTTCTGGCCCTCTACAGCATCCCGGTATGTTCTTCTGACCACTGTCTCAAATTATTCATAAGCTGACCCACGTAACCTGATGCACGACACAACACCTGATATACTGGTCTCACAGCATCTGATACACTGCCTACGCTGCATTTATACACTGTATACTGCATTGATAAACTGTTCACGGCATTCTCACACTGTATACTGCATTCTGCACTGATAAACTGCTCACGGCATTCTCACACTGTATACTGCATTCTGCACTGATAAACTGCCCACGGCATTCTCACACTGTACTCAGACACTGCATTCTGCACTGATAAACTGCCCACAGTATACTAATGCATTTGCCTTTTATGCACTTTTTCAGCCTCCCTTCCAGATTCCCGTTGTAGGAGGTACTCCAGCTGGACCTTCTGTCCCCGCCCGAGGGAGAGATGAGGAGGGCAGAGCATTCCCCCGCACCAAGGCGGGGCGCACTCATGTCGGGAGTAGTTCGCGAGCTCCAGTCCCTGATGATGATGATGAGGAGGAGTCGAAGTCGGAGGTGGAGGCAGAGTCGGAGGCGGAGTCATCGGAGGAGGAGACTGGAGGCAGCACTAGCTCGGGCTCTGATGACGATGCTGATGATGCTCCTGGACCTTCGTCCAGGAAGAGGACTAGGACAGACCAATAGCCCTCGGAGCCGCTTGACATGGATACAGATTTTTGTTATTTTTCTTCTTTCTTGTACTTTTCCCTTTTGTTGGTAGTTAGGATACTTTGTACTGCCGCAGGCAAGTTTTTTGTTTTCCTCAAAACTTTGTACTTAAAAAAAAGATGATGAAATGAACAAACTTTTTGCTCAAAAGGTGTTACATTTACACATCTCATGTATTGCATCATGTTACATCATGTTACACCTCAATGTAAATGGAATTGACTGGTTGTCTGAAAATTGAACACTTGCACGGTAATAATCAGATAACTAAACAGCCAACAGCAAAATAACCCAAGCAACCCATTGCCTGATTCTGGACACACACAGCCCTTACTCTACTGGGGATTAATCTACATACAGCCCGTAACACAGCAATTGGTTCATTTTGCACATAGCAAATCCCGAACAAACAGCCCAATCTGACAAGACAGACTACGGAGGTGAAACCAGCTGGAGTTGAAACACAATCGAATATAGAGAATGGCACAACATACTGAGCATAAACGATTTTTGTAATTAAATAAGGGTTTTTCAAACCGGGGCATCGAGCCTATAACTGAACACAGTGGGGAGGACTCAAACAAAAGGGTACACGACCTAAAACACAACGAGACACGCTCGGGAGAAACCTAGGACAAAGGTTGAGGTAAACAAAACAAAAGACACGACACACAGACGCGTTAAACGAATACGGGGGACTTCAGATCACGAGGAGCCAGTTTCTCTGGGTATTGTTTACCACCCTTTCTGATTTGTGATTCTCACATCACTCGGCCCTCAGGCTCGGTTTTTCTCTCAAAACCCTTTGGCTCACTTTTTTTTCTCTCAACTTATACCTCTCTATTCTTTATTCTCTCATTTTTCGTCCCTTCCCAAGGTGATTAATGAACGAATAGGAAGTTGCGGGTTCACGCCTGATGCCATTAGCTCATAGCTATTTCTTCTGGTGGGTAGAGTGCCGTCCTGGCAAGTATGTTGACGACGGGGGAAAGACAGAACACCTGACTCAACTGTGCCCCTAGTTCATCATTTTTACCATTTTTTTCATTTTGGTTTTTTTAACTAAAATAGTTTCGATCAAGATGAGAGTCGGATTAACGTACTTGTTCGATTTTTGATTTGAAAGCCACGCAAGTCAGGCTACAAGCACTAAAAATTTTCCTTTTTTGGGTGCAAGAAATGGTTCAGTTTTGGAAAATGGATTAGTTTTCGAGAAAATAGTCAACCTCAGTAAAATTTTTCAAAAACTATTTTACAAACGGTCAATGCTCACCGAGCATGGAACTTACTCTTTGAGATGCGCGACCTCGGATCGGAGGCAATAGAAAATTGCCCATGGCTTAAAGGGGGTGGATGGCAACGGAAAGTTGTCCCTGGTTTGAATGGCGGCTCACGACGACTCGTGGCAACGGAAAGTTGCCCCTTGTTTGGATGGTGCCGCAGCAGTCCGCAGACAGTCTTCATTTGTGGTGGTCGAACTCTTGGACACAGAGATGACGAAGATGGTCATAACAAATATATGGACACAATAACCTTGGAAGGTGTTGGCAACTAGACTTTGGGATGAAATCGAAACCATTGCATGGACCGAGACGCTATGAAAGCGTTGGGGGCTGGACTTCAGGATGAAGTTGCCTACGTATCCCAAACATGGGAATCAAGCCTTACGTAGTTCCAGTTAAGGTACACTCGAGTATTTTAACCTTCACTTTTCAGGCTCCAACTTTTGCCAAGGTGCCCGATGCGGGTTTTCGACCTTGCGAGCTTCTTTTCAATTTCTTTTTTTCTTTTCTTTTTCTTTTTTTTTTTTGCATTTTCTGCTCCACCATGGCTGCTCCACGAGCTTCTTCTGGTGAGATCTACTCTTTTTGATTCGGCTTGGGTGCCTCTTGTTCGAGGGTGTAGACACCCCATTTTTGACCGCCCTCAAGACTTGGACGTCATCATTTGAACACTCGGTGATCATCCATGTTTGTGTTCGTTTGGAGTTCCCGGAGGTCTCGGCTACGCGCCCTGCCTCAGGATCTCCGAACTCGACCGTTTAGTGTCTGGTTTTACACCAAACACTTGCATCTTGCCTTTGAGAGGCAGGGTAGGGCTTGTAGACCATCCCCACCCACCACCGGCAGTGGCTAGAGGCCACCGGCTGGTTTTTGTTTCCACCGGCACTGTTTAGTGCTGGTCGGCACTATTTAGTGCCGGTCGGCACTCTTTTTGGCCAAAATGGCATCTTTGGCCGGCCGACTACTGTGCATCTGCTTTTGCAGATATTTTAAGACAGCTGTCTTGCTTTTGGCTCCCCTCCATACACGTGTATGGAGGCATCTCCCTCTTATGAAGCTTGTCTTGTAAGCTTTACAAGACAAGAAGTTCTATAAAGAGAGGGGCTCTCTCTTGTTGCAAAGGTTAGAGAGTTTAGACATTTTAGAGAGAGGTAAACACAGACCAAGCTCTGGTTTTAGGGTTTGAGTTACATACACATCCTATCTCTATATTACTCTTGTGTGTGTTTTAGTCCATACTATTGCACACAAGCACCTAGTGTTTCACCTTCCTCTTGAAACTAAGGTTCTAAGGGCTTGTTCTTGAGGTTCTTGACTGGTTTGGAGCCTAAGGAAGGCCATTGGAGCATCATTGTTGAAGAGGACTTCAAGGGTAAGAATCTTACCCCTTTTTCCCCCATTCTTGCATTGTATTTTTACCTGTCTTAAAATTGTTTTTGAGCTTGGTGTATAATACAAAAAAGTTCTGTTTTTAGGCCCTCTAAATTGTTTGTTTAGAGTGTTTTGTGGTTTGGAGGTGTTTGTCCCCTCCTAGGCCTTGAAAGGCCTCATTTTGTGCTATTTTGTGCTAGTTTCGAGCCTTTGGTGTTTGGGCCTCTTCACCACTGAAATCTTGAGAGATTTCAGTGGTAAAGATGGTGCCTTGAAGTCTCCAAAAGGGGAGGGCCACCCCCTCCCTTTGTTGTCCTTGAAATGGACCATTTTTGGCCTCTTGAGGGAGCCTATGTTTAAGTGTGTATTGATCATGCCTTGGTTGCTTTTTGTGCCAATTATATCATGATATACCTCTGTTTATTGTTGGTTTTGGTACACCATGCATGCTTAGCATACCTACCATGTAATGCCATGTTATTGCCTTAATATGCCTTAGGTTGTTAGCCTTTGTTCAAGCATGTTTTAGGCTTAGTCTTGTGAAGGTTTTGTGCATATTTTGCCATGTTTTAGGTCTGTCCATAGTTGTTTGGGTCGGATTTGGCATGCTTAGTATAGCCCCTTTGCATTCCGGCTTGTTGGCTTTAAGTATATGCATGTATAGCATGACATTCTTGTCTTGATTTAGTGGTTTAGAGTCATCCACCATGTCATTTCAGACCTTATAGTATGCTTGTATGCTTGCTTTAGTTACCCCTTTGATGCTTTGAAAGCATGTGTCGCTGTAGACACCCCATTTTTGACCGACCTGAAGACTCAGACGTCACCGATTGAGCGCTTGGTGATGTTGCATATTGTGCTCGTTCAGAAGTTTCGGAGTTGCGGCCGTGAGCCCTACCTCCGGACTTCCGAACCTTCTTCTGTGCCTTGTCTCGGTTTGCGAACCAGACTCGGTTTTCTCTGTTTCTTTTCCTGAGGGGAGGGAGAGATCCCGTAGACCATCTCTCAGTGGCCGTGGGCTACATTCCGTGGTCGTAGGCCATTTTGCCCATTTCGGAGCCCGGTTCCCGGTTTTCGGAGCCGTCAGGCCGTGTGTCTCGGTTCGGGACCGCTTAACCATCTCCTATTGCTCTGATTTTTGGCATACCTCTTATTTCATCCCTTTTGAGGGACACTGGGGTCTCAGAAACCCACTTCGAGGTCGAATGCGACTTTCGATGCTTAACAGCCCATTTTCGGGACCCCGAACTGCGTGTTTTGGCCCCGGAACATTCGTTTTGCACCGGTTTTCGTTCATTTTTGGCAGGCACCTCTGTTTTATCACCGGGAAGATCACTGAAGGGTGGAAGGCCAGCAATTGTTGCAGCAGCCAGTTATCTCTCCTCCGGAGCCTCCCGGCGCCCGTTTTTCCAACTTCCGGGCTAATGTTGAATACCTTGGAGCTAATGTTGTCAACTTTCAACCACATATCTGTGATCTACACATCTGGGAGGCCACTAAAAGTTGGTGGCCGGCCATTAAGGTCACCTGACCCTTTTGAACCCCTCTTTCCGAGCCAATGTTGAACCCCTTGGACCCACTTTCTCAGACTTTTAACCACATGGTTGTGTTGTACACACATAGGAGTACCTCCCCAGTAGCTGGCCGGCCAGAAAATATCATTGACCCTTTTGACCCCTAGCCGGCCGGCTAGGGGGTGTGGCCGGCCGGCCACCTCCAGTAAAAGTGAGAGGCCGGCCGTGTTCTTCTCACTGTACCCTTTACAGCTGTGGGGCAATATCCCCCAGATATTTTCTGTATCCGGGGGATATTTTGTGGGGGAGTTTTACCCTCCTTCTCCCCCACCTTTACACCCCCTTTTTGATCCATATAACCAGCTGGTGGCCTTCTTCATTTGCGTTAGAAAAACTCTTCTTCAAAGCTCCATAGCCATCTCCATCTTCTTCTTCTTCAATTCTTCAAAAAACCCTAAGTCCCTAACCTCCATTTACACTATAACACCAAGCTCTACCACCACCATCTCATTTCCAGCAACAAGGAAGGGTTCTTGAAGGCTAAAGAAGCTGCAAATCCATCCAAGAAGCAACAAAAGTTCGAATCTTCAAGGGTAAGTTACACTTTTACCCTTTTGACCCTTTTTCTTGATCTATTTCTAAGCCTCACTTCCTTTTTGTTTCAAGCTCCGGCCCTAACTGAAAAGGGCCATATTTTGAGCTCATCTTCACTTCTCATTAAGGGCTCAACCCTGTTTGAGCCCTCCATAATACACTTGCTTCATTGACCATCTTGTATGTCATAGTTTTGCATGCTATTTTTGACCCATGACCAATTTATTTTCGAGCATGTTGTAAACTGATATAAGGCTTATTTTGAGCCCCTCTTCAACATTGGAGAAGGGCTCAACATTTTTTGGTGTCTCCATGTGTCACTTGTAGTTCAATCCCTTATTTGGCCTCATTTTTGCATGAGTTGATAGCCCTCTTTGCTTCTGTTTTTGGACCTTGGTCCGAACTTAAAGTTGCCTTGTTTTGGCCTATAATTCATGTTTCATTCACACTTTTTTTCTGTTTGGTGATTATTTTGTATACTTCATGTTTTAGCACCTTTTGAGCTTCATTTTACATCACATTTTTAGCATATTTGTATACTGATTTTGAGACTTCCATATACTGTAAATGTTCATATTTTTGGTCCATCTTCAGTGTTGTAGAAGGAAATTTTTCAGTTTGGGTTTTTCTTATACCACTTGCTTCATTACCCCTCTTTTGGCCCCTATTCTTGTATGCTATGTTTCCCTTACCTATGCTTGCTGTTTGGCCATGTTTATAACTGTGAAAGTGCATCTTTTGGGACTGTCTAGCTTCTGTCTTTGCATTGCATGTCCATATTGTGCATGTTTGGCATGGCTATAGGCCATTTCGGGTGCTTAATGTTGCATTTCGGGACATTTCCTTGCATTTCATGTCATTTCGCTTCATTTCGGGACTGTTTTCCCCCATATTTTGTTGCTGACATTCCATTGGCATGCTTGCATATCATTTTTTCCATGTTTCATTACATTTCATCATTGCCTCGGTTTGCGTGCCCATGTGCACGCATTTCGAGGCACCTCATTTTTATCCGCCGGCATCCTATGTGAGTGTGGCTGAGGCTCACTCATGTTGGTATAAGTCCATTTGTCATTTTCATGTCATTCCATTCCATTTTATCATTGCCTCGGTTTGCGTGCCCGTGTGCACGCATTTCGAGGCACCTCTTTTTTATCCACCGGCATCCTATGTGAGTGTGGCTGAGGCTCACTCATGTTGGTATAAGTCCATTTGTCATTTCCATGTCATTTCATTGCATTTCATGATTGCCTCGGTTTGCGTGCCCGGGTGCACGCATTTCGAGGCACCTCTTTTTTATCCGCCGGCATCCTATGTGAGTGTGGCTGAGGCTCACTCATGTTGGTATAAGTCCATTTGTCATTTTCATGTCATTTCATTGCATTTTATCATCGCCTCGGTTTGCGTGCCCGTGTGCACGCATTTCGAGACGCATATCATCGCCTCGGTTTGCGTGCCCGTGTGCACGCATTTCGAAACACATATCATCGCCTCGGTTTGCGTGCCCGTGTGCACGCATTTCGAGGCACCTCATTTTCATTATTTCTATCATCGCCTCGGTTTGCGTGCCCGTGTGCACGCATTTCGAGACACCTATCATCGCCTCGGTTTGCGTGCCCGTGTGCACGCATTTCGAGACACATATCATCGCCTCGATTCGCGTGCCCGTGGACACGCATTTCGAGACACATACCATCGCCTCGGTTTGCGTGCCCGCGGGCACGTACTTCGAGGCACCTCATTTTCTTCATTGCATTTTATCATCGCCTCGGTTTGCGTGCCCGTGTGCACGCACTTCGAGGCACCTCATTCGCATTGCATTTATCATCGCCTCGGTTTCCGTGCCCGCGTGCACGCATTTCGAGACACATATCATTTTTTCGATTTGCGTGCCCGCGTGCACGCACTTCGAGGCATTTCATTTTCATAGCATTCTGTATGTTAGGATTGTATCTTAGTCGCATTTCATGCATATCATGCGTATTGCATCGTGTTCGGGATAGGAGTTAGCCCGGGCACGGGAAACGAGGTACATTTCGTACTCCGAGTGACGGAATGTGTCTCAATTCCCCCAGTCACCAACACTCCGGATTATCCATGATGGAGTTAGATTTTAGTTGTAGTTTCATGTGCATTCATCCTATATTGAGTTGTGCATTTCGACTCCTCGGCCATCATGCCTCGGTATGCGTGATTGGTGGCATGAGGATCGAGACATGCATATATCCGTGCAAATACATTGCTATGCCCCTTTCCTGCTCTCTGTTGCAGCAAAATCAGGAATCAGCAACTTTTTGGGAATTGGCACGCATTTCAAGAACAGGTGTAAACAGAGGCTAATTGGGGCATTCCGGTGGATTTCCGCGCAAGACAACCCGGACATGCATCATCCATCAGAAGCAAGGCAGTCCCTGGCTTGCATGCCAGTTTTATTTGCTTTCCTAGTTAATTCCTTAATTAATTAGAATTTTGTAATATTTCGGACTGTAATATTCTTTCATTCGGGACTGTAATATTTGGACTGTATTATTTATTCGGACCCTCTGTGCGAGGGCACAACTGTAATAAGTGTGCGTGAGTGTGATGTATGTCTTCCAACCTCACGTCTTTCTCCCTTTTATTTATCCGCTTATGATGGTTAGATTAGGGCATGTTTAAATTAGCATACAGTATGACAGCATGTTTGCATTCATTCATCTGTTTTGCATGCACCGGGCTCGGCGCATCATACTAACTGCAATGTACTTTCAATTCTAAATTGAATACATGATAGTTGTAACATTTCCTATGCCATCTTAGAATAGCCGAGCCCGCTATAGTTGCATTTTGCATGTGTTGCATTAGGCATTTCTGTATACTTAGGATCATGCATGATTTCTAATGTAGTTTCTATTTTGGCTTGGAGTACTCGGTAAGTTTTTATGCTTTAGCATCCTTGCATGCGTGTGAGTGCTGCCATGAATAGCATGTTTACCATGAGGCTATGTGCTTATCTGATATAACTGCCTGAATGCCTGTGGGTGAAGGTTGGGTTATCTGAATTGGAATAAATCATCAAATGTTTTAAGCCTACCTGCGGGTAGCAAACCATTTTCAAAAAGCGAACATGAAATGTTTTGTTCCAATTCGGACGACTTGGTCTATACTTGTATGCTGTGCGCATCACATAGTAACCTAGGCTAATAACCGGATTAAGAGCACACAGTGTTTTCAAAAATTGATATCATGGTTAGTAGAGGCCGGTCTATGACCGGGCGAGCGGGGGTGCTCACGAAGTGACCTTCCCCAATCGTACCCAAGTTCCCGAGCCGAGGCAACTTTGGTGATGACGGACACGTGGCCTTTCGGCACCGAGTCAGGGTTTCCTAAATTTCCCAAAATAAAATATTTAGGTGGCGACTCTGTATCTGGCAAAGCAGTCCATGTTTGGCACTACTTTTTCAAAAATCTGTTTCTCAAAACGATTTGCCGGATTTGGACTCTTTGGTTCAGATTAGGAACCGTGACATTTTAAGAGTCCGAGCTGTAGTGACCCCAAATGAACAGAACGGGAGCTCAACCCTCCCGGGAGCGTTCGGGGACGTCTACAGTCGCATGCTCCATGTTTTGACCATTGTGCATGCCTCTAAATTGGAGCCACTTAGATGCCATCTAAGTAGTCCTTTAGCCTTGTTTTAACATGCTAAAAATCTGTTTTTAGTTGTTTAATGCATGCCGTGATTGTTATGCTAAATGTGCTTCAAAGCTTCATGACTTGCCTCAAGTATTTGGACCATGCTTGCATGCATTTGCCTGTCTTGTTTAACATGATTTGGGCATCATTTTATAGCATGATTTTAGGGCTTATAATGCATGTTAATTGTCCATGATTCCCCCTTTCAAGTGTGCTCGAGGGTTGTCTAATTTGTGCCTAGGTGTTGGCCTTTCAACATGTGTATGTGTGCACGTGTTTTGGCCCCTTGTTTTGATCATTTTGGCCACTGTTTTGGGCCTTATTAGAGCTGCCCAAACCATGTTTAGGACCACTTTTTCATCCATTAGCATTGCCTCGTGTTTGCTTGTGTGCTTGCATAAGTGCCTTGCCATGCCATGTTGCATCCTTAGATTGTATGTCTAGGTTGCATTGCATCTTGCATGCATGCCTTATTCCTTGACTTGATGATAGGAATTGGGCCTTGGTTTGTTTGGATGGTTTGCATTTCATTTGACATGAAAGTTGCATACTTGATCCCTTGGGCCATCATGCATGAAAATGCATGATTGGTGGTCTGAGAATCGAGGCACATGCCCCTTTGAGTCACAAACATGATGAGGGACATGAATGGTGCATATATGCCTTGAATTGTGCTGTCATGCTTTGCTTTGCCCTCTGTTGCTATGAGTTGCAGATTCTGCAGGAATACTCTGCCGACCGGTAGTGTCAAGTGCCGACCGGCAATAATTTCCCTGCCGATAGCTTCATTTTGTACCGGTGGCCACATCCCACTGCCGGTGGCAATTCCATGCAGCCGGTGATGTCTCCCAGCATCCAAGGAAGCAGTCCTGAAGTTTTGGCAGCCTCCAGAGAAGTAAAAGAAGGAAAACAGAGGCAGCCTATGCATGGCGGCGCATTTCCGAGCGGGACCGGGCATGCATTGCATCGAGCCCTCCTCCCGAGGCGGTTTACTGTTTTTCTAACTTTAGTTAATTGCTTAGTTGATTACGAAATTTGTAATATTTAATTAGCTTGCGTAGTTAATTATTTGTAATATTCATTCGGTCCCTCCGAGTGAGGGCAAATCTGTAATAAGTGTGCGTGAGTGTGTGTATGTCTTCCAACCTCACGTCTTTCTTCCCTTTTACTTACCTGCTTTGTTGGTTAGTATTAGGGCATGTTTAATTTAGCATACCTTATGCTATACATGCGTGCATTCATGCATTTGTATTGCATGCATTAGGCTCGGTACATCACGCTAACTGTATTTGTATTTCAATTCAAAAATTGAATATGTGATAGTTGATCGCATTTCATATGCCATGCTTAGGTTAGTCGAGCCTACTTCGATTGCACCCCGTATGCGTTGCATTAGGCAATTTAACATGAACTAGGACATGCATGTTTGCTAACTAATTTATTGTTTTGGCACGGAGTATGATGTAAGTATTTCCGCTTTAGCATATCGCATGAGTGTGAATGTTGCCATGATAGCATGCTTAACATGTGGCTAGATGCTTATGTGTTATAAACTGTTTGGATGCCTGCGGGTGAAAGTTGGATTGTTTGAGTTGGAAAAAGTCATTGAAATCCGTGTTTTAGCCTACTTGCGAGTAGCAAATTCCAAAGCGCTTTTCAAAAACAAACGGATATGCAATGCTTATTTCCAAATTAGGCAATCTAGTCTATACTTGTTTGCTGCGTACACAACATAGTAATTCTAGGCTAATAATTGGTTTAAGAACACAACGTTTTCAAAAACGGATATCATGGTTAGTAGAGGCCGGTCTTTGGACCGGGCGAAAGGGGGTGCTCATAGCTGACCTTCCCCGATCGTACCCAAGCTCCCGAGCCGAGACAACTCCGGTGATGACGGACATGTGGCCTTCGGCACCGAGTCAGGGTTTCCTAAATTTCCCCATTAAAAAATATTTAGGTGGCGACTCTGTATCTGGCAAAGCAGTCCATGTTTGGCACTACTTTTTCACAAATCTGTTTCTCAAAACGATTTGCCAGATTTGGACTCTTTGGTTCAGATTTAGAACCGTGACACAAATCGAGTCCGAACTGTAGTGACCCCAAACGAACAGAACGGGACTCACCCTCCCGGGGAGTTCTGGGGACGTCTACAGTTTCTGGCGACTCCACTGGGGATTTTAGAGAGCTTGACTCAAACTCATGATATCCTGTTTTGATTCCATTTATGTGTCTCTTTGCATTGCACGTGCATTGGTGCGCCTAGGAACACAGTGTTTGCCATCTGCCATTCCTGAACGGTTTGCCGGAGGCTTGCCTTGTCAAGGCATGACCATAAGGCTGACCGGCTATGGGCTCTGACAGTATGGGAACACAAACCCCGGTTTTACCGGGGCACCCGTTTTGACCATCCGACCTAGTACATATTCGGATCCATAGTGACCATTCCAAATTAGGACAGGCTGCTTACCCGATGTTAGGTTGTTTGAAAACCGCTGCGTGCGTAGTGAAACCCTAGCTCCTGACAAAATAGGACAGGGAAACCCTACCCCAACATAGGGGTGTTTTGGCTCTTTTACTTGCTATGTGCTTTTAGAATGTATGTCTACAGGAAAGTACATACCAGTTTGCAAGTTTGAGTATCAGGCCCGAGGGCACCAGTATCAGTGTTGTTGGGAATCAGTTATATCCGCGGATATCAGATTCAGTTTTGGGAACAGTAGTTTCTGGGAACAGTGATCAGTAGTGGAATACAGTTGTTCGGCTACACCTGTGTTTGATCAGTTTGGGCTGAAATGCTGTCTGTTTTTCCTTTCAGTTCAGAGAGTCGGAGAGTTGATCCAGAATAGCCAGTGGTCCCCCTTGCTGAGGCAGGACCTATGACAACGCAGAATTCAGAAGAGTTCGTGGTTATGACAACTGCATTAGATCAAGGGATCACTCTGCAAAGTGAGAACAACATGGATATGCCACACCCACCCAGGACGCCTGTTGTGCACCCGGTCTGGGCCCCCCAGTTGTATCAGGCTCGTGAGCCCACCACCTTTGAACTAATGGGGATGATAGGTGATCTCCAGAGGTCTGTGGTGGATCTCACCTACGGAATGTCAGCTTCACCTCCAACCGTACCGTATGCCGGGAGTTTTGTACCCCAGGAGCCCCCGCTGTTGGGGCGAATTGTGATCGAACTCAGTCAACCGAAGATGGCCTCCAGCTACGGCAATGACATGTCGGCATCAACCCAAACCCTCGATCAGGCTGAGGCCAGAGGAAAAGACAAAGCAAAGGTAGATGTTGATCCCATTGAACAACTGCTGTGGGCAGTCGAGGCTTTGAAAGCCGGGGGGATGAACAAGCAACAGATAACTGCAGTTGTGGCAAAAACTGTGGAGGATGCTTTCCCCACTCTACCTGAGAGTAGTTCAAGTCAGTCAGAAAATCGGGATAGGCCCCGTCATGCCAGAACAGTTCCTTCTATTCCTGCCCCTACACCCGGGAAAGATCAGAAAGCTAAAGTGGCGCCTGCCGACCCTTTTGCCTGTGCGGCTAGTAAAAGTGCTCAGACTCCGAAGTACCTGCCCCGAGGGCGCAGGGCCTTTCATGCTCTCTACATGCCTCTGTCCAAGGCACTCCAGATCCTTGCTGAGAAGGGGCCCCTTAAACCCTTGGAGCCTCGGCCACTCCCAAAGAATCTCCCAGCCACGCATGATGCTACTCAGTACTGTGCGTACCACCAGTAGACAGGCCATCCAACCGACAATTGTTCCCGCCTCCGTCATGAGGTACAAGATTTGATTGATAACAAGTTTATCCTCCCGCCCACCTCAGCCAAGTCCGTTACCACCCAGTTGTTGGATTTTGAGGGCTCAGATACTACGAGTATGTAGTCAGAGAGTGAACCACCCGCGGGCGGCATTCAGCATGTTTTGGATATGGCGTCTGGCACGCATTTTTGAGCATCGGTGAAGTCGAGTTTTGTAAATCCTGGCTTGGGTATCGAGTCAGTCTTTTGTTTTGAGTCTGTCTCTTTGTTTTGAGTCAGTCTTTTTACTTAAGGGTCTGTCTTGTTGTATCGAGTCTGTCCCCTTTGTATAGAATACCAGGTGATTCTGGGGCTGTTGTCCCGAACACCGTTTTGTCTTGTAATTATCTGTTTTTGTTTTTTAGTCTGTTTCTGCCGAGGGGCCAGTTATACCAGCAAATCTGAACGAAACAGCTGTTGCTATCTCACTTTCGTGCTTACTTTCAGTACAAGTGCCGGAGGATTTGAATGGGCTAACAGTACATCTCGCCTGCTCTCCTGCGCGTCAAACTCATTGCATTAGCCTAAGTTTTTCAAAAACCCCTTTTAACACTGCGGTGATAAAAACGAAGAGGAAGGAATTCCTCGGGTTTTGCAAAATTTTGATCACTTTGAGAGAAAGAGAAGCATGCTAAGTCTTTTTAATGAATGAAATCATGCTTCTCGGCGTGAGTACTGGAAAGGATCCTGGCTTGATCCAGATTGGTTCCACACTATCTTCGGCACGAGCGATTCGTCGCTTTCTTAAAAACTTTCAAAAACAAATGTTTTACACGGCCCTGTGAAGACCTGTGTGGAACCACTCTTGAGATTGTGCAGCCTAGGATCGCTCTCAGCCTCAAGATTCAACTCGTCCGTTTCGAACCTTGAACCCGTTTAGAAAGTTCAGCGGTCAAACGCCATGCAAGGTCTGTGTGGCCAGTTCCGAAGCAACCCTCGAGTAAGAGGCACCAAAGTCGAATCAGAAGGAGTAGATCTCGCCGGAAGAAGCTCGTGGAGCAACCGGGATGGATTCTTCTGCAAATCATTGCAATAGCCGTTCTGCTAGATACAGAGAGGCTTCAACTTTATAAACCATTTGGTGTGGACTTGCTACACTTTTACCCTTTGAGAGGCTCGCTGGGCCGAAAACTCGAAAGGGCGACCCAGGCAAAAGTTAGAGCAAGAGAAAAATACAAAAAAAAAAAGAAAAAAAAGAAAAGAAAAGAAAATATAAAAAAGAGAAGAAAAAAGAAAAGAAAAAATGCAAAAAAAAGAAAAGAAAAAGAAATGAACAAAAGAAAAAGAAATGAACAAAAGAAAATGAAAAGAAGCTCGCAAGGTCGAAAACCCGCATTGGGCACCTTGGCAAAAGTTAGAGCCTGAAAAGTGAAGGTTAAAATACCCGAGTGTACCTTAACCGGAACTACGTAAGGCTTGATTCCCATGTTTGGGATACGTAGGCAACTTCATCATGAAGTCCAGCCCCCAACGCTTTCATAGCGTCTCGGTCCATACAATGGTTTCGACTTCATCCCAAAGTCTAGTCGCCAACGCCTTCCAAGGTGATTGTGTCCATATATCTGTTATGACTGTCTTCGTCATCTCTGTGTCCAAAGAGTTCGGCCACCATCAATGAAGACTGTCTGCGGATTGCTGCGGCATCATCCAAACAAGGGGCAACTTTCCGTTGCCACCAGTCGTCGCAAGCCGCCATTCAAACCAGGGGCAACTTTCCGTTGCCATGCGGTGTTCTCCAAACTAGGGGCAATTTTCCATTGCCTCCGATCCGAGGTTGCGCATCTCAAAGAGTAAGTTCCATGCTCGTTAAGCATCAGCCGTTTGCAAAAATAGTTTTTGAAAATTTTTACTAAGGTTGACTATTTTCTCGAAAACTATTTCGTTTTCCAAAACTGGACCATTTTCTTGGACCCAAAAAGGAAAATTTTCAGTGCTTACAGCCTGACTTGCCTGGTTTTCAAATCAAAAATCGAACAAGTACGTTAATCCGACTCTCATCTTGATCAAAACTGTTTTAGTGGAAACCAAAACAAAAAAAATGGTCAAAGTGATGAACTAGGGGCACAGTTGAGTCAGGTGTGCTGTCTTTCCCCCGTCATCGACGTACTTGCCAGGAGGGCACTCCACTCACCAGAAGAAATATCTGTGAGCTAACGGCGTCGAGCATGAACTCGCGACTTCCTATTCATTTATTAGTCACCTTGGGGAGGGACGAAAAATGAGAGAATAAAGAATAGAGAGGTGTAAGTTGAGAGAAAAGTGAGCCAAAGGGTTTTGAGAGAAAGACCGAGCCCGAGGGCCGAGTGATGTGAGAATCACAAATGAGAAAAGGGTGGGAAACAATACCCAGAGAAACTGGCTCCTCGTGATCTGAGGTTCCCCCCGTCGTCGTCGACGCGTCTGTGTGTCATGTCTTTTGTCTTATTTACCTCAACCTTTGTTTTAGGTCTCTCCCGAGCGTGTCTCGCTGTGTTTAGGTCGTGTGCCCTTTCGTTTGGGTCCTCCCCGCTGTGTTCAGTTCTAGGCTTGATACCCGGTTTGAAAAACCCTTATTTAATTTCAGAAATCGTTTATGCTCAGAATGTTGTGCCATTCTCTATATTCGATTGTGTTTTAACTCCAGATGGTTTCATCTCCATAGTCCGTCTTGTCAGATTGGGCTGTCTTGTTCGGGATTGCTGTGTGCAAAATGAATCGAATGCTGTGTTATGGGCTGTATGAAGATTAATCCCCAACAGAGTAAGGGCCGTGTGTCCAGAATCAGGCAGTGGGTTGCTTGGGTTATTTTGCTGTTGGCTATTTAGTTATCTGAATATTACAGTGCAAGTGTTCAATTTTCAGACAACCAATCAATTTCATTTACATTGAGGTGTAATATGGTGTGACACGATGCAAAGTATGAAAGGTAAAGATATACGAATGTAACACTTTTTAAGACAAAAAGTTCGTTCATTTCATCATCTTTTCAAATGTACAAGCTTTGGAAACAAAAATCTGCCTGCGGCAGTACAAGGTAATCTAACTACCTATAAAAAGGAAAAGTACAAGAAAAAGAAAGATAACAAAAATCTGCATCCATGTCGAGCACTCCGGGGGGGGCATCAGTCCATCCTAGTCCTCTTCCTGGACGAGGGTCCAGGAGCATCATCAGCATCGTCGTCAGAGCCCGAGCTAGTGCCGCCTCCGGTCTCCTCCTCTGATGACTCTGACCCCGCCTCTGCCTCCGCCTCTGAATCCTCGTCATCATCATCGTCCGGGACTGGAGCTCGCGAGCTACTCCGGACATGAGTGCGCCCCGCCTTCGTGCGAGGGAATGCTCTACCCTCCTCGTCTCTCCCTCGAGCCGGGACGGAAGGTCCGGCTGGAATGCCTCCTACAGCAGGGATCTGGAAAGAAGGCTGAAAAAGTACATAAAAGGGAAATGCATCAGTATACTATGGACAGTTTATCAGTGCAGAATGCAGTGTATGAGTACAGTATGAGAATGCCGTGAGCAGTTTATCAGTGCAGAATGCAGTGTTTGAGTACAGTACGAGTATACTGTGAACAGGTCATCAATGCAGAATGCAGTGTATGAGTACAGTGTGAGAATGCCGTGAGCAGTTCATCAATGCAGAATGCAGTGTATGAGTACAGTGTGAGAATGCCGTGAGCAGTTTATCAGTGCAGAATGCAGTGTCTGAGTACAATGTAGGTATGCCGTGAGCAGTTTATCAGTACAGAATGCAGTGTATGAGTACAGTGTGTGAATGCCGTGAGCAGTTTATCAGTGTAGAGTACAGTGCAAAATGCAGTGAATGCAGTGTATCAGATACTGTCTGATCAGTGTATCAGGTGTTGTGTCGTGCATCAGATTATGTAAAGCAGTGTATGGATGGTTTGAGGCCAGTGTCAGAAGAACATACCGGAATGCTGTAGAGGGCCAGGAGATCAAAAGTCCGCTGAAGCATCCCCATCATCGAGGCATTCATCGCCAATGACTGACGGGTGTACTCAGAAGAAGCCTGCAAAAGTGTCAGATGCATTAATATTCTGTGGAATATCAAATAAACTGAAATGAAATGAATGTACAAGATGCAGTAGTACATACCGGAGGTAAGTCGGGGACATCGATGAACTCATGATCAGCTGGCGGAGGGGCGAAGGGGATCTGATAGGTTGACCCACCCTACCCTCAGAAAGTCAGTGCAGCAGCCAGGGCGGGCCAGCCAGCTCCCCGTCCTCCCTGAACTCCGCCCCTGCCCCGGACTCGGGCCCTCCTCGCAGCTCCTGCTCCAACTCCCGCTCCAGCCCCAGCCGCTGGCGCCACCGGCCTGGATCCCTCTGCTCGACGGCCGCCGCTCAGAGGCCGCATCAGTTACGTCTGTACGTACTCTCGGTAGTCGCCGATGCCTCTGAAGCCGGCCTCCTCCCAGCCAACGGTGTAATCGTCCATCTGCTTGGTCGTGAGCCTCTCGGTCTCCCTCATGTCCGCAGGAGGGTGAACCGGGACTATCTGCTCAGGTAACCCTAGGGTCTGGCGTAGGAAACGCTCCCCCAGGTACTAAGCCCGACAGACCGGGCCCTCCAGCAAGATCCGGAAACGCGAGGTCTCCTCCGCACCGGCAAATCGATCCCGCGTCACCGCCGGCAACGGAGCCCACGGCCGCCAAGTGATCTGAAAGTGACAGACAGTTTGTTATCTACTGTTTTGAAATATCTAGTGGAAAAGCGAAGCTTAAATGAACTGCAAGTAAAACATACATCAGCAGGGGTAATGGTGTCTAAATATCGGCGGAAAAAGCCGAATGTCTCTCGTGGCCGCCGAGTGCATCTCCTGTCAAATCGCCGTGAGAAGGGGACGACCAGAGGAGTTTCTATGACAGGCACGGGAGCAAGCCTAGGAAAGTAGGCGTAAACCCACAACTGCAAGATAAATACCAGTGCATTTATCAGATAAATCAGAATACAGAATAAAGCGGAAATGGCAGAGCCGTGTGTTGTGCAGTGTATTGTGTACAGTGTACAGTGTGAGCAGTGTACAGTCAGTGTAAAGCAGAATGTATGTGTGTGCCGTGTGTACAGTATACAGTGAGTATGAAGCAGACTACAGTGTGTGCAGTGTACAGAGTACAGAAAATATAGGGTAGAAATGAAAAACGGAGAAGAAATGTACCTCCCAAGCCCGCCAATAGCCTCCGAGCAGCTGGCCGCTGCCGCGGGAAGCCGAGCTCATGTATCCATAAAGGGTGGCCAGAGCGGCGCCACCCCAATCATAATGCAGGATGTCCCGGACGTCCACCAGTGCGCTGAGAAGACAGAGAGGCACGGTGTTCGCCCGGTCGGCGAAGATGGTCGTCCCGAACAGGAACATGAAGAAGCCGCGAGCATACCTCTCCACGTCCTCCTGGGTCATCTACGCCTCCTCCTCCAACACAGGCTGGACCCTAAACTGGACCTCCAACCAGGAGTACCCCACAAAACCTGGACGAGCTAGAGGTGGCGCCTCACCTAGCAAATGGACCTGAGCGGCGGTCCACTCATCCATGTCAATGTCAAAGGGGATCGGATCACCCCCTACCCCGATGCCTGTGAGCATCGAGAAATCATAAGGGGTCATCGTCATGTCCCCTGCTGCAGTGAAGTGAAACGAATCAGTGGTGTCCCACCACCTCTCCGCCAGAGCGGCAAGGAGAGGTCTGCAGGTAGAAAGCCTGGAGAGTCCTCGGCAGAAGGCGCCGAAGCCCGCTCGATCTACTATACGCCGGACTGCGTCAGGGAGTTCGTCGTACCACTCCCGAGCGCCAGTGTTCCCATACCCGCGGATGGTATGTGAATCCTCCTGTAAACAGAAAATAACAAATTGCAAGACAACATTCAAAATGCAGTTTTGAGAAGCATACAGATATGGCGTGTGTGCAAGTTTAACAGATTCAGACAAATACCGGGTGCCGGTGTGCTTACAGTGAACTACAACGTGTGATGTGTCAGCATGTTTGGGTGGTTCAGAGTAGATATGGCATGCGTGCAGGTTTAACAAGTTTGAACAAGTACCGGGTGCCGGTGTGCTTACAGTGAACTACAGCGTGTGATGTGTCAACGTGTTCGGGTGGTTCAGTACAGTATAGCATGTGTGTATAGTTTGACAGATTTAAGCAAATGCTGGGTACCAGTGTGTTTGCAGTGAAATGCAGTGTGCGCTGTGTGTTTGAGTGATTCAGGGTTAGTGCAGTGTGTGTGCATGTGCCAGTCTCAAGCAGATGTCAGTTGTATGTATGATTACAGTCAACTACGGTGTATAGCATGCCATACTAAAGCAGTTAAAGAGTACAACTAGCTATGACAGTTTTTGTATCCTACATTGCGGAAAGTAAAGCAGAAGAAAGAGAGTTACCTCGGAAGCGCCGAAGGAAAGGTGGGAGGTAGGCTCGCGCAGCAATAACTCAGGTGGCACGTGCCTCTCGAAGCTCCGGAACTGGCACAGGCCGTCGGGGGGCAGAACGTGGATCGCCGGTCGGTAGGTCGCCGGGTCGAATGGGCGCTCGCTCAAAGGTAGGAGCTCGACCCCGGGATCCATCTCGTGGTCCGGGGGAGTCCCGCCAAGTGGAATGTCGTCCGCCATATTGAAAATGATGAGAAAATAGCCGGAGGAAGGAAAACCGGGCCGAAATACGAAGAGTCAACCGAAGGGTCAACTCCCGGGAAGGTCGAAAATGGCCGGGAAGGCCAGAATGTGAAAAGGCACGGAAATGAAGAGGAAAGCAAGGGGAACAAACCCCGAAAAGGCGGGAACGCCAAACGAGGCACCGAAACAAAGCTGTGATCGGTTGAAAATGTCCGAAACGCGAAGAAAATCGCGAATCCGACGATGAAACGGGCGTAGAACGCGAAGAAATGGAGAAACGGGGAGAGAAAAACGCTCTAGAGAGAGAGGGTGAGAGTTTTCGGCGGTGGGGAAGTGAGGAATTAGGGTTTGAAACCCTATTTTAAAACACCCAAGGTGAAAAGTCGAAACTGCCCCGAATCAGCAACTTTTTGCCGGTCGGCAATGTTTTGTGCCGGCCGGCAGTATTTTGTGCCGATGGACTTATTCTGCAGCCGGTGGACAGTCGGTGGCCTCCTCTTCTGGCCAGTGGTGTTCCCACAACCTTGTTTAGGCCATATGAGAAGTTTTTGGTCTTCACAGCTCAAGAAAGTGCAAGAAAGTGCATCTCCGATGCTCAACCGGCCTCCGTTTTGACTTCGGACCGCGTCTGCCGTGCGTAGCACTCCAACTCGTGCAAGGTTGTATCCTTTAGTATCCTTTTTGCCTCTTAAGAGATCCAAAAAGTTGCCCCGTGTGCGTTGCACGCGTTCATCGTACTTTCCCGGTGCATCACATCGCGCTGTCACGCGCCTCACAGTTGCATTGTCGTGAACATACTGCATGCGTTGTAACACGCACCCCTCGCATTGTCATGAACATCTCTCATGCATTGTCATTGCATTTTTATTCCATGCATTGTCATGCATTCCGAAACACGTGCGTTGTTACGCATTTGAGTCCATCTACATCCCGTGTGGCATACGTGTCACACTGGGCATCTTTTTGCACCCTATGAGGCATGCATGTCTCATTTGTATCATTTTGCATCTTATGAGGCATACATGTCTCATTTTCCTCATTTGCATCGGTACGTGTGCCCCATTCCCTTTGGCGCATGTGCCCCATTTGCATCGGCACGTGCACCTCATTTGCATAGAACATGCATTCGCTCGCACTGTCTTGTGCATTTCAAAATCATTCGCGCTATTTTGCGCACCTGTCCTGCACTTGTTAGTGCATTGCATCGCGTTATCTTGCGCATCTTATCGATCGCACTGTTTTGTGCAGTTTTCAATCGCGCTGTTTGGCGCATCGCACTATTTTGTGCATTGCATTTCAATCGCGCTATTTAGCGCATCGCACTGTTTTGTGCATTTCAAATCACTCGCACTGTTTTGTGCATTTCAAATCTCGCGCTGTTTTGCGCATCGCACTGTTTTGTGCATTGGATCGCGCTATCTTGCGCACCTTATCGATCGTACTGTTTTGTGCAGTTTTCAATCGCGCTGTTTGGCGCATCGCACTGTTTTGTGCATTGCATTTCAATCGCGCTGTTTAGCGCATCGCACTGTTTTGTGCATTTCAAATCAATCGCACTGTTTTGTGCAGTTTATCATTCGCGCTATTTTGCGCATCACACCGTCCTGTAATACTACGGTCTGGCGAGACCTTAAACACGTACGGTCTAGGAGACCTTAAATCCTTGGGTCGGTCTGGCGAGACCTTAAACACGCCCGGTCTGGCGAGACCTTAAACACGCATGGTCTGGCGAGACCTTAAATACGCACGGTCTAGGAGACCCTAAATCCTCTGAAGGTGCAAGTCCTTCGGTGTTTGTCGTGCCCGAACGACTTTTGATAAGTTGCATCATACATGCATTTTAAGCCGCGTGTTGTCGCGCATTCCATGCAACATGCATTTCATGCATCATTTGCAAAACAAAAACAAAAAAAAAAACATGCATTGTCATGCATACATTTTGCATCCCGGTCTAGGAGGCCTTAAATCCTCTAAAGGTGCAATTCCTTTGGTGTTTGTCGTGCCCGAACGACTTTCGGTGGTCTGGTAAAGCCACCCGTCTATGTTTGCGGTGAGTTCCTAGAAGACCAACTGGGACGGTGGAAACTAGAGTTCGAACGGCTTATGCCTAGAACGCAAACGTTCGGGAGTTCCGAGACTAGAGTCTGGTTTAAATACCCAGGGGTGTACCCTCGGCTTGAAATCTGTATGGAAGCCCCATAGATTGAGGCAGCATGTCTGCGCCTCAGTTCTGGATACTGAACCAACCTAGTATATCGCCCTGTTGGTAAGATAGGGAAAACTGCAATCATAGCCGTTGCATCAACATGCATTGTCATGCATTTCCATTGTAGCTTGCATGCATCCATTGCATTTTCCCCAGTAGGTCGCATCATACTACATTGTCATGCATTTTTTGTAAATATCTATTCCATTGCATATTTGTAGATATTGCATTGTAGCTTGCATGCAATCATTGCATCACCTCCATCTATGGCTTGCACCTTTCCAGGTTGAGCTTGGTCCGGTATGTGCCCTTACTTTTCATGTTAAAACACAGTTCTGCATGTGTATCGCGCCGATTCCATGCTGGTATGTTGGTTTGAGGGTTGCGGCACCTTTGCTGTGTTACACATGGCTCGTATGTGTACATGCCTTTCCTAGGCAAGATTTGGTTTGGCCCGCGTGCCATTTCCATTGCATTGTAGCTTGCATGCATTCATTGCATCGCTTCCATTTATGGCTTGCGCCTTTCCATGTTGAGCTTGGTCTGGTATGTGTCCATACTTCTCGTGTCGAAGCATAGTTCAGTAGACCGTTCTATGTCAAACATGGCCTGTATGCGTACATGCCTCTCCTAGGCAAGATTTGGTTTGGCCCGCGTGCCATATCCATCACCATCTTCCTAACATATCCATATAGATTACATTGTAGTGTAATTTTTGCATCCGGCATTAGGATCGTAGTCCTTTCTCCAGCGGGTCGTTTCCCCACTTGTGTCAATTCCACCCAATACTTGTTCTTGCGTCTGTCTACAATGCTCATAGTTCAGTTGACCGTTCTATGGTAGACAGACTTGTTACCTCCATCAATCTAATTGACATAGGTGTGGTTTCGAACCGCTCGTGATTGGATCGTGATTCAATTGCTTTGCATATAGCTTGCATTGTTTCAATTGCATTGCATCTTTATTTGCATTGTTTATACATTGTTTTGTATATATTGCATATCATTTCGCTTTCATTTGCATTGTCATGCATGTTGCTAACAATATTGCACCTGTTAAGTTTGTTTTCTTTGCAGGCACGATATTGTATGTACGGTTCATTTGAGGCTGGTGCAACCAGACGAACCGGATAGGTATTGTATCCTCCAAGTGAGAAGTATCGAGAATTGCATAATTCTCTTACATCCTTTCTGCATTGTAGTGTAGTTTGGTGTATGCTAGCTTAAAATTGTCGCATCTATGCTTCATTACAGCTTTCTTTGCATGATCATAAGTTATGCTCGGCTTCGTGCATTGTCTTGCATTTTGCCCCTGCCTTCGGGCGCATACCTTGTTTGTCTTGCATGTTTGTCTAAGTCTTCGGCCTTGTCAAAAATGGGTCGTCTCTGGGCTTTGACATTCACTCCCGTCATTGTTATGACTTTCGAGTTCTGTCAAAGAGGGGCAACTGTAGACACCCCATTTTTGACCGTCCTCAAGACTTGGACGTCACCGTTTCAACACTCGGTGATCATCCATGTTTGTGTTCGTTTGGAGTTTCCGGTGGTCTCGGCTACGCGCCCTGCCTCAGGATCTCCGAACTCGACCGCTTAGTGTCTGGTTTTACACCAAACACTTGCATCTTGCCTTTAAGAGGCAGGGTAGGGCTTGTAGACCATCCCCACCCACCACCGGCAGTGGCTAGAGGCCACCGGCTGGTTTTTGTTTCCACCGGCACTGTTTAGTGCTGGTCGGCACTATTTAGTGCCGGTCGGCACTCTTTTTGGCCAAAATGGCATCTTTGGTCGGCCGACTACTGTGCATCTGCTTTTGCAGATATTTTAAGACAGCTGTCTTGCTTTTGGCTCCCCTCCATACACGTGTATAGTGGGATCTCCCTCTTATGAAGCTTGTCTTGTAAGCTTTACAAGACAAGAAGTTCTATAAAGAGAGGGGCTCTCTCTTGTTGCAAAGGTTAGAGAGTTTAGACATTTTAGAGAGAGGAAAACACAGACCAAGCTCTGGTTTTAGGGTTTGAGTTACATACACATCCTATCTCTATATTACTCTTGTGTGTGTTTTAGTCCATACTATTGCACACAAGCACCTAGTGTTTCACCTTCCTCTTGAAACTAAGGTTCTAAGGGCTTGTTCTTGAGGTTCTTGACTGGTTTGGAGCCTAAGGAAGGTCATTGGAGCATCATTGTTGAAGAGGACTTCAAGGGTAAGAATCTTACCCCTTTTTCCCCCATTCTTGCATTGTATTTTTACCTGTCCTAAAATCGTTTTTGAGCTTGGTGTATAATACAAAAACGTTCTGTTTTTAGGCCCTCTAAATTGTTTGTTTAGAGTGTTTTGTGGTTTGGAGGTGTTTGTCCCCTCCTAGGCCTTGAAAGGCCTCATTTTGTGCTATTTTGTGCTAGTTTCGAGCCTTTGGTGTTTGGGCCTCTTCACCACTGAAATCTTGAGAGATTTCAATGGTAAAGGTGGTGCCTTGAAGTCTCCAAAAGGGGAGGGCCACCCCCTCCCTTTGTTGTCCTTGAAATGGACCATTTTTGGCCTCTTGAGGGAGCCTATGTTTAAGTGTGTATTGATCATGCCTTGGCTGCTTTTTGTGCCTATTATATCATGATATACCTTTGTTTATTGTTGGTTTTGGTACACCATGCATGCTTAGCATACCTACCATGTAATGCCATGTTATTGCATTAATATGCCTTAGGTTGTTAGCCTTTGTTCAAGCATGTTTTAGGCTTAGTCTTGTGAAGGTTTTGTGCATATTTTGCCATGTTTTAGGTCTGTCCATAGTTGTTTGGGTCGGATTTGGCATGCTTAGTATAGCCCCTTTGCATTCCGGCTTGTTGGCCTTAAGTATATGCATGTATAGCATGACATTCTTGTCTTGATTTAGTGGTTTAGAGTCATCCACCATGTCATTTCAGACCTTATAGTATGCTTGTATGCTTGCTTTAGTTACCCCTTTGATGCTTTGAAAGCATGTGTCGCATGCTCCATGTTTTGACCATTGTGCATGCCTCTAAATTGGAGCCACTTAAGTAGTCCTTTAGCCTTGTTTTAACATGCTAAAAATCTGTTTTTAGTTGTTTAATGCATGCCGTGATTGTTATGCTAAATGTGCTTCAAAGCTTCATGACTTGCCTCAAGTATTTGGACCATGCTTGCATGCATTTGCCTATCTTGTTTAACATGATTTGGGCATCATTTTATAGCATGATTTTAGGGCTTATAATGCATGTTAATTGTCCATGATTCCCCCTTTCAAGTGTGCTCGAGGGTTGTCTAATTTGTGCCTAGGTGTTGGCCTTTCAACATGTATATGTGTGCACGTGTTTTGGCCCCTTGTTTTGATCATTTTGGCCACTGTTTTGGGCTTTATTAGAGCTGCCCAAACCATGTTTAGGACCACTTTTTCATCCATTAGCATTGCCTCGTGTTTGCTTGTGTGCTTGCATAAGTGCCTTGCCATGCCATGTTGCATCCTTAGATTGTATGTCTAGGTTGCATTGTATCTTGCATGCATGCCTTATTCCTTGACTTGATGATAGGAATTGGGCCTTGGTTTGTTTGGATGGTTTGCACTTCATTTGACATGAAAGTTGCATACTTGATCCCTTGGGCCATCATGCATGAAAATGCGTGATTGGTGGTCCGAGAATCGAGGCACATGCCCCTTTGAGTCACAAACATGATGAGGGACATAATGGTGCATATATGCCTTGAATTGTGCTAGCATGCTTTGCTTTGCCCTCTGTTGCTGTGAGTTGCAGATTCTGCAGGAATACTCTGCCGACCGGCAGTGTCAAGTGCCGACCGGCAATAATTTCCCTGCCGACAGCTTTATTTTGTGCCGGTGGCCACATCCCACTGCCGGTGGCAATTCCATGCAGCCGGTGATGTCTCCCAGCATCCAAGGAAGCAGTCCTGAAGTTTTGGCAGCCTCCAGAGGAGTAAAAGAAGGAAAACAGAGGCAGCCTATGCATGGCGGCGCATTTCCGAGCGGGACCGGGCATGCATTGCATCGAGCCCTCCTCCCGAGGCGGTTTACTGTTTTTCTAACTTTAGTTAATTGCTTAGTTGATTAGGAAATTTGTAATATTTAATTAGCTTGCGTAGTTAATTATTTGTAATATTCATTCGGTCCCTCCGAGTGAGGGAAAATCTGTAATAAGTGTGCGTGAGTGTGTGTATGTCTTCCAACCTCACGTCTTTCTTCCCTTTTACTTACCTGCTTTGTTGGTTAGTATTAGGGCACGTTTAATTTAGCATACCTTATGCTATACATGCGTGCATTCATGCATTTGTATTGCATGCATTAGGCTCGGTACATCACGCTAACTGCATTTGTATTTCAATTCAAAAATTGAATATGTGATAGTTGATCGCATTTCATATGCCATGCTTAGGTTAGCCGAGCCTACTTCGATTGCACCCCGTATGCGTTGCATTAGGCAATTTAACATGAACTAGGACATGCATGTTTGCTAACTAGTTTATTGTTTTGGCACGGAGTACGATGTAAGTATTTCCGCTTTAGCATATCGCATGAGTGCGAATGTTGCCATGATAGCATGCTTAACATGTGGCTAGATGCTTATGTGTTATAAACTGTTTGGATGCCTGTGGGTGAAGGTTGGATTGTTTGAGTTGGAAAAACTCATTGAAATCCGTGTTTTAGCCTACTTGCGAGTAGCAAATTCCAAAGCGCTTTTAAAAAACAAACGGATATGCAATGCTTATTTCCAAATTAGGCAATCTAGTCTATACTTGTTTGCTGCGCGCACAACATAGTAATTCTAGGCTAATAATTGGTTTAAGAACACATAACGTTTTCAAAAACGGATATCATGGTTAGTAGAGGCCGGTCTTTGGACCGGGCGAAAGGGGGTGCTCATAGCTGACCTTTCCCGATCGTACCCAAGCTCCCGAGCCGAGACAACTCCGGTGATGACGGACATGTGGCCTTCGGCACCGAGTCAGGGTTTCCTAAATTTCCCCATTAAAAAATATTTAGGTGGCGACTCTGTATCTAGCAAAGCAGTCCATGTTTGGCACTACTTTTTCACAAATCTGTTTCTCAAAACGATTTGCCAGATTTGGACTCTTTGGTTCAGATTTAGAACCGTGACACAAATCGAGTCCGAACTGTAGTGACCCCAAATGAACAGAACGGGACTCACGCTCCCGGGGCGTTCGGGGGATGTCTACAGAGGGCTGCTTCTGATCTGGCCATACAGACCTTGCATGACGTTTGACCATTGCATTTTCTTAACGGGTTCAAGGTTCGAAACAAACAGGTCGAATCTTGAGGCTGAGAGTGATCCTAGGCTGCACAATCTCGAGAGCGATTCCACACAGGTCTTCGCAAGGCTGCGCAAAACATTTGTTTTTGAAAGTTTTTAAGAAAGCGACAAATCGCTCGCGCCGAAGATAGTGTGGAACCAATCTGGATCAAGCCAGGGTCCTTTTCAGTACTCACACTGACAAGCATGATTTCATTCATTAAAAGGTTTAGCATGCTTCTCTTTCTCTCAAATTGATGAAAGTTTTGCAAAAACCCGAGGAATTCCTTTCTCTTCGTTTTTATCACCGCAGTGTTCAAAAGGTTTTTGAAAAACTTAGGTTAATGCAATGAGTTTGGTGCGCAGGGGAGCAGGCGAGATGTACTGTCAGCCCATCCAAATTCTCTGGCACAACTAAATCACACTAAAAGCAAGCATGAAAATGAGATAGCCACCACTATTTCATTCAGATCTGTTGGTATAACTGGCCCCTCGGCAGAAACAGACTCAAAAAAACAAAAAATGGGTAATTACAAGACAAAACAGTGTCCGAGGCAACAACCCTAGAATCACCTGGTATTCTATACAAAAGGGGACTGACTCGATACAACAAGACAGACCCTTAAGCAAAAGACTGACTCAAGACAAAAGGACAGACTCAAAACAAAAGACTGACTCGATACCCAAGCCAGAATTCACAAAGCTAGCATTCACAGATGCTCTAAAATGCGTGCCAGACGCCACATCCAAAATATACCAAATGCTACCCGCATGTGGTTCACTTTCTGATTACATACTTGCAGTATCTGTGTCCTCAAAATCCAATAACTGGGTGGTAACGGACTTGGCTGAGGTGGGCGGGAGGATAACCCCGTTGTCAATCAAATCTTGCACCTCATGACGGAGGCGGAAACAATTGTCGGTTGCATGGCCTGTCTGCTGGTGGTACGCGCAGTACTGAGCAGCATCATGCGTAGCAGGGAGATTCTTCGGGAGAGGCCGAGGCTCCAAGGGTTTAAGGTGTCCCCTCTCGGCAAGGATCTGAAGCGCCTTGGACAGAGGCATGTAGAGAGCGTGGAAGACCCTGCGCCCTCGGGGCAGGTATTTTGAAGTCTGAGCGTTCTTACTGGACGCACAAGCGAAAGGGTCGGCAGGCGCCACCTTGGCTTTCTGATCTTTCCCGGGTGCAGGGCTGGGAATAGGAGGAACTGTTCTGGCATGACGGGGCCTATCCCGATTTTCTGACTGATTTGAGCTACCCTCAGGTGGAGTGGGGAAAGCATCCTCCATAGTTTTTGCCACAACTGCAGATATCTGTTGCTTGTTCATTTCCCCGGCTTTCAAAGCCTCGACTGCCCGCAGCAGTTGTTCAATAGGATCGGCATCTGCCTTTACTTTGTCTTTTCCTCTGGCCTCAGCCTGATCGAGGGTTTGGGTTGATGTTGATATGTCATTACCATAGCTGGTGGCCATCTCCGGTTGGCTAAGTTCAATCACAATTCGCCCCAACAGCGGGGGCTCCTAGGGTACAAAACTCCGGCATATGGTGCGGTTGGAGGTGAAGCTGACATTCCGTAGGCGAGATCTACCACAGACCTCTGGAGATCACCTATCATTCCCATTAGCTTGAATGTAGTAGGCTCGCGGGCCTGGTATAGCTGGGGCGTCCAGACCGGGTGCGCAACAGGCGACGTGGGTGGATGTGACATGTCAATGTTGATCTCACTTTGCAGAGCGATCCCTTGATCTAATGCGGGCGTCATAACCACGATCTCTTCTGAATTCTACGTCGTCATAAGTCCTGCCTCAGCAAGGGGGAGCACTAGCTATTCTGTATCAACTCTCTGAACTCTCTGAACTGAAAGGGAAAACAAGTAGCATTTCAGCCCAAACGGATCAAATACAGGTGTAGCCGAACAACTGCACTCCACTACTGATCACTGTTCCCCAGAATCACTGTCCCCAAAACTGAACTGATACCCGTAGATATAACTGATTTCTCGACAATACTAATACTGATGCCCTCAGGCCTAATATTCAATCTTGCAAACTGATATGCACGTTCCTGTAGAGATACACTCTAAAAGCACATACCAAGTAAAGAGAGCCAAAACACCCCTATATTCGGGTAGGGTTTCCCTGTCCTATTTTGTCAGGAGCTAGGGTTTCACTATGCACGCAACAGTTTCAAACAACCTATAAACGGGTAAGCAACCTGTCCTAGCTTGGAATGGTCACTATGGATCCGAATATGCACTAGGTCGAATGGTCGAAAAGGGTGCCCCGGTAAAACCGGGGTTTGTGTTCCCATGCTGTCAGAGCCCATAACCGGTCAGCCTTATGGTCATGCCTTGACAAGACAAGCCTCCGGCAAACCATTCAGGAATGGCAGATGGCAAACACGGTGTCTTAGGCGCACTAGTGCACATGCAATGCAAAGAGACACATAAATGAAGTCAAAACAGTTTATCACGAGTTCGAGTCAAGCTCTCTAAATTCCCTCGCAGAGTTGCCAGAAACTGTAGACGCGCCCGAACGCCCCGGGAGGATGAGTCCCGTTCTATTCGTCTGTGGGCTTACTACAGTTCGGACTCTCGAATTGTCACGGTTCCTAATCTGAACCAAAGAGTTCAAATCCGGCAAATCATTTTGAGAAAAACAGATTTTTGAAAGAAGTGCCAAACATGGACTGCTTTGCTAGGTACAGAGTCGCCACCTAAATATCTTTTAATGGGGAAATTTAGGAAACCCTGACTCGGTGCCGAAGGCCACGTGTCCGTCATTGCGAAAGTTGCCTCGGCTCGGGAGCTTGGGTACGATTGGGGAAGGTCAGTTATGAGCACCCCCTCTCGCCCGATCCGAAGATCGACCTCTACTAACCGTGATATCTAGGTTTGAAAACCTTATGTGTTCTTATTCCCAATTATTAGCCTAAAATTACTATGTTATGCGCACAGCACACAAGTATAGACTAGATTGCCTAATTTGGAAATAAACATTGCATATCCATTTGTCTTGAAAAGCATTTTGGAATTTGCTACTCGCGAGTAGGCTAAAACACGGATCTCAACGAGTTTTTCCAACTTAAACAACCCAACCTTCACCCACAGGCATTCAAACAGTTTATCACATAAACATCTAGCCACATGGTAAACATGCTGTCATGATAGCATTCACACTCATGCAAGATGCTAAAGCATAAACACTTACATCGTACTCCGTGCCAAAACAATAAACTAGTTAGCCAACATGCATGGTCCTAGTTCATGTCAAATTGCCTAATGCAACACATACAGGTTGTAATCAGAGTAGGCTCGGCCTACCTAAGGATGGCATGTGAAATACAGTCAATCAATTGATGCACGTATTCAATTTGGAATTGAAGTACAAATGCAGTTAGCGTGATGTACCGATCCTGATGCATGCAATACAAATGCATGAATGCACGCATGCATAGCATAAGGTATGCTAATTTTAAATATGCCCTAGTCTACCATCATAAGCAGGTAAATAAAAGGGAAGAAAGAAGTGGGGATTGGAAGACATGCACACACGCACCCACACTTATTATAGATTTGCCCTCGCTCGGGGGGACCGAATAAATATTACAAATTAACTAACTCGCGAGCTAATTAATTATTACAAATTGCCTAATTAGTTAACAGACCAACTAAGCTAGGAAAAACAGTCAACCACCTCGAGAAAAGAGCCTAATGCAATGCGTGCTCGGGTCTTGCTCGGAAGTGTACCGTCATGCATAGGCTACCTCTATTTTCCTTTCTTTACTCCTCTGGAGGCTGCCAAAACCTCAGGATTGCTTCTCTGGATACTGGGGAATGCCATCGGCTGAGTAGAATGCCCACCGGCAGTGGCATGTGATCACCGGCCATTGGTGAAGCCATCGGCCGAGGGAGGATTACCGGTCGGCACTTGGCACTGCCGGTCGGCAGAGGGTTCCTGCAGAACCTGCAATTGGCAGCAACAGAGGGTAAGGCAGAGCATGGCGATACAATTCAAGCAATGTATGCACCAATCATGTCCCTTATCATGGTAATGACTCAAAGGAACATGCTCCTCGGTTCTCGGACCATCAATCGCACATTTCCATGCGCGATGGCCCAAGGGACCAAGTGTGCACATTCGATGTCAAATGCAATGCAATGCACACAATCAATCCGATGGAGACTTAACCTCTATCATGGATAGTCAAGACGCCAAGCATGCATGCCAATGCAATGCAATGCAACCTGAGCATGTTAACTAGGCATGCAATATGGCAATGCAAATGAGCATGCAAGGAATGCAAGGCATAGGGCAATGCAACTAACAAGTGTGCAAGACTAATGTAGGCACTCAAGCATGTAAGCCAACATGTGACTTCATTCAATCATGCAAGTTCAATTATGCAACAATCAACCAATATGCTACAACATACTAGGAGTACATGCAACAAACAAAGAGATGAACTTAAACAAGATTTGGGCAGCTCTAATTAGGCCCAAAAACAGTGGCCAAAGTGCTATAAAATGAGGGCTAAATGACATGCAAACATGCATGCACACAAGGGCCAACACTTAAGCATAAAAGGGCAACTCTCAAGCACACTTGGAAGAGGCATAACATGGACTAATGGCATGCAAGGTGGGCATTGAAAATCATGTTACAAAGGGTGTTAAGCCAATTAAACAAGACAAACAAGGCATGCAAACTAAGCCAAAAACCTAAGACAAGCCAAGAGGCTTAAACCAAGACGAAATCAACCAAGCCTCATAAGGCTAAGAGGACTTAAAATAGGTTTAGTGCAAACCTAAACAACACCCAAGGGACACCTAGATGGCATCTAAATGGCTCAAAATCAAAAGCATGCATAATGACCAAAACATGGAGCATACAAGACAAGCTTCCAAAGCTTCAAAGAGGCATCCAAGGCAAGCATACAAGCATGTCAAAGGGACTGAAATTATGCTACAAATGGTGCCAAACCATTAAAACAAAGCGAGTAAAGCATGCTACATACTCACACACTTAAGGCCAACAAGCCAAAATGCAAAGGGGGCATATAATGCATGGAAAAGACGACCCAAACAACTATGGACAGACCTTAAACATGGCAAAATAAGCACAAAAGCTTCACAAAGCTAGGCCTAAAACATGCTCGAACGACGGTTTACAACCTAAGGCATGTTAAGGCCTAAACATGGCATTACAATGTATGTATGCTAAGCATGCATGGTGTACCAAAACCAAGTAAAAAAAGAGGCATATTATGACATAATAAGCACAAAAAACAGCCAAGGCATGGTCAACATGAAGCTTAGCTAGGTGCTCCCTCAAGAGACCAAGAATGGTCCTTTTCAAGGACAACAAGGAGAGGGGGTGGCCCTCTCCTTCTTGGGACTTCAAGGCACCATCCTTACCACTGAAATCCCTCAAGATTTCAGTGGTGAGGAGGCCCAAACACCAAAGTCCCGAAGCTCACTCAAAATGGCTCAAAATGAGGCCTTTCAAGGCCTAAGAGGGGTCAAACACCTCCAAACCACAAAACACCCTAAACAAACTATTTAGAGGGCCTAAAAACAGAACTTTTTTATGTTATATACTAAGCACAAAAACAGTTCTAAGATAGGGAACAATTCAATGCAAAAATGGGGAATAAAAAGGCAAAACTGTTACCCTTGAAGACCCTCTTCAACAATGGTGGACCAGCTGCTCCTCCAAGCTCAAAACCACCCAAGAACCTCAAGAACAACCTCTTAGAACCTCAGTAGCTAAGGGAAGGTGAAACACTATGTGTTTGTGTGCAATAGTAAGACACGAACACACTTAAACACACACAAAGGTAAAAGAGGGAGAGGTATAGAGATAGAATGTGTATGGATCCTAACCCTAGAACTCAAAACCCTAATATGGCTGTCTAAACTCTCTAACGTAAACAAGGGAGAGGAGGGCTCCTCTTATAGAGCTTTTTGTCTTGTAAAGCTTACAAGACAAGCTTCTAAAGAGAGAGATCCCTCCATACACGTGTATGGAGGGGAGCCAAATGCAAGACAGCTGTGTCAAAATATCTGCAAAAGCAGCTGCACAGTAGTCGGCCGGCCAAAAATGCAATTGACTAAAAAAATATAGCCGACCGGCTATCTATAGTGCCGGCCGGCCAAATAATTGGCCGGTGGCCACAAAACACAGCCGGCGGCCTCAAGCCACGGCCGGTGATGGGTGGGGGTGGTCTACAAGCCCTACCCTGCCTCTCAAAGGCAAAACACAATTGTTTGGTGTCGAACCAAGCACAAAACAGTCAAGTTCGGAGATCCTGAGGCAAGGCGCGTAGCCGAGACCTCCGGGAACTCCAAACGAACACAAACATGGATGATCACCGGGTGTTCAAACAGTGACGTCCAAGTCTTGAGGACGGTCAAAAATGGGGTGTCCACACTATGCTTAGGTGATAGGCCAATTGGCATGCATGTTTGTATGTACCTTTGTCTTCATTTCCATAGCATTTCGGGCACTGATTTGGGCTTGTTTAAGAGCTGTCCATTTTAGTTTAAGTCCATCCTTTCGCATGTTGTTGCATGTTTACCTCGCATGTTGTCACATGCTTGTTGCATACTTGGTACATTATTTGTTGTTGCATATTAGTTCCCTTGCATGTTGTGACATGCTAGTCCTATTACATTATGCTTACATGCTTGTTGCATGCTTGCTAATTGACATGTTGTTGCATGCTCATCCATCTTGCATACTTGTTAGATTACATGTTGTTGCATGTTTGTTATTGGTATTGTTGTTGCATGCCTATTACATTATATGCATGCATGTTTGTATGCTTAGGTTGCATATCGCTTGCTTGCATGCTCATGTTACAGTAGTTTGCTTGCATGCTTAGGTTGCATTGCATTGCGTGTGTATTCCCTTGCCTCTTGATCAAGCATGATAGAGGTTGGGGCCCCTTATGTGTTCTTTTGTGCATTTCATTTGATATTGAATTGCACACTTGGCTCCTTTGGCCATCATGCATTGAAATGCGTGATTGGTAGTCCGAGGGTCGAGAACTACACACCTTTGAGTCTTAAACATGATAAGGGGTGTAGTTGTGTGGACATTGTCTTGTAAATGTATTGACATGCTCTGTTTGTCCTCTGTTGCAGCAACAGAAGCATTCAGCAGGAAGAAATGGCCTATCGACCATATTCAGTGCTGATCGGGTAACATCATTTGGCCGATGAGCCTTATATTTGGTTGATGACCAATTTCCCATGGTCGATGGCCATATCTTTTGGCCGATGGCCTCTCAGCATGCCCACAAGGTGGTTCAGAAGTGTCACAGAAGTCGGCACAGTTTTCAAAGGTACAAAGTAGTGCAAACAGAGGCAACATGAAGCATGGCAACGGATTTATGAGCGAAGCCAACCGAGCATGCATTCGTCCCTCTTCCCGAGGCTGCTTTACTGTCTTCATAGCTTAATTAATTTTTTAATTATTTAAGTGGTGTAATAATTAGTTGTAGCTAGTTATTTATTTGGTTTTGTAATAATTAATTAGCTTGTTAGTTAGTTAATTAGATGATTTGTATTATTCTTTCGGTCCCTCCGTCGAGAGGGCGCAATTATGTAATAAGCGTGCGTGTGTGCGATGCATGTCTTCTAACCCCCACTTCTTTCTCCATTTTACTTACCTGCTTTCAGTGGTTAGTTCTAGGGCATATTTCAATTAGCATCCTTATGCTATGCATGTTTGCACCATTCATCTGTATTGCATGCACCGGACTCGGTGCATCCTACTAATTGCATTGTATTTCAATTCCAAGTTGAATACATGTATCGAATTGACGCATCTCATATGCCATTTTAGATTAGCCGAGCCTATTCTAGTTGCACTTTGCATGCGATACGTTAGCCATTTTAACATGAACTAGGATCATGCATGATTTCTAACTAGTTTCTTGTTTTGGCTCGGAGTACACAATGAGTATTTATGGTTTAGCATCTTGCATGAGTGTGAGTGTTAACATGACATCATGCTTGCCATGAGGCTAATTGCTTATGTGATATAACTGCCTGAATTCCTGTGGGTGAAAGTTGGATTACTTGAATTGGAACGATTCATTGAAATCTGTGTTTTAGCCTACTTGCGAGTAGCAAACTTCAAGCCATTTCCAAACAAACGGATATGCGATGCTTTGTTCCAAATTAGGCGATCTAGTCTATACTTGTGTATTGTGTGCATCACATAGTAATTCTAGCTAATTAACCGGAATAAGAACGCATTGTTTTCAAAAACAAGATATCATGCTTAGCACAGGCCGATCTTTGATCGGGCGAGCGGGGGTGCTCATACGTGACCTTCCCCAATCATACCCAAGTTCCCGAGCTGAGGCAACTTTGATGATGACGGACACGTGGCCTTAGGCATGAGTCAGGGTTTCCTAAATTTTCCCAAAATAAAATATTTAGGTGGCGACTCTGTATCTGGCAAAGCAGTCCATGTTTGGCACTTCTTTCTTAAAAATCAGTTTTCCAAAACAATTTGTCGGATTTGGACTCTTTGGTGATTTATCAGTCTTGCATTACACTTTGCGAGATCAGATTAAGAACCGTGACATTGAGTCCGAACTATAGCATGAAGCCCAAGGGCGCGTCTACAGTAGGCAACCCTCGAGTGCAACAAACTATGTTTGCATCTTGTTTTTGTTTGCCTAAGTCTCACAGCCTTGTCAAAATAGGTCATCTCCAGGCTTTGACTTTCACTCACGTCAAGATACGACTTCGAGTTCTGTCAATATGGGGCAAGTGTAGACACCCCATTTTGACTGGCATTAAGACGTGGGTGCTTCATTTTGATTACCGAATGATGAAAATAAGATTTTGTTTCTCACATAATTCTCAGTAAGAAAGATGGAATTTGAGCTTCATTTCCAACCCTAAGTCTATTTTGGCCGAGTGTTCAAGTCCCTTTTAAACATCTTTTTCGAGCTTTTGATTTTCATGCTTGATTCTGAATATTTTCGTAGTGTTTCGAGGTTAGCTTTTAAACTTCAAAATGAAACTTTTTCTGAGGAAATTGAACAACGAACAATGTGGAAATGGGAGGAAAATACGAGAATTCTACTGAAAAACCCTGTTTTCACTAAATAGAATATTGTGTGAAATGTGAAAAGTTGCTAGGTGAGACAGAAACTAGTTTGGTGAAATGAAAAGTGGCTGGGTGGGTTGAAAAGTGGTCAGTCGTCCACTAAAGTGGCCGGGTGTAGCATAAAATGGCCGAATGGGTTCAAAACCTAGCCGGCCGTCCGCAAAAGTGGTTGGCCAGCTACTTTTCCCAAGTTCAAGACATTTTCAGCAGAGTTCTTGATCAAAGCGTATAGGTCATGCCCAATTCAGATCTTTTATGTTAGATACACCCTCCCTCTGCCCTGCATGATCCTCCTCGATCCTTCCTTGGTCTCATTAGTCAAAAGGGGGTTTGTTATCTTGCCAGAAGATGGCAACCATTTCAAACCATCATTGTCCGTCCATCAACTTGTCACCCACCTTGTCTCCCACCTTCTTGATTGTGCATTATATTCAAATTCAATATATAAAGATAGGGAGGATGAGAAGAGAGAAGATGGGATAGGAGAATTGCATAGAAAGAAAAGAGAGATATAGAGAAAGAAAGAGATAACTAAAAAACTTAGAGCCAAAACCTTCTATTTCTTCAATATACACACTGAAACTCCATCTTCAATACACCAAAACTAGTCCATTAATTCTGTTAGAGCCATATTCTAGTAGCTTAATCCAAAAGAGAGTGAGTGTTCTTGAATTTGGGACAAAATAGAGAATTGTAGCTCTTTCCCCACATAAACCATCCAAGAACACCATTCAAACCACAATTTTGAGATTTGAAATTGAGGACTGAGAACACACTTCCATACACTTTAGGGTGATCAAAAGGGAGTTTGTAAATCAAATCCTTCTTTGGAAGGTAAACTTTGCACACTTTTCATTTTCTAGCATTTATTGTGTTTTCTTCCATTTTCTTTCTTGTATTGTTTTTCTTGTTTCAATTTCATGTTATAAACCTATTGTGAGCTAATTAGAAGTGGTTAGTTGAGCCACTTGCACACTTCCCGTTTGTTTTTCTAACTTTCGGAATGAAAAAAAAGCATTTGGCCTAGCCTGAGTGGCTGGTCGGCCAGTTTGCTGGCTGGTCTGTACCTTTTGTGGCTGGCCGTTACCTTTTTCTTGGACAAAATTCGACAGTTTCCCAGCTTTTGCGCAGAACAGTCTCCCGCCCCCAAAGCTCCTGTTTTTGTTTATTTATGTTAATTAGAGAGTGTTTGTGAGGATTTAACTTGTAATTATTTTATTCCTCTCCTTTTTTATTCGGATTTATAATATTCAAAGTGATGTAATAATTCCCCAATCCCCCTTATTTTTTATTCCGTTCTTTTATGTGCTTTTCCATATGTTGTACATATGCATATTATTATGTTTGTCATCATATCCATACTTTGCAACCATGTTTTATGCCTTAAGATCCGACTAAAATTGCATTTTGTGGCTTTAATCGTTTATTTTGTGATTTTGTGCGCTACCTCATGATCTGAGTTGTTTCACATGTCATACACTAGAAGCCAGATCTCTAGTTGCATTTCCTGTGTGAATTGCATTAGAATCTTGTATATAGAAGCATGCATATGTTACTAACTTCGTTTTTTGTACCTTTTTGGGGGAAGTCAGTAAATATGTAAGGTTTTATGCTTTAGCATCCCACTTGTATATGTTTTTGTACTATGTTTAGCATCCTACAATGTGGCTATGTGCATATTTGATATAACTCTATACATGCCAGCGAGTGAAGGTTGTGTTATTTAATTTAGAATAAAATTGATTTTCATGATTGCACTATTCAAAACATTTTCTAGAAAATGAAATCAAGGTTTTCTAAAATGGACGACACAGTCTATATTTTGTTTGCTTCACATAATAATTTTAGGATGTAGTAAATAATTAGAATATGAACACATAAAGCTAATAAAAATCATACCATGGTCAGTAAAAGCCAATCTTTTGATCAGGTGAGTAGGGGTGCTCAATTAATGACCATCCCCCTTCATACCTAAGGTTCCGAGTCAAGCATCATTGGTTACGACGAACAGTGGCCTTAGCACATGAGTCACGAGTTTCCTAATTCTCTCAAAATAAATATTAGGTGGCAACTCTGAGTTTTAATGACACAGTCCATTGTTGGCAAATGTTTTTGCAATAAAATGGATTTTCTAAAAGTTGCCAAATATGGACTCTCATTTATGCTTCACATTACACTCGTGAGATTAGATCAAAGAGACTGAGGGTCCAAACTGTTAACGCGCACGGGTACCCCCCTCCCAAGCGTGTTACAGTAGTGTTTGTATACGATATACTTATCTATTGAAGGAGCATGAAGAGCACCTTTGCATTGTCTTGCAACTACTTAGGGAACATTGGTTATATGCTAAGTATGTGAAATGTAAAAACTGGCTTTTCCGAGGTGAAGTTTTTGGGTCTTGTTGTCTCTAGGGAGGGAGGTCATTGTAGATTCTTAAAAAATTGAGGCTGGGCAAAATTGGGAGACACCTAAGAATGCCTTTGCGATTCATAGCTTTTTGGTTCTTTCAGGGTATTATAGGTGATTTGTTAAAGACTTTTCTACCCTAGCATCACCATTGACGAGACTAACTAGAAAAGGAGTAAAATTTGTTCGAAGTGAGTTTTGCGAAAAATCCTTATTAGAATTAAAAGCTAGATTAATCTCTACACCAATTTTAATTATTTCGGAGAGAGATTGACTTACATCATGTATTGCGATGCTTCTAGAGAAGGTTTGGGATGTGTTCTGATGCAAGATGGTAAGATAGTGGCAAATGGTTCACATCAGTTAAAGACTTATGAGAGGAATTACCCAACTCACGATTTTAAATTAGCTGTTGTAATTTTTGCCCTAAAACTTTAGAGATACTATCTCTTTGGGGAGAAATTTGATATGCTCTCAAATCATAAAAATCTCAAGTATCTGTTTTCACAAAAAGATATGAACCTACATTAGAGAAGATGGATGGAGTTCATGGATGATTATAACTTTGAATTGCATTACCATCCAGGGAAGGCCAATGTGGTGGTCGACGCCTTGAGTAGGAAGTCTGTGAGCACCGTTGCCAGTCTAGCCATGAGAGAGTGGGAGATGTTGAGTGATCTAGGTGAGTTTGACTTGCATCTTAGCAAGTCTCTTGAGCAAGCCACTTTGTTTTCAGTTCTTGTCTCATGAGTTAGAGAAACACAACAGGGCGATTCAGAAGTATAGGCAATTAGAGGGAAAATCTCGCAAGGAAATGAGGAAAAAGGGTTAAGAGTGCATTCTGACTCGAGTATCCAATATGTAAACTGTCTTTTTGTTCCATCACTCACGCATTGTGGTACATTCAGGAGGCACAAAAATGTATCCTGACCTTAGCCGTCAATTTTGGTGGAGAGGTATAAAGCGAGATGTATCCTTGTTTGTATCCAAATGCTTAACGTCCAAACAAGTCAAAGCAGAGCACCAAAAGCCAGCCGGGTTGTTACAACCCTTGCCTATAGCTGAATGGAAATGAGAGTACATCACTATGGATTTTGCTTCGGGTCTTCCAAGAACACATAAGGTAATGATGCGGTTTGGGTTGTTGCAGATCGATGATTGATTACCTAGTTGAACTTTATGTTAAGGAAATTGTCCGGCTTCATAGGGTTCCGGTGAGCATTATCTCAGATAGAGACCCTCGCTTCACTGCACAGTTTTGGCAAAGTTTACAAACTATCATAAGCACTCAGTTAACCTTTAGCACTGCCTACCACCCTTAAACCAATGAGTAATTCAAGCGAACTATCCAAATTTTGGAAGATATGTTGAGAGCTTGCGTATTAGACTTCAAGGGTTCTTGGGAAAGGAACTTCCCTCTAGCGGAGTTTGCCTACAATAATAGCTTTCAAGCTAGCATTGGGATAGCACCTTTCGACACCTTGTATAGGCGTTTATGTAGATCACCAGTGTGTTAGATCGAGGTAGGGGATTCACCCATGCTTGTGCCATATTTGGTTCTTGAGACCATTAAGAAAGTAGCTCTCACTCAGAAGAGGTTAATTACCGCCCAAAGTTGACAGAAACGTTATGTCGATTAAAGAAGGAGGCCTCTATCTCTTGAAGTGGCCGGTCATGTATTTTTGAAGATATCACATAGGAAATGTTTGATGAGATTTGGGTGAACTGGAAAGTTGTCACCTAGATTCATCAGTCCCTTTGATAACATCAAACGAGTGGGAGAAGTAGCCTATTGTCTTCCCTACGCAACTATCTGGGATACACGACATGTTTCATATTTTTATGCTTCGTAAATGTGGAGAAGTAGTTCGGAAATACTCTTCGGATCCTGGGAGACGCTGGTGATCCTCAGCTAGTCACCTGAAAAGATACAAACATTCCGATCAGGGGTACCGGAATTAGCACTCCGACGGACAAGTTAGTTCAGATACTCAGGGTAGCTTCTTTACTAAGTTTTGTCAAGTGATTTTTACATACCTTTCTAAATCTATGGTTCTTGTATTTATACTTGCTTTTTGGGCCTCGGGGCCTGAGCCTACTTTTATCCCATTTCCCTTTTATTCATTCGGAGCCACTGACCTCCGTCTATTCGGCCTTCCTAACGTATTCGGCGTCCTAGTCACGCAACATGAAGCCGGATAGTATCTAATTTCTGGAGTACACATCTTCCGACTCTTCTACTTATTCGGCTCTAACAATTGCCCCCCAAGCACTTCACCGACGACAGTTGGCTGGAGTGCTTGGTTTTGAATTCCTAAAAGTCGGAGCCAAAATTCGGCTGTTGGCCTCATCCTCATGCAGATATCTAAGCACACCCCTTTCAGTTGTCGTGTCGACTTCCCGCCCCCCTCGTACGTGTCTATTTATTGCGATTTAAAATTTCGAGATCCTTTCAAGTATGTATTTTATGATTCTCATCACTGGATTGCCTTTTAGATCGTCCCTGAAACTCTCTTCTCCGATATCTTCTTCGTCCTTTGTAAGTTCTCTCCTCTCTTGCTTCGAGGACTCTTTCTGGTTTATTCCTTCCTTGGCATATTCTCATAGACTGTAGGGTATGGCGAAACATTTAAAAGACCTCCTCTCGTCAAATCGTATTGCTGGCTTTAAACGCCATTTCTCCATTCCTGATGATGTCCGTCTGTCGCTTGTGGCAGACGACACTCTTGATATGGAATGGGAGGACGAAACCACGATTGTCTTTCCTCTTTTGTCAATCGCAGAGGGTGGAGTCCGTTTCCCCCTTCACCTGTTTCTTAGGGTTGTGCTTCACCATTGGGGTTTAATCCCTTCCCAACCTAATGTGAATTTCTTTAGAATCATAATGGGGGTTATAGCGCTCAACCGTCGCCTAAGAATTAACCTTGGCATTCCAGCCATCCAGCATTGTTATGCCTTGGCTAAGTCTTCTGGTCGGCACAGGCATTTCTCCCTTAGGGCCAAGGATATCGACCATCAGCTGATTACTATGCTTTCCAGTTCTGGAAAACGAGTTGATGATGTTATGGTCGTTGTCCAGGGCAACTGGGAATTTCGCGAAGGGGAGGATCACGTCGACCCTATTCCTAGACGGAGGGGCGAGCCAGGTGGCTGATTGCTTTCTCGCTTTTATTATTTGCTTGTTTTTGTTGTAAAGCCTCTTCTTTGAAATGTTACGGCTTGGCTTGTGCAAGGAGAAATTTCAAGAAAGTTCTGTCTTCAACTGACGGCGCCGTTCTTTCGGATATCAAAGTCGCGCTCAAATATTTCGGCCGTCGAAGTCTTTAGAAACAAGGCAGGGTGGCCCACATTCTGCTTTGTTACGAGCCGACATATACGACCTTCTCAGTGACGGAAAATATCCTGGTTCCGGAGGGTGAAGACTCTCTCATCGCTCTTATTTTGTCCGACTTAAAAAACTTGAGGCAGGTTGGTTTTGAAGGGTCGGTGTAGACACCCCATTTTTGACCGTCCTCAAGACTTGGACGTCGCCATTTGAACACTCGGTGATTATCCATGTTCATGTTCGTTTGGAGTTCCCAGAGGTCTCAACTACGTGCCTTGCCTCAGGATCTCCGAATTCGACCATTTAGTGTCTGGTTTTGCACCAAACACTTGCATTTTGCCTTGGAGGGGCAGGGAATGCCTTGTGAGGCATCCCCACTGTAGACACCCCATTTTTGACCATCCTCAAGACTTGGACGTCACCGTTTGAACACTCGGTGATCATCCATGATCGTGTTCGTTCAGAGTTCCCGGAGGTCTCGGCTCGCGCGCCCTGCCTCAGGATCTCCGAACTTGACCGTTTAGTGTCTGGTTTTGCACCGAACACTTGTGTTTTGCCTTGAAAGGGTAGGGAATGCCTTATGAGGCATCCCCACACACCACCGGCAGTGACTGGAGGCCATCGGATGGTCTTTTTCTTCCATCGGCACTTTTGTTTGCCGGTCCGCACACTTTATTGCCGGTCGGCATAATATGTTGCCGGTCGGCACTGTTTTTTGCCGAAATAGCATTTTTGGGCAGCCGACCACTGTTCATCCACTTTATGGAGATATTTTGTGCCAGCTGTGATAGCTGGCACCAACTCTTCCCCCCTCCATACACGTGTATGGAGGGATCTCCCTCTAAGCAAGCTTGTTGAATAAGCTTTGCAAGAGGGAGTCTTATAAGAGGAGGGCCTTCCTCTTTGATCTAGGTTAGCTTCTTGCAACCAAAAACCAGACCTTTGAGATATAGATACATATTATCTCTATACCTCCCCCTCTCTCCTCCTTTGTGTGTGTTTCTTAGCTCAAAAGGTGGTTTTTACCTTACTTTTGCACCATTACACACACCATTACACCTTACTCCGAGATTGAGGGACTTGGGGGGGGTTGTTTCTTGAGTTTTGGACTGGTTTTGATCCAAAGAAGGAGGCTAGACCATTTGTTCTTCAAAGGTTCTTCAAGGGTGAGCATCTTGATTTATATTCCCCAAACTTGCAATAGTTTTTTACCTATCTAGCTTGCTGTTTTAGCTCTTGTGTATAACATAAAAAGGGCTTGTATTTTCCTACTCTAGCACTTTCATTAAGGTCATTTTGTGGTTTGAGTGCAAACTCCCCCTTCTAAGCCTTGTTTGATCCATTTTGGTGCCTCTTTCATAAGGTTTTGTTCACTTCAGTGTTTTGGTCTTTTGACCACTGAAAATCAGTGTATTTTAGTGTCAAAAAAGGATGGTTTGAAGTCTTGCATAGGGGAGGGACACCCCTCTCCCTTCTTGGTTTTGTTTCCTTGAGTTGTGGCTCAAAAGGGTAGCATGTGTGCTTGATGATCCTTGGCCTCATTTCAAAATTTTTTTAGGTATTTTAGGTCATATGTAACCTCTGTTTTTGGCCGGATTTATGCCTCCTTGCATGCTTGTAATACTTGCTTTGTATTGCTCCACTTTGCTTAGAAGTACATCTCATGATTAGGCCATGATTCTTGTGTATGTTGGCTTAGTCCCATGAAGCTTTTAGTATTGTTTTTCCATGCTTAAAGTTTGGTGGTTATCCATTTGATCATGCTTGACATGTTTGTTAGGGTTGTTTTGTATTTTGGCTTGAAAGCTTTGAGCATGTTGACTTCTAGCATGCATGTTTGAGATTACCCTCATGATTTTAACATCACCAAGGACCACATTTTAGCCCAAGACTCATGTTTGTATGTGTGCATGCATGACCTCTTTCATGCCTTGAGGGTGTGTCCTCTTATGCCTAGGAGTGAGCCTTAGTGCATTTGTTTCATGGGAGGTACTTTAGCTGTCATATTAGGAGGTTTTGGGGTCCTATTTTGCATGTAAAAATTTTGTTTTTACTTTGTTTTAATCATGCCATGAGTGGTCATGTTGATGAGAGTGAAATGTTTCCTTTTTGTGCCTTAACCATAGGACTTTTGGCTTGCATGTTGGCATGAACATTGGTCCATCTATCGGACACTTTTGGCCACTGTTTTGAGGAGGGTGAGGGTCTGCCCCTTTGCCATTTTAAGCCATCTTTGCATGATTGCTTCATGATTGATGCATGGTTGCTTCGCATGTTGTTGTAGCATGATGATTCTATTCCTCAAAGCGTCCATGTTTACATCACATTTTTGCCTTGTATGTCTAATATTGCATGCTTGCCATACGTTGCATGATTCTTGGCATACCTTGCACATTGATATCATGTTGCATTTTGAGCCATGTTTTGCATAACATGCATTGCATTACTTGGTTTGGGGTGTCAAACCAAGTGTGAGAGTTGAGGGGCGTTCATACCACAAGTGATGTAATGCGTCTTAACTTTCGGTCCCCGAGGCCTTTGACTTCGCCATGATAAGGTTTCGGAGTTCATTGTGTTTGTTGCATACATCCTTACATTAAGTGGCAAATTTGATCCCTTGAGTCATCATGCACCATTGATGGCTCAAAGATCGAAGGTCATGCTTCTTTGAGTTCAAAATATGATAGGAAGTATGACCATGCTTACATGTGTCCAAAAACTCCATGCCATGCACTGTCTGTTCTCTGTTTGCTGTCAAATTGTCTTCTGCAAGAAGTTTCTGCCGACCGGCAGAATTTAGTGCCGACCGGCACTATCTGGAGTGCCGAGGAATCCGACAAATGCCGATGGGAACTGTGAAGTGCCGGTGGTAATTCTGTCCGGCCGGTGGTGCTCTGCAGGATGCAAGGAACTTGCTCCAGTACTTTGGCAATTTTCAGAAAGACAAGGCAGTACAAACAGAGGCGGCAGGAGTACAGTACGGGTTTTCCGGACGAGACGGATTCGAGCATGCATCATTCGCGCATCCCGAGGCAGAGGCTGCGGCTACCCTTTTCTTTCCTTCGCCACCTTTTCTTTTAAATTAAATTAGAAATTTTTGTAATAATTTTATTTGTTTATTATTTGGGACTGTAATATTCATTCGGACCCTCTGAGTGAGGGTAAACATGTAATAAGTGTGGGTGAGTGTGTGTATGTCTTCCAATCCACATTTCTTTCTTCCCTTTTATTTACCTGCTTATGATGGTAGATTAGGGCATTTTTTGAAATTAGCATACCTTATGATATGCATGCGTGCATTCATGCATTTGTTGACATGCACCGGGCTCGGTACATCATACTAACCGCATTCGTATTTTCAAATTCCAAAATTGAATACATGAATCAGTTGGTTGCATATCGTTTGCCATATTTAGGTTAACCGAGCCTAACTAAAATTGCATCTTGTATGTGTTGCATTAGGCAAAATAACATGAACTAGGGCATGCACATTTGCTAACTAGTTTATTGTTTTGGCACGGAGTACAATGTAAGTAGTTATGCTTTAGCATCCAGCATGCGTGTGAACGTTGCCATAACAGTATGCTTGCCATGCAGCTAAGTGCTTACATGAGATAAACTGCTTGAATACCTGTGGATGGAGGTCAAATTGCTTAAATTGGGATAATGCGTTAAAACTGCGATTTTTAAGCCCACTAGATAGTGGCAAAACCATCTTTTCCAAAAGCCCACTTGAGGGTGGCAAAATCTGTATTTTAGCCTACTTGCGAGTAGCAAACCATTTTCAAAATAAACATGAAGTGTTTTGTTCCAATTCGAGCGATTTGGTCTATACTTGTTTGCTGTGCGCATAACATAGTAATTCTAGGCTAATAAATGGAATAAGAACACATAACGTTTTCAAAACTAGATATCACGGTTAGTAGAGGCCAGTCTTCGGACCGGGCGAAAGGGGGTGCTCATAGCTGACCTTCCCCGATCGTACCCAAGCTCCCGAGCCGAGACAACTCCGGTGATGACGGACATGTGGCCTTCGGCACCGAGTTAGGGTTTCCTAAATTCTCCCATAAAAAAATATTTAGGTAGCGACTTTGTATCTGGCAAAGCAGTCCATGTTTGGCACTACTTTTTCAAAAATCTGTTTCTCAAAACGATTTGCCAGATTTGGACTCTTTGGTTCAGATTAAGAACCGTGACACAAGTCGAGTCCGAACTGTAGTAACACCAAATGAACAGAACGGGACTCACCCTCCCGGGGCGTTCGGGGGATGTCTACAGTTTCTGGGGACTCTGCTGGGGACTTTAGAGAGCTTGACTCGAACTCGTGATATCCTGTTTTGATCTCATTTATGTGTTTCTTTGCATTGCATGTGCATTGGTGCGCCTAGGAACACAGTGTTTGCCGTCTGCCATTCCTGAACGGTTTGCCGGAGGCTTGTCTTGTCAAGGCATGTCCATAAGGCTGACCGGCTATGGGCTCTGACAGCATGGGAACACAAACCCCGGTTTACCGGGGGACCCTTTTTGACCATTCGACCTAGTGCATATTCGGATCCATAGTGACCATTCCAAATTAGGACAGGCTGCTTACCCGATATTAGGTTGTTTGAGAACCGCTGTGTGCGTAGTGAAACCCTAGCTCCTGACAAAATAGGACAGGGAAACCCTACCCCAATGTAGGGGTGTTTTGGCTCTCTTTACTTGCTTTGTGCTTTTAGAATGTATTTCTGCAGGGAAATGAACATACCAGTTTGCAAGTCTGGGCATCAGGCCTGAGGGCATCAGTATCAGTTTTAAGAGAATCAGTTATCTGCGAGTATCAGGGTTCAGTATTGCGAACAGAGCTTGTTTTTGGGGAAACAGTGATCGATATCGAGGAATAGTGTGTTCGGCTCACCGACTTTGTATTGAATATCCAACTATGTAGTATATGTTTATTTTATACTGTTGTGCTGGCCGGTTGTTGGTTTATTTATTGCTTTATTTATCTTTTTGCTAGGTAGTTTAGCATCATTGCGTCCAACCCAGTAGACATTCCCCAAGCACTCTGGATCAGAGGTCGTCGGCTCCATCGATCTGAGGATCTGATAGAAGGACAACCAGTGTACCATTCTCTACCCCTAGTTACTAAACGGAAAGCAACTAGGCAGAGGACATCGGTTCAACAGTCAGTGCAAAGGGCTTCGTCTACCCCACCTGTGTACAGTAGGGATCAAGATCCCGTTTCACCCACAGAAAGGGAACGCATACCAGTAACTCAACCAGAGCATAATAGTATGGCTAGCTTAGAGGAGATGGTGTGCCAACTTCAAGAAAGCATGAAAATGATGCAGCAGGATGCTGCCCGACAGGCAGAATTCGCCAGACAACAAGCTACAGTTATGAGTGAGCAAGCGGATTTAATTGGGAGATTGCAACAGCAAACTGGGGCATCACCTTCGCAGCAAATCCCTCCTCCATTAAGGGTTCCAATACCCGAAGAGACACCAAACGCCCGGAATGTCCAAGAAGATACAGACATCCCAACGGGGCCGGCTCCACCCCCGATTCCGCCTCAACAATCCAAGGCACCCACCCCCATCAATCTATCGGATTCCCCTTTCGAGTTCGAGGTGGACCCCGTGACATTGAAAATGCACAAGCTTGAAAAGCTGTTCAAGAAATCCCAAGGTACGAAGTCCATTCCCGACATTGGAGATGGATACATCGACACAGCTGTGACGCTGCCAGATCGGTTTAAGATGCCACAAATTGATCGTTTTGACGGATCTGAGGATCCCATGGTACACCTGCGACTATTCTCAGACGTCCTAAGGCCAATGGGCCTCACTAGATTGCAGAAGCTATCTTTATTCGGCCGGACCTTGTCGGGTGTGGCGGCCGCATGGTATGCCAAGTTAGAGGATGACGTCAAGAGAAATTGGGACGAGATGGCCGAGGCCTTCATCCTGCAGCACTCGTATAACACACAAATCGAGATCACGACACGGGATCTCGAGACAACGAGGCAAGAACCCAAGGAAAGCTTCTCAGAATTTGTAACTAGATGGCGGGCTAAGGCTTCAATGATGACCTTGAGACCCACAGACAAAGACCAGATTCGGATGATTGTGCGCAATCTTCAGCCGAAGCTAATGCAAAAGATGATTGTAGTCCCCTTTCCCACCTTTGCTGATCTGCATGAAATGGGGGTGCAGATTGAGGACGCCTTGAGACAAGGTTGGATTGATAATGACCGGGAGCAACCCCGCAGAAATTTCAATCGTAGTACTAATGCAGGCCCGAGCGGCGCTACGACTGCCAGGACCTCCGAAGTGAGTATGGTCACCACTAACCCTTCCCCAAGAAATACGGCAGCCACACCATTCTCCGGTGCGTCCGGAAGCAACTCACAAACAGCCAAATACCCTCCCAGAAACACCAGAACCTTCGCTCCACTTTATATGCCCCTGTCCAAAGCTTTGGGGGTTTGATCAGAAAAGGGCATCTGAAGCCCCTAGAGCCGCGGCCCTTACCTGAAAGACTACCCGCCACCCACAATCTAGCCAAGTATTGTGCGTTCCACCAGCAGCACGGTCATGACACCGACCTATGCTTTCGTTTACGTCATGAGATTCAAGATCTCATTGATAATGGGGTGATTTTACCCCCTGAGAAACCTAATGTTACTACAAATCCTCTCCCCACACATAACCAAGTTCCACCACCCAAAAGAATCAATTTCATCCACACTGGGGTCGCATCCTACGATCCTAGTATCTATATCACACCCTCCTACCTGCCTAAGCCGAAAGTTTTCCTCCCTGATTGCACCGATTTGTGCATGATGGACGTCTCTATAACCCAACCCAAGCCAGTGGTGGTGACCATCGAAAACAGGAAAGAGGTTGTCAAACCAGGGTCTGTGGAGCCTGAGAATGATGTTGGGAATGCTTACAGTCCGAGTGACTACATTTCACCAGTGGGCCAGAATAGACCAAATGTCGAATTTCCAGTCGGGGGAGAGCTGTGTGTAATCCGAGGGAATAGTCCAAGACAGGAAACGGATGATTTGGCAGCTATGGAAGAGGATTTCGCCAAGTTCCAATTTTGCGATAACCAAGATTTAGAATATTCAGCCACCAACTGGTACGATAATAAAGAATCAGCAGAGGCCACGGGATGGTTAGACGATCAGCTAGATGTAATAGGGGAGTTCCAGTCAGAACAAGGCCCGGCAGGGGCGGGAATGTCCACAACGGTCGGGAGTATCGAAGAACAGAATACATCGCCGGAGAGCGTCGGTGTCGAGAGTTTCGCTCGGGAATGGAGCATTTTAAGTACAGGGATCAGTGAGCAATCTACTGCATTGACACAGTCAGAACAAGGGACATTTGAGGATTCTGAGAGGATCAGGAAAGCAAAAGGCCACATAGGGGTCGAAACCGCCACAAGTACGGAAATGGAGAATGCTGCGAGCATAGGGATAAAAGGTACTGCGAGTACCGGGACAGTTGTGCCAGAACCAGATAGATGCTTGTCAGCCGCAGATGGTATGTGGTGGGAAGACGACGATCTATGTCTTGCCCACACGGACGAGGATTGGAAAGGCAACCAACCAGATGATACCTAGTATATCGGCGAAGTCGATCACATGACTAGGAGTGGACGGTATTTCAAACCTCCACACCTAGATCAACCAGAGGCGTCTGGAAAAGATAATGAAGTAGAGAAACAAAAGGAGAAGCAACTCGAAGACGAGACCGTATTGAGACAATTGAAAAAGATACAAGCAGACATCTCCAACTGGGGATTGCTTATGGCTTCTCGAGTACATAGGCAGGCTGTCCTTTCAGCCATGGATAAGGCCAAACTTTCCATAGATACCACGCCCGAACAACTGGTGGGCTTAGTCTTCTCGGGAGGAAGTTCCCCAGCATTGAGTTTTTCTGACAAAGAACTGCCACCCGAGGGTGCGAACCATAACAAGCCGCTCTACATCTCTGTCGAGTGCAGAGATAAATGGATACCTGTGGTACTTGTCGACACGGGGTCCGCAATCAACGTCTGCCCGGCAAGGACAGCTTATGCGATTGGTTTGAAAGTCGCGGATTTTGTGCCAACGGCCCAGGTGATTCGAGCGTATGACAACACAAGCCGGGAAGTGATGGGGACAGTTAAGATTCAAACAAAGGTTGGGCCAGGACAGCACGAGATAGATTTCCATGTCTTGGAGGTTCCTGCAACGTTCAACTTGCTTTTGGGGCGGCCGTGGCTGCATCAGGTAAAGGCGGTCTCCTCTACCCTACATCAAGTGGTGAAATACCCCTATGGGAAGGGAGTAGCCATTGTTTTTGGAAACTCATCAATTCATCCACCACCAGAGGTATCTACGCCTGTTCTAGAAATTGAGCACGGTATAGAAGATGTGTTCATATCAGGTTTTACCTTGGCCGAGGCTCGGGTCGTACAGAACATCATGGCAGCTAACGAAGGGGTGTATGTCAGTGCCCAAGCAGTCTATCTCATGAACAAACTCCAGCACATCCCCGGGATGGGATTAGGCAAGAGCGGCAGGAAAGGTGCCGCAGCATCGGCCGAAGTGCCACATAACCCCCATACCTTTGGTTTGGGCTACCTACCCACCAAAGAGGATTGGATAAGGAAAGGAAAGGAAATGGCCGGAAGGGCCAGGGCGAAACAGATGGGGAGGCCCTTTGACTTAATGCACCAGCCCATTCGGGGGACCCTAAACGGACGTTTCGTCCGGGAGGGGGAGGACTTTCCGTTCTGTGGCTTCCCAGAGCCGTGGTTCAACGCGGAGAAGAAGCGCGTACCGGGATTTGAGATTTTCTTTGATTTGCAGTTACCTGAGGATGACATCGCCGAAGGGCAGGCAGATCTGTCGGCTGAGGCTGAGCAAAGTAAGGAAGTACAGTCCGAGGACGCTGAAAATGAAATGGGGGCAGCGCTGGTGTGTCTGCTTTCAGATCCTCCGATCGAACAGAGGTGCTTGGGGGATAGCTCCTCGGTATGTATGATTGGGAATGAAGCGGCTGCGGGCCTACCATCAGCTATTTTGGATGCATCCATCGCACCTTCTCTCATCTGGCAATATGAAGAAGGCTTCTTATCAAGCAGCACCGGGTCAGGTAGTGAACCGGAATCTGATTCTACCGAATCTTGTACGTCGGAATCAGATTCCAGCTCAACTGAGTCTGAGTCCGGTATTCCCGGGGGTGATAACCCGGATGCCACAGTCCTGTCTAGGTCGTCTTTTTCATTTTCTTTTGAGTCTGTTGTAACAGAGGAATCTGACGGCTCGGAAGTATTTAATGAGAACGACGTGGATGTGGTTTCGGAGTATTTTTCTGTGCCTTTGATTTATTGCTTAAATCAGGATTTTCAAAATTTTGGTGAAAACGACGAGGAAGAAATTCCTCCGGTTTTGCAACGGTTAATTGATCAAGAGCAGGAAAGATTTGTTAAACCTTTAATGGATGAAATCACTACTGTGAATGTTGGTACTGAGAAGGACCCACGGCTGGTCCAGATCGGGTCCACGTTGTCTTCTGAGGAACGCGAGCGCTTAGTCGCTTTGTTAAAAGATTTCAAAGATGTTTTCGCGTGGTCCTACGAAGACATGCCTGGAATCGATCCTGAGATTGTACAGCACCGGATCCCTCTTGATCCCGAGGCCCGACCTGTCAAACAGAAGCTCAGACGGATCCGCCCTGATTGGGCCATTAAGATCAAGGAAGAGGTCATCAAGCAGATTGATGCAGGCTCCCTGTTGGTGTCTGAGTACCCGACTTGGCTGGCCAACATTGTTCCGGTGCCGAAGAAAGACGGCAGAATTCGGGTCTGTGTAGACTTCAGAGATTTAAACAGGGCCAGTCTGAAGGACGACTTTCCCTTGCCGCACATTGATGAACTGGTAGATTTCACGGCAGGACATGCCTTGCTTTCGTTTATGGATGGCTTCTCAGGCTATAATCAGATAGTAATGGCGCCCAAAGACCGGGAGAAGACTGCATTCACTACCCCGTGGGGTACATATTGTTATCGAGTGATGCCATTTGGGCTGAAAAACGCTGGAGCTACCTATCAACGGGCAGCAACCACAATATTGCATGATATGATCCATAAAGAGGTCGAGGTGTATGTGGATGACATGATTGTCAAATCCAAAGAAAGAGAGGGCCACTACACCGCCTTACAAAAATTCTTTCAGAGGATCAGAGAGTTTCGGCTGCGGCTGAATCCCCAGAAGTGTACTTTTGGTGTTACAGCAGGGAAGATGCTAGGGTTTCTGATAACGCAAAGGGGCATCGAGGTCGACCCTTCCAAAATCAAGGCCATCTTAGAAATGCCACCACCGAGGACTGAAAAGGAGGTGCGAGGCTTTCTAGGTAAAGTGCAATTCATAAGACGGTTTATCTCTAAATTAACCTTAACTTGTGAACCACTTTTTGGTCTCCTGAAGAAAGGAAAGAAATTCCAATGGGACGGCCGATGTCAAGCAGCTTTTGAGCAGATCAAAGAGTATCTACAGAACCCGCCTGTGTTGTCACCGCCAGAACCGGGGAGACCGTTGATATTGTATCTTTCAGTAACTGAGACCACCATGGGCTGCATGCTCGCACAGGAGTCAGAAGACAAAGTGGAAAGGGCTATCTACTATCTGAGCAAGAAGATGCTGGATTACGAGACCCGCTATACACCACTGGAGAAGGCTTGCTTGGCCTTGGTATGGGCTACCAGGAAGCTGCGGCACTACCTGTTAGCTCACTCTGTAATGTTGGTTTCACGTTTGGATCCCATCAAATATCTTTTCGAGAAACCAGCACTTATGGGTAGGCTAGCTCGTTGGTTGCTATTACTTTCCGAATTTGACTTGAAATATGTAACACGCAAGTCGGTGAAAGGGAGAGCGGTAGCGGAGTTCCTTGCCGACCACCCGGTTGAGGGGGATGAAGCGGTTGAGTACCTATTCCCAGATGAAGCCATTCTGCACATCGAAGATGAAACTTGGACGATGTACTTTGACGGAGCGTCAAACCAATATGGGTATGGGATAGAAGTGTTGCTGATAGCGCCTGACGATTCCCGTATCCCTTTAACATTCAAGCTCCAGTTCAGAGTCTCGAACAATGAAGCGGAGTATGAGGCATGCATTGCTGGTCTGGAAGCAGCCCTAGAACTAGGGGTAAGACGGTTGGACGTCATTGGGGACTCAAATCTTGTTGTGTCTCAAGCAAAAGGAGACTGGAAGGTCAAGGAGGAAAGGATGATAATCTACCACCAAACCTTGCATTTGTTAATTCCTCGATTTGAGAAGCTAAATTTCACCCACCTCGTAAGAGAGAACAACAGGTTCGCAGATTCACTAGCAACTCTATCTTCCATGATAGACATCCCGTCGGGAGTCCGGATGCGTCCAGTCATCATTGATCAGAAGTTCGCGCCAGCATACGAGTCAATTTCTGCCATAGATGAGGCCCAAGACGACAACCCCTGGTATTACGATATTTGGAACTTCTTGGAAAAGGAGACGTATCCCCTAGGGGCAAGCGCCAAGGATAAGAGGGCCATTAGAAGAATGGCTATTCAGTTCATCATCTGCGGAGGTAAGCTGTACAAAAGAGGTCATCTGGGAATGCATAAGCTCTGTGTAGAAGCTGAAGAGTCGAAGCGCCTAATGGAGGCCATCCACGGAGGGGAGTACGGCGCGCACATGAATGGAGTAATGTTGGCCAGAAAGATCCTCAGGCAGGGTTACTACTGGTCGACCATGGAAGAGGATTGTATCGGCTTTGTTCGGCGATGCCACAAATGCCAAATCCATGCAAACTGTATGAATATCCCACCATCCAAGTTGTACAACATGACTTCCCCGTGGCCATTTTCCGTGTGGGGGATCGATGTGATCGGAGCTGTTACCCCGAAGGGGTCGAACGGACATGAGTATATCCTCGTAGCGATAGATTATTTCACAAAGTGGGTCGAGGCCCAATCATACGCGGTGTTGAAGGCGTCGCACGTCGCCAAGTTCATCAGAAACAACATCATTTGTCGCTACGGGGTGCCAAACGAGATCATTTCGGATAACGGATCCCACTTTAAGAAAGAAGTGGTCGACTTGTTGGAAAAGTATAACGTGGCTTTTCATAAGTCATCTACGTACCGGCCGCAAACCAACGGAGCAATTGAGGCCGCCAACAAGAACATCAAGCATATACTGCGGAAAATGGTGGAGACCTATCGAGATTGGCCAGATAAGTTGCCGTTTGCTCTATGGGGCTACAGGACTTCAATTAGAACTTCAACCGGAGCAACTCCGTATTCGTTAGTTTATGGGATGGAGGCTGTTCTACCTATTAAATTTGAAGTTCCATCTTTACGGGTATTAGCCGAGTGTCAGATAGCTGAGGCAGATTGGCAGCAGAGCAGGTTCGAGGAACTTATGCTCTTTGACGAAAGAAGGCTGAAAGCACTGTATCACGTTCAGAGTTATCAGCGCAGGATTGCTCGGGCTTTTAACAAGAGGGTTAAGTCCAGAAATCTAAAGGAAGGGGATTTGGTACTCAAAGACAACCGAGCTCCCATCCACGACCCGAGGGGCAAGTTCAGACCCAATTGGACTGGTCCCTACATCATCAAAGCTATCTGGTCAGGCGGAGCTGTGGTTCTGATGGACTTAGATGGCTTAGAATTCTCTCAACCGATCAATATGGACAAGTTGAAGAAATACTATCCTTGAGAGGCTCGCTAGGCCGAAAACCCGAAAGGGCGACCTAGGCAAAAGTTAGAGCACAAAAAATTAGAAAATATAAAAAATTGAGCTCGCAAGGCTGAAAACCCGCAAAGGGCGGCCTTGGCAAAAGTTAGAGCGCAAAAGGAGAGTGAAAATACTCGAGCGAACCTAAGCCGGAACTACGTAAGGCTTGATTCCCATGTTTGGGATACGTAGGCAGCTTCATCCTGAAGTTCAGCCATAACACTTCCCCGATCAACTTTGTCCATTTGATCATCTCAGCCATATTTGTCCATCAGCATTCGTTGGAATCTCCGGTGCAGTGCCACTCAGACTAGGGGCAACTTTCCGTTGCTATGCAGTGCTGCGAGGCTTTTCAGACTAGGGGCAACTTTTCAGTTGCAGGGATCTGGGGTTGTGCATCTCAAATGACAGATCTCAGGCGTGTCCAGTTCTAATCCACATCAAAAATGTTTTTGAGAAGTTTTAATAAAAGCTGACTTTGTTCGAATAAATCTTTTTACAACATTGACCATTTTTGGACCAAAATGGAAAATTTTCAGTACCAGAACTTTCAATTTCATTGATTTCAAAACAGAGTTCTCCTGCTCTTACATACAATTGAAGTTTCCTTTTATTACATTCATAAAAGAACACTTGAAAGTACTAATAAAGCAATAAATCTGGGGCATAGTCAAGTCAGGTGTTCCTGCGCCCCCTCCCAGAGCTGGTCGAAGCCTCTGATGCCAAGCTGGGCCCGATCTGTGCTTCTTCATTGAGCCAATCTATGCACTCGTCAGACAAAGTGCAACTGAAAGTAAGAGCGGGGGCCAGGAGTTCTCTCATCCTCCACGCAGTGGCCTGCCAAGCAAGCTGTGCGCCTCGGGCTGGAAATGCAGCAGGATACTCTATCCCCTCTGGCGGGCAGGTCTGATCATGGCCAAATTGGCATCGAATCTAAAATGGGAAATAGAATACACAGTGGGTGAGACCAACCAGTTGAATCCCAGTCTGCCGAGGCATATTGTAACTCATTGCCGGAAGGTTCAACCAAGGACACCGCCAAGCAATACGGACTGCGGACAAGCGGCACATCCACGCGAACCACCACTCCTCATCCAAGGCATTGACTAGACGATGCCGGAAGAAGTAGCCGCGAGCTGAATAGGCGGGGCAGGAGTCCACAACCTGCAGTTTATCCATCAGCCACACCTGGGGAGGGATTGAAAAATGAGAGATTAAAGAATAGAGAGATGTACGAGGAGAGAAGAGTGAGAATGTGGTTTTGTGAGAAAAGACTGAGCTCGAGGGCCGAGTGATGTGAGCAATACAGAAATGCGAGATTGGGTGGGAAACATTACCTGTAGTAGTAGTGGACTCCCTACCAATCTGCACGTCTCATGACGATAAAAGGCGTCTAAGCCCATTAACGTCTCGGCCAGAACCATGGCAATACAGCTCTTGCCCTCTCTCAAGCCTTGGGCAACCTCAATCAGCCGGGCACTAGCCCCTCCAGAGCCCGAGACAAATAGAAAATGGGATAGCATGCACAAACATAGGGCATGTCGCCGGAAGTCTTGCCAATGATGGTTGTTGCGATCACTAGCATCAGAAAATCGATTGGCCAAACTCGGAATGTCCAACATCCCGTCACAAATCAGAGACCGAGCATCGCGCATGCTAAGTCCACACATGCGCCCTAAGGATTGGGCATGACCAAAATTAAGTTGGGGCAGGAGCTCCTCGTCGCGCTCGAACTCCATTAAAGCTCGGAAATCTTCGAAGGTAGGACACATCTCTTGCCCGGCGAAGCTAAAGACATGTGTCATCGGATTCCAAAACCTTGCCGCGGCATGAAGAAACGGGAGGTGCAAGGGGGTACGTCCCAAAGTGAATAGTGCATTTATGCCAAAACCCCGGAAATTCACTTTTTCCGAGCCATCCAAGCTAGCAATCCAAGCTGTGAGGTTTTGAGCAAGAAACTCTTCCATTAGAGCAAATCAGTGTGAAAATGAGAAAAACTACGAAGCTGGGATCTTTTGTAGGAGATAAGTTTGAGTGGGGGACAGGTGTCAACATTCTGGTGGTCCCCCTCGTTTAGTGCCGGCCGGCCAAAAAAAAATCTGCCGACCGGCCATTTTAGTTTGCCGACAAAACAGACATATGGCCGGTAGCCATTCCTTGCAGCCGGTGGTCCCTACACCATGCCGGTGGACTTCCTTCTGGTTTCCTGAGCTGTTTATGCTAAGAATTGGGGAACTTCACCACCTCCAACCCCCCCCCCCGGCGATAGATTCTTGGGGAGCCACGCCTGTCTGCTTGTCGAGTTTTTGAACATTTGCTTATCGAGTTGTATTCCGCTCTCTTTGAGCTCTTGATTTGTTTATCGAGTTGTATTCACACTTGTTTGGTTGCATCATGTCCTGGTTTTGCTTATCGAGTTGTAAGTCGGTTCACTACCTGATTATTACGATGGCAAATTTCCAAAATGAGTTCAATTTCGTTCACATTGTGGTGTGGTACCCTGCGATGCGATGCACAGAAGATCCACAAATGCAACATCTTTTGAGTAAAATGATTTGTTTCATTCCCATCACATGTTTTGCAAAGTATGTGAATTTTAAGAAAGAAAATAAAACCTGCCTGAGGCAGTGCAATGTGCTTAAACTACTAGTAAAAAGGAAAATAAAACGTAGAATGGCAGGGTAGCCAAGCATCAGAATTGATACCGGTGAAACTCCCCTTGCGGTTAACGCACCTTCCGCATCTTTGTTCGGGTCAGCCACGTCGTTGGACGCCCTCACAATACGGGAAATCGCACCTTTGAAACGTGAACCTTTGAGTTGACCTCAGGCCACAACTTCTGCGAGCAACGCTCGATGCGTGCGAAGAATGTCCCGCCCCGTATCCTTTTCATGCTTTGTGAACTCCGCAAATTATTTCAATTATGCTATGTAATGGTACATCCTTCCATTACCTGCATAGACCGCATGTTTTGCTTGCGTAGACTGCATGTTTTAACTCCATTACCTGCGTAGACCGCATGTTTTGCTTGCGTAGACCGCATGTTTAATTCCATTACCTGCGTAGACCGCATGTTTTGCTTGCGTAGACCGCATGTTTTGCTTGCGTAGACCGCATGTTTAATTCCATTACCTGCGTAGACCGCATGTTTTGCTTGCGTAGACCGCATGTTTAATTCCATTACCTGCGTAGACCGCATGTTTTGCTTGCGTAGACCGCATGTTTAATTCCATTACCTGCGTAGACCGCATGTTTAATTTCATTACCTGCGTAGACCGCATGTTTTGATTGCGTAGACCGCATGTTTAAATCCATTGCCTGCGTAGACCGCATGCTTTGATTGTGTAGACCGCATGTTTGATTTCAATACCTGCGTAGACCGCATGTTTTGCTTGCGTAGACCGCATGTTTTGATTGCGTAGACCGCATGTTTAATTTCATCACCTGTGTAGACCGCATGTTTTAAATTGCGTAGACCGCTTGTTAGTTTCGTTACCTGCGTTGACCGCATGCTTATGATCAATTTCGTCGCCTGCGTAGACCGCTTGCTCCACGTACCTAGTTGTATTTCCATATGCATTGTCATGCTCCCCACTTGCTTTGCGCTGTCACGCATTTCGAGTACACCACTATTCTTGCATTGTCATGCACGTCGCTAACGATATTGTACCTGTTAAGTTTGTTTTCTTTTCAGGCACGATATTGTATGTATGGTTCACTTGAAGCTGGTGCAACCAGACGAGCCGCACAGGTATTGTATCTCCCGAGTGAGACGTATTGAGAATTACATAATTCTCTTACATCCCTTCTGCATGGTAGTGTAGTTTGGTATGCTAGCTTAAAACTGTCGCATGCATGCTTCGTTACAGCTTTCTTTGCATGATCATAAGTTATGTCCGGCTCTCTGCATTGTCTTGCATTTTGCCCCTGCCTTCGGGCGCATATCTTGTTTGTCTTGCATGTTTGTCTAAGTCTTCGGCCTTGTCAAAAATGGGTCGTCTCTGGGCTTTGACATTCACTCCCGTCATTGTTATGACTTTCGAGTTCTGTCAAAGAGGGGCAACTGTAGACACCCCATTTTTGACCGTCCTCAAGACTTGGACGTCACCGTTTGAACACTCGGTGATCATCCATGATCGTGTTCGTTCAGAGTTCCCGGAGGTCTCGGCTCGCGCGCCCTGCCTCAGGATCTCCGAACTTGACCGTTTAGTGTCTGGTTTTGCACCGAACACTTGTGTTTTGCCTTGGAAGGGTAGGGAATGCCTTATGAGGCATCCCCACACACCACCGGCAGTGGCTGGAGGCCACCGGATGGTCTTTTTCTTCCATTGGCACTTTTGTTTGCCGGTCGGCATAATATGTTGCCGGTCGGCACTGTGTTTTGCCGAAATAGCATTTTTGGGCAGCCGACCACTGTTCATCCACTTTATGGAGATATTTTGTGCCAGCTGTGATAGCTGGCACCAACTCTTCCCCCCTCCATACACGTGTATGGAGGGATCTCCCTCTAAGCAAGCTTGTTGAATAAGCTTTGCAAGAGGGAGTCTTATAAGAGGAGGGCCTTCCTCTTTGATCTAGGTTAGCTTCTTGCAACCAAAAACCAGACCTTTGAGATATAGATACATATTATCTCTATTCCTCCCCCTCTCTCCTCCTTTGTGTGTGTTTCTTAGCTCAAAAGGTGGTTTTTACCTTACTTTTGCACCATTACACACACCATTACACCTTACTCCGAGATTGAGGGACTTGGGGGGGTTGTTTCTTGAGTTTTGGACTGGTTTTGATCCAAAGAAGGAGGCTAGACCATTTGTTCTTCAAAGGTTCTTCAAGGGTGAGCATCTTGATTTATATTCCCCAAACTTGCAATAGTTTTTTACCTATCTAGCTTGCTGTTTTAGCTCTTGTGTATAACATAAAAAGGGCTTGTATTTTCCTGCTCTAGCACTTTCATTAAGGTCATTTTGTGGTTTGAGTGCAAACTCCCCCTTCTAAGCCTTGTTTGATCCATTTTGGTGCCTCTTTCACAAGGTTTTGTTCACTTCAGTGTTTTGGTCTTTTGACCACTGAAAATCAGTGTATTTTAGTGTCAAAAAAGGATGGTTTGAAGTCTTGCATAGGGGAGGGACACCCCTCTCCCTTCTTGGTTTTGTTTCCTTGAGTTGTGGCTCAAAGGGTAGCATGTGTGCTTGATGATCCTTGGCCTCATTTCAGAATTTTTTTAGGTATTTTAGGTCATATGTAACCTCTGTTTTTGGCCGGATTTATGCCTCCTTGCATGCTTGTAATACTTGCTTTGTATTGCTCCACTTTGCTTAGAAGTACATCTCATGATTAGGCCATGATTCTTGTGTATGTTGACTTAGTCCCATGAAGCTTTTAGTATTATTTTTCCATGCTTAAAGTTTGGTGGTTATCCATTTGATCATGCTTGACATGTTTGTTAGGGTTGTTTTGTATTTTGGCTTGAAAGCTTTGAGCATGTTGACTTCTAGCATGCATGTTTGAGATTACCCTCATGATTTTAACATCACCAAGGACCACATTTTAGCCCAAGACTCATGTTTGTATGTGTGCATGCATGACCTCTTTCATGCCTTGAGGGTGTGTCCTCTTATGCCTAGGAGTGAGCCTTAGTGCATTTGTTTCATGGGAGGTACTTTAGCTGTCATATTAGGAGGTTTTGGGGTCCTATTTTGCATGTAAAAATTCTGTTTTTACTTTGTTTTAATCATGCCATGAGTGGTCATGTTGATGAGAGTGAAATGTTTCCTTTTTGTGCCTTAACCATAGGACTTTTGGCTTGCATATTGGCATGAACATTGGTCCATCTATCGGACACTTTTGGCCACTGTTTTGAGGAGGGTGAGGGTCTGCCCCTTTGCCATTTTAAGCCATCTTTGCATGATTGCTTCATGATTGATGCATGGTTGCTTCGCATGTTGTTGTAGCATGATGATTCTATTGCTCAAAGCGTCCATGTTTACATCACATTTGTGCCTTGTATGTCTAATATTGCATGCTTGCCATACGTTGCATGATTCTTGGCATACCTTGCACATTGATATCATGTTGCATTTTGAGCCATGTTTTGCATAACATGCATTGCATTACTTGGTTTGGGGTGTCAAACCAAGTGTGAGAGTTGAGGGGCGTTCATACCACAAGTGATGTAACGCGTCTTAACTTTCGGTCCCCGAGGCCTTTGACTTCGCCATGATAAGGTTTCGGAGTTCATTGTGTTTGTTGCATACATCCTTACATTAAGTGGCAAATTTGATCCCTTGAGTCATCATGCACCATTGATGGCTCAAAGATCGAAGGTCATGCTTCTTTGAGTTCAAAATATGATAGGAAGTATGACCATGCTTACATGTGTCCAAAAACTCCATGCCATGCACTGCCTGTTCTCTGTTTGCTGTCAAATTGTCTTCTACAAGAAGTTTCTGCCGACCGGCAGAATTTAGTGCCGACCGGCACTATCTGGAGTGCCGAGGAATCCGACAAATGCCGATGGGAACTGTGAAGTGCCGGTGGTAATTCTGTCCGGCCGGTGGTGCTCTGCAGGATGCAAGGAACTTGCTCCAGTACTTTGGCAATTTTCAGAAAGACAAGGCAGTACAAACAGAGGCGGCAGGAGTACAGTACGGGTTTTCCGGACGAGACGGATTCGAGCATGCATCATTCGCGCATCCCGAGGCAGAGGCTACGGCTACCCTTTTCTTTCCTTCGCCACCTTTTCTTTTAAATTAAATTAGAAATTTTTGTAATAATTTTATTTGTTTATTATTTGGGACTGTAATATTCATTCGGACCCTCTGAGTGAGGGTAAACATGTAATAAGTGTGGGTGAGTGTGTGTATGTCTTCCAATCCCCATTTCTTTCTTCCCTTTTATTTACCTGCTTATGATGGTAGATTAGGGCATTTTTTGAAATTAGCATACCTTATGATATACATGCGTGCATTCATGCATTTGTTGACATGCACCGGGCTCGGTACATCATACTAACCGCATTCGTATTTTCAAATTCCAAAATTGAATGCATGAATCAGTTGGTTGCATATCGTATGCCATATTTAGGTTAACCAAGCCTAACTAAAATTGCATCTTGTATGTGTTGCATTAGGAAAAATAACATGAACTAGGGCATGCACATTTGCTAACTAGTTTATTGTTTTGGCACGGAGTACAATGTAAGTAGTTATGCTTTAGCATCCAGCATGCGTGTAAACGTTGCCATAACAGTATGCTTGCCATGCGGCTAAGTGCTTACATGAGATAAACTGCTTGAATGCCTGTGGATGGAGGTCAAATTGCTTAAATTAGGATAATGCGTTAAAACTGCGATTTTTAAGCCCACTAGATAGTGGCAAAACCATCTTTTCCAAAAGCCCACTTGAGGGTGGCAAAATCTGTATTTTAGCCTACTTGCGAGTAGCAAACCATTTTCAAAATAAACATGAAGTGTTTTGTTCCAATTCGAGCGATTTGGTCTATACTTGTTTGCTGTGCGCATAACATAGTAATTCTAGGCTAATAAATGGAATAAGAACACATAACGTTTTCAAAACTAGATATCACGGTTAGTAGAGGCCGGTCTTCGGACCGGGCGAAAGGGGGTGCTCATAGCTGACCTTCCCCGATCGTACCCAAGCTCCCGAGCCGAGACAACTCCGGTGATGACGGACATGTGGCCTTCGGCACCGAGTCAGGGTTTCCTAAATTCTCCCATAAAAAAATATTTAGGTGGCGACTCTGTATCTGGCAAAGCAGTCCATGTTTGGCACTACTTTTTCAAAAATCTGTTTCTCAAAACGATTTGCCAGATTTGGACTCTTTGGTTCAGATTAAGAACCGTGACACAAGTCGAGTCCGAACTGTAGTAACCCCAAATGAACAGAACGGGACTCACCCTCCCGGGGCGTTCGGGGGACGTCTACACCCACACACCACCGGCCATGGCCGGAGGCCACCGGCTGGTTTTTGCTTCCACCGGCAATGTATATTGCCGGTCGGCACTCAATTTTGCCAAAATGGCATCTTTTGCCGGCCGACTACTGTGCATCTGCTTTTGCAGATATTTTATCACAGCTGTCTTGCATTTGGCTCCCCTCCATACACGTGTATGGAGGGATCTCCCTCTTTAGAAGCTTGTCTTGTAAGCTTTACAAGACAAGGGGCTCTATAAGAGGAGCCCTTCTCTCCTTTGTTGAGGGTTAGAGACTTTAGACATTTTTGGGGAGAGAAACACAGAGAGAAGCTCTGGTTTTAGGGTTAGGGTTCATACATATCTCCTATCTCTCTTTTTCTCTCTTTGTGTTCTAGGTGTTTTAGTCCGTACCATTGCACACAAACACCTAATGTTTCACCTTCCTTTGGTTACTGAGGTTCTAAGGGGCTGATTCTGGTGTTTTGGAGTTGGATTCAAGCCAAGGAGGGCCATTGGAGCACCATTGTTGAAGGGGTCTTCAAGGGTAACAAACTAATCCTTTTATTCCCCATTTTTGCATTGTATTTTCACCTATCTTAAAATTGTTTTTGAGCTTGGTGTATAATACAAAAAAGTTCTGTTTTTTAGCCCTCTTGATTGTTTATTAATAGTGTTTTGTGGTTTGAGGGTGTTTGACCCCTCTTAGGCCTTGAAAGGCCCCATTTTGAGCCATTTTGAGTGGGTTTCGAGACTTTGGCATTTGGGCCTCTTCACCACTGAAATCTTGAGGGATTTCAGTGGCGGAGATGGTGCCTTGAAGTCTCCAAAAGGGGAGGGCCACCCCCTCCCCTTGTTGTCCTTGAAAGGGACCATTTTTGCCTTCTTGAGGGAGCATCATGTTAGAGTGTGTATTGATCATGTCTTGGCTGTTTTCCATGCTTATTATGCCATGATATAACCTTGTTGCGTGTTGGTTTTGGTACACCATGCATGTTTAGCATACCTACCATGTAATGCCTTGTTATCGCCTTAACATGTCTTAGGTTGTTAGCCCTTATTCAAGCATGTTTTAGGCTTAGTCTTGTGAAGGTTTTGAGCATATTTTGCCATGTTTAAGGTCTGTCCTAGGTTGTTTGGGTCGGATTTGGCATGCTTAGTATAGCCCCTTTGCATTCCGGCTTGTTGGCTTTAAGTGTGTGAACGTATAGCATGACATTTTTGCATTGATTTGGTGATTTAGAACCATCCACCATGTCATTTCAGTCCCCTTTGCATGCCTATATGTTTGCCTTGGACGCATCTTTAACGCTTTGAAAGCTTGTGTAATATGCTCCATGTTTTGGCCATTGCACATGCCTTTGAATTTGAGCCACTTAGATGCCATCTAAGAGTCCCCCTTGCGTGGTCTAGGTCTGTCTTGAACCTATTTTAAGTCCTCTTAGCCTTGTGAGGCTTGGTTGACTTAGTCATGGTTCAAGTCCCTTTGACTTGCTTCAAGTACTTGAGCCATTCATTGCATGCTTGGTCTATTTTGTTTGCTTGGTTTGACACCATCCTAACATGACTTTCAATGCTTACCTTGCATGCCATATGTCCATGATGGCCTCATTCAAATGTGCTTGAGAGTTGTCTCATTTGTGCCTAAGTGTTGGCCCTTTAACATGTGCATGCGTGTATGTGTTTTGGTCCTTTATTTTGGTTACTTTGGCCACTATTTTGGGCCTATTTGGAGTTGCCTAAATCATGTATAAGTCCATCTTTTCATCCATTCGCATTGCCACGTGTTTGCTTGTATGCTTGCATAAGTGTCTTGCCATGCCATGTTGCATCCTTAGCTTGTATGTCTAGGTTGCATTGCATCTTGCATGCATGCCTTGTTCCTTGACTTGGTGATAGGAATTGGGCCTTGGTTCGTTTGTTTGGTTTGTATTTCATTAGACATGAAAGTTGCACATTTGACTCTTTGGGCCACCATGCATGGAAATGCGTGATTGGTGGTCCGAGAATCGAGACACATGTCCTTTTGAGTCCCAAACATGATAGGGGACATGATTGGTGCATATATGCCTTGAATTGTACTGCCATGCTCTGCCTTGCCCTCTGTTGCTGTCAATTGCAGATTCTGCAAGAACACTCTGCCGACTGGCAGTGCCGACCGGCAATCCTCTCTCTGCCGATAGCTTCACCAATGGCCGGTGGCTACACCACACTGCCGGTGGCAATCCTACTCAGCCGGTAGCACTCCTCAATGTCTAGAGAAGCAGTCCTGAGACTTTGGAAGTCTCCAGAGGAGTGTATCAAGGAAAATAGAGGCAGCCTATGCATGGCGGTGCATTTCCGAGCAGGACCGAGCATGCATTGCATCGAGCTCTTCTCCCGAGACAGTTTATCTGTTTCCGCTAGATTAGTTAATTTGCTTAGCTGATTAGGCAATTTGTAATATTTAATTAGCTTGCGTAGTTAATTTATTTGTAATATTTATTTGGTCCCTCCGGGCGAGGGCAAATCTGTAATAAATGTGTGTGAGTGGTGTGTATGTCTTCCAATCCCCACTTCTTTCTTCCCTTTTACTTACCTGCTTTAATGGTTAGTATTAGAGTACGTTTAAATTAGCATACCTTATGCAATGCATGCGTGCATCCATACATTTGTCTTGCATGCACCGGGCTCGGTACATCATGCTAACTGCACTTGTACTTCAATTCCAAATTGAATACGTACATCAATTGACTACATTTCGCATGCCATGTCTAGGTTAGCCGTGCCTATCCTAAATGCATCCTGTATGTGTTGCATTAGACATTTAAACATGGACTTGGATCATGCATTAATTGCTAACGGGTTCTTTGTTTTGGCACGGAGTACTATGTGAGTATTTTCCTGCTTTAGCATACCGCATGCGTGTTAATGCTATCATGACAGTTTGTTTACCATGTGGCTAGATGCTTATGTATTAAACTGTTTGAATGCCTGTGGGTGAAGGTTCGATTGTTTGAGTTGGAAAAACTCGTTGAAATCCGTGTTTTAGCCTACTTGCGAGTAGCAAATTCCAAAGTGTTTTTTTTCAAGACAAACGGATATGCAATGCTTGTTTCCAAATTAGGCAATCTAGTCTATACTTGTTTGCTGTGCACATAATATAGTAATTCTAGGCTAATAACTTGAATAAGAACACATAACGTTTTCAAAAACGGATATCACGGTTAGTACAGGCCGATCTTCGGACCGGGCGAAAGGGGGTGCTCATAGCTGACCTTCCCCGATCGTACCCAAGCTCCCGAGCCGAGACAACTCCGGTGATGACAGGCATGTGGCCTTCGGCACCGAGTTAGGGTTTCCTAAATTTCCCCATTAAAAAATATTTAGGTGGCGACTCTGTATCTGGCAAAGCAGTCCATGTTTGGCACTTCTTTCAAAAATCTGTTTTTCTCAAAACGATTTGCCGGATTTGGACTCTTTGGTTCAGTTAGGGACCGTGACAATTCAAGAGTCCGAACTGTAGTAAGCCCACAGACGAACAGAACGGGACTCACCCTCCCGAGGCGTTCGGGGACGTCTACAGTCGGATTCGGAGCGGGGTGTAGCTAATGCTACTGAATCAGATCAGTCCGAAACCGAGTCTGACGCGGTATTGAATTCGGCCGATCCCCAATCCGCTTCGGGCCGAGGAGATCTTTCGCTTGACGGCATTTTTCACGGCTTAGAGGATATTCCCGCCGTAAACCCCGAAAACATGGCCCGGTTAAGCCTGACAAAACTTGCCAGGAAGGCGAATGCGGAAAGGTTGGCCACACGGCGAAGTGCGGAGGCCCTTCGGTCTGAAGTACCACCCGCCACCGAATCTCAATTCTCCCTGCCTGTTAGTGAATCAGAGTCCTTGCGCGCTATTGAGGTGGAGACGGCAGAAAATCAGGATGCCGAATCTACTTTGATCGTGCAGGCCGACCAAGAAGTTGAAGCAGAGAAACGACCTGTCGAGTTTGAAGCCGGCGTAGAAGAACATGGCGGCAAACGTCCTCGATTAGAGGGATCGGACGTGATCGTTCCTTTTGTCATTTAGCCGATGATAAAAACATGTCGGTTTCTTCTGATGCTTCGGCGCTTAAAGATCCAGAAGTCGCATTCAGCTTGGCCACGTCCATGTCGTTGTCGTCTGACAAGGAGGCTTTCCGGGCGGAAACGGTTCTGAATGCGACCGCACTAGCTGCCTAATCGGCACTTTTGGTACATATTCGAACTTAGCTTCACTTAATCCAAATACTGTTAAAGTTATGGCTTTAAATTCGTATTTTACAGACCATCGGATGGATAGCCGATATGGGCTGTCACCATCGCAATGCCGTCAAAAAGATTGGTCATTTACGCGAGGAAGTTGAAGGCCAGAGGAGAAGGGCCGAGGTCGAAGCTTTGAGGGCGAACAAGGAAGCCTCAAGGGCTGACGCCGAGATGGAGAAGGCTCGTTGCGCGGATCAATTGAGGTCGGATGCCGAGAAAAAGGCGGACGCGAGCGAAGATGCGCTCAAGTTGGCCCAGAAGGCGATCTCCAAACTAGAGGCTGAGTTGGCTGAAATGAAGGCGGCGAAGGAATCAGCCGACTGGGAGTCTTCCAAAGTACTCGAGGCCGGGAAAAATGCTGGACTCGCCGAGTACATGGACCAAGTCCCCAAGTTTGAAAATCGGAGATTCAAACACAGTTGGCACAAAGCCCCTGCTGCTGTTAACGCTTCATTGATTATGCCAATACCATATGAGCAAGTGGATGTTGAGCTATTGGAGTCTGATTCCGATGGCTGATCCGGCCTGCTGACAGTTTTTAGGATGTCGAATGTATTTTTACGGTTTTTAATTTAGTATTTTTCATCGTTTGCTACAGCCATAGTGTTTGTTTTTTGCTAGGCATTTTTATGCGGGCTTGTAGCTTTTTGTTTGGTAACTTGAGTACATAAAATTTCATGAGTTGTGCTCAACTGGCTAAGGAAAATGTTGTTGATGAATGTTATTGCTTTCGGTTATGGTTAGATCGGCTGCTTAGCTTAGGTATTTGGCAGATCAGATCTGCCCTTGCCTTGGCCAGGGCGCGAGCTTGGGAAGCCGAATGGGCGTAACTCGTGGGCTGGCTGAGGCACAGATTGATCGGTGCTTGCGCTTGAAAACATAGCTGACCAGATTAGTAAATCTGCCCTTGCCTTAGCCGGGGCGTGAGCTTCGGAAGCCAAATGGCCCTCACTCGTAGGCTGGCTGAGGCACACATTGATCGGCGCTTGTGCTTGAAAACATGGCCGACCAGATTAATAAAGTAAATCTGCCCTTGCCTTAGCCAGGGCGCGAGCTTCGGAAGCCGAATGGGCCTGACTCGTGGGCTGGCTGAGGCACACATTGATCAGCGCTTGCGCTTGAAAACATGGCCGACCAGATTAGTAAATCTGCCCTTGCCTTAGCCAGGGTGCGAGCTTTGGAAGCCGAATGGCCCTTACTCGTGGGCTGGCTGAGGCACACATTGATCGGCGCTTGTGCTTGAAAACATGGCCGACCAGATTAATAAAGTAAATCTGCCCTTGCCTTGGCCAAGGAGCGAGCTTCGGAAGCCAAATGGGCCTGACTCGTAGGCTGGCTGAGGCACACATTGATCGGCGCTTGCGCTTGAAAACATAGCCGACCAGATTAGTAAATCTGCCCTTGCCTTAGCCAGGGTGCGAGCTTCGGAAGCCGAATGGCCCTCACCCGTGGACTGGCTGAGGCACACATTGATCGGCGCTTGCGTTTGAAAACATGGCCGACCAGATTAATAAAGTAAATCTGACCTTGCCTTAGCTAGGGCGCGAGCTTCGGAAGCCGAATGGGCCTGACTCGTGGGCTGGCTGAGGCACACATTGATCGGCGCTTGCGCTTGAAAACATGGCCGACAGATTAGTAAATCTGCCCTTGCCTTAGCCAGGGCGCGAGTTAGCCCAGCTCGTGCGTTGACGTTTGGGATTACTGGCGTTGCCTCGGGAGAGCTGCAAACATAGAAGGTTAAATGGGGCGGGTGCACACCAGAGGCCCTACTTATTTCCATTCAGGCAACTTAGGAGGGACGAAGATTGACTGAATCAGACACCGCGATGAGTTGTAGTAGCGAGCCTACGTGCAAAGGGAGAAGAACGTCCAAGGATCGAGAAGAAGAACATCATCGAAGCAGATCGCCCCGAAAGGACAGGCAGAAACGGGGAAATTCTTCGTGCCCGCGACCTAAAATTAAGCCTGATGCGACGTCACGACCGTTGAGTTTTGCAATTTTTGTGAGGAATAGACCAATGAAGGAGGGGGATTCTATCATTAAAGACCCAGATGTGGCAGTTGAGTTCGCTCAACAGATATTCCCGCCGGAAGTCCAACAATCGATGGTCTGGCGTCGAGATTTCAAAGTATTTCGAGATGGCATACCTGGGGCCGTAAAAGGGCTATATACTGCTTACGAAGTCGGCATGCGTCTGCGAGAGGCGCGACGAGAGAGCGAGAAAAAAGACGAAAGGAATCGCAGTCTGGAGATTTGCGCAGAAAAGGCCGAGCGTGAGCTTCGAGAGCTGAAGAATGTTCAAACGAGCGCGTCGGTGGCGGCCGGTCAATCTAAATTGTTTGTTGCGGAGAGAGTGACCGAATGGACCTCGAGTTATGAAAAGGGGTTTCAAGACGGCCTGAAGGTCGGAATAGAGAAAACCAAACAGGACCTTGCCGAGGAGGTCTGCCGATGAGAAAATTGTGGATTCAAGCACGGCTGGATCAAGGCCCTTCAAACCGAGGAAGCTCTCGAAGCCGTGGGCATTGATTCGGCCTCACCCCTGTATCATCGCCACTACTTTCCTTATTCCGATTTCGAAATTGAGAAGAGCGACGATGAGGGTGCCGAATGAATAGACTTCACGCCGAATAAATAGAATTTCTTTTATTTTCAACGTTTGTATTTGGTCTTGAAATGTTATGTGTTTAATTAATCGTATTATTTCAACTTTCTGGCAAGTTTTGTGTTGCGTGGTGTAAATGTTTAAACATGTATTGAAAGCTTGAATTAAGAACGATTCTCAGTGAATATTTACTCGGCCAATGAAGTGGTGCGAATGCATCTCCCAAAAAAGGCCAACCCGGATTGGGAGCCTTAATCGGCCCTAAGGTGTCATGCACCGAAAGGGGCTCCGAATCCGGAGGCTTTATTTGGGCCAATCGTGATATCCACGAAAGGCGCTCCGAATCCGGAGTCTTAATCGGCCTTAATAGGCTTAATCGGCCCTAAGGTGTCATGCACCAAAAGGGGCTCCGAATTCGGAGGCTTTATTTTGGCCAATCGTGATATCCACGAAGGGCTCTCCGAATCCAGAGTCTTAATCGGCCTTAATAGGCTTAATCGGCCCTAAGGTGTCATGCACCAAAAGGGGCTCCAAATCTGGAGGCTTTATTTGGGCCAATCGTGATGTCCACGAAGGGCGCTTCGAATTCGGAGGCTTTATTTGGGCCAATCGTGATATCCACGAAGGGCGCTCCGAATCCGGAGACTTAATCGGCCCTGAGGTAACCTGCACCAAAAGGGGCTCCGAATCCGGAGGCTTTATTTGGGCCGATCATGATATCCATGAAAGGCGCTCCGAATCTGGAGTCTTAATCGGCCCTAAGGTGTCATGCACCAAAAGGGGGCTCCGAATCCGGACACTTAATCGGCCCTAAGGTGACTTGCACCAAAAGGGGCTCCGAATCCGGAGGCTTTATTTGGGCCGATCGTGATATCCACGAAGAGCGCTGCGAATCCGGAGTCTTAATCGGCCCTAAGGTGTCATGCACCAAAAAAGGGGCTCCAAATCCAGAGACTTAATTTGGGCCAATCGTGATATCCACGAAGGGCGCTCCAAATCCGGAGTCTTAATCGGCCCTAAGGTGTCATGCACCAAAAGGGGGCTCCGAATCCGGAGACTTAATCGGCCCTAAGGTGTCATGCACCGAAAGGGGGCTCTGAATCCGGAGACTTAATTGGCCCTGAGGTGACCTGCTCCAAAAGGGGCTCCGAATCCGGAGGCATTATTTTTGCTAATCGTGATATCCACGAAGGGCGCTCCAAATCCGAAGTCTTAATCGGCCTTAATAGGCTTAATCGGCCCTAAGGTGTCATGCACCAAAAGGGGCTCCGAATCCGGAGGCTTAATCGGCCCTGAGGTGACCTGCACCAAAAGGGGCTCTGAATCCAGAGGCTTTATTTGGGCCAATCGTGATATCCACGAAGGGCGCTCCGAATCCGGAGTCTTAATCCACCCTAAGGTGTCATGCACCAAAAGGGGGCTCCGAATTCGGAGACTTAATCGGCCCTAAGGTGTCATGCACCGAAAGGGGGCTCTGAATCCGGAGACTTAATCGACCCTGAGGTGTCATGCACCAAAAGGGGCTCTGAATCCGGATGCTTTATTTTGGCCTTAGAAGGCTTAATCGGCCCTTGAAGGCTTGGGGGCGAGCTTGAGAAAACGAGAAGCTTTGTATTGCAACAGTGGAATATGTACAAGTAACAAGCCCACAAAGTAGGTCAATGATAGAATTTACGTAAATGTGTTAAATTCCAAGGCCGTGGCAGGCTTCTTCCTGACATGTCTGAGAGCCGATATGCCCCTGTTCTGCGATGGATTCTATCTGATAGGGGCCGTCCCAGTTTGGACCCAATTTTCCATCGGTCGGTCTTCGGTCGGCTGGAAGTACCTTCTTCAGGACAAGCTCCCCTGGCGTGTATCGACGCAACTGAACTCGCTGATTACACGATTTAGCGAGCTGCTGCTGATACCGTGCCATGGATGCCAGGGTGCGGTCTCGTCGCTCTTCGATTAGAATCAGATCCAGGGCAAGCATCATGTCATTTCGGCCCGTATCAAAAACTTGAGATTTCAAAGTTGGGAGGCCGATTTCCGGGGGTAAGATTGCCTGGGTTCCAAAGCATAGAGCAAACGGCGTTTCTCCAGTGGATCTCCTCGGCGTAGTACGATGAGCCCACAATACACTCGGCAATTCTTCGACCCATTTGCCTATAGCCTTTTCCAGTCTCTTTTTGATGCCGTCCAAGATGGATTTGTTAGAGGCTTCGGCTTGACCATTGCTTTGGGGGTAGGCCAGTGTCGAGGAGTAAGGCCAAATGCCATATTTGCTGCATAACTCTCGATATATGCCACAATCGAATTGGGTGCCATTGTCTGAGATGAGAGCTCTCGGAATGAAGAATCGAGTTATGATGTTTCTCCATACAAAGCGTTTAATGTCGGCATCTCGTATATGTGTTAAAGCCTCCGTTTTGACTTATTTTATGAAGTAGTCTGCCGTGACGATTAAGAGTCGCTTGTTCCCTGGGGCCCTGGGCAACGGTCCCATGATATCAAGTCCCCACTGAGCAAACAGCCAGGGACTGGTGATAGAGTTCAACTCTTCAGCAGGAAGATGGGTTAATGGGGAGAACTTTTGGCACTGTTCGCATTTTTTTACATAACTCTCCGCGTCAGCTCTCATTGTCGGCCAATAGTACCCCTGCGTTATAGCTCGATGGGCCTGGGAGCGTCCGCCAGAATGGGCACCACAATTGCCCTCATGTATCTCTGTTAGAAGCTCCTCCACTTTGTCAGGGTGCACGTATTCCAAATATGGATCAGAGAGGGACTTTTTGTAAAGCCCTCCTTGCGGATCCAGAAGAGAGGAATGCAGCAATGGGGTCCATCCAGCTTGGTGCGGATTCTATAACGTTGACATAGATTTCCTCCGAAGGGCCAATACTCGGCTGCGGGACGAAACCTACTTCGATGGTCCGTTTGATCTCAGAATTGATGGCAGAGGCTATGCATGCTAAGGCATCCACGTGTGTGTTCTGGTCGTGTGTTATTTGGTTCAGTTCGTGATGGTCAAATTTTGCTAGCAAGGAATTGGCTGTTTTCATGTAGACCGCCATACGGTCGTTTCTTGCCGCTTACTCCCCCTTTAGCTGATTGATTACCAATTTTGAATCACAAAACACAAGCAGACACCGAGCACCGAGAAGGTGCGCATTCCGCAAACCGGCTAGAAGGGCTTCGTATTCGGCTTCGTTATTTGATGCTTCGAAGCCAAGCTTGACGGCCTGCTCAATTACTGCGCCGTCTGGAGACATGATTACAACTCCGGTGCCACTGCCCCTTTGGTTAGATGATCCATCACAGTATAATTGCCAACTATCCCCGACATAAATTCTCCAGTTCGGCTTTGGTAGAACTTCAACCTTCGATCGAACTTCATCATCTTTGAGGCTGGCAAGCTCGCCTGTGAATTCGGCAACAAAGTCGGCCAACACCTGCCCCTTGATTGTAGTTTTAGGCAAAAATTGAATGTCGTATTGGCTGAGTTCAAGAGCCCATTTTGAAACACGTCCTGATGCTTCTGCACTCCATAGAACTGATCGGAGGGGATAACCTGTTAGCACCCCAATCCTATGTCCCTGGAAGTAATGCATCAGTTTTCTTGCCACCATGACTGGGCTAAGATGAGTTTTTCCAGCGGAAGGTAGCGTCTTTCGGCGTCAACCATTGCCTTGCTCACATAATAAACTGGTCGTTGCTCCCCCTCCTCCTCTTTTAACAGTACGGCACTAACGGCCCTATCAAAAACTGCCAGATATAGGATGAGCGGGTCACCAGCGGTGGGTGTTCTCAAGAGAGGTACTAAGCGGAGGTAGGTCTTGAGTCCGTTGAAGGCTGATTCGCATTCAGCGGACCATTCAAAAGCCTTACCCTGCCGTAGTGTCTGAAAGAATTGTCGGCAGCGATCTGTAGACCGACTGATGAACCTGTTGAGCGCAACGGCCATCCCCATCAATTTTTGGACTTCTTTTATTGAACGGGGGGAGCCAAGTTCCAAGATTGCTGTGACTTACCTCTGGTTCGCTTCGATTCCTCGGTGATTGACGATGTAACCCAGGAATTTGCCAGAGCCGATTCCGAACGCACACTTGGAGGCGTTCAGTTTCATTCTGTATTTGCGTAAGATGCTGAATGTCTTTTCTAGATCGGCTATATGACTCTGTTCATCTTTGGACTTGACCACCATATCGTCGATGTAAACTTCCATAGTGTGGCCGAGTTGCTCTTTGAACATGGTGGTGACCAATTTTTGGTAGGTTGCCCCTACATTCTTCAGCCCAAAGGGCATAACTTTGTAGCAATAGGTTCCTCTTGGGGTGAGGAAGGCAGTTTTGTCCTGGTCATCTGGATGCATAGCGATTTGATGGTAGCCTCTATAAGCATCGAGGAAGCTCATACGTTGATGACGTGCCGTCGCATCGACGAGCTAGTCGATTCTAGGTAGAGGAAAACAATCTTTGGGGCAAGCTTTGTTTAGATCCGTGAAGTCGACGCACACTCACCAAGTCCCATTTTTCTTCTTCACCACCACTGTATTAGAGAGCCACGTAGGGTAAGTGACTTCTCTAATTGCCCCGGCGTCAAGCAGTCTGTCTACCTCCTCAACAACGGCGGCAGTGTACTCCGCGGCTGACCGTCGGCCTTTTTAAATGATTGGCTTACATTTCGGATCGACATTCAGATGGTGCTGTGAAACTGACGGGTCTATTCCCAGCATTTCGTACGGAGTCCACGCAAAGACGTCAAGGTTGTTGAGCAAGAAAGTGATCAGCTGCTGCCTGTCGGCCTGATTCAGAGAAGCGCCGATCATGAAGAACTTTTCTAGGCTGCCATCAATGTCAACTCGGTCTAAATCTTCCGTGACCTTCTCAATTGGATACCGCCCAACATCGTCCAAGATCTCCTGATTCGGCTCCTCGATGGAGTTTACTTGGAGTTCCTTTGGCGTTCTGGCGGCAAGGAGATAACATGCTTGTGCCGATTTCTGGGACCCGCAGATTTGCTCATTGCCGTGTTCTGTTGGGAAACGTAGCAGTTGATGATAGGTGCTTGGGACGGCCTGCAAGGTATGCAACCACGATCGCCCCATGATGAGATTGTAGGGCGATGGCAGCCTGACGACCAAGAATTCCACATCCACCATTCTGGAGCCTGCTCGAACGGGTAAGCTGATCTTTCCCAATGGGTACTCTAGAGTGGCATTGAAACCGAATAGTGGATAAGGAGACGGAGTCAGGTCTGACTCGCTGAATCTGAGTTTGGAGAAGGTTTTATAATACATAACCTCTGAGGTACTGCCCTGGTCAATAAGAACGCGTTCGACGGTGAACCGGTTTACGCGCAGCTCAATAACCAAGGGATCGATGTGAAGGAGTGTTACACCGATCAAATCAGAATCGTCAAAGGTGATACTTGGCGTTTCTCGGGGCTGCTTTGCTAGCGTAAGTTGCTGTTGGGGGCCTGGATGTGATTGGATCGCAAGCACGGCCGAGCCTGCTGGCAGGCTGTATATCATGTGAACGGTGTCAAGCGGAAATGCATCCTTTGGACGGGCAGGTGTTTCGACCACACTCCTCTGGACACATTGGTGGAGACGTTCGTCCTTTACCAACTCCTCAAGATGATCTGTTGAAGCATGGCGGCCGTTAGTTTCATACTGTTGGGTCCGAGATCGTTGATCATCTGCCTTCGGGGGTCGCGCAGAAGCCTGGCGCACCGTTTGTTTGGATTTTGCTATTTTCGAGGCTAGATCGCGACGAAGGCATTCGTTCTCAGCGATGATGTTGTCCAACCTCTGTTTGGTTTGCCTAGCTTGTGCCATGGTCGCTTGTATTGTCTTTTGCTGTTGGGTTTGGAGATGAGTAGAGTTCCGAGGCAAGTCTTGCTGCGATGGTTTTTGGTCCAAGCGAGTTCGCTGGAATGAGGTCACCTCTCTGTGCGGTCTAGTCAGTGGCTGTCAGAGGATCTTCAGTCACGCCTGCCATGGATGTATTTGAGTATTCCCACAGGCGGCGCCAATTATGGAGAAGTAGTTCGGAAATACTCTTCGGATCCTGGGAGACGCTGGTGATCCTCAGCTAGTCACCTGAAAAGATACAAACATTCCGGTCGGGGGTGCTGGAATTAGCACTCTGACGGACAAGTTAGTTCAGATACTCAGGGTAGCTTCTTTACTAAGTTTTGTCAAGTGATTTTTACATACCTCTCTAAATCTATGGTTTTTGTATTTATACTTGCTTTTTGGGCCTCGGGGCCTGAGCCTACTTTTATCCCATTCCCCTTTTATTCATTCGGAGCCACTGAACTCCGTTTATTCGGCCTTCCTAATGTATTTGGCGTCCTAGTCACGCAACATGAAGCCGGATAATGTCTAATTTTTGGAGTACGCATCTTCCGACTCTTCTACTTATTCGGCTCCCACAGTAAATATGAACCCGATCCTTCCCACATCTTAGATTAGACGAGTCTGGAGGTAGATGAGAATGGTTCATATGAGGAGAGACCTGTGAAGATCCTACACTCTTGAAAACAAGTTTTGAGGGGCAAGACTATTCCCTTAGTGAAAGTATTGTGGCACCGTCATAGAGTGGAAGAAGCTACTTGGGAACGAGAAGACGTGGTCCGAGAGAAATATCCAGATTTATTTAATAATGTGTGATTTTGTTGGATGGTTATGTTTGTCACTATATATCGTGAATTATGGATAGGAGTAATGTATAGTGTTAATCTCTTAAAGACTTGAATTTTTTGTGTCTTAATGAGAATTTTGACTTGATTTTAGTTTTCAATTGGTAATGTTGTGATGATTGGAGTTATTTTTATTGTAGTATTCATCTTCCCTGGGGATTGTTGTAGTTGTTTTGGCATGAATTACAAAATTTTGGAGATGAAATTCTTTAAGGAGGGTAGGTTGTAATAGTTTGTTTTGGGAGACCACTCGAGTGTAGATGCGTAGCTCCTAGTATCTTGAATGTTTGCAGGTGAGAGCGCTTGAGCGATGAAGTGGTCACTCGAGTGTAGAATCTAGGCTCCCAGTATTTTCAATGTAGCTCTGCAAAACTTATGGAACCTTGCGTTTACTGCTCGAGTGGTCTAGTTGGGACAACTTACTTAAAAGTTGATCAAACACTTTTCTCTTTTACTTTTTCAAACTCTCTCTCTCTCTCTCTCTCTCTCTCTCTCTCTTTCTAGCACCCATTTTCGAACCCTAACCCTAAAAACACTTAAATTCCTTAAGTTTTACTAAAGATTTACCTAAAATCCTTCAAGAAAAGTGAAGAGCAAGTTTGATTCAAGATTCTCACCGATTGGATCATTTTTTATTTTTATTTTTTTGTGTCAAATTTCTTGTTAGGTCTTCAACTCTTACCTACCATTTTGAGGTAGGGATACTTTTAACTTGTTATATTCTTGATTTGATATCTATATGTGATAATTTCTTAGTTATAACAATGTATGAGATAATTTGTTAATAAAGTGGGTGTGTTAAACTAATGGGGAGGCTTATGCCTAATGATCTTGAGGAAGGTTGTAAATGTTCTTGTGGATTTGATGTTGATGACGATGAATTACTGACTCTCTGTATGTAAATGAGGGGACAGCCCCAAATTTTATGCAACCCGAGTTTTCAAATTTAATTGATAAAGGGAATTTTGTTTAATTGACTCTTAAATGTTAAAATTGAAGGCATCGAGTTTACTTTGGCATTAAGTTATGGACTTTTGATGACTTGTGGAAATAAATCCTTGAGATTTGGAGATGATGGAATTTTGAAATTGAAGAAATTATTATGTGATATTTATATATATATTATTAATGTTGTTGTGGATTTAACAAACCTTAGGGAAAATTTATTGAAAACTTATACATTATGTGCATCATGCTTTCTCATTTGATTTAACTACCTTGTGGATGTTTCGAAAATGTCAAAGTGGGTAAATAGCATATGAGTACAGCTAGTTGAGTCATCTTTTAGGAATTGAGTTGTATTTTGTATCGGGTACCTACGTGGTGAGTCAAGGTGTTTGTAGGCACCCCATTTTTTACCGTCCTCAAGACTTGGACGTCATCGTTTGAACACTCGATGATCATCCATGCTCGTGTTCGTTTTGAGTTCTCGGAGGTCTCGGTCGCGCGCCTTGCCTCAAGATCTCTCAACTTGCTTGTTTTTTGCTTGGTTGTGGACCAAGGACTTGTGTTTTTGCTTCTGAGGGAAGAGGGTGCCTTGTTGGCCATCCCTACAACCCATCGGCTAAGGCATGATGCCATCGGCCATAAGTGTTGGCCAATCGGCACTCTTTTTGGTTGATCGGCCATATTTTTGAGCCGAGACCTTTCCATTTGCTTTTTGCAGATATTTTCTGCCAGTTGTGACAGCTGGTGGGCACAATTCTCATCCTCCATACACGTGTATGGAGGGATTGCTTTCAAGACTCAAGCTTGTTTAACAAGCTGGAGAATTGAAATTCTATAAGAAGGGAGCCTCCCCTCCCTTTCTGGAGGTTCTAAAAGGCGGATATACAAGTTCTATATCTATCTCTCTCTATATTTTACCTCTCTCTCTTGTTCTGCTCTTGTTTGTGCCCAAAAGTATAGATTCTTCACACTATTGCACACAAAGACCTAGTAGAACACCATCCTTGGGTTTCTGAGGTCCTTAGGAGTTGGTTTCAGAGTTCTTGGAGTGGTTTAAGCTCAGAAAAGGTGCTGGAGTTTTGTTCTTGAAGGTGTTCTTCAAGGGTGAGTAAACTACCTTCTAATCCCCCATTTTGGCTTAAGCTTTTAGACCTACTTGCATATCGTTTTAAGCTTAACTTTATACTACAAAAAGTTCTAATTTTGTTTGCTTAAGATGATTGTTTAAGGTCACTTTTGAGTTGGGGGTCGTTCACCCCCTCTTTGGCCTTGTTTGGCCTTGTTTTGTGCATTTCTTTTTGAGCTTTGGAACCATCTTGTTTTGACCTTCTCACCACTGAAATCTAGAGGATTTTCAGTGGTGGAGAGGTTGTTTTGGAGTCTTGAATAGGAGAGGGACACCCCCCCCTCTCCTTGTGTCTCATATGCTTGTATAAATGGCTCATATTGGTAGCATGTTTGCTTAGCATGTTTTGGCTCCATTTCAGTAAGTGTTTGATGTTATTTTGCCATGCTTTACCTCTGTTTTAAGTTGGTTTGATAGCATATTGCATGCACCATACACTTGTCTTGTAATCCTCTCATTTGCCTTAACATGCATCATGCATTTAGGCTATCATTCTTGCATGTTTTGGCTCAACTCCATGAAGCTTTTAGCCTTGTTTTACCATGCTTAAGCTTTGACTTGTGTTGTCTTGGTCATGCATGCATTGTTTTGTGTAGCCTTGGTTCAATCTAGCTTGTTGGCTTTGAGTGTCCAAGTCATTAGCATGCATTGCTTAGACCATTTTCATGATTTGGCATCATTTAGTATGAGATTTTAGTGCATATAGTGTGGTCATGCATTCACATTTGTCACATTTTCCATGCTTAGAAGGTTTGGTGTTTTATGCCTTAAGAGTGCATCATTGTGTATGCCACCAAGCTTAGGCATTTGGGATGCCATCTAAGTGGGTTTTTGGGCTTATTTTGACATGACATAACTCTGTTTTTTATTGGTTAAGTCATGCCATGTTTGGTTGTAATAGGTGTACTGTAATACCCCTTTATAGCCTTGTATGCCTCATGCCTTTTGGACCCTTGTTCTAGCTTGTGTGGGCTAGGTTCAAGCTTGTTTTTGGCCTCATCTTGACCTGCCTTGGAACTGTTTTGATTACCCTCGGCCCTTTGGGGCTTGCTTTGTATAGCCTTGGTTTAAGTCCTTTGGCTAGTTTCGAGCTTTAAGCTCTCTTGCATGCTACACTTGCATTGTTTGGTTGATTTGGCATCATTCCTAACATCATTTTAGAGCTTATGGTGCTATCACATATCCATGCTTGTCACTCTTTGAGTGTGCTTAAGAGTTGCATCTTTATGCCTTAATCTTTGAACCATTTGGCATGCATGTTTGTATATGCTTTCATACCATCATTTCAGCACTATTGGCCACTGATTTTGGGCATGACTGAGGTCTGTCCATCTTTAGTTTAAGTCCATTTACCATGTTGTTCAAAGTTTCTACTTTACACCATGCTTGTATGCTTGCGTTGCATGACATTTGCATGCTTGTCCATCTTTGCATGCCATGCATATTTATATGTTTAGGTTACATTTTGCATGCTTGATAGTTTGCATTTTGTCACATGCTTGCTAGTTTGCATTTTGTCACATGCTTGTTTAGGTTGCATTGCATTTGGCATGCTTGTTACCTTAGCCTTGTGTGCATGTTTGAGTCATATTGCATTTGGCATGCTTATGTTGCATTGCATAGCTTTTCCATGTTGCATGCATTGCATTGTGTTTGGTTTGGGGTGTCAAACCAAACACGAGGACCGAGGGACATTTCGTACTTGAAGTGACGAAACGTGCCTCAATCCTCGGTCGCCGACACTCTTGATCCAACATGATAGAGTGTGAGGCATTTGTGCGTTTTTGTGCATTCATTCCATATTGATGTGTGCAATTCGGCCTCTTTGGCCATCATGCATAGAAATGTGTGATTGATGGCTCGAGAGTCGAATACTACACTCCTTTGAGTTCCAAACATGATGAGGGGTGTAGCTACACAACATTATCTTGCAAATGTATTGCCATGCTCTTGTTTGTCCTCTGCTGCAGCAAAAGGAGCAATTTGCAGGAAGAGATGGCCGATCGGCTATCTGAAGTGCCGATTGGCTAACCATTTTTGGTCGATAGACTAAAAAATGGTCGATGACCCCTTTCCCTTGGCCGATGGCCACCCCTCTTGGCCGATGACATCTCAGAGTGCCCATCGACCCCTTTCCCTTGGCTGATGGCCACCCCTCTTGGCCGATGACATCTCAGAGTGCCCATGAGGTGGTTCAGAAGCATCACAGAGGTTTTCACTGTTTTCAGAGGTGCAAAACAGTGCAAACAGAGGCAACATGGGGCATGGCAACGAATTTCTAAGCGAAGCCGATCAAGCATGCATTTGTCCCTCCTCTTGAGGCCGCTTTAACTGTTCTTTGTAACTTAATTAATTTGCTTAATTAGTTAAGAGTTTTGTAATAATTAATTAGCTAGGATAGTTAGTTAATTAGTTGATTTGTATTATTTATTCGGACCCTTCGTCGAGAGGACAATTTTTGTAATAAGTGTGCGTGAGTGTGTGAATGTCTTCCAACCCTATGTTTTTCTCCCTTTTACTTAACCGCTTACGATGGTTAGTTCTAGGTCATGTTTCAATTAGCATTCTTATGCTTGCATAGTTGCATTCATTCATCTGTATTGCATGTACCGGGCTCGGCGCATCATACTAACTACATTGTATTTCAATTCCTACTTGAATACATGATTATCAAGTTGCATCTCATATGCCATTTTAGAATAGCCGAGCCTATTTCTAGTTGCATTTTGCATGTGCTACATTAGTCATCTTAACATAGCTAGGATCATGCATTGATAACTAGTTAGCTATTGTTTTGGCTCGGAGTACTAGGTAAGCTTTTATGATTTAGCATCTTGCATGAATGTGAGTGTTGCCATGATAGCATGCTTGTCGTGAGGCTAACTGCTTAACTGATATAACTGCCTAAATGCCTGTGGGTGAAGGTTGGATTACTTGAATTGGAACAATTCATCAAATGCGAGTTTTAAGACCACTTGAAGGTGGCAAAATCATGTTTTCAAAGCCCACTCGAGGGTGGCAAATCCACGTCTTAGCCTACTTGCGAGTAGCACCTTCAAACCATTTTCAAACAAACAAGCATGAGATGTTTTGTTCTAACTTAGGCGATTTAGTCTATACTTGTGTGTTGTGCGCATCACATAGTAATTATAGCTAATAACCGGAATAAGAATGCATGTGTTTTTAAAACAAAATATCATGCTTAGTACAGGCCGATCTTTTGATCGGGCGAGTGGCGGTGCTCATTGCATGACATTCTCCTCTCGTACCCAAGTTCCTGAGCCGAGGCAACTTTGGTGATGACGGACACGTGGCCTTAGGTGCGAGTCAGGGTTTCCTAAATTTCCCAAAAATAAAACATTTAGATGGTGACTCTGTATCTGGCAAAGCAGTCCATGTTTGACACTTCTTTATAAAAATCAGTTTTCCAAAATGATTTGCCGGATTTGGACTCTTTGGTGATTTATCGGTCTTGCATTGCACTTTACGAGATTAGATTCAGAACCGTGACATTGAGTCCGAACTGTAGTATGCTAATGAACAAAACGGATTTCGCGCCACATCTCGCGTGTGGAGCCGGGACGTTCGAGCACGTCTACAGTGTTCAATTGCCTTGTCTGCGCATATCGCCAGATGAATACGGGAAAGGTTTTTGGGTGTCCACAAACCTGCCGTTTATAGAGTTGGCAAATGTGGAAAAACTTGATTTTGGGTGTCCACAAGTCCGCCTTTTCAGGAGTTGACGAAAGTGGAGAGGAAAAGGTTTTGGTGCCCATACCTCGTCGTTTTTAGAGTCGGCAAATGTGGGAAAATTTCTATATATAAATCTATAGATGTATGTATGGTTCAGCGGCTCTTGCCTAAGACGCCGTAGCATGTTTACCACCCCATGCTTGCAAACGAGATTCTGGATTGATGACATGAAATGATACTTTGGCATTAAAAGAGAAAATATAAATTTTATCCTAACTAATGCATGGCATGATCATATGCATCTCAATTATTTATATAACTTGTTAAATGTATTTCTTACTGGGCACTAGCTCACCCTTAAACAAACCACCTTTCAGGAAATGATGTTGATGCACCACCTCAATAATTGGTTTGGGATGGATTTTGGACGGGGCACAAAAGCTCTCTCTCTCTCTCTCTCTCTCTCTCTCTCTCTCTCTCTCGATGTTTTATGTTTAAGCCTCAGGCTATTTTGCATGAGAATTTAGAATTTCATTTTGTGTGTATTCAAGGACACTCCTTGAGAAGATATTAGTCTTTTGGCTCTTTTCTAAAATTATCCCGCGTTTTAAACTATTTTTATTTTGCTGATAGAAGTAAACAAACAATGATGTAATTACTGAAATAGTTCAATGAAAAAGAGATAGTCATGGAAATTATTTTATTATTATTATGGGTTTACTCTCTCTCTCTCTCTCTCACTCTCTTTCACACACACACACACACACACACACACACACACACTTCCATATTGGGTAAACCTAAGTGTACACATGTCTGATTAAGGTATTTTCCCGGGGCATTACAAAAAGAAAGATAGGTTTGTTATGTTTTCTTACTGTGTTACAAAGCTCATGGTATATGTTTTGTTGCCATTGTATTTTATGCCAAGTTTTGGCGAGAAAATAATGGAAGCTAAAAATGGAGTTTACGCTAAGATAGAGCCTTGGCTGACTTAAAGCCATGACTAGAGTCGAATAAATTTTATTAACTTATGTGTGGTAGCTGAATAATAGCAGACGCAGATAGGCAGGGTATATTTTCCCTGCCTGTGCATAGTATGCATTCGGCCCCTCCCCTAACATTTCAGGTGTCGAATAAGTCTATCAGGGGGGGCCGATTAAAAGTTGTAATATGGCATAATGGGGGGCCGAGTGAATAAGTACATGACAGATCAAGAGCAGGTCCTACCTAGGAGACCAGGAGCGTATATAAATAGAAGAACAACAACCAAAGAGAGGTATATGAGAACTAGCATGCTTAACTTAAGATACAAGCAACACTGACTTATCCGTCAGAATGCTAATTCTGGCACCCCCGACCGGTGTGTTCGTTCCTTTTCAGGTGACCAGCTGAGGATCACGAACGTCCCCCAGGATCTGAAGAGTATTTCCAAACAACTTCCCCACAATTGGCACCGTCTGTGGGAATACTCAAATACATCCATGGCGGGCGTAACGGAAAACCCTCCGAGAGTCACTGACGAAACCACACAGAGAGACGACCTCACTCCAACAAACATGCTTGGACCGGAGATTATCGCCGCAAGACGCGCCTTGAACTTCGCCTCACCCTCGACTTCAGCACATGAGACAATGCAAGCGATCATGGAACAAGCAAAGCAAAATGAACAGAGGTTGGAGAACATGATCGCTGAGAACAAACGTCTTCGTCAGGATTTAGCCCTGGAAGTGGCGAAGTCCAAACAAGCTAAACGCCAAGATCCGAAACGACCTCTGAGGGCAGGTGGTCGACGATGTCGAGCCCGACAACAAGACACTGATAGCGACTCCGACTCATTATCCCCGGAGCCCAAGAAGAAAGGACGACCCGAAACTACCAGTTCCTCTGAAGAGAGTCCACGTATAAGGCGTAAGCGAATAAGAAATAGTTCAGACGAAGAAGACTAGCACGATCCCTTCGTATGACGGATTACAAGGGCAGTGCTACCCAAGAAATTCAAAGCACCGTCATTCACCTTGTATGACGGTAAATCAGACCCCACCGATCACATCTGCCATTACAAGCAAGCCACGACGCTGCATGTAGACAACGAGGCTCTCATGTGCAGAATATTCCGAGCAGTTTGGGACCACTGGCTGTCAGGTGGTATTATAAACTAAAGCTAGCTTCGATCAAGAGCTTCCACCAACTCCAAAAATCCTTCAGGGCAAGGTTTATCACTAGTGAGGTCCAACCAAAACATGCTGATTCCCTCTGGGCAATGCAGATTCAGCTAGGGGAAACCCTTCGTACATATTTGGCGCGGTATTGGGAGTGTTTTAATTTGGTAGACGATGCTTGCAATGACTCCATGGCCATTACCACCTTCAAGATGGGAGTATATCCCGGCAGTGCCCTCCGCAGCTCTTTGACCAGACGACCCCCCAAAACAGTCTGGTCGTTGATGAAAAAAGTTGAAGAATACTGTAAAGTGGAAGATGACGCCTTGCGGGTTAAAGCCGGAAACGTGGCCAACAAGGCGGCTCCTTCTGAAATTGCTCAACCGTTAAATTTTGTACCACATCAGAGCCCTAAACCACAACATCGGGCTAAACGAGACAAGAGACAGGATTCTCGCCGAACAAGCGACCAATGCTCCCACCGAGCAAATGAACAACTGCAAGTCGATAGCAGGCGCACAAGGCGCGCCGACAAGAAATATACGGAGTTGTCAGAGCCGATCAGCTCGGTTATGTCCAAATTCCAACACCTACCGTTCTTCACATGGCCGTCGAAAATGGTGGGACCTCCCGACACGCGAAGACGGGATAGGCGGTGCGAATATCACAAGGATTATGGCCATGATACTAAGAGTTGTTATGCATTGAAGGATCATCTGGAGGAATTGGTACAAGATGGTCGGCTACAACAGTACGTCCAAAAAGGCAACACAACCAAAGCAATAGCCTTAAGACAGGATTCACCTCTACTCAGCGTGATCCACATGATATACAGCCTGACAGTGTCATTTGCGGTGCATACGATTCAGTTGAGTCCTGACCCTCAAAATCAACTCACTCCAGCTAAACGGCCCCACGAAGCTGCGAGCATTGCTTTTGATGATTCAGATTTGGCCAGAGTTACACTTCCCCACATTGATCCCTTGGTAATTGAGTTACGCGTAAACCGATTCACCGTTGAGCGCGTACTCATTAACCCAGAGAGCACATCGGAAGTTATGTATTACAAGACATTCACCAAACTTGGCTTCTCCGAATCGGATCTTTCTCCGGCTCCTTATCCACTTTTCGACTTCAACGCCAATCCAGAATACCCATTGGGGAAAATCACACTACCCGTTCAAGCGGGCTTCCGAACAGTGGATGTGGAATTCTTGGTCGTCAAGCTGTCGTCGCCGTATAATCTCATCATGGGTCGATCTTGGTTGCATACTATGCAAGCCGTGCCACCTATCATCAGCTACTACGCTTCCCGACGAAATACGGCATTGAGCAAATCTGTGGCTCCCAGAAATCGGCACAAGCATGTTATCTCCTTGCTGAAAAGACACCAAAGGAGTTGCAAGTGAACTCTATTAAGGTGACGGATCGGGAGAGCCTCGACGATGTTGGGCGGCTCCCAAGTGAAAAGGCCACGGAAGCCCTAGATCGAGTTGAAATCAACGGAAACCCAGACAAGTTCTTCATGGTCGGCGCCTCCCTGAATCAAGCCGACAGACAGCAGCTAATTTCCTTCCTGCTCGGCAACCTTGATGTATTTGCATGGACTCCATATGAGATGTCGGGTGTAGATTTGTCTGTTTCGTAGCACCATTTAAATGTTGACCCTAAATGCAAGCCGATCATTCAAAAAAGTCGGCGGTCAGCCACAGAGCACGCTGCCGCTGTTGTTGAAGAGGTTGACCGGTTGCTTGACGCCAGGGCAATCAGGGAAGTGACATACCCTACATGGCTCTCTAATACTGTGGTTGTGAAGGAGAAAAATGGGACTTAGCGAGTGTGCGTTGATTTCACGAACCTAAACAAAGCATGCCCCAAGGATTGTTTTTCCCTCCCAGAATAGACCAACTTGTAGACGCGACGGCACGCCATCAGCGCATGAGCTTCCTTGATGCTTACAGAGGCTACCATCAAATTTCCATGCATCCGGAGGACCAAGACAAAATTGCATTCCTCACACCAAGAGGAATCTATTGCTATAAGGTTATGCCTTTTGGGCTGAAGCATGCAGGGGCAACTTACCAAAGACTGGTCACTGCCATGTTCAAGGAGCAACTCGGCCACACTATTGAAGTGTACATTGACGATACGGTGCTCAAGTCCAAAGAAGAGCAAATTCATCTAACCGATCTGGAAGAGACATTCGGCATTTTACGCAAATACAAAATGAAGCTCAACGCTTCCAAATGTGCGTTTGGGATCGGCTCTGGCAAATTCTTAGGTTACATTGTCAACCACTGAGGAATCGAAGCCAACCCGAGGTAAATCACAACAATCTTGGAGCTCGGCTCCCCTTGTTTAGTGAAAGAGGTTCAAAAATTGATGGGGATGGCCGCCGCACTCAACAGGTTCATCAGTCGGTCCACAGATCGATGTCGACAATTCTTTCATACACTACGACAAGGCAAGGCTTTTGAATGGACCTCCGAGTGCGAAGCCACTTTCAACGGCCTCAAGACCTACCTCCGATCAGTTCCACTCTTGACAACACCTTCGATAAGCGACCCGCTCATTTTGTATCTGGCGATTTCGGACCGGGCCGTCAGCGCCGTATTGATAAAGGAAGAGCTGAGGGAGCAGCGGCCAATGTATTATGTAAGCAAGGCAATGGTTGACGCCGAAACACGCTACCTTCCGTTGGAAAAGCTCATTCTGGCCCTTGTCATGGCAGCAAGAAAGCTGATGCATTACTTTCAGGGACATACCATCGGGGTACTAACGGATCACCCCCTCCGATCGGTACTCCGTAGTGCAAAAGCATCAGGGCACGTTTCAAAGTGGGCTCTTGAACTCGGCTAGTACGATATCCAGTTTTTTTCTAGAACCTCAATCAAGGGACAAGTGCTTGCCGACTTTGTGGCCGAATTCACTGGGGGTCTTGCCGACTTCAAATCTGATGAAATTCAGCCTAAGCCGGACTGGAGAATTTATGTTGGGGACATTTGGCAGTTGTACTGTGATGGATCGTCCAATTAACGCGGCAGTGGGGCCGGAGTAGTGATAAAGGCTTCCGACGGGGCAATAATTGAGCAGGCTGTCAAACTCGGCTTCAAAGCATCAAATAACGAGGCCGAATATGAAGCCCTTCGAACCGGCTTACGCAATGCACATATCCTAGGTGCTCGGCGTCTTCTTATATTTTGCGATTCAAAATTGGTGATCAATCAACTAAAGGGGGAGTACGCAGCAAGAAACGATTGTATGGCCGTTGACATGAAAACGGAAAATTCCTTGCTGGAAAAATTTGACCATCATGAACTGAACCAAATAACCCGTGACCAGAACACACATACAGATGCCCTGGCTTACCTAGCCTCCGCCATCAACTCAGAGATTAAACAGACCATTGAAGTTGGTTTCATCCCAGAGCCGAGCATTGGCCCTTCTAAGGAAATCCAAGTCAATGTCATAGAGTCAGGATCGAGTTGGATGGACTCCGTTGCTGCATTCCTGTCCTCCGAACAGCTCCCAGCGAACAAGAAAGAAGCGCACAAGCTATGAAACAAAGCCCTGCGATACTACTTGGATCCGCAAGGAAAGCTTTATAAAAAATCCCTTTCTTGTCCATACCTGGAATGCGTTCATCCGGATAAAGTCAAGGAACTCCTGACTGAAATACATGAAGGTAGCTGTGGTGCCCATTCTGGCGGGCGCTCATTGGCCCATCGAGCTGTAACACAGGGGTATTATTGGCCAACAATGAGAGCTGATGCCGAATGTTATGTGAAAAAATGTGAACAATGCTAGAAGTTTTCCCCGTTAACCCATCTGCCTGCTGAAGAGTTAAGTTCTATCACCAGTCCCTAGCTGTTCGCCCAGTGGGGACTTAATATTGTCGAACCATTGCCGAGGGCCCCAGGGAACAAGCGATACTTGATCATCGCAACAGATTACTTCACAAAATGGGTCGAAGCAGAGGCACTAACGCACATTCAAGATGCTGACGTTAAGCGCTTTGTATGGAGAAATATCATAACACAATTCAGCATTCCAAGAGCACTTATCTTGGACAGCGGCACCCAGTTTGATTGTGGCGTCTATCGAGAGCTATGCAGCAAGTATGGTATCTAGCCTTACTTTTCGACTCCGGCCTACCCACAAAGCAATGGTCAAGCCGAAGCCTCTAACAAATCCATCTTGGACGGCATCAAGAAGAGGCTCGAGAAAGCTAAAGACAAATTGGTCGAAGAATTGTCGAGTGTATTGTGGGCTCATCGAACTACGTTGAGGCGATCCACTGGGGAAACGGCGTTTGCTTTGTGCTTTGGAACCCAGGTAATCATACTCCTAGAGATCGGCCTCCCAACCCTAAAATCGAAAGTTTTTGATATGGGCAGAAACGACATGATGCTGGCCTTGGATTTGATTCTGATTGAAGAACGAAGAGACCGTTCCCTTGCTTCTATGGCACGGTACCAATAGCAGCTTGCTAAGTCGTATAATCAACGTGTTCAGCTACGCTGCTACACACTGGGAGAGTTGGTCCTGAAGAAAGTACTTCCAGTTGCCAGGAAACCGGCTGATGAAAAATTGGGTCCTAACTGGGACGGCCCCTATCAGATCGATTCAATTGCGGGAGTAGGGGCATATCGGCTCAAAGACATGTTTGGAAGGAGTCTGCCGCGGCCTTGGAATTCTACACATTTACGTAAATTGTATCATTGACCCGACTTGTGAGGCTTGATACTTGTACATATCTCACTTTTGCAATGCAAAGCTTCTCGTTTTCTCATCGTGCAATTGAGTCCAAAAGCCTCCGGATTCGGAGCGCCTTTCATGGATATCATGATTGGCCAAACTAAGTCTCCAGATTCGGAGCCCCATTTGTGCATGACACTTTTGGGCCGATTCAGCCTCCGGGTTCGGAGCCCCATTGGTGCATGACATCTTTGGGCTGATTAAGCCTCCGGATTCGGAGCCTCATTGCTGCATGACATCTTTGGGCCGATTAAGCGTCCGGATTCGGAGCGCCCTTTGTGGATATCACGATTGGCCAAACTAAGTCTTTGGATTCAGAGCCCCATTTATGCATGAAACTTTTGGGCTAATTAAGCCTCCAGATTGGGAGCGCCCTTCGTGGATATCACGATTGGCCAAACAAAGTCTCCGGATTCGGATCCCATTTGTGCATGACCCTTTTGGGCCGATTAAGCCTCCGGATTCGGAGCGCCCTTCGTGACTACCACGATTGGCCAAACTAAGTATCCGGATTCGGAGCCCCATTTGTGCATGATACTTTTGGGCCGATTAAGCCTCCGAATTCGAAGCCCCATTGGTGCATGTCATCTTTGGGCCGAATAAGCCTCCGGATTCGAAGCACCCTTCGTAGATATCACGATTGGCCAAACTAAGTCTCCGGATTCGGAGCCCCATTTGTGCATGACACTTTTGGGCTGATTAAGCCTCCGGATTCGCAGCGCCCTTCGTGGATATCACGATTGGCCAAACTAAGTCTCTGGATTCGGAGCCCCATTTGTGCACAACACTTTTGGGCCGATTAAGCCTCCGGATTCGTATCGCCCTTCGTGGATATCACGATTGGCCAAACTAAGTCTCCGGATTCGGAGCCCCATTTGTGCATGACACTTTTGGGCCCATTAAGCCTCCGGATTCGCAGCACCCTTCGTAGATATCACGATTGGCCAAACTAAGCCTTTGGATTCGGAGCCCCATTTGTGCATGACACTTTTGCGCTGATTAAGCCTCCGGATTCGCAGTGCCCTTCGTGGATATCACGATTGGCCAAACTAAGTCTCCGGATTCGGAGCCCCATTTGTGCATGAAACTTTTGGGCCGATTAAGCCTCCGGATTCGCAGCGCCCTTCGTGGATATCACGATTGGCCAAACTAAGTCTTCGGATTCGGAGCCCCATTTGTGCATGACACTTTTGGGCCGATTACGCCTCCGAATTCGCAGCGCCCTTCATGGATATCACAATTGGCCAAACTAAGTCTCCAGATTCGGAGCCCTTTTTGTGCATGACACTTTTGGGCCGATTAAGCCTCCAGATTCGGAGCCCCATTGGTGCATGTCATCTTTGGGCCGAATAAGCCTCCGAATACGGAGCGCCCTTCGTGGATATCACGATTGGCCAAACTAAGTCTCCTGATTCGGAGCCCCATCCGCGCATTGCACCTTTGGGCCGATTAAGGTTCCGGATTCGAAGCGCCCTTCGTGGATGTCACAATGGGCCAAGTCTCCAGATTCGGAGCCCCATTGGTGCATGGCTCCTTTGAGCCGATTAAGCCTCCGTATTCGAAGCCCCACTTGGGCATGACACGTTTGGGCTGAATAAGACTCCGGATTCGGAGCGCCCTTCACGACGGAAGTTAAACCATACAAACATTCAAAATCAAATACTTAATTAATTTGAGCCAGCACAAACCGCATAAACAAATTAAAACATACAAACATTCAAGATGAGGTGCTCAATTATGCATGCAAACATACAAATGAAATGGGATAAGTCGTATAAACGTAGGCTGAAATGTCCGAACATTCAAAATAAAATATGTCCTCAGATTAATCGATCGGTATGAAATGTACTAATATAAGTAGAAAGTATGCTATCACTGTAAAACAAAGCGTTTTATTAAGTTTTCCAACAATTACATAATTTTGCACACAATCTACGTTTAAGCATTACAATGTCTACTTTTATTCGGTGGCTCCCTCATCATCACTCTTCTCAACTTCGAAAGCAGAAAAGGAAAAATCATCCTGCTGGTACAGTGGCAACGTCGAATCCACACCTGCCACCCCGAGAGCCTCATCCTGTTGAAGTGCCTTGATTCAGCCGTGCTTAAATCCATGATTTTCACATCGGCAAACTTTTTCAGCGAGTTTCTCCATGGTCTTCTGTATTTCGACCTTTCGGCCGTCATGGAAGCCTTTTCCATAGGCCGTGGACCTCGCAGTCTCGATCGCAAACATGCTAGTCGTGTTCCAATTGGCAATTGCATCACTTTTCAGCCTTTGGGTCACCCTCTCCTCCATAACCGGGTTGGGATGGCTAGCTGATTGGGACTCGACGGACTTGATTTTCCTTAGTTCACGCTCGGCCTTCTCTGCACAAGCTTCTAGGTTCCGAATGCGTTCATCTCTTTGTGTTATATCCCGCCAAGCGGCACGAAGACGCATGCCGATTTCATAAGCGGTGTACAGCCCCATCATTACCCCATGAACGCCTTCATGAAAGACGTCAAAATCCTCCCGACCTACCATCGATTGCTGGACTTCGGGTGGAAAAATTTGTCGAACGAACTCGATTGCCACATTTGGATCACGAACGATTGAGTCTGCCTCTGTCATTGGTCTATTCCCCATGAAGACTGCAAAACTCAATGGGCGCGGTGTCGCATCGGATTCCCTTCCAGAACGGGGTTGAGGAGATCTGCCACGTGGCTGCTTGTCCCTCATAGGCGACCTACCTCAAAGAGGAGGAGATTGGTGTCTCTCTCGATCCCTCGAAGTCCTACTTCCCGTGAGTGAAAGTATGCCACTTCGACTCATATCTCCTCCCAGTTCAGCTAATGTCTTCGCTTCTCCTCTACTGTTGAAGAAAATTCTATTTGACATTCGCACTTGTTTAATCTTCGTCAAACAACTGGACTGAGTTACTAACTCTGAGCATATAAATAGAACCTTTATGCATGAAGTACACGCCCATTTACTCCTTACGGGGGCAGCACCTCCGAGGTGATCTCATTAATATTAAAACCTCAACAGCCCGGCGCCGATTGAATCATGTGCCTCAACCGCCCCATGAACCTCTGTTATTCGGCGTTCTAATTCATGAACAAGCTGTTGCAAGGGCAGAGTCGTCAATATAGTCGGCTTAAGTGCCCCAACCACTCCATGAATCGATTTATCAGTACAATGTTCATGAGTTCATTTTATTCGGCTTTCCAGTTCATGAACCAGCTGGGCAAGGGCAGATTCGTGAATCTAATCGGTGTATTTTCCCCAGCCGCCCCACGAGCCTCTGTTATTCGGCGTTTAATTAATGAACAAGCTGTTGCAAGGGCAATCTTCAATATGGTCGGCTTAAGTGCCCCAGCCACTCCATGAATCGATTTATCAGTACAATGTTCATGAGTTCATTTTATTCGGCTTTCCAGTTCATGAACCAACTGGGCAAGGGCAAATTCGCGAATCTAATCAGTGTATTTGCCCCAGCCGCCCCATGAACCTCTGTTATTCGGCGTTCTAAGTTCTTGAACCAGCTGGGGCAAGGGCAAATTCATCAATCTAATCGGCTTATGTACCCCAGCCGCCCCATGAACTGATCTATCAGCACCTCAAACTCATGCTATTCAGATTCATCAATCAAATTCATTAATATAATTGGCTAATAAGTTTGTCGTCTCACATAGTCTTGACATTTTGTTCTAACTGCTGATTCTTTTAATTATGTACTCATATAACAAAGAATATAAGCAATAACTTGAGAGCATAGAAAATTTTTCATTCATAAATTGGGCGCTAACAGCGGACATTTTATACATGAAAATCGATTGACATCCAAAAAAGATGAAAATCTACTAACAAAAAACTATGCATCTAAGATGCCTACCAAAAACCAAAATATGCCTTGATCATTCCTCAAGGTCAGACACCAGCTGGTCAACGTCCACCTGCTCGTACAGAATCGGTTGTGCCAATGTCACATTCGCAGCAGCAAGGGCTTTGACCCAACCGTGTTTGAAGCCTCGATTCTCAAACTTCGGCACTTTTTCTGCGTAGCTCTCCAAGGCGGCCTCTTGCCCAACTTGGAACGCTTTGGAAATCTCAAAGCCGGCCTTTTCCCTTGCCTTCTTTGATTCTTCCAAATTAGCTTCCAACTTGGCGATTGCCTCCCGGGCCAACTTAAGTGCCTCCTTGCTGGCCTTTGCCTTTTCCTCGGCGGCAAGCCTTAACTGATCTAAATTTCTAGCTCGCTTAGCCTCTGAGTCGGCTCTGGCACGTTGCATCGCCGCTTGCACTGCCTCATGATCGACCATTTGAGAGACTGCCACAACCTTGTTCTGTTCATTGTCAATTTCGGCTTTCAATTGGCCGATCTATTCTACGGCGTTGTGGTGACGGCAGCCCATCTCGGCTATCCTGCCCACCGCCTACAAAACAAAGAAATAGCAAACATAATTAGAAAAATATTTAGAAATGTGGATACGTAAAGATGGAAGGCTGCAGATAAAACAAGTAACGTACCGATAGGGCCGATTGAGCAGCCAAAGCAATTAGCATCAGGTCTGGCTCCGCTTGAAATACGGCTCTGTCGACCGACAGGGATATCGAGGAGGCCATGCTCAAGGCCACAGCCGGGTCCCTCAAAGCCGAAGAGTCTGAGGAAATCGGTGTATTTCTGATTCTTGGTTGGATCGTGAATGGAAGGACCAAGTCTGACTCCTCAACTCGGGGCCGTTTATCGCTTTAGTCTTCTTCTTGCTCAGTTTCTCGATCGGCGCGGCGTTTTTCGCTCCTTCGTTAACCCTCGTTGGATTGCCCAACCAACTCCATCTCGGCCGTTTCAGGTTAAGCCGTCTCTTCGGAAGTAACCGGAGGAGTAGACTCGGCGGCCATGGCCAATGTAGACTCAGTGACCTTGGCGGTTGGAGTTTCTAATCGGACGACCTCAGCCCTCCGCCTGGCGGCCATCCTCTCGACGTTCTTCTTCCACGCAAGTTGCTGAAGTGATTCCCCAGCCATATCCTCTGGATAAGCACCGGGAAGATCTCCTAAGTTTGTAAAAATGTTCTCAAAGACGTCCCCTCGGCCAGACGTGGATGGAGGGTCGAACAAATTCAGTCCAGCCTCCTCAAACGTCGAATTGAGGGCTTCTTCTACCTCGATTTTCAATTGGTCCGGGTCCTCGACGATCTGATCGGCTACTTGTTCTTCTGCATGTTCCAAATCAGAGGCCTCTAAACCGATCTCCTTTAGATTTTTAAAGCTGTGGAAGATGAGGGCTGTAAGATGATCTTCGCCTTTTGTAACTGGAATATGGTCTGCTGCCAAAAACATTGCGTAGGACGGCGCATAGCGCAAGAGAATATGGGCCGCCCTTCCTTGCTTCTGAAGATTTGGATGGCCAACGAATTGCTGAGCGATTTTAATATCCGTAATTACAGCGTCGTCGGCCGAAACCAACACTTTCTTCAACGCGTTGCCTGCGCAAACAAAACGGTAAGTACATGAAAGGAGAGCCGAATACACATGGAAAAATATATGCAACTAGAATGAGCTATACGGCCACCTGGATCGCCTTTTCGCCTTGGCACGGGATCCAGGCGATCTTCACCCTCGCCGAATTCCCAGTTGCCTTGAACAACGACCATCACGTCGTCAAGACACTTGCCAGAGCTGGTAAGCATGATCACTAAATGATGATCGGTGTCCTTGGCCCTAAGAAAATAGCGTCCTAGACGGCCAGTGGACTTGGCTAAGACATAGCAATGCCGAATCGCAGGAATGCCTAGGTTAATCCTAAGACGACGGTTTAATTCTATGATCCCCATTATGATATGAAAAAAATTCACGTTAGGCTGGGAAGGAATTAGGCCCCAATATGAAAGGACGGCTCTCAAAAACGAATGAAAGGGAAAACGGACACCGCCTTCAACAATTGATAGGAGAGGAAAGATAATTGTGCTCTCGTCGATCATCTGTATATCGGTGGTGCTGTGTTCCACGAGTGACAAATGAACGTCATCAGGGATGGAACAATGGCGTCAGAAGCCGAAAATCCGATCCGGAAAAAGGAGTGCTTTCAAATTTCTTGCCATCGTATTCAGCCTAAGGGTTATACAAAACTAATAGTAAATGAGAAAATGGTATTGGGATTGAAAGAGAAGAGAACTTACAGGGAGCGGAAGGAATAATGAGAGACAGAAGAGAGTTGCAGAGGTCGCGAGGTAGAGGAGTTGTACTAGAAGGTGAACCAAAAAATCTTGAGTATTCAAAGTATACATTCGAAGAGATAAAGTTTTAAACCATATTAAATGGAGGAAGCGTACGAAGAGGCAGGAACTTGTAATGATGATTAGAAAATGTGTGCGTTCTGACACGCTTTGGAATGAGGTTAACCGCCGAAATTTTGACTTGTCAAGATCGAAACCAAACACGCCGAGTAAACAGAGTTAGTGGGGTGTTCAGGAGGCAATTGTGGTAGTCGAATAATAGCAGACGCAGATAGGCAAGGTATATTTTCCCTGCCTATGTATAGTATGCATTCGGCCCCTCCCCTGACGTTTCAGGTGCCGAATAAGTCGATCAGGGGGGCCGATTAAAAGTTGTAATACGGCATAATGGGGGGCCGAGTGAATAAGTACATGACAGATCAAGAGCGGGCCCTACCTAGGAGACCAGGAGCGTATATAAATAGAAGAACAACAACCAAAGAGAGGTATGTGAGAACTAGCATGCTTAACTTAAGATACAAGCAATCAAGAGAGTATACACTGACTTATCTGTCGGAGTGCTAATTCCGACACCCCCGACCGGAGTGTTCATTCCTTTTCAGGTGACTAGCTGAGGATCACGAGCATCCCCCAAGATCTGAAGAGTATTTCCAAACCACTTCCCCACACTATGTATTAGCTGTTAAGGATTTTATAATTTCATTTGATATTGTACTTAGATAATTTTAAGATTTTATTTAATGTTATTTGAACCTTTGGTTATGTACGAGAGTTGAAATTTCCTATTAAGATGTCAAGTTTTTAATTTATTAAATCATTTTATTTATTTAATTTCCCTTAATGTTCCAAAAATTTGGGCGTCACAAAAATAAGCATTGAAAAGTCGTCAGCGCTGGAAAAATCTCCAAAAAATTAGTTGGAAAAGATATTAAAAAGTTGTTGGCGGGGATGGTGGTTGGTAGCAACAACGAGTTAAACAAATAGATAATATTGAACAGATAGGTAACACTCGTATAAATAGTGGGACATTTACATAGATAGTTAGATATTTGAACATATAGTTGCAGAGTTAGGTAACATGTGTACGTATTTGAACAGATAGTTGGACAAATAAGTGACACATATTTATATAAATGACATTTAAACTGATAAACAGAAAATTAAATTTTGTAAAAGATGGCATATCCTTTTAGACAAATAATAATATCATTTTTGTCCCAAAAAAGAGTTAAGCTTAGACCTATTAACTCAACATTACAGAAATAGATCTCTAGCCTAAGTTTTCTAATTTTATTTTAATTTTAAATACAAACTTTTAAATTATTAAAACAAAACAAAATTATTGTAGAAAAATACATTACTATTGTATTTAATTAAGAGACTTAGGAAGAGGTTTAAAAAGGAAATAAAAAAATTAAATATAAATAAAATATATACATATTTAATATAATTTTATATATATATATATATATATATATTTTCCTATCAAATCTCTTTTCAAATCTGTTAACAAAACACAGCGCAGAGAGAATTCTAATTCCATAACTACATACATGTGATTATGATAAGCCTTTGTGAGCAAGGATGTCATATCGAAAATTGCTGCCAATCAGTTTCTGAATTCATGCCTCTTACGTAAGGTGTGACGTTTCAGAGTGTACATTATATAATAAAATATGAATATGAGTATGTGGTTTTTACCTTCTTTTTCTTTGAATAAAGGCTATATTGCTTTGCTTTAATATTTATTTTTTTTATTGATATGTGCTTTGTTTTTAAATGATAATGGATCCGAAGCAGATTATCTGGTCCCAACAGGACCCATAAATTAATCTTTGGTGATTAGTTTAATAAAAGTGATTAACTAATTTTAAAGAAACTACTAGTGATTCAACTATGCAAAAAGAGCTTGCCCTAGCTTCTCTTATTTTTATCCCATTAATTCCTTTATTTAAAGGTTCTATCCAATCATTTTGATCAATTTATTGGTTAATATTTTTTTTGGTTAAATTTATCTTATTTTCACATTTTAATATGGAAGAATTTGAAGGACTTGTGGAGCTCGTCACAAATCTCATTTTGATAATCTGAGCTGCTCATTTTTTACGATTCCTTGAATTGAATATTCATGCAAAAAAATAAGATAATCGAATATTGAAAACTGCATATTTGAATCAAAATTGTATTAAAAAAATACATAATTATTTTTAAAATTATATTTGTCATCTATATTTTTAAAATAAATATGATTCAAATATATACCTACTGATATCAAATTATTTTTATTTTTTATATAAATATTGTACTTAATAAATTTAAAAAAATAAATAAATCAGATTATTAAAATAAATTCTAAGATAGACTTACTAAATTTAAATGTTCTCTTAACTTATGATGATAATTTCAGATAAGTGAACCCGTTTTTTGTTGTAGAGGGAAAACGGTAGTGCCTAACTTCAAAGCCATGCCTTTAATGAATCCTTACAAAGCCTTGACTACCCGGCTAAGCCGGCTCCTTGATTGATCTATTCATTTTTAAATGATTTAAAACTAAAGTCAGGCGTTCTTTGGGAATAAATTTTTTAAGTAATTTTTAGTTTTTTTGTTAAAATATAATTTTAAAAAAATTAGTATGTTTAGAATGATTTTTTATAAAAAGATGTGCAAAAAATAAAGAGAAAATGAAATCATTAAATTTTTTATATAAATTGTTGTCTTCCTAATTTTTTTTTTAATGACTTTTTGACTTTTAAACTAAAAAATAATATTAGCAAATGAGACCTCACTTAAAAAAAAGTTAATTTATTGGTTAAAACTAAGGCCTCGTTTGGCAAGAGGCTATTTTAGCCAATTAGCCAAAAAGTTACTAAATTAGCCAAAAAGCCAACAACCCATACCAAAAAGTCAAAGATTCTGTTTTCTCTCTACTTTTTGCACATCTTTTCGTAATTAGTCAAAAAGTCATCCCAAACATACAAATTTTTTTTACCTACCTTTTTAGCCAAATAGCCAAAAAATTACTAAATTAGCCTGTTCCCAAACGAGGCCAAGTCTATAAAAAAATCCAATACTAAAAAAAATGTATTTGGCTATTGTCTTTTAGAGTGGTTAGGTCTCGTTTGACAAGTGATTTTTTTAGTCAAAAAAGTTAAAAAAAATTACTAAAAAATAAAAAACCAACAACTATACATAAAAGTCAAAGATTCTCTTTTTTCTCTATTTTTTGCACATCTTTTCGTACAAAATCAAAAAGTCATCCCAAACATATTAGTTTTTTTTACATCATATTTTAATTAGAAAGTCAAAAAATTACTAAAAAAATATGTTCCCAAACGAGGCCTAAGCGGGTAATCTACACTTATTATTGTCATGTAGATAATCTAAACGTTATCTACAACACTAGCCTTTTTTATTTTAATTCTCAATTACTATTGTTACAACAAATTTTTAATTTCCTTTCTAATAATGGACAACTCCATAAAAATACTGCACACTACTAAGGCCAAGTTTGGGAAGTCTCAAATAATTCATCTTTTTATTTTTTTATTTTTTTTCCATCACATCATCTCTATTTTTCTGCACATCTTTTCGTAAAATGACAAAAAATACACTTATTTAGATCATCTCAAACAACTCCTAAATATATCTAAATACTATATTCTCATTGCCTATTTGAAGGTAGTATTTGGATAATGTTTTTATTGTCCTTCAAGTTTCAAGTGAGACTACTTTTCTTGGAATAAAAAATATTATCCTATGAAATTTAGTGAAAAAATCATTCACAATGAGTTTTTGGAATCAAGACATATTCTATCTATAATTCGTTCCAAAGTAAAAGCTATATCAATTTATTGCTATTTTATTCATTTATTTATTTATTTATTGTACATTTATGCATCACTCACAATAATAAAAGGTGTTGTGATACAGAATGTGGTGCCTTACATGATATACCCAACCAAAATGCGAGCTAGGATTCTATGTGCTCCCCAATTTTGGTTCTTTTGTCTAATATACAAAAATCTCAAGGTGCGAGCGCATAATTAAAAATTTATTCGGGATAATGGAATAGAAATTTTGGTACATTAAATTTTGTACCCCAAATGTGATTGCTACAACATTATTTAATATCAAAAATTAAAATGTCAATCTTCTATATAAGTATTATAAATAGAACGATATGATAGTGAAATTTTTGATAAAATTGAACGTTTTCATGAATTGTTTAATTTGAAACAATAAAACCCAAATATACATTTGTCATGAATACACTCTCATAATTTGAATTTGTAATATAAATTTAAACTTGGTATGGCATAAATCGTACTCCAAATAAAAAATTTTATCTATACATTTGAACTTTTCAACGCTTTACTTTTTCTTTTTCTCTTTTTGAATAGGTAGAATTGTAGAATTCTTTGTTTTCCTTTCAGATATAAAAGTTGTATTCAAAATCAACTATGTTACAATCATATTCACTTGCACATCTAATATGTTTGAATGGACAAGTGGATATGTTATTATATATATATATATATATATTTTTCAAAATATAGAAAGTGAGATATTGAATTCAATTTTATTATTTATATACTTTTAATATATATGAACAAAACATAAATTTTCATTAATTAAAAAAAATAAATCATACAACTTTTAACGAGATCAATACATTTTTAAAATATAAAATTCACTATTTTAGGCCCTTTTCCACAAAATTTCATTTGGTTTGGGGGATGGCGAAGGGCAAGGGGGTTGGGCTTTGTAATATTGAGATGTTTGTATCTATCAGATTGAGCGAAGCTGCATCACATTTCACGCAGCCCTAACACACTCCCATCTCACCCCCATGTCCTAATTAATATCCCATGTTCATCTTCTACTCCTCACCACCACCCTATTTATCCATCTCTCTCTCCTCTCTGCCCACCATTCTTCAACCTTCACTCTTTTTACCTCACAAAATTATGTCAGTAGTACTGTAATGCATTCATTCCTCATAATGGGTTGGAATCAAATCTCTACATCTCTCTTTCTGTGAAAACACTCAACAACTCTTCTCTTGAATTATCATTCTTAGTAATTGACTTGGTAAAATCGCTTCGATTCAATCTTGAAAAGCAACCCAAATGAAGATCCAGTGCGACGTCTGTAACAAAGACGAAGCATCGGTGTTTTGCTCGGCCGACGAGGCCGCCCTCTGCGCCGCCTGCGACCACCGTGTCCACCACGCCAACAAGCTCGCCGGAAAACACCAGCGTTTCGCTCTCCAACACCCTTCTCCCAAACAATTCCCTCTCTGTGACATCTGCCAGGTACAAACTCAACACAACCCAACAAAGCCCATTAATAAAATTCATATATATTAGCGTATTTTGCTGTGAATTAGGCCTTATTTGTGCTTGTAGGAGAAGAGGGCTTTCTTATTCTGTCAACAAGACAGAGCGATTCTATGCAGAAACTGTGATATTTCGATACACAAAGCCAACGAGCACACTCGTAATCACGATAGGTTTCTTCTCACTGGTGTTAAGCTCTCTGCAACTTCTTCCCTCTATTCTTCGCAATCGTCCTCTGATTCTTCTGCTGCAAACAATGATCTCCTTCCCAATCTCAAGTCTCAAAACTCCATCGCCACCACCACCAATAGCAACAAACCCATTGCCCTTCAACCCACCATCGCCAAGACAGTCACGGCGGAGACGGTGGTGGCAACCGCCGCCAACAAGGGTGTTGAGGGCGGCGCCGCCACCAGTAGCATATCCGAGTACTTGACAGAGACGCTACCCGGGTGGCGCGTGGATGATTTTCTCGATTCCTCTTCTCCTACCTCCTTCGGTATCTATAAGGTCAGCAATGCTCTCTCTCTAGCTTTACGGTGTTGATTTGATGATTGACTGAGTGATTGAATCGCAGACTGTTGTTGACGAAGTTATGCCGCTTTGGGATGGGGATCTGGAGAGCAATCTGGGTTCATTTTCTTCCCCAAATAATGTAGGCATTTGGGTTCCTCAAGCTCCACCGCCTCAATATCCTCATCAATACTCTTCTCCAAACATGGGTTTTGGGAATCAAATCGGTTTCAAGGAATCCAAAGAAGCTACCATTAACAAGAACAAGAACAACAACAACGACAACAACAACAAATCTGGAAGAAAATGGAGAGACGGTGGTTGTTTCATTGTTCCACAGATTAGTCCTTCCTCCATTGCTGCTTCCAAGAGATCTAGAACCTATCGGTAATCTTAATCAGACCCAACCTCAACATGCTCAACTCTCTTCCACTTTCTTTTCTTTTCTTTTCTTTTCAATCAAAATTTAGGTTTGATCTGTTTTTCTTTATTGTTGTAATTGTTTGTTTGCTCCTGTAAATCTGGGGGTTTCTGATCTGATCATGTTGTCTATCATCATCATTTCCATGTACTTGTTCTTTTTGTTTGTAAATATCTTAATGAGTAATTCAATCAATCCATGAATGAAAAAGCCTAAATAATAATAATAATAATAATAATAATTGGGAGAATTAGGGTTTGTTCGGCATATAGCACATTATTTTATTTAGATTACAATTATCTTATTGAATTATATTATTTTTTTATTTAAGTCATATTACTAATTTATCACATCATTTTAATTTCAATCCATGTTCCATATTTTTTTTATAAAAATTAAAAAATATACTAATGTTACCTTTTCAAAGTAACCTTTTAGGGTGTGTTTGATTGGACGGATTAGATAAGGGGATTAGAATCTATCGGACTTGAATACTGCGACTGTGAATTCCTCGAACTATTTGGCTGGATTAGAAAAGTATTCCGTATTTATTTTTTTATGGGATTAGATATCTGAAAATGACTATTTTTAGTAAATCTAATATTTGATTGGACGAACTGGATAGGATAAATGAACAAAAGACTGTTCTAGCCTTTTTTAATTATTTACTAAATAATAACAATATTAAATATATCTTTAATATTTTAATTATTTTTAACTATAAAATTTTATTTTATTTTATTTTTTTACGCATTTAAATAAATTTATTTTTAAAAAATTAAATAAATAAAATAAATAAAATATCAATAAAAATATATGTTATTTTATTAATTAAAATTTTAAATAAATTTATTTTTAAAATAATAATAATTAAACAATGAAATTAAATAAAACATCTATTAAAATTTAAATAATAAAACTAAATAAAATATAAACAAAATTTTAAAATAAAATATCAATAAAATATATATAAAAAATTAAATAAATAAAACATCAACAAAAAATTAAATAAAATTATTTATTTTTAAATTGAGCTATTTAAATTTTATTAAATATAATACATAATTAAATAGCAGAAGGTCAAAATAGTTATTTCATCACATAATCTCAACAGTGAATAGTCTTTCGAAAATTGTCCTTTCAAGATACAATAGTCTCTCATATGAGGGATAACGAGTCCGGCCGAACTCCATGCTTGACAGTCAAAAAACAAAAAAAAAACCAAACAAACGTCAGATTAAATACTCCCTCTGAATTATAATCTATACAATAAATAATTCATTCCTTATCCCTCCAATTAAACACAACCTTATCGTTAAATCTGGTAGACGAACAATGTAAGGCACGTTTTGTTTTCCTTGTTTAAAGGAGGGAAAGTACGTATATTCGAGAAAATTCACTGGAAAAAGGGTAATAGTGAGTTGTGGATTACAAACAAAGAAGTGACAGTTGTGCAGCATTCAATTGATAGGAATGGAAAAAAAATGGGTATTTATTCACTTATAATTGGTTGAGGAGGTAGGTAGGTATGATATTATATTGAGTGATTAAAGAATATAATGAAACATATTGAATAATAATTGATTAAAAACTATTGACATATAATATTCCAAAATATTTAATAATTTTTCAAAGAAAATAGAGATATTGCATTTTAGTGTATATTTTAAATATAAAAAAAAAATATTTACTACTAAGGTCAAGTTTGGCATAAACAAAATAATTCATCTTTTTATCTTTTTATTTTTTTTTCATCACATCATCTCTTTACTTTTTTGTACAGCTTTTCGTAAAAAGATAAAAAATACACTTATTTAGGTCATCCCAGACAATCCCTAAATCTCATCTCATAAATAAGTGTTTTAATTAGTTTTTAATTTTTTCTATTGATCTGTTAAATTCTATTAGTAAAGAGTTCTTGTAGTCCTATTTTCGGCTTTCATAGTGGCTTCATGGATGGATATACCTTTTTATTAATGTGGCATGTATGATGTGGCATTCCAATGTGATAAGTATTATTGTAACGGGTATAATGTGACATTTCAAAAAAACTTTGTTAGTGTATTTTTTTCAAATGTAACATGTAACACTCCAACATGACGGGTGTGATATGAAACTCTAAAAAAAACTCTTTAGTATATTTTTTCCAAATATAACATGTGGCATTCTGACGTGGCGGGTATAATGTGACAATTAAAACAAACTATTTATTGTACTTTTTCCAAATGTGACATTCCAACGTGGTGGGTATGACGTAGCACTCCAAAAAAGAAAAACTCATTAGTGTACTTTTTTCAAATGTAATATAGACACTACAATGTAACGGGTATAATGTAATACTCTAATTTTTTTTTTTTTTGTTTCCAAATGTAACATATGACACTCCAACGTTACAAGTATGATTTGACATTCAAAAAATACTAAAAAAAATTTTAGTATATTTTTTTCAAATGTAACATGTGACACTCCGACTTGGACATGATCTGACACTCCAAAACAAATCTCTTTAGTGTACTTTTCTCAATGTGACATGTGACATTCCAACGTGGCGGATATGATGTGACACTAAAAAAAATTCTTTATTAAATTTTTTCTAAATCTGACACTCCAACGTAGTTGGTATGATATGTCATTCCAATGTGACGGGTATGATATGATACTAAAAAATTTCATAGTGTACTTTTCTCAAATATAACACTCCAATGTGGCGGGAAAATTGGTTATTACACATCCAAAATGACTAAATGGATTACGAGAAAAGATATGAGATTATATGGATTACAAGTTCAAAATATGAGACTTATTGGTTAATCTCCTTAAAAAAATCAAATTAATGGTTAATTTTATTAATTTTAATAACTAATGTTATAATTTTTTTCAAAAATTTGTAAGTATTAAAAAAAAAAAATGCCACTGATTTGCAATTTTTTTTACAGTAAAAAACTAAAAAATTGGTAAAAAAATCTATCATAAGCACTCCAACGTAACATTCTAGTATAACATACTAAAGAACTCATTGATGTACTTTTCCTAAACGTAACAACGTAACACTAAAAAAAAAACTTCTAAGTGAACTTTTTCCAGACATAACACTTCAAAAATAAAAAATAAAAAATTCTCCCTGTTGTATTTTTTCCAAGCGTAACACTCCAATCAATGTAAACCCAAATGTCAGACTCCAATATAACATACTCTAATGTAACACACACAAAAACATTAAAAGCTTTTTAGCGTACTTTTTTCAAATGTAGAACTCACAATTTGAACTTATATATGTACCCAAAATTTATGAAGAAATTTTTGTACTCCTTTTGGAATGGTTTGAAGAATTTCACATTCTTTTTTTTAGAGTGTTACGTTTGAGAAAAATACACTAAGGAGTTTTTTTGTGTGTTACATTAGAGTGTTACACTAAGGACTTTTTTTGGAGTGCTATAATGAAGTGTTACATTTGAGAAAAGTACACTAAGAAATTTTTGTATGCTATATTAGAGTGTTACATTGAGAAATTTTTTTGGAGTGTTATATTGGAGTATTATGTTTGACAAAAATACACCAAGGAATTTTTTTAGAGTATTATATTGGAGTGTTATGCTTGAGAAAGATACACTAAGAATTTTTTTGGAGTGTTACATTAGAGTGTTACGTTTGAGTGTTACATTGGAGTGTTACAGTTTGAAATTATACATTTCACTATAAGAATTTTCACTTTTAGCGACTAAATTTTTAGTCACCAAAAGTCAATTTTTAGTCGCCAAAGGGCTTTAGGGACTAAATTTTTTGGTCGCAGAATTAGTAGCCAAAGAGTAGTCGGGAAAGCTAATTGGAGTTTAGTCGCCAATTGTATTCATTTGCCGACTAAATATTTAGTCGCTAAAAGGTTGAAAAATAAATTAAATAATACATTTTCAGTGACCAATTTTTTTGTCGCCAAAAGCCTCAATTATTGTTAACGACCAAAGATTTAGTCGAGGAAAAAGTTTTTTGCTACTAAATATATTAGTCGCCTAAAGTAAATGCTAGTGTTTTGGCTACTAAAATTTTAGTCACCTAAAGTCAAATTTTTTGGCTACTAAAATTTTAGTCGGCAAATAGTATTTGTTTTGGCTATTAAAAATTTAGTTGCCTAAACTTTCACATTTTTGGCTACTAAAATTTTAGTCGGCAAATAGTTTTTGTTTTGGCTACTAAAAATTTAGTCGCCTAAACTCCCACATTTTTGCTACTAAATTTTTAGTCGGCAAAAGTGTTTTTATTCTTCAGAATTTGTTTTAGCTACAAAATATCGTAGTTGCCAAATGTTTGATTTTGTTTTGGCTACAAAACTTTTAGTCACCAAATGTTTGATTTTATTTTAGCTACAAAACTTTTAGTCACCAATTGTTTGATTTTTTTTTTTTTTTTTTTTTTTGCTACAAAACGTTTAGTCACCAAAAACATAATATTATGTTTTATTGCAAATATTATAATTTCTGCATAACCTGTCTGTATTCCATGCAACCTATAATACGTATATAAATAAAATGATACATAAACTATCAGTCATTCCACAATCAGCATCCGTATAGAAAAAATAAATAATTTTAACTGTCAAAGTACATACAAACCAACTATTGTTCAAACTAAAATAATAATTACATACAAAATATAGAATCATACAAAAAGCAAAGCCCTCCATATACAAAAATTACATTTACTACCATGTGAAATGACTATTTAATTTGTACCACGACAAAAGGTGATGTATGTACCAAGACAAAATTACATCTATGTATCACGACAAAAAATCATATATATGTACGCGCGACAAAAGGTGATCTATGTACCATGCCAGTAATTATCTGTTGGCTACCAAAAGTTTTTTGTATCGGAAATAGTTAACTGTACAAAAGCCGGGGACGACAAAAGTATTATATTACTTCTATACAAAAGTACAATTTCTTCTCCATACACCAAAATATTACTCTGAAAGTCCACGCAACAAAGTCATCTACCAAAAAACAAAAAAAAAAATAAAAAAACAAAAAAATGTTAGAATTGGACCCAAAAATGCCCAACTTCATGAATGAATTTGGCAACAAGTGACAAATAACATATCAAAGAAGCAACATTTCATGATGAATCAATTATCAGTCTTTCTAAAGTCTTTCTAAAGTCTTTTGTTATAAGGAACATTGTTAAATGTAGAACAATCATTACTAAACCTGTCATTACTAACATAAAGCTAATGTAACAATCTTCTATTTGTATGCAACATGTATCCAAATTCTGCAGCTAAACCAATATCAAAGCCCAATGTGAATAGAAAGTATTCTTTTTACCAACTTCCTCATTAAATGTTTGCAAAAGGCACTTGAATTATTAGATTGGATATAAAACTATCCCTACTTATTAATGTCTGTCAGTGCCATTTCATTCAAGATATTAGAACATGTGAGAAAAATAATAACAAAAATAAAGTTCAATCACAAAAGGAAATATGTAGAAATGTATGTTGAGACACCTATAAATGGTTCATCAAAGAAAGAATACTTGACACCTCATGACGCACATGGCCTTAAAAGCACCATTCACAATATGATACTTGTATGAAAGCTTAAATATAATATAACACACTTGTGTACGTTCAAGAAATTAATATAATATAACAAAGCGTAAACTGAGTTAATATTTGTTTCTGAATATTTTTCCCATAATTTTCCATTAGTATACATCTCCAATACATTCTGTCAGTTGTCACAAATCTTATTTGTCATGGGAAAGCTGACCGTGAGAGTCACACGGAAGTTCGGGGGCTATTTTGAATTTTCGCCCCCGAAATGCCCTTTTCGACAAGGTTTTGGGCGTATTCGGCTCTAACTCCCAACCTATGGGTCCGGATTACATTCCGTCAGTTGTCACAAGTCCTATTTGTCATAGGGAAGCTACGCGTGAGAGCCACACGGCAGTTCGGGAGTTGTTTTGAATTTGCGCCCTCGAAACGCCCTTTTTCGAGTAAGTTTTGGGCGTATTCGGTTCTAAATCCCAACCCACGGGTCCAAATTACGTTCCATCAGTTGTCACAAGTCCTATTTGTCATGGGGAAACTGCCCGTGAGAGTCACACGGCGATTCGGGGGCTGTTTTGAATTATCACCCCCGAAATGCCCTTTTTCGAGTTAGTTTTGGGTGTATTCGGTTCTAACTCCCAACCTACGGGTCCGGATTACATTCTGTCAGTTGTCAAAAGTCCTATTTGGCATGGGGAAGCTGCCCGTGAGAGCCACGCAGCAGTTCGGGGGCTGTTTTGAATTTTCGCTCTCGAAACGCCCTTTTTCAAGTAAGTTTTGGGCGTATTCGGCTCGAACTCCGAACCTACGGGTCCGAATTACATTCTGTAAGTTGTCACAAGTCATATTTGTCATGGGCAAGCTACTCGTGAGAGCCACACAGCGGTTCGGGGGCTGTTTTGAATTTTTGCCCCCAAAACGCCCTTTTTCGACTAAGTTTTGGACATATTCGACTCTAAATCCCAACCTACGGGTCTGAATTACATTTCGTTAGTTGTCACAAGTCCTATTTATCATGGGGAAGCTTCCTATGAGGGTCACATAGTGGTTTGGGGGCTATTTTGAATTATCGCCCCCGAAACGCCCTTTTTCGAGTAAGTTTTGGGCGTATTCAGCTCTAACTCCCAACCTATAGGTCCATATTACATTTCGTTAGTTGTCATAAGTCCTATTTGGCATGGGGAAGCTGCCTGTGAGAGCCACACGGTCGTTCAAGGGCTGTTTTGAATTTTTGCCTCCGAAACGCCCTTTTTCGAGTAAGTTTTGGGCGTATTCGTCTCTAACTCCCAACCTACAGGTCTGAAATACATTTTGTCAATTGTCACAAGTTGTATTTGGCATGGGGAAGCTGCCCATGAGAGCCACATGGCGGTTCGAGCTTTGTTTTGAATTTTCACCCTCGAAACACCTTTTTCGAGTAAGTTTTGGGTGTATTTGGCTCTAAAACCCAACTTACGGGTCCGAATTACGTTCCATCAGTTGTCACAAGTCCTATTTGTCATGGGAAAGCTGCTCATGAGAGTCACACAGTGGTTTCAGGGCTGTTTTGAATTATCGCCCCCGGAACGCCCTTTTTTTCAAGTAAGTTTTGGGCGTATTTGGCTCTAACTCCCATCCTACGGGTCCAAATAACATTCTGTCAGTTGTCAAAAGTCATATTTGTTGTGGAGAAGCTGTCCATGTCAGCCACATGGTCGTTCAAGGGCTATTTTGAATTATTGCCCCGAAACGCCTTTTTTCGAGTAAATTTTGGGCGTATTCGGCTCTAACTCCCAACGTACAACTCCAGATTACATTCCGTCAATTGTCACAAGTCCTATTTGGCATGGGGAAGTTGTCCGTGTCAGCCACACGGTCATTCAAGGGATGTTTTGAATTTTTGCCCCCGAAACGCTCTTTTTCGAGTAAGTTTTGGGCGTATTCGGCTCTAACCCCCAATCTATGAGTCCAAATTACATTCCGTTAGTTATCAGAAGTCCTATTTGTCTTGGGAAAGCTACCCATGAGAGTCACACGGTGGTTTAGTGGCTGTTTTGAATTTTCGCCCCCAAAACGCCCTTTTTCGAGTAAGTTTTGGGTGTATTCGACTCTAACTCCCAACCTACGGGTCCAAATAACATTCTGTCAGTTGTCACAAGTCATATTTGTTATAGGGAAGCCGCTCGTGAGAGTCACACGGTGGTTCGGGGGCTATTTTGAATTATCGCCCCCGAAACGTCCTTTTTTTTTAGTAAGTTTTGGGCGTATTCGGCTCTAACTCCCAACCTACTGGTCCGAATAACATTCCGCCAGTTGTCACAAGTCATATTTACTATGGGGAAGCTGTCCGTGTCAGCCACATGGTCGTTCAAGGGCTGTTTTGAAACACCCTTTTTCGAGTAAGTTTTGGGCGTATTCAGCTCTAACTCCCAACATATAGCTTCGGATTACATTCCGTCAATTGTCACTAGTCCTATTTGGCATGGGGAAGCTGTCCGTGTCGGCCACATGGTCGTTCAAGGGCTATTTTGAATTTTCGCTCTCAAAATGCCATTTTTCGAGTAAGTTTTGGGCGTATTTGGCTCTAACTCCTAATCTACGGGTCCAAATTACATTCTGTCAGTTGTCACAAGTCCTATTTGTCATGGGGAATCTGTCCATGAGAGCACATGGCGGTTCAGGGGCTGTTTTGAATTTTCGCCTCCGAAACGCCTTTTTTCGAGTAAGTTTTGGGCGTATTCGGCTCTAACTCCTACCCTACGGGTCCGAATAACATTTCGTCAGTTGTCACAAGTCGTATTTGTCATGGGGAAGCTATTTGTGTCAGCCACATGGTCGTTCAAGGGCTGTTTTGAATTTTCACCTCCGAAACGCCCTTTTTCGAGTAAGTTTTGGGCGTAGTCGGGTCTAACTCGCAACCTACGGACCCAAATAATATTTCGTCAATTGTCATAAGTGATATTTGACATGGGGGAAGCTGTCCGTGTCCGCCACATGGTCGTTCAAGGGCTGTTTTGAATTTTCGCCTCCGAAGCGCCCTTTTTCGAGTAAGTTTTGGGCGTATTCGGCTCTAACTCCCAACCTACGGGTCCAAATTACATTTCGTCAGTTGTCACAAGTCCTATTTGTCATAGGGAAGCTGGTCGTGTCAGCCATATGGTGGTTCAACGACTGTTTTGAATTTTCACCCCCGAAACGCCCTTTTTCGACTAAGTTTTGGGCATATTCGGCTCTAACTCCAAACTTATGGGTCCGAATTACATTCCGTCCATTGTCACAAGTCATATTTGTTATGGGGAAACTGTCCGTGTCTGCCACACGGTCAACGCCCTTTTTCGAGTAAATTTTGGGCGTATTCGGCTCTAATTTCCAACTAATAGTTCCGAATAACATTCCGTCTGTTATCAAAAGCCATATTTGTCATAGAGAAGCTGTCCGTGTTAGCCACTTGGTCGTTCAAGGGCTGTTTTGAATTTTCGCCCACAAAACGGCCTTTTTAAAGTAAGTTTTGGGTATATTCGGCTCTAACTCCTAACCTAAAGGTCCGAATTACATTCCGTCAATTGTCACAAGTCATAGTTGTCATGAGGAAGCTATCCATGTCAGCCACACGGTCGTTCAAGGGTTGTTTTGAATTTTGGCCCTCGAAACGCCCTTTTTCTAGTAAGTTTTGGGCGTATTCGGCTCTAACTCCCATCCTACAGGTCCGAATTACATTTCGTCAATTGTCACAAGTCCTATTTGTCATGGAAAAGCTACCCATGAGAGTCACATGGCGGTTCGGGGGCTGTTTTGAATTTTCGCCCCCGAAATGCCCTTTTTCGACGAAGTTTTGGACGTATTCAGCTCTAACTCGACTAAGTTTTGAGTCTTTGGATACTTGTAGCACTAGCTGTGAGAAATTGGAGTTGTTGAAGATCTTAGTGATTACACCACCAGAGAGAACTTCAAAGCCTATCAGAAGAGAAATTTGATGTAGTATTGGATATAGTTGGTAGGTAAGATTCTGAATCTTATTTGTTATTTCGCAAAATCCAAATTTATTTATAGTGATTGTTGTTTGTTGCATTCTGAGTTTACATAGCTACTTATTATATAGTTTGTATTGCAAATAATAATAATAATCCTAAGAAAATTAGCAGGCATACTTAAGTTTTCATGCTTAAGGACTTTGGAGCTATTCTTGGTCAGCATAGCAGGTTTCTTCTTCACTTCCATCCAATAGAAAGTTTATCTTTCTGTTTTGCAGATTCATTTTATATGAGCAAAACTTTTGTACAAAATTCTCATTCTCATACAGAATGATGTGCGGGTTTGTTGTCCTTTCAATTCAAACTAAAACACTTGCTATTGTGGCTCATAATTCCAAAAATTCTAATGACACATCTGTCTTAGAGAAACTGAAGCCTTTATTGGAGAGTGAGAAGGTGAAGCCGATAATCGATCCTAAAGGTTCATTTCCATTTGCCTAGGATGTTGGAGCATTCTCTTATCCCAAAACTTGTAGAGCTAGTACTGGAGAAGTGATCAGATATCTGTGTCTGTTAGATGAACTCATATTGTGAATAACTACTAGGTATTTGGTTGTTCATTAATGGAAACTTTTTTGAGAGATTGAGATTGTAGATGATGTGTGTCATTTGAGAGGTTTTACTTTACATGTTTAAATTGGTTTCCTGTTATCTAATTTTCTCCGTCAGATTTCTTCTAGTTTTAGTTTAAAATGTATCTAAATTACAAAAAAAAATAAATAAATAAAAAATGTAATATTAAAAAATTCATACACTTTCTGGCCAAGTAGGACTTTTTTTTTTTAATATATTTTTTTCCCCTTCCTTGTTGAGTTAGTAAAAATTCATATAACTGGATCTTTGGAAAACCAATGGATATATTTTAAGCAGGAAAGGAGTGTTCCATTTTTATGTGATCGAAGACATGTTGAATGAAACTAGCATGAGACAATTGTGAGTATAAAAGTGATGAAAGACTCGATGATGTGGTGGATTTTATATGCTGAAGGAGACTAAACTTGATCTCTAATGAACAATTTGGTAAATAAATAAGTGAATCTTAAAGCATAAAAATCTGATTACTGGTCATGAGGCAGTTTGATTGAGGTTTCCTCATCCAATATGCTCTATGCATTTTCTTTTCTGGAAAGTGGTGATGAGACTGGTTAAATCTAAGCAGGTTGATTCTGTAGATAAATAGTCATAGCGAGTGACAACATATCAACTTAATCAATAATATTTAATATTTGCTAGTAGTTTTGATATGGCCACACACATACTCTTGCTTAATTTTCATGTCTTGAAACTTATTGTGTTCCAAGAGCTTTGTTAATCCAATAGCTATGTCATAGACCCAAACTAATTTCTACTAAACTAGATCAGCTCAGCTAAACAAGGCCAATAATATTAGATTCAAAACTATTTACCATTCCTAAACCAATATATGTCACGACTTTGACTTCTTTTTTTTTTTTTTTTTTTTTTTTTTTTTTTTTTTTTTTTTTTTTGGGTCTTTCTACAATAGGTAGGAGGGGAATAAGGGATGGGGAAGCTTCCTCACATGGAAAGCAAGACTCAAATCCAGGCATCATACCTAGTGAGGGAGTACCTTATTCATTTGGCCAATCCCTGGTAGTAAACATGGCTTTCATGAGTTACAAATATGCAATATTGTAAAACTAGGTTACCATCAAGAGATTAATACTTTGATCATGAAAAAAATACCCTAATTCAATTCAATCTTTACTGCTGAAGTAATTAATTGCTATCTATTTTATGTTCACACAGCTGTGAAAATTGTCAGGGTCAGAGAAATCCAAGGATTAAACACAATGCCAAGAATATGACCAAAAATGAAGAATGAAGCCAAAAGTTGAAACAAGCAAAGCTATATGCATAAATTTTGCTCATATACTCATCCATAAACGCTCATAGAATGTTATTAGATACCTTCAGTAAGTGAAGGTAAATTATTCATTATGAAGTCACGTACAATATCACAACACGGTACATGGATTTTACATTACTATACATCTCTAATACATTCCGTCAGTTGTCACAAGTCCTATTTGGCATGGAGAAGCTACCCATGAGAGCCACACCGCGGTTCGGCGGCTGTTTTGAAGTTTTGCCCCCGAAATGCCCGTTTTGGACTAAGTTTTGGGCGTATTTGACTCTAACTCCCAACCTACGGGTCCTAATTGGAAGTTCCAAACATGGACTAAGTGTTATAACGACTTTGATAACATGGAGCACTGAGCAGGTGAATAACCACTGAGGCTAGTTGGAAGTTCCAAACATCAATCCAAGGGTAGGATGGTAGGACGAACCAATATACTTGAGCTCGACTTCAAAATCGACTTGTTATGTAAACAAGTCAATTTTGAATACAATTTGAAACTCGTTAATTTTTTTACTCATTTTGAAATGCTTGAAGAATCCTACATCTTTTTAGAATGTTTGAAAAATCTCATATTTCAAATTATTTTTATATTCTTTTTGAAATGTTTTTCAAATAAAAGATTCTCATAAAAAAAATTCATCTCAAATTTGATTATCATAGATTGTGTACCTTACCTTTCTAACACAAAAGGAGAAAAAAAAAATGAAAAAAAGGGGTAATATAATAGAAATAAGGGTATAATCGTAAATCTAATTTTCAAATAATATATTAAATCTACCATTTCAAAATTAATGGGACTAATTGGTCTATAAAAAAATCATTGGGATTAAATTGATCACTATTCCTCAAAATGAGATTTATAGATAAATTTTCCAAGAAAATATAATTATTTTAAAAAATTATTATAAAATAAATTATTTTACAAATTGACGCAGTATAAAATACTATTTTTTTGATATTTAAAAAAAAGACTTCTTAAAATTAAATGATCGATGCTTTTATGATAATAAATTTTGTTTTTATTTTTTATTTTTTTTTTTGGAATCAATAGATAGGAGAGTAGTTATATTATGACAAATATTTACATTATCTAACAGATCACTAGCCTACAATAATCAAAAAGTCGACAAAGTCTACCAACCAATTAACCAAGCCCACAAGTCAAACTCAATGATTACTACTAATCACATACAACCCTATAGACACTCAATTTTTGACCGCCTTAAGACTTGGGTGCCACTGATTGCTTACTCGATAGTGGAGGCTATCTTGTGCAAAGGTTCGATTTCTTTGGTAATAGGAGTTTCAAATCCCAATCTTACAACCCCTTTTTGGACCAAAAATATTTTGGCCAAAATGATTTTAGACCTTAAGACCCTCTCTTTCAAAATATTTTTGAAAAAAGTTTCTACAATGTTCCGAGGCTCGCATTTCGTTAAATGTTGCGCTTTTCGGTAAACCGAGCAAGGACAAAGTGGAAATGAATGAAAGGGAGGTGAAATCTTTGAAAAATATTTTCAAAACACCTTATTTAGAGATTTGGAGTTGAATAAAAGAGGAGAGGAGGGAAGAAAACTAGCTGAGGAGAACTTAGGCATGAATCCGGTTAGGACCGAAACTGAGCAATCTTCACTAAAAGAGGCATATCTTTTTGCACACTTGGAATTTTGATGTGAGGCTGCCACCATTGGAAAGAAAACTTCTGGGATAAAATTTAGACCCAAGAATGACCTACAAAGGAGTCCAAATGAAGGAGATATTCGTGTTTGAAGTCGGGGCCAGAAACCAATTTTTGCTTGTCTGCCACCAGTGAAGCTTGTCGGCCATGTGTCAGCCAGAAGTGCATTTTGTTGACCACCATTGATGGCCGTCGGCCACCACTAATGGCCGTAGGCCACCAATGATAGCCGGTCGGCCATAGGTGTCCAAGGCTCCGATTTTATAGATATTTTCTTCTAGCTGCTTGCACAATGTTCCAGCTGTCTGTTTTGAGATATTTTCAACCAATGCTCTTGTATTTATATATATAGATGTCATTCTCTATTGTTTTCAAGGTTGAAGAAATTTTGGGAGCCTCTCTCTCTGCAATTCTCTCTCTCTCTAGATTTCTCTCTCTCTTGCCCTTTTGTGCATACAAGTAGAGATACACTTCTCCTTTGCCTAGACATCCTTGATCAAAGTTGGTTATCTTTGAGCTAAGGTTTTAGGAGGTCTTCTTGGAGCTCTTGAAAGTGATTTTGGTTGGTTTTGTTGCCTAAAATTGTGTTATGCTTGAAGAGATATAAGACTCACATTTTAAACTTGTTTTGCATAACTTGTTTTACCCTCTTTTTGTACTGTTTTTTGGCCTGGTTTTCAACTGCAAAAGCCTCTATTTGTATGAACTAAAATGGTGGTTTGAGGTTACTTTGTGTTAAGGGGTAGTCCACCCTTCTTGTCTCTTTGTTTCTTAAGCTTTTGTGCCATTTCTTATCACTTTTAAACCAATTTTTGTGGGCCTTTTAATCACTGATTTTTAGAGGTATTTCAGTCGTAAAAACTTTGTTTTGAAGTCCAAAATTGGAGGGCTAGCCTCCCCTCCTTGTGTCTTGCTTGCATGCCTAGTTAGCCTTGTATGTTAGCATACTTTTCTAGCCTAACTTAGCTTTAGTCTAGCATGCTTTTGTCTCTGTTTTGACCTGCTTTAGCTCTGTTTTGGGCTGTTTGGGTCATTTGAGCTTTGTTTTGTATAGTTGTGGTGCAATTTCCTTCACTAGCTTAGTGTTTTTAGGCTTTGAGCATCATTTGTGTGTCTTGGTTGCATGTTTTAATGCTTTTTCATGCCTAATTCCAGCACTTGACATCTCTGCAACGTTCCTCTTTGCTTCACTTTTTCATTCTCTTTGACGGTTGTTTCAACCTTAGGGTTGTTTAAGCTTGAGGTTGAGGCTCATGCTTAATGGTTTCATCCTCCTTTAAGGGTTCATTACCAATGGCATGAAGCTTCCCTCATGCCTTGAACTACCCCTTGGTTGACACTTCTTTCGCTTCAGAAGACACTCACTTTTTGGACTAATCAATTAAAGAATGGATTGGTAATCTAAAATGAGTAAACAAAATGAACAAGTAAAAGAGGCAAGACAAAGCATCTTCATGTTGCATTGCATGTATTTGGATCGGAAGTTAATTCGAACACGAGGAAAATGGGACGTTTCATACCTGAATTGATGAAACGTGCCACTTTCCTTGGTCACCATCACCCTTGATCATGCATGATAGGGTAGTGGTTTTGTTGAGTCTTGTTTTACACTCATTAAGCTTGTACAAGCTTGGTTCCTTAGCCATCATGCATGGAAAATGCTTGGTCGATGGTTTAAGGGTCAAGAATTGCACTCCTTTGAACTTGTGTTGTGATAAGAAGAGTAACAGTACACACAAATCTTGAGAATACACTGCTTTTCCTCTGTTTGCTCTCTGTTGCAGCAAAAAAGGGAGTTCAAGGGAGGGGTGGCCGACTGGCCACCAGCAGTAGCCGACCGGCCATCAATGAAGAAGGTTTCTTTGTGTGCTCCTAAAGGGGATCAGAAGTGTTCTGGAAGTTGGCACAATTTTCAGTGGTCAAACGTGTGCAAACAGAGGCTACAATCGCAAGGCGGTGGCATTTCCGGGTGGAGAAGTCGAGCATGCATGTATCCCTCATCCCTCGAGGCCATTTAACTGCTTTATTTTGTTAATTAGTGGTAGCTGATTTACTTACTTTGTACCTAGTTAGTTAAAGTGTTTAGCTAATTGATTTGTTTTGTAATATTTAATTAGCTTAGAATAAGTTAGTTAAGTAGTTTGTTTTGTAATAATTAGCTTAGCTCAGTGTAGCCTAGCTTATTCATTCGGATCCTCCCTCGCGAGGGCATAACATTGTAATAAGTGTGCGTGTGTGTGTGCATGTCTTCCAACCCCGCGTCTTTCTCCCTTTTATTTAATCGCTTTCGATGGTTAGATTAGGGACATTTTCTATTAGCATACCTTATGCTAGCATGTTTGCATCCATTCATTTGTCTTGCATGCACCGAGGCTCAACGCATCATTCAAACTGTATTGTCAATTTCAATACGTCTTTTAATATGTGTTTCAAAGCATGCTATCAAAGTGTTGCAAATACCATAATTAAGTAGCCGAGCCTATTTAGTTACATCATTATATGTGTTGCATTAGACATCTTGTATAGATAGGATCATGTATTTTTCTAACTAGTTTTTGTTTTGGCTTGTGTAGAGATCCCCGAACGCCCTGGGAGGGAAATCCCATTTTGTTCATATGGGCTCACTACAGTTCAGGACTCAAAAGTCACGGTCCTGTATCTAATCTCGCAGAGTGCAATGCAAGACCGATGAATCATCAAAGAGTCCAAATCTGGCAAATCATTTTTGAAAACAGATTTTTTGAAAGAAGTGCCAAACATGGACTGCTTTGCCAGATACAGAGTCGCCACCTAAATATTTTATTTTGGGAAATTTAGGAAACCCAGACTCGTTTCCCTAAGGCCACGTGTCCGTCATCACCAAAGTTGCATCAGCTCGGGAACTTGGGTACGATTGGGGAAGGTCACTTCGTGAGCACCCCCGCTCGCCCGATCAAAGATCGGTGTCTACTAACCATGATATCGAGTTTTGAAAACATTACGTGCTCTTATTCCGGTTATTAACCTAGATTTACTATGTGATGCGCACAGCATACACGTATAGACTGGATCGCCTGAATTGGAACAACACATCTCATGTTTGTTTATTTTGAAAATGGTTTGATGGTGCTACCTGCAACTAGGCTAAGACGTGGATTTGCCACCCTCGGGTGGGCTTAGAAAACGTGATGGTTTACCACTCTCAAGTGGGCTTTAAAACTGACAGTCAATGCATTATTCCAATTCAGATAATCCAACCTTCACCCACAGGCATTCAAGCAGGTGTATCACATAAGCACATAGCCTCATGGTAAGCATGCTATCATGGCAGTCACTCACACACATGCAAGGATGCTGAAGCAAAAACACTTACCGAGTACTCCAAGCCAAAACGGAAGCTATGTTAGAAATCCATGCATGATCCTAACTATGTTGAAATGCCCAATGCAACACATGCAGGAATGCAACTACAATAGGCTCGACTATTCTAAAGATGGCATGTGAAATGCTACAACTCACAAGTATTCAACTCGGAATTGAAGTACAATGCAGTTAGTATGGTGCGCCGAGCCCGGTGCATGCAAGACAGATGAATGAATGCAAACATGCTATCATAAGTATGCTAATTGAAACATGCCCTAAACTAACCATCATAAGCTGGTAAATAAAAGGGAGAAAGACGTGGGTGTAGACACCCCATTTTTGACCGACCTTAAGACTCAGACATCACCGATTAAGCGCTCGGTGATGTTGCATATTGTGCTCGTTCAGAAGTTTCAGAGTCTCGGCTGCGGGCCTTGCCTCCGGACTTCCGGATTCTTTTGTACCTTGCCTCGGTTCGCGAACCAGACTCGGTTTTCTCTGTTTCTTTTCCTGAGGGGAGGGAGAGGTCCCGTAGACCATCTCTCAGTGGCCGTGGGCTACATTTCGTGGTCGTAGGCCATTTTGCCCGTTTCGGAGCCCGATTCCCGGTTTTCGGAGCCGTCAGGCCGTGTGCCTCGGTTCGGGACCTCCTAACCATTTCCATTTGCTCCGGTTTTTGGCATGCGTATTATTTGCTCCCTTTTGAGGGACACTGTGGTCCGAGAGACCAACTTCGTGGTCGGACACCACTTCCGGTGCCTAACAGCCCACTTTCGGGGCCTCGAACTGCGTGTTTTGGCTCCCGAACCTTCATTTTGCATTTTTGGGCTCCGACCCGAACTTGAGATAGTCATATTTTGAGGTCCTTTTCATGTTTGATTCAGGACCTTTTGTTGTTTGAGATCTCTTCCTATCACTTGCTTCTTTAACGCTCTTTTAGGCCTATTTTTACGCGGTATTTTAGGTTTACTTGTGAGCTGTTTTGGACTTAGTCGTAAACTACAAAGTGTCTTGTTCTGAGCCCCTCTTCAACTTTGTTGAAGGGCTCTCGGTCATTTGGGTCCAGCAGCTACCACTTGCCTTTATATCCCACTTTTTGGCTTTTTTGGAGGGAAACTTGGATTGTTTTCCCTCCATTTTTTTCCCTCCATTTTTTTCACCCCTTTTGCCTATATATACAGCACCCCAGGTCTGTATTAAGGGTTAGAAAAAAAAACTATTTGGAGCTCCTATATTGTATCTCTATCTCTCTATAATTCTAAGCTTCAAAATCCTTAAGTTCCTACACCCATTTCTTCACCACCACCATGCACCACCACCACTACTCCATTCCAGCAGATAGGAGTGGCTTTCCAGCAGCTAAGAGGCAACATTTTTCAGTCCTAGAGGCAGCAAAGGTTGGGTCTTCAAGGGTGAGCACTCTTCTCCCTCTTTCTAGCTCATTTTTGCCTCATTTTTTTAGCCTCTTTGCTTGCTGTTTTGAGCTCCAACCAAAACATAAAATGCCATTTTTTTGAGCTATATTCCATGTTTCATTAACGGCTCAACCCTGTTTGAGGCCCCCATCTTGCACTTGCTTCAATATCTTCCTTGAATGCTGTTTTCTTGCATGCTTTGGCAGCCCATTATGCTTCCAGTTTTGGTCATTTTACAGAGCTAGAAATAGTCTTGTTTTGGCCCATTCTTCATGTTTTATTAAGGGCCTTTGGCTGTTTGATGGATATTTAGTATACTTTGTGCTTTGGCCATCTTTTGGCCCATTTCTTGCATAAGAGCTTAGCCATATCTATATTTGTTTTTGGGGTTTTTACAGTTCTGTAAATATGCATATTTTTGGTCCCTCTTCAACATTGTAGAAGGGAATTTTTCAGTTTGGGCTTTGCATATACCACTTGCTTCTTTGGCCACCTTTTGGCCCATTTTCTTGCATAAGAGCTTAGCCATATCTATGTTTGTTTTTGAGGTTTTTACAGTTAAGTAAAGTGGCTTATTTTTGGCCCCTCTTCAATGTTGTTGAAGGGCCCTAACCTATTTGGAGTTAGCAGCTGTGAGTTGCTTCATAATCTCATGTTTAGGGCCATTTTTGCATGCCATTGTTGCCCTATCTTTGCTTGCTATTTGGCCATGATTTGTACTGTAAAAATGCTTATTTTCAGGCTGCCTTGCTTCTGTCTTTTCATCTCGTGTACCAATTATGCATGCTTTGTATAGCTGTAGTTCATTCTATGCGCCTAATTTGCATTTCGGGAGAGATTCCATGCATCGGGTGTGTTTTCGCCTCACTTCGAGGCTGTTTTCCCCCACATTTCATTGCTGAAAATCCATTAGCATGCTTGCATATCATTTTCCATGCCATTGCATTGCGTATGCCATTGCCTCTGTTTGCGTGCTCGCGTGCACGCATTTCGAGGCACTTCATTTTCATCCATCGGCCTCTTATGTGAGTGTGGCTGAGGCTCTCTAATGTTAGTATAAGTCCATGTTGCATTCCATATGTCATTTCCATGCCATTGCATTGCGTATGCCATTGCCTCGGTTTGCGTGCCCGCGTGCACGTATTTCGAGGCACTTCATTTTCATCCATCGGCCTCTTATGTGAGTGTGGCTAAGGCTCTCTCATGTTAGTATAAGTCCATGTTGCATTCTATATGTCATTTCCATGCCATTGCATTGCGTATGCCATTGCCTCGGTTTGCGTGCCTGCGTGCACGCATTTCGAGGCACTTCATTTTCATCTATCGGCCTCTTATGTGAGTGTGGCTGAGGCTCTCTCATGTTAGTATAAGTCCATGTTGCATTCTATATGTCATTTCCATGCCATTGCATTGCGTATGCCATTGCCTCGGTTTGCGTGCCCGTGTGTACGCATTTCGAGGCACTTCATTTTCATCTATCGGCCTCTTATGTGAGTGTGGCTGAGGCTCTCTCATGTTAGTGTAAGCCCATATCATATTTCCATGTCATTTGCATTGCGTATGTCATTTTCTCGATTTGCGTGCCCGTGTGCACGCATTTCGAGGCATCTCATTTTCATAGCATTGTGCATACTAGGTTGTATCTTAGATCGCATTTATGTATTTTCTCGGTTTGCGTGCCCGTGCGCACGCATTTCGAGACATCTCATTTTCATAGCATTGTGCATGCTAGGCTGTATCTTAGTTGCATTCATGCATATCATGCATATTGCATCGTGTTCGGGATAGGAGTTAGCCCGGGCACGGGAAACGAGATGCGTTTCGTACTCCGAGTGACGGAACGTGTCTCAATTCCCAGTCACCGACACTCCGGATTACCCATGATGGAGTTAGGTTCTTGTTGTGTTTATACGTGCATTCATTCTATATTGAGTTGCACATTTCGACTCCTCGGACATCATGCCTCGATATGCGTGATTGGTGGCACGAGGATCGAGGCATGCATATATCTGTGAAAATACATTGCCATGCCCCTTTCCTGCTCTCTGTTGCAGCAAAATAAAGAATCAGCAACTTTTCAGAGTCTGGCACGCTTTCCAAGAATAACTGCTAAACAGAGGCTAATTGGGGCATCCCGGTGGATTTTCGCACAAAGCAGCCTAACATACATCATTCATCAAAAGCGAGGCAGTCCCTGGCTTGCACGCCAGTTTTACAGCTTTCTTAGTTAATTTGTTAATTAAGTAGGAATTTGTATATTTTTCGGACTGTAATATTTGGACTGTACTATTCTTTCATTTGGGACTGTATTATTTATTCGGACCCTCTGCGCGAGGGCATAACTGTAATAAGTGTGCGTGTGTGTGTTGTATGTCTTCTAACCCCACGTCTTTCTCCCTTTTATTTATCCGCTTATGATGGTTAGATTAGGGCATATTTCAATTAACATACAATATGATAGCATGCTTGCATTCATTCATCTGTATTGCTTGCACCGGGCTCGGCGCATCATACTAACTGCATTGTACTTTCAATTCCAAATTGAATACATGATAGTTGTAGCATTTCATATGCCATCTTAGAATAGCCGAGCCTGCTATAGTTTGCATTTTTGCATGTGTTGCATTAGGCATTTCTGTATACATAGGGTCATGCGTGATTTCTAATGTAGTCTCTTTTTTTGCTTGGAGTACCCGGTGAGCTTTATGCTTTAGCATCCTTGCATGCGTGTGAGTGAATGCCATGATAGCATGCTTACCATGCGGCTATTTTCTTGTGTGATATAACTGCCTGAATGCCTGTGGGTGAAGGTTGGGTTGTTTAAATTGGAACAAATCATTGGCTGTGAGTTTTAAGCCCACTAGATAGTGGCAAAACCATCTTTTCTAAGCCCACCCGAGGGTGGCAAAATCTGTATTTTAAGCCTACTTGCGAGTAGCAAACCATCTTTCAAAAACAAACATGAAATGTTTTGTTTCAATTCGGGCGACCCAGTCTATACTTATATGCTGTGTGCATCACATAGTAACCTAGGCTAATAACTGGAATAAGGACACACAAAGTTTTCAAAAATAGATATCATGGTTAGTAGAGGCCGATCTTTGATCGGGCGAGCGGGGGTGCTCACGAAGTGACCTTCCCCAATCGTACCCAAGTTCCCGAGCCGAGGCAACTTTGGTGATGACGGACACGTGGCCTTTGGCACCGAGTCAGGGTTTCCTAAATTTCCCATTAAAAAACATTTAGGTGGTGACTCTGTATCTGGCAAAGCAGTCCATGTTTGGCACTTCTTTCAAAAAATCTGTTTTTTCTCAAAACCATTTGTCGGATTTGGACTCTTTGGTTCAGACTTAGAACCGTGACAAATTTGAGAGTCCTGAGCTGTAGTGACCCCAAAATGAACAGAACGGGAGCTCGTTCCTCCCGGGGCGTTCGGGGACGTCTACAATTTCTGGCAACTCTGCTGGGGATTTAGAGAACTTGACTCGAACTCATGATATCTGTTTTTGACTACACTTGTGTGTTTCTTTGCATTGTATTTGCATTGGTACGCCTAGGACACCGTGTTTGCCATCTGCTATTCCTGAACGGTTTGCCGGAGGCTTGCCTTGTCAAGGCATGACCATAAGGCTGACCGGTTGTCGGCTCTGCCAGTATGGGAACATGAACCCCGGTTTTACCGGGGCACCCTCTTTGACCATTCGACCTAGTGCATATTCGGATCCATAGTGACCATTCCAAACTAGGACAGGTTGCTTACCCGTTTATAGGTTGCTTGAAACCGCTGTGTGCGTAGTGAAACCCTAGCTCCTGACAAAATAGGACAGGGAAACCCTACCCCAACATAGGGGTGTTTTGGCTCTCACTTATCTGTTATGTTCTTTAGAGTGCGTCTCTACAAGAATGCATGTATCAGTATATGAGTTTGGGCATCAGGCCTGCGGGCATTACTATCAGTATTTGGGAGTTAGCTTTACCTGTGGGTATCAGACTCAGATTTGGGGCAGAATTTTGGGACAGAATTCAGTAGAGGGCACACTCATTCAACTATGCTCGTATTTGTTCAGATGGAATCAGGCTGAGATGCTGTCTGTTTTCTCTTTTGCTAGGTAGTCTGGGAACCATAGCTTCAGAAGGCTCCGATATTCCCCGAGGTTCATCGGACTTGTGCTGATAGACTTTGTCAGGTCAGAGATTCAGTTCAAAGGCAAATCAGTGTTCCTCCACCAGAGACAGGGTAAAAAGGGCTAGTCGGGCACAAATCACCGGTTCAGCAGTTACCAGGTCAGCGGCCCTTATCCACCCCACCAGTGAACAGTCAGGCTGAGGTCTCAATTTCTATTGCAGGGATAGATACCAGTCAGTTAGATGGATCAGCAGAACACATCAAAGATGGAGGCAATGATGCGCCAGATGCAAGAAAGTATGAAACTCATGCAGCAAGATGCTGTCCGCCAAGCTGAATTCGCCAAACAGCAGGCTGCGGTCATGGCCCAGCAGGCCGAGCTCATCACCAAGCTACAACAGCAAAGCGGTGCGTCCGCTTCACAACAAGTTCCTCCCCCAGCAGGAGCTCCAGCACCTGGGGAGACGCCAAACGTCCAGGATGATACGGACATTCCAGGCGGGCCGGCTCCGCCCCCAATTTTACCTTAACTATCCAAAACACCTACCAATCTACCGGACTCTCCCTCCAAGTTCGAGGTCGACCCCACAGCGTTGAAGTTGAGCAAGCTCGAAAAGCTGTTCAAGAAATCCCAGGGGGTAAAGTCCATCCCGGACATTGAGAACGGGTACACCGACGCAGTTGTAACTCTGCCAGACAGGTTCAAGATGCCTCACATCGACCGTTTTGATGGGTCAGGAGATCCCATGGTCCACTTGAGCTTGTTTTCAGATGTTTTGCGCCCGATGGGCTTGACAAGATTACAGAAGCTCTCCCTTTTTTGCAGGACCCTGTCGGGTATTGCAGTCACCTGGTATGCCAAATTGGAGGATTCAGTGAAACAAAGCTGGGAGGAGATGGCCGAGGCCTTCGTCGCACAATATTCATACAATACCCAAATCGAGATTACGACCCGTGATCTTGAGACGATGAGGCAGGAGCCGAAGGAGAGCTTCTCAGAATTCGGGACCCGCTGGAGAGCCAAAGCCTCAATGATGACTCTAAGGCCCACGGATAAGGACCAAATTCGGATGATTGTGCGCAATCTCCAGCCCATGCTAATGTAGAAAATGATTGTGATCCCCTTCCCGACATTTTCAGATTTGCATGAGATGGGTGTACAGATCGAGGACGCTATGAAGCAGGGCCTTTTTGACCAGGAGAAGGAGCAGCCCAGGAGGGCGTTTACCCGCAGTTCGAATGCGACCACCAGCGGTGACGCAGCCGCAAGATCTTCCGAAGTGGGCATGGTCACCGCCACCGCACCAAAAATAACCACCCCATTCACCGGTGCATCCGGAAGTAGCCCACAAGGAACCAAATATTCACCCCAAGCCAAGAAGGTTTTCACCCCACTTTATATGCCTTTGTCAAAGGCTCTAGGGGCTTTGATCAAGAAAGGGCATCTGAAGCCCCTGGAGCCGCAGCCATTACCAAAGAACCTCCCTCTCACGCACAACCCAGCCGACTACTGTGCCTTCCATCAGCGAGCTGGCCATGACACTGACATGTGCTTTCGTCTCCGCCACGAAATACAAGATCTGATCGACAACGGGGTCATCCCCGCACCAGGTCCTGCAAAGTCTATCGGCACTTGATCAGTGACCTTGGAGGATAACGTGATGTGATCGAGGGATGAACCACCTGCGGGCGGCGCTCAGTTTACTCCAGATATGGCGTATGGCACGCACCGTTTTGAGCAGTTGGCGAATGCTACATTCTGACTTGGGTATTGAGTCAGTCTTGTCGTTTTGTTTTGAGTCTGTCGTTTTGTTTTGAGTCAGTCTCTTTTGTTTTGGATCTGTCTTGTTGTATCGAGTCAGTCCTGTTGTATAGGAGTCAGGTGATTCCAAGGGGTGTTGCCTCGGGCATCACTATTTTGTTTTGTGTTTGTCTTTTCGTTTTGTTTTGAGTCTGTTTCTGTCAGGGAGCCAGTTGTGCCAACAGATTCTGAATGAAACAGCAGTGGTTTTTCACGCTCTTGTGTTTGCCTCGGCCGTGTGCCAATTGTGCCAGAAAGTTTGAATGAAACGGCGGTACTTTTCGCCTACTCTTCTGCACCCCAAAATCATTGCATTGACCTAAGTTTTTAAAAACTTTTTGAACACTGCGGTGAAAACGAAGAGGAAGTAATTCCTCGGGTTTTGAAAAAATTTGATCATTTGAGAGAAAGAGAGGCGCGCTAAGCCTTTAACAAATGGAATCATGCTTGGTAGCGTGAGTACTGAGAAGGACCCTGGCTTGATCCAGATTGGTTCTACACTATCTTCAGCGCGAGCGATTTGTCGCTTTCTTAAAAATTTTCAAAAACAAAATGTTTTGCGCGGCCTTGCGAAGACCTGTGTGGAATCACTCCTGAGATTGTGCAGCCTAGGATCGCTCTCAGCCTCGAGACTCAACCCCTTTCCTTCCAAACCTTGAAACTTGAATTCAGAAGGTTCAACGGTCAACTATGATGTGAGGCCTGTGCGGCCGGATTTGAAGCAGCCCTCGAACAAGAGGCCAGGAAAGTCAGGTCAAGAAGATCAGATCTCATCAGAAGAAGCTTACAAAGCAAAACAGCAGCCATTCCCCTGGATTCAGATGACTTCAGGATCTCAAAACCATTTGACATGGACAAAGCTACACTTTTACCCTTGAGAGGCTCGCTGGGCCGAAAACCCGGAAGGGCGACCCAGGCAAAAGTTAGAGCAAGAGAAAAATACAAAAAAAAAAGCAGAAAGAAATATGCAAAGAAAAGAACAAAAAAGAAAATCAAAAAAAGAGGGAAAAGAAATGAAAAGAATTGAAAAGAAAGAAGAACAAAGCTCGCAAGGTCGAAAACCCGCAATGGGCGCCTTGGCAAAAGTTAGAGCCTAAAAAGGAGAGGTTAATACCCGAGTGTACCTTAACCCCGAACTACGTGAGGCTTGATTCCCATCTTTGGGATACGTAGGCAACTTCATTCTGAAGTCCAGCCGTAAAACAATTCGATTGTGTCCATGCGATGGTTCTGGTCATCTTTGCCTTCTCTGTATCCGAGAGTCGGGTTGTGTTCGTCGCTCTGAGGACTGCCTACAATGCGCCGCGGTGCCATCCAAACAAGGGGCAACTTTCCGTTGCCATTCAAATGCGCCACGGTGCCGTTCAAACAAGGGGCAACTTTCCGTTGCCATTCAATGCGCCGCGGTGCCGTTCAAACAAGGGGCAACTTTCCGTTGCCATGCAGTTCCCCTCAAGCAAGGGGCAATCTTCCTTCGAATCCGAGGTTGTGCATCTCGAGAGTAGGTTCCGTGCTCGTTGAGCAGTGGTCGTTTGCAAAAATAGTTTTTGAGAATTTTTACTGAGGTTGACTAACCTTTTCGAAAAGTATTCCATTTTCAAAATTGGACCATTTCTTGGACCCAAAAGAGGAAAATTTTCAGTGCTCACAGCCTAACTTGCATGATTTTAAATCAGAAAATTGAACAAGCATGTTAATCTAACTCTCATTTTGGTCAAAATTTTTTAGGAGAAAACTAAAACAAAAAATGGTCAAAATGATGAACTAAGGGCACAGTTGAGTCAGGCTTCCTGTCTTTCCCATTGTCAACATACTTGCCAAGAAGGGCACTCTGCCTGCCAGAAAAGGGCACAACTAAGGGCAGAAAGCTCTCACATCCTCCAAGCAACGAGGTATCAAGCAAAGTGCGAAGCACGAACTAGAATGGGGCAAGATATTCCACTCCATCATCTGGACAGATCTTATCACGTCCAAACTCCCCAACAAAGCATCATTAATTGATGTTAGCTGCAGATTTGCTACACACCCAGTTGTAGCGCAACCTTTCCGTGGGAAGAATTCACTAACTGTGAGCGAAAGAAAGAGAATCTAGCAGAATGCTAGGGACACAAGCCCACAATTTGCTGTTTATCCATCAACCACCCAGGGGAGGGATGAAAAATGAGAGATTGAAGAATAGAGAGATGTGCGATGAGAGGAAAAGTGAGAAGAGGGCTTTTTTAGAAAAACAGAGCTTGAGGGCCGAGTAACGTGAGAACCACAAATGAAAGAGGGTGGGAAACACTACCCGGTGAAACAGGCTCCCTGTGCACGTCTGAGTGTCGTGTCTTTTTGTTTTATCTCGATTCTTGTTTTGAGTCGTTTTGAGTGTTACTCGATGTGTCTAGGCTGTGTGCCTTTTATTTCCTTATTGAGTCGCTTTGCTGTGTTCAGTCGTAGGCTCGATACCCGGTCAAGAGCTCATTTATCAATTCCAAAATAAAATCGTTTTGTGCTCCGAGTGCCGTGCCGTTCTCCACATCTATGCAAAACGAGATTCGTTCTTTCGAAAACTGCAGGGTTTAACCCAAGTCATGTGAGAACAGTGAAACTAGGACCTATCTGAAGCTATATAGGTTCTAGACTACAAAGCAAAAGCAAAAGAGGAAATGTCGGGTATCTGAGTGTGTTTCAACTTCAGTAAATTCCGAGACTACATTCCGTGTATACCCCTTCAAGTCTTGCCAAAGCTCCGAAGTATGAGTGTGCCTCTACCTCAAGCTCAAGATCGAGTCTGCTTCAAGCCAAAATGGCAATCGAAGTGCTCCCTCAGAAAACCAGCCCCTGCCAGATGCATCTTGGCTGTGTTTGCAATGAGTTCCTAGGGGACCAACTGCGACGGTGGAAACTAGAGTTCGGACGGCTATTGCCTAGAACGCAAAGGTTCGGAATTTCCGAGACTAAAGTCTGGTTTAAATACCCAGGGGTCTATCCTCGGCTTGAAATCGGTATGGCAGCCCCATAGATTGAGATAGCATGTGAATGCGCCTCGATTCTGGATACTGAATCAACCTAGTCTGTCACCCCGTTGGAGAATAGGGAAAGTTGTGAACATAACCAGGAAGGAAAGGTAGTAACCGCGGTTTAGGAGTACAGTCAAGAAAGTGCAAGAAGAACCCACTCTTTTCAGCTCAAAAGGTTTCTGCGGAATTTTCAACTCATGACTTCGATGTGTAGCTCATCGTCGGTTGGTATGCACGAGGTGTATCCTTTTTGGAATGTATCATGACCCCTCCGAGAGGTAAATCGGAGGTTGCATTTGGAAATTGGTCTACTTAAGGCTTGTATTCCCTCGTTCGGCATTTTGTTTCAAATATGCGTTGTCACGCACACTCCACTTGCATTGTTATGCATCCTTCCACCTGCATTGTTATGCACTTCTCATGCTTGCATTGTGATGCACGTTCCAATTGCATTGTTATGCACCCACTTCACTAGCATTGTTATGCTCATTCGTTGCATTGTTATGCACATCTATCTAGCATTGTTATGCTCATTCGTTGCATTGTTATGCACATCTATCTAGCATTGTTATGCTCATTCGTTGCATTGTTATGCACATTTATCTAGCATTGTTATGCACATTTATCTAGCATTGTTATGCACATCTATCTAGCATTGTTATGCTCATCACTTGCATTGTTATGTACACTTCACCTGCATCGTTATGCACCTTTTCACTTACAATTGTCGTCTTTTCTCCTCTCGCATGCGATGCGTTAGGACATCTTTGGTTTCGAACATTCGGATGAGTTCCGGTGTTCATTCATCCCTTTTCTCTCTTGCATGTGATATGCTGAGAGGTTTTCTCTTGCGTGTGATACGCTGAGAAATTTATCTTTCCTCCCTTGCATGTGATATGCTGAGAGGTTTTCTCTTGCGTGTGATACGTTGAGAAATTTCCCTTTTCTCTCTTGCATGTGATATGCTGAGAGGTTTTCTCTTGCGTGTGATACGCTGAGAAATTTACCTTTTCTCTCTTGCATGTGATATGCTGAGAGGTTCTTCTCTTGCGTGTGATACGCTGAGAAGTTTTCCTTTTCTCTCTTGCATGTGATATGTTGAGAGGTTCTTCTCTTGCGTGTGATACGCTGAGAAATTTCCCTTTTCTCTCTTGCATGTGATATGCTGAGAGGTTTTCTCTTGCGTGTGATACGCTGAAAAATTTATCTTTCCTCCCTTGCATGTGATATGCTGAGAGGTTTTTCTCTTGCGTGTGATACGTTGAGGAATTTATCTTTCCTCCCTTGCATGTGATATGCTGAGAGGTTTTCTCTTGTGTGTGATACGCTGAGAAATTTGACTTTCCTCTCTTGCATGTGATATGCTGAGAGGTTTTCTCTTGCGTGTGATACACTGAGAAATTTGCCTTTCCTCTCTTGCGTGTGATATGCTGAGAGGTTTTCTCTTGCATGTGATACGCTGACGAATTTGCCTTTCTTCTCTTGCGTGTGATACGCTGAGAAGTTTACCTTTCCTCTCCTGCGTGTGATACGCTGAGAGGTTTACCTTCTTCCTCTCCTATGTGTGATACGCAGAGAGATGTTGTGTGTAAGACTCCGGGTATTCTCAGTAGTTGCTTTTAGCCTTCTCCGCGTGAGACGCAGTGAGAATTGCATAATTTTCTTACATTCTTAACTGCATGAAATGCAGTTGTTGCTTTGCATTTTTGCTTAAAACTGTTGCATCTATTGTGAATATGTGCTTCATTACAGCTTGCTGCATTTGCATGATCATTGAGTCACCTTCGGCGTCTTGCATTACCAGTTGCATTTTGCCCCCCCTACCTGCGGGCATGCCTGCGGGCGCATCTCTGTTTATCTTACCTGTTTGTCTAAGTCTTCGGCCTTGTCAAAAATGGGTCGTCTCTGGGCTTTGACATTCACTCCCGTCACGTGTGACTTTCGAGTTTTGTCAAAGAGGGGCAACTGTAGACACCCCATTTTTGACCGACCTTAAGACTCAGACGTCACTGATTAAGCGCTCGGTGATGTTGCATATTGTGCTCGTTCAGAAGTTTCAGAGTCTCGGCTGCGAGCCTTGCCTCCGGACTTTCGGATTCTTTTGTACCTTGCCTCGGTTCGCGAACCATACTCGGTTTTCTCTGTTTCTTTTCCTGAGGGGAGGGAGAGGTCCCGTAGACCATCTCTCAGTGGCCGTGGGCTACATTTCGTGGTCGTAGGCCATTTTGCCCGTTTCGGAGCCCGGTTCCCGGTTTTCGGAGCCGTCAGGCCGTGTGCCTCGGTTCGGGACCGCCTAACCACTTTCATTTGCTCCAGTTTTTGGCATGCGTATTATTTTCTCCCTTTTGAGGGACACTGTGGTCCGAGAGACCAACTTTGTGGTCGGACACCACTTCCGGTGCCTAACAGCCCACTTTCGGGGCCCCAAACTGCGTGTTTTGGCTCCCGAACCTTCATTTTGCATTTTTGGGCTCCGACCCGAACTTGACATAGTCATATTTTGAGGTCCTTTTCATGTTTGATTAAGGACCTTTTGTTGTTAGAGATCTCTTCCTATCACTTGCTTCTTTAACGCTCTTTTAGGCCTATTTTTGCGCGGTATTTTAGGCTTACTTGTGAGCTGTTTTGGACTTAGTTGTAAACTACAAAGTGTCTTGTTTTGAGCCCCTCTTCAACTTTGTTGAAGGGCTCTCGGTCATTTGGGTCCAGCAGCTACCACTTGCCTTTATATCCCACTTTTTGGCTTTTTTGGAGGGAAACTTGGATTGTTTTCCCTCCATTTTTTTTCCCTCCATTCCCCCCCCCCCTTTTTTCCACCCCTTTTGCCTATATATACAGCACCCCAGGTTTGTATTAAGGGTTAGAAAAAAAAAACTATTTGGAGCTCCTATATTGTATCTCTATCTCTCTATAATTCTAAGCTTCAAAATCCTTAAGTTCCTACGCCCATTTCTTCACCACCACCAAGCACCACCACCACTACTCCATTCCAGCAGATAGGAGTGGCTTTCCAACAGCTAAGAGGCAACATTTTTCAGTCCTAGAGGCAGCAAAGGTTGGGTCTTCAAGGGTGAGCACTCTTCTCCCTCTTTCTAGCTCATTTTTGCCTCATTTTTTTAGCCTCATTGCTTGCTGTTTTAAGCTCTGACCAAAACATAAAATGAAATTTTTTTGAGCTATATTCCATGTTTCATTAACGGCTCAACCCTGTTTGAGCCCCCCATCTTGCACTTGCTTCAATATCTTCCTTGAATGCTGTTTTCTTGCATGCTTTGGCAGCCCATTATGCTTCCATTTTTGGTCATTTTACAGAGCTAGAAATAGTCTTATTTTGGCCCATTCTTCATGTTTCATTAAGGGCCTTTGGCTGTTTGATGGATATTTAGTATACTTTGTGCTTTGGCCATCTTTTGGCCCATTTCTTGCATAAGAGCTTAGCCATATCTATATTTTTTTTTGGGGTTTTTACAGTTCTGTAAATATGCATATTTTTGGTCCCTCTTCAACGTTGTAGAAGGGAATTTTTCAGTTTGGGCTTTGCATATACCACTTGCTTCTTTGGCCACCTTTTGGCCCATTTTCTTGCATAAGAGCTTAGCCATATCTATGTTTGTTTTTGAGGTTTTTACAGTTATGTAAAGTGGCTTATTTTTGTCCCCTCTTCAATGTTGTTGAAGGGCCCTAACCTATTTGGAGTTAGCAGCTGTGAGTTGCTTCATAATCTCATGTTTAGGGCCATTTTTGCATGCCATTGTTGCCCTATCTTTGCTTGCTGTTTGGCCATGATTTGTACTGTAAAAATGCTTATTTTGAGGCCGCCTTGCTTCTACCTTTTCATCTCGTGTACCAATTATGCATGCTTTGTATAGCTGTAGTTCATTCTATGCGCCTAATTTGCATTTCGGGAGAGAATCCATGCATCGGGTGTGTTTTCGCCTCACTTCGGGGCTGTTTTCCCCCACATTTCATTGCTGAAAATCCATTAGCATGCTTGCATATCATTTTCCATGCCATTGCATTGCGTATGCCATTGCCTCGGTTTGCGTGCTCGCGTGCACGCATTTCGAGGCACTTCATTTTCATCCATCGGCCTCTTATGTGAGTGTGGCTGAGGCTCTCTCATGTTAGTATAAGTCCATGTTGCATTCTATATGTCATTTCCATGCCATTGCATTGCGTATGCCATTGTCTCGGTTTGCGTGCCCGCGTGCACGCATTTCGAGGCACTTCATTTTCATCCATCGGCCTCTTATGTGAGTGTGGCTGAGGCTCTCTCATGTTAGTATAAGTCCATGTTGCATTCTATATGTCATTTCCATGCCATTGCATTGCGTATGCCATTGTCTCGGTTTGCGTGTCCGCGTGCACGCATTTCGAGGCACTTCATTTTCATCCATCGGCCTCTTATGTGAGTGTGGCTGAGGCTCTCTCATGTTAGTATAAGTCCATGTTGCATTCTATTTGTCATTTCCATGCCATTGCATTGCGTATGCCATTGCCTCGGTTTGCGTGCCCGTGTGCATGCATTTTGAGGCACTTCATTTTCATCTATCGGCCTCTTATGTGAGTATGGCTGAGGCTCTCTCATGTTAGTGTAAGCCCATATCATATTTCCATGTCATTTGCATTGCGTATGTCATTTTCTCGGTTTGCGTGCCCGTGTGCACGCATTTCGAGGCATCTCATTTTCATAGCATTGTGCATACTAGGTTGTATCTTAGATCGCATTTATGTATTTCGTCGGTTTGCGTGCCCGTGTGCACGCATTTCGAGACATCTCATTTTCATAGCATTGTGCATGCTAGGCTGTATCTTAGTTGCATTCATGCATATCATGCATATTGCATCGTGTTCGGGATAGGAGGTAGCCCGGGCACGGGAAACGAGATGCGTTTCGTACTCCGAGTGACGGAACGTGTCTCAATTCCCAGTCACCGACACTTCGGATTGCCCATGATGGAGTTAGGTTCTTGTTGTGTTTATACGTGCATTCATTTTATATTGAGTTGCACATTTTGACTCCTCGACCATCATGCCTCGATATGCATGATTGGTGGCACGAGGATCGAGGCATGCATATATCTGTGAAAATACATTGCCATGCCCCTTTCCTGCTCTCTGTTGCAGCAAAATAAAGAATCAGTAACTTTTCGGAGTCTGGCACGCTTTCCAAGAATAACTGCTAAACAGAGGCTAATTGGGGCATCCCGTTGGATTTCTGCGCAAAGCAGCCTAACATACATCATTCATCAGAAGCGAGGCAGCCCCTGGCTTGCACGCCAGTTTTACTGCTTTCTTAGTTAATTTGTTAATTAAGTAGGAATTTGTATATTTTTCGGACTGTAATATTTGGACTGTACTATTCTTTCATTTGGGACTGTATTATTTATTCGGACCCTCTGCGCGAGGGCATAACTGTAATAAGTGTGCGTGTGTGTGTTGTATGTCTTCCAACCCCACGTCTTTCTCCCTTTTATTTATCCGCTTATGATGGTTAGATTAGGGCATATTTCAATTAACATACAGTATGATAGCATGTTTGCATTCATTCATCTGTATTGCATGCACCGGGCTCGGCGCATCATACTAACTGCATTGTACTTTCAATTCCAAATTGAATACATGATAGTTGTAGCATTTCATATGCCATCTTAGAATAGCCGAGCCTGCTATAGTTTGCATTTTTGCATGTGTTGCATTAGGCATTTCTGTATACTTAGGGTCATGCATGATTTCTAATGTAGTCTCTTTTTTGGCTTGGAGTACCCGGTGAGCTTTATGCTTTAGCATCATTGCATGCGTGTGAGTGAATGCCTGATAGCATGCTTACCATGAGGCTATTTGCTTGTGTGATATAACTGCCTGAATGCCTGTGGGTGAAGGTTGGGTTGTTTAAATTGGAACAAATCATTGACTGTGAGTTTTAAGCCCACTAGATAGTGGCAAAACCATCTTTTCTAAGCCCACCCGAGGGTGGCAAAATCTGTATTTTAAGCCTACTTGCAAGTAGCAAACCATCTTTCAAAAACAAACATGAAATGTTTTGTTTCAATTCGGGCGACCCAGTCTATACTTATATGCTGTGTGCATCACATAGTAACCTAGGCTAATAACCGGAATAAGGACACACAAAGTTTTCAAAAATAGATATCATGGTTAGTAGAGGCCGATCTTTGATCGGGCGAGTGGGGGTGCTCACGAAGTGACCTTCCCCAATCGTACCCAAGTTCCCGAGCCGAGGCAACTTTGGTGATGACGGACACGTGGCCTTTGGCACCGAGTCAGGGTTTCCTAAATTTCCCATTAAAAAACATTTAGGTGGCGACTCTGTATCTGGCAAAGCAGTCCATGTTTGGCACTTCTTTCAAAAAATCTGTTTTTTCTCAAAACGATTTGCCGGATTTGGACTCTTTGGTTCAGACTTAGAACCGTGACAAATTTGAGAGTCCTGAGCTGTAGTGACCCCAAAATGAACAGAACGGGAGCTCGTTCCTCCCGGGGCGTTCAGGGACGTCTATAGTGGGGTTGGAAGACATACATCACACACACGCACACTTATTACAAAATTGCCCTCCTCAGAGGGTCCGAATAAATAACACAAACTGAATAAATAATTAACTACCCTAGCTAATTAAATATTACAAAACCCTAATCAATTAATAAATTAATTACAAAAGGCGGTGGCCGCAGCCCCGCCTCGGAATGCTTGAATGATGCATGCTCGATCGCCTCGCTCGGAAACCTATTGTCATGCCACTGTTGCCTCTGTTTGCACTGTTCAGCACCTCTGAGCATTGTGAAAATATGCTTGATGCTTCTAAACCACTCCCTGATCATTCTGGGATGCCACCGGCCAAGGTAAAGATCCACCGGCCATTGATAAATTATCATCGACCAGTTGCGAAGCCATCGGTCAGATATTTTTGGTCGATCGGCACTGTATGTAGTCGGTCGGCCAAATATTTCTGCAGAATCCTGTTTTGACAGTAGCAGAGGACAGATAGTGCATGACAAGGAAATTTCGAAGCAATGTGTGCATGACCACTTTCTCTATCATTCTATAGACTCAAGGGAGTGTGGCCCTCGGCCCTCGGGCCACCAACCACACATTTCGATGCATGATGGCCAAAGGCACCAAGCTTACAAATCAATGTAAATGAATGCAACAACCGAGTGAATGCTTCACGCCCTATCATGTTGAGATCAAGGGCGTCGGCGACCGAGGATTGAGACGTGTTTCATCACTTTGAGTACGAACACACCTCATTCCCCATGTTTTGTTTGACACCCCAAACCAAACATAATGCAATGTATGTATGCAATATGGCTCAAGTGTACAAAACGGCATCAAGTATGCAATATGAGGCTAAGTTAGCAAAACATGCCAAATGCAATGCAACCTATACATGCAAATATGCAATATGCCAAGCATGCAAAATGCAATGTAGCAAATATGAAAAAATATGCAATGGAACTAGCATGTGCCAACACACAATGAACCAAATATGCAACAAACGTGCGACGAGCATGCAATTGTAGACACCCCATTTTTGACCGAACTTAAGACTCAGACGTCACCGATTGAGCGCTTGGTGATGTTGCATAATGTGCTCGTTCAGAAGCTTCAGAGTTGCGGCCGTGAGCCCTGCCTCCGGACTTCCGAATCCTCTTTTGTGCTTTGCCTCGGTTTGCAAACCAGGCTCGGTTTTCTTTGTTTCTTTTCTTGAGGGGAGGGAGAGGTCCCGTAGACCATCTCTCAGTGGCCGTGGGCTACATTTGGCGGCCGTAGGCCATTTTGCCCATTTCGGAGTCCGGTTTCCGATTTTTCGGGACCGTTGGTCGTGTGCCTCGATTCGGGACCGCCTAACCATCTCCGTTTGCTCTGATTTTTGGCATGCATCTTATTTAATCCCTTTTGAGGGACACTGGGGTCTGAGAAACCCACTTCGAGGTCGAATACCATTTTCGGTGTTTAACGGGCAGTTTTCGGGGCCCCGAACTGCGTGTTTTGGCCCCCGAACATTCGTTTTGCAATGGTTTTCGTTCATTTTTGGCCGGTACCTCTGTTTTATCACCGGGAAGGTCACTGAAGGATGGGAGGCCAGTAGTTGTTGCAGCAACCAGTTATACATCCTCCGACGCCCTCCGACGCCCGTTTTTCACACTTCCGGGCTAATGTTGAACACCTTGGGGTCACATTCTTGAACTTTGAACCACATATTTGTGATGTACACACTTGAGAGGATCCTAAAAGTTGGTGGCCGGCCAGTAGTTCCACTTGACCCTTTTGAACCTCTCCTTCCGGGCTAATGTTGAACACCTTGGGGTCACATTCTTGAACTTTGAACCACATATTTGTGATGTACACACATGAGAGGATCCTAAAAGTTGGTGGCCGGCCAGTAGTTCCACTTGACGCTTTTGAACCCCTCTTTTCGAGCTAATGTTGAACACCTTGGGCCCACTTTCTTGGACTTTTAAGCACAGGGTTGTGTTGTACACACATGGGAGGACACCATCATGTGGTGGCCGGCCACTAAACCAGCTTGACCCTTTTGACCCCTAGCCGGCCGGCTAGGGGGTGTGGCCGGCCGGCCACCTGCAGCAAAAATACTTGGCCGGCCGAGATCCTCACACTGTTCACTTTACAGCTGTATAGCTTTATCCCCCAGAAAATATCAATATCCGGGGGATATTTTGTGGAGGAAAGTTGGCCTCCTTTTCCCCCACCTTTACACCCCCTTTTTGGTCCTTATAACCAGCAAGCCATATCACATTTAGGGGTTAGAAAATTTGTTCTTCAAGCCTTAAGACACAAATCCACCTCCATCCCTCTCATTTTCCTAAAAATCCTTAAGTCCTATACCTTATTTTCTTCATCACCACCAAGCTCTACCACCACCACTCCATTTCAGCAGCAAGAGGAAGAATTCCAGCAGCTTGGAGTCATCAAAATTGGTCCAAGAAGCAACAAAAGTATTGATCTTCAAGGGTGAGTCCATTTCTTCTTTTTTTAGTTCATTTCTTGCAACATTTCTTAGCCTCTCCTTCTTATACATTTGAGCTCCGACCAGAACTGAAAGTACCCTTTTTTTGAGCTCATTTTCATGTCTCATTAAGGGCTCAACCCTGTTTGAGCCCTCCATCTTGCGCTTGCTTCATTATCCCCCTAAAGTGTCATTTTCTTGCATGATATTTTTAGCTTGCGTGTGATTTATTTTGGAGCATGTTATAAACTGTAAGTAGGCTTATTTTGAGCCCCTCTTCAACATTGAAGAAGGGCTCAACACTGTTTAAGACTTCCATGTTATACTTCCCTTTATATCCTCTTTTTGGTCCCATTTTTGTATGTCTTGGCAGCCCCTGATGTTGTTGTTTTTGGACCTTGGTCCGAACTAAAAGTGGCTTTATTTTGACCTCCTGAACATGTTTTTATTAAGGGTCTTTTCTTGTTTGATGAATGTTTTGTATACCTCATGTTATAGCCACTTTTGAGCCTCATTTTTGCATTGCATTTCTAGCATATTTGTATACTGTTTTTGGGGCTGCCATAAACTGTAAATAGTCCTATTTTGGGTCCCTCTTCAACATTGTTGAAGGACCCTAACCTGTTTGGGGCCGGCAGCTATGAGTTTCGTTTTAATCTCATGTTTAGGGCCATTTCTTGCATGCTTGTTTTGCCCTATCTTGGTTTGCTGTTTGACCATGTTTTGTACTAGTAAAATGATAATTTTGGGTCTGCCTTGCTTCTTTCTTTACATTCCACGTCCATATTGTGCACGCATTGCATAGCTATAGGCCATTTCGGGTGCCTAAATTCGCATTTCGGGACTATTCCATGCATTTGGTGTCATTTCGCCTCATTTCGGGACTGTTTTACCCCATATTTCATTGCTGAAAATCCATTAGCATGCTTGCATACCATTTTTTCCACATTTGCATTGCATATGTCATTGCCTCGGTTTGCGTGCCCGTGTGCACGCATTTCGAGGCACTTCATTTTCATCTCTCGGCATCCTATGTGAGTGTGGCTGAGGCTCTCTCATGTTGGTATAAGCCCATATCATGTTTTCATGTCATATTGCATTGCGTATGCCATTGCCTCGGTTTGCGTGCCCGTGTGCACGCATTTCGAGGCACTTCAGTTTCATCTCTCGGCATCCTATGTGAGTGTGGCTGAGGCTCTCTCATGTTGGTATAAGCCCATATCATGTTTTCATGTCATATTGCATTGCGTATGCCATTGCCTCGGTTTGCGTGCCCGTGTGCACGCATTTCGAGGCACTTCATTTTCGTCTCTCGGCCTCTCATGTGAGTGTGGCTGAGGCTCTCTCATGTTGGTATAAGCCCATATCATGTTTTCATGTCATATTGCATTGCGTATGCCATTGCCTCGGTTTGCGTGCCCGTGTGCACGCATTTCGAGGCACTTCATTTTCATCTCTCGGCCTCTCATGTGAGTGTGGCTGAGGCTCTCTCATGTTAGTATAAGTCCATGTTGCATTCTATATGCCATTTTCCATGTCATTTGCATTGCGCATGTCATCACCTCGGTTTGCGTGCCCGTGTGCACGCATTTCGAGACATCTCTTTTTTACAGCATTGTGCATACTAGGTTGTATCTTAGATCACATTCTGTCATTTTCTCGATTTGCGTGCCCGTGTGCACGCATTTCGAGGCATCTCATTTTTATAGCATTGTGTATGTTAGGATTGTATCTTAGTTGCATTTCGTGCATGTCGTGCATATTGCATCGTGTCCGGGATAGGAGTTAGCCCGAGCACGGGAAACGAGGTACATTCCGTACTCCGAGTGACGGAACGTGTCTCAATTCCCCAGTCACCGACATTCCGGATCATCCATGATGGAGTTAGGTTTTATTGTGTTTCATGTGCATTCATTCTATATTGAATTGTGCATTTCGCTTCCTCGGTCATCATGCCTCGGTATGCGTGATTGGTGGCACGAGGATCGAGGCATGCATATATTTGTGAAATACATTGCTATGCCCCTTTCCTGCTCTCTGTTGCAGCAAAATGAAGAATCAGCAACTTTTCGGAGCTCGGCACGCTTTCCAAGAATAACTGCTAAACAGAGGCTAATTGGGGCATCCCGGTGGATTTCCGCGCAAGACAACCCGGACATGCATCATCCATTAGAAGCAAGGCAGTCCCTGGCTTGCACGCCAGTTTTATTAAGCTTTCTTAGTTAATTTGTTAATTAATTAGGAATCTGTAATATTTGGACTGTAATATTCTTTCATTTGGGACTGTATATTTATTCGGACCCTCTGCGCGAGGGCACAACTGTAATAAGTGTGCGTGTGTGTGTTGTATGTCTTCCAACCCCACGTCTTTCTCCCTTTTATTTATCCGCTTATGATGGTTAGATTAGGGCATATTTTAATTAGCATACAGTATGACAGCATGTTTGCATTCATTCATCTGTTTTTGCATGCATCAGGCTCGGCGCATCATACTAACTGCATTGTATTTTCAATTCCAAATTGAATATATGTTAGTTGTAGCATCTCATATGCCATGTTTAGAATAGCCGAGCCTGCTATAGTTGCATTTTGCATGTGTTGCATTAGGCATTTCTGTATACTTAGGATTCATGCATGATTTCTAATGAGTTTCTGTTTTGGCTTGGAGTACTCGGTAAGCTTTATGCTTTAGCATCCTTACATGCGTGTGAGTGACTGCCATGAATAGCATGCTTACCATGAGGCTAATTGCTTATGTGATATAACTGCCTGAGTGCCTGTGGGTGAAGGTTGGGTTATTTGAATTGGAATAATTCATCAAATGTATGTTTTAAGCCCACTAGATAGTGGCAAAATCATGTTTTTCTAAACCCACCCGAGGGTGGCAAATCCACGTCTTAGCCTACCTGCGGGTAGCACCATCAAACCATTTTCAAACAAACAAACATGAAATGTTTTGTTCCAATTCAGGCGACCCAGTCTATACTTATATGCTGTGTGCATCACATAGTAACCTAGGCTAATAACCGGAATAAGAACACACAATGTTTTCAAAAATAGATATCATGGTTAGTAGAGGCCGGTCTTTGACCGGGCGAGCGGGGGTGCTCACGAAGTGACCTTCCCCAATCGTACCCAAGTTCCCGAGCCGAGGCAACTTTGGTGATGACGGACACATGGCCTTTGGCACCGAGTCAGGGTTTCCTAAATTTTCCAAAATAAAATATTTAGGTGGCGACTCTGTATCTGGCAAAGCAGTCCATGTTTGGCACTTCTTTCAAAAATCTGTTTTCTCAAAACGATTTGCCGGATTTGGACTCTTTGGTTCAGACTTAGAACCGTGACTACAAAATCGAGTCCGAGCTGTAGCGAGGTCCCCCGCGGGCTTGTTACAGCAATGGTGGACTTAAACCGCAAAGGGCAGACCTCAGCCTTGCCATAAACAGTGTCCAAAAGTGATGGAAATGATGGACAAATGCTCATGCAAACATGCAGACCAATGGGCCTAAAACTAAGGCATAAAAGGGAGCATTCCACTACAACTATCATGACCACACATGGCCTGGATTATCCAACCAAAAACAGAGTTTCAATGCGTCAAAATACACTCCAAAACCCACTGATATGGCAGCCCAAGGATTTAAACAAAAAGGCATACACCAAGGACTCAAGCATGGAGCATAGGACCACAACTTTTCAAGGCATTGAAAGGGTAATCAAATGCAAGCAAGTGAGCATAAAAATGGACTGAAATGGCATGATAAGTGATTTCAAATCACTGAAATAGCCTAAGTAATGCATACTAAAGACTCACACCCAAAGCCCAACAAGCTAAAATGCGAAGAGGCTATACAAAGTATGGAAAGCATGACCAAATCAACACCCAATAGAGCTTGAACATGATAAAACATGACCAAAAACTTTACGAAGCTAAGCCAAAACATGCAAGCATGGTGATCCAAATGCAAGATGCATCTCTAGGCAAAATAGAGGAATGCAAGGCAAGTGCATGGTGCATGCAGGGGGTCGACGAACCAACGTGGAATAGAGGTAAAACAAGCAAGATAAACACCAAATAACCTCTGAAATAAAGCCAAACAAAGCTAGGCATGCATGCTACCTTTATGAGCCAAAAACACAAGCATATGAGACAAAAGGGGAGAGGGGTATCCCTCCCCTATGCAAGACCTCAAAACCCCTTCACCACCACTGAAAATCCTCTGGATTTCAGTGGTGAGAAGGCCAATACACGAAAGTTCTCAAAGCTCAAACAAAGAAGGCACAAAAGGGCCAAACAAGGCCAAAGAGGGGGAGGTCGACCCCAAACACAAAAATGAAATTAATGAAACATCTTAAACATGAAAAATCAGAACTTTTATCAGTTATACACAAAGCTCAAAACAGCATGCAAAGTAGGTTAAAAGCTAGTGCAAGAATGGAGAATATAAAGCAATAGTGCTAACCCTTGAAGAACAATTCAAGAACCAAAACTCCAGCCCCTTTTCTGATCAAAACCAACTCAAAAGCTCCAAGAACAACTTCTCAACACCTCAATACCAAGGTATGGTGTAACATTAGGTGTCTTAGTGCAAAACTAAGAACAAAACTCACTTTTGGACACTCTAACACACACCAATGTAGAGAGAGAGGGAGATATAGAGAGAGAGTGGTATATATATCATATATGTCTCTGATTTGCTGAACTCCTCTAAAGGAAGGAGAGGCCTCCTTTTATAGAACAAACAAGGGTCTAAGCTTCTTACAGAAGCTAAGGCAAAGGGGTCAATGCTTCTTAAGGAAGCTAAGACAAAGGTCCAAGCTTCTTGAGGAAGCTAGGACAAAACTTCCTCAAGAAGCTTAGAGCGAAGGGTACAAAGGGTGCAAGTCCTCCATTCATGCACTCTAGCTGGCACAGCTAGCATGCACAATGCTTGAAAAAGTCAAAAAGGAGATACCGGCCAGAAAAAGAGACAATCGGCCAAATAAATGGCCGACCGACTATATATCAGTGCCAACCGACCTAAAAATTGGTCGGTAGAAGGAAAGCAACGCTGGTGGCTTCATGCCACGGCCGGTGGGTTTAAAGGATGGCTAACAAGCCACTTCCTACCCTCGGGTGCAAAAACCATAAGTCTTTGGTCCACAACCAAGCACAAAACAGTCAAATTGAGAGATCCTAAGGCAAGGCACGCAGCCGAGTCCTTTGGGATTTCAAAATGAACACGAACATGGATGATCACCGAGTGTTCAAACGATGACGTCCAAGTCTTGAGGACGGTCAAAAATGGGGTGTCTACAGTTGCCCCTCTTTGACAGAACTCGAAAGTCAAAACAATGACGGGAGTGAATGTCAAAGCCCAGAGACGACCCATTTTTGACAAGGCCGAAGACTTAGACAAGCATACAAGCTACAAACAAAGATATGCGCCCGAAGGCGGGGACAAAATGCAAAACAATACACAAAGCCAAGCATAACTTATGATCGTGCAAAGAAAGCTGTAACGAAGCATAACATGCAACAGTTCTAAGCAAGCCAAAGACCAAACTACATTACAATGTAGAAAGGATGTAAGAGAATTATGCAATTCTCGCTACGCTGGACGCGGAGAATACAATGCCGGTGCGGTTCGTCTGGTCGTGCCAGCTTCAAATGAACCGTACATATAATATCGTGCCTGAAAAAGAAAGAGAACTTAACATGTACAATATCTTTAGATACATGCATAGCAATGCAAGCGAAAAGTGTGTGACAACGCAAGTGAGAGGGTGGATGACAATGCAGGTGGAAGGGGTGCATGACAATGCGGGTGAGAGGGGTGCATAACAACGCAACCCAAGTGTGTGCATAGCAATGCAATTTGAAACAGGCATAACAATGCTACAAAGGTAGAAACACATATATGTAAAGTACACGTGACAACGTATACAATGTGCGGAGGTGAGGAAGAGCATACACATGTAAATAAAGCACATGCGACAACACGTACAATGTGTGAAAATAAAGGGATTTGACCACATATAAGTAAAGCATAACGCGACAACGTATGCAATGTGTATAGCAGGTATAAAACGTGCACATGTAAGTAAAACACATGCGACAACATGTGCAATGTGTGAAAATAAAGGAACTTGAACACATATAAGTAAAGCA